>NC_049246.1:35163988-35794758 GCF_011100685.1 Canis lupus familiaris | reverse complement strand
CCTGAGGCTATAGGGGGAATATGAAGATTATTGCTCTATCATAAAGTGTGGTAATTAGTAGTACCTGCCCACATCCCGCACAACTGCAACCCCCAAAGAGCCCTGTCTGTTACTGATTACAAAGCATTTTCTCATCCTCATTTCATTTGTTGTTTGAACCACACAACTCCTACAGAATTGGTTGAGTGGGTGATCTCAGTGCCCCCATTTCATTGATTAGGGAATTGAGGCTCAGAATGCCCAAGCCACAAGTCCCAGAGGAAGTCTCCTCTGAATCCATATCCATGTTCATTCCCCTTGCTGCACTGCATCTGGCCCTTTGCCCTTTTCTCATAAGAGGTAAGTTGCCAGCTAAGACTGGGATGATGAAGCCAATGCCATGTCACCATGGCAGCACATTGCCAGGAAGCTGACAGGGTAATACCAACAGATCTGCAAGAGGAAATGTCCCAGCTAAAGCTGCACGGTGTCCAGAGCTGCGAGTGTGAATGGGCAGGCAGCAGCTCTCAAACTTGCCAACCATCAGCCAGGTGCTTGACTTTATTTAAGAAAATTATTTTTCATTTGGTCTCATGGGCAATGGACCATGTCCTGCCTTTTTAAAATGAGATTGGGAAGCTGGAGCTGACCTGACACATCCCTCCAGTTTTCCTATGCACACTTAAACATCCTGCCAAAACTAATATCTTTATTCCTAAAACCTTCAATTCACGTAGGGCAAGCAGCGTCTGCCTGTGCTGTATGGAGCATGCACTTCAGCCTTTATATTACCCAGAGGAATGAGCTGCTATTATGAAATCATTAAATTAATAACTTGGTAATATAGGCAGATATATAAAACAATCTGTTCATAGAACAAAAGAAATTACTACGTTCCAAACATTCATAATTTAATTTAACAGCAAATTAAAGTAGCATACATAATTTTATCCTCAAAATGTCAATAGAATTATGTAAATAGAACACCAAGTCCTATTGCTCTGTGTATGTGTGTGTGTGTGAGTGTGTACACACACGCAGGTGTGTAGTTGTGTGTGTGACAGGAGGGCAGGGTACAGGGTTGACATTTACCTCCTGTAGGCCTCTCTTCTTCATGACAGAGAAGCAATTGACAGAAATAGATGAGGTTCCCAGCTTTTAATTAAGAATTTATTAAACATTCAAAGAGCTGCAGAGGAAAAAAGCTAGCAAGGCACTCTGCTGGCTGCCAGGATTGGGTGTCGAGCAAACAGTAAGAGTTGCAGAGGAGGCAGGTCCAATGGGGCTGTGCCAGGGCTCCCTCAGGAAGGGCAAGCACCAAAGGCCACCAGGTCTAGATCATAGGATCTTAGAGAGACTCCATATGAGTTTGGAGATGAACAATGGAAAGATGGGCTGCTGGCTACTGTGGAATTATCTCAGGAGAATGACCAGGACAGGGGAGCTCTTCTCGTGCCTCAGCATTGTTTGGCAAGAACCAGCCCTCCTGCCCCAGGCAGCTCTGACATGGGTAAGTTGTAAAGTAAGCTGGAGAGTCTCTGGTCCATTCTGGTCAACTCCACAAACCACCTGCCTTATGTGAACCAAGAGGAATGAGGCCAATATGAAGCTGTGTGAGGGACAGTGAACTGCATGGCAGGAGTTCCTGACCCCTCTCCCTGAAAGGTTGGCAGGCAGTGGTCCCTGTTAAAGCAAGAAGAGACAAAGGGTTTCCTCTGTGAGCTGACTTTGCCTCCACCCAAGCTCTCTTCACCTCTGAGGTTATCATATCTATTTCTGCTCTCATGAATTGTTTTCTAGGGACAACGGGAATCCCAGTCTCATGGACTTGCAACACTGCAAGGGATATATGAAGCCGGTAAGTTCAGTCCTGCTTCAAAGCAACAAAATATACACATGCACATACACAGAATTTAGAACATAATTTCATGGGATTCACATATCCCACTGATGAGCCCAAAGTAAAGAATCTCTGGTCTGCCTGAAGACATTCATTAAGCATGGAACTGTATGTATAAAGAGTAACATATGTCTAGTGCCAAATGTATGAGACAGAGAGTAAGATAAGAATTCACAGAAGGCTCCCTGGAGGAGGGAAAACACTTGAAATTGAAGGATTGCTAAGCCTTAGGCAAAAAGATAGGAGGAGGAATAGATGGAGCCAAGATTTAAAAAAGAAAAAGCATGAATGCGTGTAAGATGATGTGTGTTCTATGGAGGAGGATAGAAGAGGAAAGAAGACATCCTATGGGGAAAGGCCCCAGATAACACAGATTTGTAAACATAAGCATATAAACATTTATCCTCTTAGAAATATTTCTTTCCTGTATGCATGAATGGTGACCTAGAGGAGGAATGAGTAGAACCAGGTAATCTAGTTAATAAATCTTCCTAGTGGTTTAGGAGTGAAGGAAGCAGCGATAAGATTATGATAATCTAAATAGGCATGGGAAGGAGAGGACAGGGAGACACATGTTGAAGATAGCCTTGACAGGACTTTGGAATTATTGGGGGATCAGTCTGCACAGGTCAGCTCCTGTAACAAAACCCACAAAATCTAAATGGCTTAACATTAAAGGTTTATTTCTCACTCACATCACAGTACAATGTGGTGAATGGAGGGACCTAATCCATGCAGTCATTCAGGGACCCAGGCCCCTTCTGCCTTTTGGTTCTAAGAGAGTTCACATTGTCCTCCACCAGATGTGTCTCCATTCCACACATGGCAGGAAGATGAGGGAAGATAGACAGCATGGAGGGATTTATAGAAGCTTTTACTGCCAGCCCAGAAGGTAGTAAACATCTCTTCTGCCCATGTGTTGTAGGCCAGAGCTCATTCCTGTAACTGCTGGGAGGCTGGAAAATGTAGTCAGACTGTCCAGTAAAATAAGGGAAACAATTCCCCCATTTCTATAGCTGTCCATGAAAATAAAGAGACAAGAAATCAAGAATGACAATTTTCAGGGCTGGGAACTAGAAGATTGATGGGACCATTGATACATATAAGAAAATTCAGAAGGGAAGCTACAAGGATCTGAAGCTTGCCATTGTACATCCATATATCTAATTAACCCAAGAGAATAATAAAGTAGATTTGCTCAGACATACAGTTACAACATTATCCAGGAAGCTTAGCATAACAATGACTCTTTCTTACAAGATAAAGAAGTAATGTGGTTAGATATGACATACAAAAAAATGGCAACAAGATAGCTTAGCTTTCATCAAAATTAAAAACTTTCTTTTTTTAAAAAAAGATTGTATTTATTCATGAGAGACACAGAGAGAGGCAGAGACACAGGCAGAGGGAGAAGCAGGCTTCCTGAGGGGATCCCCAGGACCCAGGGATCATGACCTGAGCCAAAGGCAGATGCTCAACCACTGAGCCACCCAGGCTCCCCAAAATTAAAAACTTTCATGCATCAAAGAACACTATCAAAAGTGTAAAAGAGCACCTCACAAAAATGAGAGATAAAATTTGTAAAGTATTTACCAGATAAGGGATCAATGTACAGAATATATAAAGAACTCCCATAACTCAACAACAAAAAACAAACAACCCAATTCAAAAACCGGGCAAAGAACTGGAATACACATTTCTCCAAAGAAGAAACACAAGTAGCCAATAAGTACATGGAAGAATTCTCAACATCACTAATCATTAGAGAAATGTAAATCAAAACCACAATGGGACATCATTTCACACCCCTTAGGATGGTTATTATTAAAAACGAAACAAAACAGCTTTTTTACATGAGTTGGTCACCAGAACACAGGTGTCATGAAAACCACTGCTAAACCTAAACCAAAATGGGAAAGAAACAGTCTCCTATCAATATCACGATCACTGGACATGTAGATTCAGGCAAGTCTATCTCTGTTGGCCATCTGATCTATAAATGTAGTGGGACTGACAAAAAAACCACTGAAAATTTTGAGAAGGAGTCTACTGACATGGGAAAGTCTCCTTCAAGTATGTCTGGGTCTTGAAAGCTGAACATGAATATGGTGTCACCATTGATGTTGCCCTATAGAGATTCAAGACCAGCAGGTATTATGTGGCCATTGCTGATGCCCCAGGACATGGAGACTTTGTCAAAACCATGATTACAGGCACATCTCACTCTCGGTGTTCTGTCCTGATTATTGCTGCTGCTGTTGGTGAATTTGAAGCAGGTAGGGGAGACCCATGAGCATGCCCTTCTGGTTTACACATTTGGTGTGAAATACTTGGTGTTCACAAAATAGATTCCATTAAGCCACCTTATAGCCAGAAGAAATACAAAGAAATTGTTAAGGAAGTCAGAACCTACACTAAGAAAGTTGGCTACAACCCCAACACAGTAGCATTTGTGCCAATTTCTGGTTGGAATGGTGACAACATACTGGAGTCAAGTGCTAATAGGCCTTGGTTCACGGGATGGAAAATCACCCATAAAGGTGGTAATGCCTGTGGAACCACACTGCTCGTAGCTCTGGATTACATCTTGCCACCAACTCATCCAACTGACAAGCCTTTGGCTGCCCCTCCAGGATCCCCACAAAACTGGTGGAATTGGTACTGTCCCTGGGGCCCAGGTGGAGCCTACTGTTCTCAAACCTGGCATCGTGGTGACCTTTGCTTCAGTCAGTGTTACAACTGAAGTAAACTTAGTTGAAATGCACCAGGAAGCTTTGAGTGAAGCTCTTCCTGGGGACAATGTGAGTTCAAGGTCAACAATGCATCTGTCAAAGATGTTTGTCATGGCACCAGGGCTGGTGACAGCAAAAATGCCCCACCAATGAAAGAAGCTACCTTCCAACTCCGTTGATTATCCTGAACCATCTTGGCCAAATCAGTGCTGGATATGCACCTGTGCTGTATGGTCACGCAGCTCACATTGCTCGCAAGTTTGCTGAGTAGAAGGAGATTGAGCATTGTTCTGAGAAGAAGCTGGAAGATGGTCACAAGTCCTTGAAATCTGGTGATGTTGCCATCATTGATATGGTTCCTAGTGAGCCCATGTATGTTGAGAGCTTCTCTGACTATCCTCCTCTGGGCTGTTTTGCTGTTCATGACATGAGACAAATGGTTGCTGTGGGTGTCATCAAAGCAATGGATAAGAAGGTGGCTGGAGCTGGCAGGGTCATCAAGCCTGCCCAGAAAGCTCAGCAAGGTAATGAAAATTCTCCCCAATACCTGCCACCCCAGTCTATCAGTGGTGGAAGAGCAGAGTCAGAGCTGTTTATGCCATTTGGCCATTTAAATTTAATAGTAAAAGATTGGTTAATGATAACAATGCATCATAAAACTTTTAGAAGAAAAAGAGAATGTTTTGTGGACTCTGTGTGTGTGTGTGTGTGTGTGTGTGTGTATGTATGTGTGTTGTGTGTACGGCAAATTTAAGTTCTTAGTTTTTTAATGGAAACAACTTGACCAAAAATCTGTCACAGAATTTTGAGGCCCATTAAAACAAAAGTTTAGTGACAAAAACAAAACAAAGTGTAACAAGTAATGTGTTGGTGAGGTTGTGGAGAAATCAGAACACTTGTACATTGCTGATGGGAATGCAAAATGATATCACCACTATGAAAAACCATATGGTGGTTTCTAGAAAAATAAAACATTAACCTATAAAGTGATCCAGCAATTCCACTTCTGCATATATACACAAAAGAACTGAAGGCAAGGGCATGGACAGATATTTGTACACCCATGTTCATAGCAGCAGTATTTACAATAACCAAGAGATGGAAGCAACCCAAAGTCTACTGACTTTGATGAGTGGATAAACAATATGGTTTGTGTATACAACAGAATATTATTCAACCTTTAGAAGGGAGGAGATTTGAACACATGCTACAATATGGATGATCCTTGAAAACAGATGCTAAGTGAAATAAGCCAGTCACAAAATGACAAATATTCCACAATTTCATTTACATTGTCAAATTCATAGAGACAGAAAGTAGAAGGGTGATTGCCAGGCTGGGCAGTAGGGGAATGGGGAATTAGTGTTTAATGAATACAGAGCTTCAGTTTGGGAGGATGGAAAGTTCTGGAGAGGGATGGTGGTAATGGCTGCACAACGTGACTGTACTTAATGGCCTGAACTGTCTGCTTAAAAATGGTTAGTAAATTTTATGTGATGTATATTTTGCCATAATTTTTTTAGTTCCAGTATAACATACAGTGTTATACTAGTTTCAGGTGTACAATACTGGGATTCAATAGTTCTCTACGTTACTCAGTTCTCATCATGACAAGTGTACTCTTAATCTCCTTCACCCAACCCCCTACCAACCTCCCCTCTGGCAAATACCAGTTTATTCTCTATACTTATGAGTCTGGCTTTTTTGTTTGTCTCCTTTTTTCTTTGTTCATTTGTTTGTTTGTTTCTTTTTTTAGAGAGAGAGAAGGAGCGCGAGGGAGTGGCAGAGAGAGAGAGAGAGAGGAAGAGAATCTTAAACAGGCTCCAGATCTAGTGCAGTCAGTTAAGCATGAGTCACCCAGAGCCTCTCGTTTTGTTTCTTAAATTCCACATATGAATGAAATCATGTAGTATTTTTCTTTCCCTGACTGACTTATTTCACTTAGCATTATACTCTAGATCCATCCATGTTGTTGCAAAGGGCAAGATTTCATTCTTTTTATGGTCGCGTAATATTCCTGTGTGTGTGTGTGTGTGTGTGTGTGTGTGTGTGTGTGTGTATCATGTCTTCTTTATCCATTAATTTATCCATGGACACTTGGGCTGCTTCCATATCTTGGCTCTTGCTGCAATAAGAATATATCTTTTCAAATTAGTGTTTTCATTTTCTTTGGGTAAGTACCCAATAGTGGAATTACTGGAGCATATGGTAGTTCTATTTTTAATTTTTTGAGGAACCTCCATACTGTTTTCCACAGTGGCTACATCAGTTTGCATTCCCACCAACAGTGCACAACGGTTACTTTTTTTCCACATCCTTGCCAATGTTCTTGTTTCTTGTGTTTTTGATACGAGCCATTCTGACAGATGTGAGGTGATAGCTCATTGTGGTTTTGATTTGCATTTCCCTAATCACTAGTGATGTTGACCATGATTTTTTAAAAGAGTAGCATGGGTAAGTTCATCTCTCTAAAAATGCAGACTCTGTCAAAATGTGATTAGCCTACACATCCTCTGTTCTGAAGCCCCTCTCAACCACACGTCTTCTTCAAATAAGCTCATCATCTCCATTCATCCCCAAACCTTCTCCTCCTGGCGCTTCATCTCAGTCCATGTGCATACATACTGCCAAGAGCCAGGTGAGAAACCTCACTGTCCTCTTCTCCTCTTCCCTCCTGTGAGCCTGCAGGTCCAACAGGCAAGTCTCTCAAATCCATCCTCCCCTTTCCTCGCCATGGCCCTAGGCACACTTCAGTTCTGGCTTCATGGAAATTTAGCTCACTTTGTCTCACATTGGCAGCTGTAGCAGCCTTCAAGCAGGTCCCACTGCTCATGTCTCATCCAACCTTCCTCTCATCATGGGGAGTCTTTCTGATGCAGACCACAGTCTGCTCTAACATGCTCTCAGGTAGGTACTATGCAAAAAAGCACACATTATCTCACCTGCATCCTCAGCAGGTGCATTTCTACTGCCCCATTTACAAAGAGGAAAATGAGGATTGGAGAGTTCAGCCACTATGGCAAGATCACATAACTGACAAGCAGCAAAGCTAAGATTCCCACCAGAGCCACCAAACACCAATTAATAATAACAGCCAGCACTGAGTCAGGGCTAGCTCTGCGTATAGCATCGTCTAAGTGCTTTATACCTAAAAATTCATGTAATCCTCACAACAATCCCACAAAACAAGACAATTATCATCCCCAGTTCACATTTGAGGTGGAGAGAGCTTAGATAACCTGTCCAAATAAAGCTAGCAAAAAGTGAAACCAAGATTCAAACCCAGTCTGGTCAAGAGCATGAGTGTATAGGGCATTCCCCTCCTCCAAAACCTGCATAGTAAACATCACCCTCTGTAGACTGGGACCTAAAGCCCAGCCCCAAATGTTCACATTCAACCTTCCACGCCCATCTAATGCTGTACCTACAAGACATGGCACCCCAGCACCTCACACTGCTCCTTCATCCTAGGGTGTCGTTTATAACCTCTTCAACCGTATATACTAGGGAAATCTTTACAAAGTTCTATTGACTATCATCCACTATGGATGCCCACCCTGATAGCTGGGACCTGTTTAAAATTCATTCATTTAGGGGGATCTGGGTGGCTCAGTCAGTTAATTATCTACCTTCAGCTTAGGTCATGATCTCAGAGTTCTGGGATCGAGCCCCATTCCAAGTTCCCTGTTCAGCTGGGAGTCTGCTTCTCCCTCTTCCTCTGCCACTCCACTCCCTGCTGCATGTGCTCTTTCTCTCAAATAAATAAATAAAATATTTCTTAAAAATTCATTCATTCAACCAAATTTATCAAATACTTTCTGTAGCCAATCTGTATGCCAGGTCCTGGGGACACATTGTAAATGAAACAATGTTTCCATCCTTAAAATAGTGCCAAACAAGGGTTATCATTTTGTCCTATTCATGGGTCCTTGGATTATCATGAACAATTTATGTGTTTATCTCTGTCACAACATAGTGGGCTCCCAGAGGTCAGGGTGACATCTTATCAAGCTCTGCATCCTCTCCTTGTATTTTAGTAAATAAACTCAGAAAATGTGTTCAGTGAATCAATGTTTGAATGACTCAGTGGGCCCCACTGAATTATAAATCTCATCAAATAAAACCGAGCCTCCCATGATGAGTCATGAACTCGAGGAGTTGAGTGTCTTCATTTGTAGGACTGGCGTCTGCATACTCTGCTAAACTTGCTCTCTCACTGCTAATATTGTTCATTTGCATAGCGGTCAACATTTTATAAAATATTTTCACATCCATTTCCTCATTTGATTCTTCATGGTAGGGAAATATAATCTTTTGCATTGGCTTGAAATTAATTTTCTGTATGTCCATAAGCATGTTTTGATTGCTGTTGACTAAGTTGTCAAACCAAAGAAGTCTGCCGAAACTAAACAAAATGTCCCTACAGTAGTAATCTGGAGAGGCCTAGTTCAGGGAGTCCTGGAACAGGGTCTTCATATGCTCACTGGGGACACCACCTTTATGGGGCCATTGTCCGTTTCAAGGGAAATAAGGAGACATAGTGAACCTGACATAGGATAAATAATAAAGATGATAAAGGGTTTTTTTTTTTTTCTACTAACAGTAGCAAAGCAAGAATTAGGTTTTTGAACAGATGCCTTGAGAAGCTGGATTTAAGTGAGTTTCCCAACTCATCGACGGAGTTTGCCTTAAACCCCAAAATGAAGGTCATCCCTGGGCCTCAGTCTTTCTAGAAAGGACAGTTTCTTACAGAATCCCGACCACTCCTCAGTGAGACCCTAACTCAAGCTCTCCACCAAAGTTCCACACTCAAAAGCTCACCCCTTCCTTGTTTTGAGTGGCTCACTTAGAAGTTCCAGTTCAACATTCATATTTGAAAGACTAATGTTTTCCGCTGGTTTGAAATTAATTTGCTGTAATTCACACTAGTGTATTTTGATTGCTTTTGATTAAGTTTAACAAACTAAAGAAGTCTGCTGAAATTAAACATTAAAGTAAACAGTCCCTTTTCTAAGGCTCCTTGTGCATAATTATCAGCCTTGTCATTCTTGCTAAATATATCCATTCTGTGACAGCCCCTATGCCTGGGTAGTGGTAATTAATACAGAATCCCAAAATCAATTCCAAAGAAATCCTCTAAAATCAAGGAAGCTCATTTGCATAACTTCTAAAACGCATGAATGAATTGTTTTGAAACTAGGATGAAAAGAAAGGGGCTTTCACAGGTCAGAGTTTCCAAGTAAAAATAAATAAATAAAGCGGGCTGCATATTTAATATTGGATTTGTTGTAAAGAAAAATAGGTCTTCGGTGGAAAGTGTGAATAAACAGGTAAATGGCTCTTTGGAGCCGTCACTTTGCAGAAAGCTTCACCAAAATTAATGGCTAATAATTAGCCACCCAAGCGACTAACATGTTAAGAAAAGTTCACAGGTAGCTTTGTTACATTGCCGAAAATGATGAAAATTAAAGTTAATATCACTTTCTTAAATGTGGTGAAATAATTTAAATATTTTTATGAGGGAAAAAAAAAAAAGACCTCCTCATGCCTCCATTCGTTTGCTTATTTTCATCCAAGGAAATAGAGGGGGAAAAAATACCAGCTTTGGAGTAGAGTGGCCCAGCTGCAAAACTCCACTCCCTTAGGAGCTGAGTGACTCTGGACAAGGATGCAAGCTCCTGGAGCCTGGAGGTCCTCACTGAAGAATAGGGGCAACCCAACTCTATCCCTAGCTTCCTCTGAGGGGTGCCAGGGAGAGAGGAATGCCCTCTTTGTGGTGCATAGCTCCTCCAACTACAGCTCTTCTCCGTACACATCAATTATTAATGATAATAATAAGAAGAATATTTATCAAGAGCTTATCAGACCCCATGCTAAGCACTTTTCTTGCATTCTCATTTTTAATCCTCACAATAACCCTATGAGAAAGTTGCTATTAGTATCATCTTTTTCTAAAAGTTTAAACAAATTTCCTAATGAGAAAACCAAGGCTTGGAAAGGGCAGCCAGCTCCGTGGCAAAGCTGGTTTCTGCACACGAGGACTGTGTATTTAACCACTGCATTACGGAATAGCCTTGGGGGAGGGGCCGCCAACCTAATGTGCATGGAGGCGATATAATGTCTGAAAATATATGCAAAACTATTTGTGTATGTGCATTTTGCGGAGGAGTGTCCAATATATTTATCTGATCCTTGAAGGAGTCCTTGACACCCAAAAGGTTAAAGGGCCCTGTGCTAGATGTTTGAAATTGAACCAGACCAGTAACTAACCTAAGATTGCTTTGCTATTTGTTTTTGTTTTTGTTTTTGTTTTCTTTGCTTTGCTATTTGAAGTGCAGTCCAGTATCAGCATCACGTGGGAATTTGTGAGAAAATGCATTATCTTTGGCCCCATTCCAGACACACTGAATCAGAAGTAGGGTCTTAGCAAGATCCCCGGCAGATTGCTGTCTCTAATCCTGCCTGGGGGAGCAAGGAAGGCTATCTGAAGCAGGTGACTCATGAAATTAGCTCTAAGTGATGAGAAATAATCAGCCAAGGGAAAAAGGAGGTAGTTAAGAATGCACAAGGTGTGAGGAATTCAATCACAGGAGATGATCCAGGAGTTCCAAGCAGGATAAATTGCTGTATGTGTGGTGTGAGGCCTGGGGTTCCAGAGGGACTAAGTGAATAGGATGGGTCAGGCCATGCTAATATATACTTGGGATGTATGCAGATGAGAGGGGGAAACACTAGAATGGCTGCTGAAGCAAAATCCGGAGGTGGTCAGATACACATTTTAGAAAATCACTCAGACAACATAACAGAGGCTGGACATGTCCGACCCTACAGGCATTACTAAGAAGAATCAGCCTACCACCCTCATCATTCTTCCAATCCTCGTTCCCCCACCCACCCCAAACCAAACTTATCCATATCATGCCCTGCTTCTGCTCCCCAAACCTGTGACCTGAGTCCTTCAGCACTGTGACTACACAGGTAACTAAGACCGCAATTGATAGGACCAGGTCCCTGAGATCAGGCCTGTGACCACCAATCCCCAGTTGCAGAGGGGTCCTGGGTAAGAACTCAGTGACGGTTCGCGGCAGCAAGAAATAGTAATGAGATTATGTCTGTGTTCTTTTTTTTTTTTAATTCAATTTGCCAACATATAGTATAACACCCAGTGCTCGTGCCATCGAGTGCCCTCCTTAGTGCCTGTCACCCAGTCACCCCATCGCCCCACCTTCCTCCCTTCCACAACCCTTTGCTTGTTTCCAGAGTCTCTCATGGTTTGTCCTCTTCTCTAATTTTTCCCCTCTCAGTTTCCCTCCTTTCCTTTATGGTCCCTTTCACTATTTCATATATTCCACATATGAATGAAACCATATGATGATTGTCCTTCTCCAATTGTAAGTCCATGTTCTGTTTGGTCAGGAGCACCTGACCTTTCACGGGACCCTCGGGTATCAAAGTGCAAGATGGACCATATACTGTTCTTAGAAGTCTGTCAGAGTGCAAGGAAATTGGGACAGAAATTCTATTGCAATGCATTTGGCCAGGAAACAGGTTCTGTGAACTGGAGATGAAGGAGGAGAACCATGTGCTGGTGAGCCCCCACCCCTCAGAGACTGCAGCCAGAGAGGTAGGGTCTTCATAGACCATTTTTCCATCCCTTCTCAGCCTCTTCCCTGAGTCCCTTCATACTCATGCCCATTAAACAAACATTTATTATGCACCTCCCATATGCTTAGAAGTAGAGAACAGAGAGAAATAGTGAAGTAAGTGGGAGTTCCCTGCCCCAAGGAGCTTGCGTTCACATGGAGGAAAGAGGCAGGTACACAAAAAAAGAGAGTAGAGCATGCCCGGCCCCCCACCCCGAAGATTCTGCACACAAATATCTTTGCCTACCAGCTCCCCTGAGCTGCCTTTGAGGCTGACCTCAAGGTTCATATGTTCATCTGCTCTGCTGCCAGAATGGGAAATCTTCAGCATGAGGTTGGCTCTGTGTCACTGTGGGATCGCCACCCAAGCTCCCCGTGGACCCAGCACTGTGTCTTGGTCTTCCCTCTAATTCACAGAAAGGTGCCCTGCAGGCTAGTGGCAGCCTTTTCACATAAGATCCAGGGCCTCCTTAAAGGCCAGTTCAGGACTCCGCTTGGAGAATGATGAAGAGGGATTTTCATTCATTTTGGGGTTTTTTGTGTTTTTTTTTATAATAAATTTATTTGTTATTGGTGTTTAATTTGCCAACATACAGAATAACACCCAGTGCTCATCCCGTCAAGTGTCCCCCTCAGTGCCCATCACCCACTCATCCCCACCCCCCACCCCCTTCCACCACCCCTAGTTCATTTCCCAGAGTTAGGAGTCTTTATGTTCTGTCTCCCTCTCTGATATTTCCCACACATTTCTTCTCCCTTCCCTTATATTCCCTTTCACTATTATTTATATTCCCCAAATGAATGAGAACATATAATGTTTGTCCTTCTCCGATTGACTTACTTCACTCAGCATAATACCCTCCAGTTCGGAGTACCTGATGTGGCCCAAGCACTGTGCTGGGTGCTGGGCAGGTACCACCCAAGTTCATTTTCACAGCAGCCCAGGTGCTGGGTTTTATCTCTATTTGTAGGTTCAGAGAAATTGTGAGAGGCTGAGGGGTTCAGCTGGGACCAAGTCTGGTTCCATCCTGCTCACAGTCCCACTGCCTTCCTCCACCCCGGCTGGACCAGTGTCCCTGAGGTGCCAGTTCCCAGCCCCCCTCCAGCTACCATTTCCTATTCCCTCTTTCACAGTAAACACTGAACAAGAGAGTAAAATCAATGAGAAATAATAAGCATTTAAAAAGCGACTCCATAAAAGACAAACTTAAAAGCAGTAAAAACAAAAGCATGCCTTTTAAAAAACAATTGGGTAAACTCAGCACGGGGGGGGGGGGGCAGCTGAGAAGATTAATCTGAATTTTTAAATCTTAAATAATAAAACCATGTGGAGAGGTGAATCAGAGGCCCAGTGCAGGAAGCACGCATTTTATTTTATTTTTATTTAAATTCAGCTAGCCAACATATAGACCATCATTAGTTTCAGAAGTAGAGTTCAGGGATCCCTGGGTGGCGCAGCGGTTTGGTGCCTGCCTTTGGCCCGGGGCGTGATCCTGGAGACCCGGGATCGAATCCCACATCGGGCTCCCGGTGCATGGAGCCTGCTTCTCCCTCTGCCTGTGTCTCTGCGCCTCTCTCTCTCTCTGTGACTATCATAAATAAATAAAAATTAAAAAAAAAAAAAAAAGAAGTAGAGTTCAGTAATTCATCAGTTGCATATAACACCCAGTGCTCATCAATCACATCACATGCCCTCCTTAATGCCCATCACCCAATTACCCCATCCCCCCAACCACCTCCCCTCCATCAACCCTCAGTTTGTTTCCTAGACTGAAGAGTCTCTCATGGTTTGTCTCCCTCCCTGAGGACTTCCCATTCAGTTTTCCCTCCCGTCCCTTATGATTCTCTGCACTGTTTCTTATGTCCCAAATATGAGTGAAACCATATGATAATTGTCTTTTTCTGATTTACTTATTTCACTCAGCATAATACTCTCCAGTTCTATCCACATCAATGTAAATGGTAAGTATTCATCTTTTTGATGGCCGAGTAGTATTCCAGTGTGTGTGTGTGTGTGTGTGTGTGTGTGTGTGTGTGTGTGTGGACACATACCATGTCTTCTTTATCTATTCATCTGTCAATGGTTAGCTCGGCTCTTTCCACAGTTTGGCTATTATGGGCATTGTGCTATGAACACTGAGGTGCAGGTGCCCCTTCAGATCATTACATTTGTATCTTTGGGGTAAATACAAGGCAACTGAGGGATAAGAGGGTAGTTCTATTTTTAACTTTTAGAGAAACCTCCATACTGTTTTCCAGAGTGGTTGTACCAGCTTGCCTTCCCACCAACAGTGTAAGAGGGTTCCCTTTTCTCCTCATCCTGGCCAATATTTGTTGTTTCCTAACTTGTTAATTTAGCCATTCTGACTGGTGTGAGGAGATATCTCATTGTGGTTTTGATTTGTATTTCCCTTATGCCAAATGATGTTGAACATTTTTTCTTGTGTCTGTTGGCCATTTGTATGTCTTCTTTGGAGAAATGTCTGTTCATGTCTTCTGCCCATTTCTTGACTAGATTATTTGTTTTTTGGGTGTTGAGTTTGATGAGTTCTTTGTAGATCCTTGATACTAGTCCTTTATCTGATATTTCATTTGTGAAAATCTTCTCCCATTCCATAGTTGCTTTTTAGTTTTAGGAAGCACACATTTTAAAATATGGGGGAGGATTTCAAGGTTGGACTCCAGTCCCCATGCTCCTTTCACCCTGATGGGCAAAATCAGCACTCATTGCAGTGGTACAGGAAGGCTTCTTGGAAGAGGTGGCATTTTAGATGAACTTTGAAGTTAGGCAGCCTTCCCAGAAGAGAACTGAAAAAAACAAAGTCATACACACAAGAGATGATGCAAAATTTTGGAGGGACTGGCTGGCCATCAGCCTGACTAGAGCAAGTTGTTACACTAGGGGAGTGGTGATGCAGAAGGACCCAGAGTTGGTTTGAGACCAACAATGGGGAACCCTAAGCCCACTCCAGGAGTGTGGACCAAAGTCAGGTGGCTCTTCCCCATGGAACAAGGAGAGAGCCTAAAGCATCCCTCCAAAAAACTTCAAGGTCACCTGTGGCTCTGTCCCAGCCAGTGGGAGGGCTGAAGGGTAGTGTCGCTGACTCAAGGTCATAAACCACATAAGAGGTCCAGACAGAGCCAGGGCCCAAGGGAGCTGAGTCCTTTGCTGATAAGGACTTGGCAGAGTTTTGTTTCCTGGAGTGACTGTGTGTCAGGGGATGTAGAGTCCTTTACACAACAGCAATTCTTCCTGGCAGGATGTGAGAAGTCTGGTAGGGGTGCTGACCAGGGGTGGGCCTGGGAGGTCAGCTCCACCATGGCATTAGAGTGAGGGAGGTGTGGAGTGGAAAGGGCACAAAGGAGTGATAATGGAATGGAGACATTAGGGGAAGATGTCCCCCATAACTTGGGTGTCAGGCAAGTCAAGGTCCTGCTGATTATGTGCAGGCTCTGGCTCCAGCCATCATGGCTCCCCTCCTCCTCCCATGCCCACATACATCTTCTCTTCTCTTCTATCCCCAACACACACATGCACACAAGCAACACACTTGTCCATATGCTCACAGACTCCCACGTCTGTCTGTGACATTCGCACACTTGCCTTCCCACATGAGGATTCACATTCACATACATTCTTACACACAGGCATAATCCTTTAAGCTTCAGCCAGATGACTAATGTTTTCAACAACCTCAGTAAAATTAATAAAATAAGACATTGCAGTGAATTTTATCCAATGCTATGTTTATTCAATTTAAAGAACTCCACATCATTCTGAGATTATGTCCCTTATCTCCTCTTTGGTTTGGGGCAAGGGGATGTTAAAACATCCTTTCTTTTAGGAAAAGATGGTGATAATAGATGGTAGCATTTTTTCTTCATATCCTTTCTTAGCAAAACACAAAGCGGGTGATCCTATATTGATTTCTAACTATTATTTATTTATTCTGGCCTGTGAACTCCAAAGCCAGGAAGTAGATGCCTTAGGCTGAAAACATAGGTTCTGGAACATGTCAAGCCTCTCCTGCCCCTAGCATCCTAAGCTGGAAATACCTTTCTTCATTGTTTCCCTGATCCCCTCCAACTGCTCATTCGCCCCATAGCCCTCCCCTGAAAGCATCAAGAGCCCCAGTACAGCACTGTGCCCTATTCTAGGGCCTTGTGCCCTGGGAGCATCCTACTTGAAGTACCACTGCTTATAGGGTAGGTTTCATGGAGTGTTTGCATGTTAGGACAGTCATGGATGACAAAAAGTTCTGATTGCAAAGGACTTCATATTCCCCAAAGATGGAGCTGGTTTCTTGGCAGTCTGACCTCGGCGTGTTGCTAAATCCAATCTCTCTTCCTCTGTGCATAGTAGATCCCTTAATGGTACCTTGAGCAGATTCTCTAACTCTCTGATTGATTTTGGTTATTAAAAACTCAGTCCATCTTACATTTGATCTTCATCCATTTAAGGCTTTTCTTCTTCTCAGCCCTGAACAGCCTTCAAGCTCCAGGACTGGAAGGAGTCAGAAGATAAAGTTTGGTCTTTTGTGTCTTTCTGCTCCTCTCCCTGGAGTCCTGGATAGAGGTGTGAAGACCACCCAAGAACACCTCCTCTTCCCTCTTCTTGAGTGTTGGAGGAGGGAAGCAGAATGAGACAGGTTGTATCTTTTTAACTGGCTGCATTCCAGTGGCGTAGAAGTCTTGTGAACTAAATGTGCCTCCCAAATGTGTATGTTGAAACCTTAAGCCCCCAATGCGACTGTATTCAGAGATAGAAACTTTAAGGAGGTAATTAAGGTTAAACGAGGTCAAATGGGTGGGGCCCTAATCCTATAGCACTGGTAGGCTAATAAGAAGGAAGAGACACCAGAGCTCTCTCTTTTCATGTACACAGAGAAAAGGCCATGTGAGGACACAGAAAGAAGGTGGCTGTCTGCAAGCCAGGACATGGTAACTAGAAATCACATTGCCAGGGGCACCTGGGTGGCTCAGTCGGTTAAGCGTCTGCCTTCAGTTCAGGTCATGTTCCCAGGGATTGAGCCCCACATGGGGTTCCCTGCTCAGCGGGGAGCCTGCTTTTCCCTCTCCCTCTGCTGCTCCTCCTGCTTGTGCTCTCTCACGTTCTCTGTCAAATAAATAAATAAAATCAAGGAAATAAAAAGAAAGAAAGAAAGAAAGAAAGCAAAGAAAGAAAGAAAGAAAGAAAGAAAGAAAAGAAAAAATAAAGAAAGAAGAAAGAAAGAAGAAAAAGAAGAAAGAAGAAAAAGAAATGACAAAACTAACGCACAGCAACGCCTCCCCTCAATCCCACGCCTGAGCAATGTAACTTACTGCCGAAAGACTCCTCATCCCTAGCACCTCCACTCCCCGACCAAAAGAAGAAAGAAAGAAAGAAAGAAAGAAAGAAAAGAAAGAAAGAAAGAAGAAAGAAAGAAATCACACTAACACATTGATCTTAGACTTCTTGTCTCCCAAACTGTGAGAATAAATGCTGTTTAAACACTTCCTCTGTGAAGCATGTGGGTGGCTCAGTGGGTTAAGTGTCCAACTCTTGATTTTGGCTCATGTCACGATCTCAGGGTTGTGAGATCAAGTCCCACTTTGGGCTCTGCGCTCAGTGGGGAGTCTGCTTGAGATTCTCTCTCTCCCTCTCCTCTCCCTCTGCTCCTCCCCCTTGCTCATGTCAATAAATAAATAAATAAATAAATAAATAAATAAATAAATAAAATCTTTTAAAAAAATTAAATAAAACACCCCATTTGTGCTCTCTTGTGGCAGTCTGAGCAGTCTAAGGCAGAGGTATTCCACGTCTCTCTCAACTCCACCTGGCCCCACGGGCTGCCGGTAGCCTCTGCCTGAGCACATGGTTACTTTAAGGCATTTCATGCCAGGGGAGTCCCTATGGGTCAATACCTGATGCATCAGGGTTAGAGAAAACAGTATGGCATCACGCGGCATAGATTAAGGAATGAGCTTCATTGGCAAAAGAAAAACTTACAAGGCTGAGTCAGCAAGAGGGGAGAAGGCACAGATCCCCATGCCCTCAATGCCTCACAGACAGGTGTCCAGCCACTCTGCTGGACATGCGAGTATGGTCACCACTGCAGTGGGGACTAGTATCCCAACTGCCTTCCCTCTGCATAGGGTAGATGTGGAGTAACATGGCCAGTTGTGGAAGAGTTAGATCACCTTGGCGTCAGGTAGACTGAATTTTGGGTAGGCACCTGTAAGGCACTACTTACAGGATTGACAAGGGAGTGAGACCTCAATACCTGGCTAGTTCCTGGAATCTCTTCCCCATCAATTCTGCTCTGTGTGTTGGATTCACGTGGCCCTCCACTGCTGATAACAGAGAAAGGCAAGCCTGCCTCTCCTTGGCTGTCCGGGTAGGTATATCCTCACTGAGGTCCAGCCTACCTCCCTACCCTGCAGGATCCTTCACACTGACCCTGAGCAGATCAGCTGCCATCTCTAATGTCCAGGCAGCTCACCTATTTCTTCTGTCCCTACTACTACCCACAGTATGCTCCAGCCAATCTCCCACGCAAGAGACCCCAGATAAGAAGCAGGCACTAGGGTTGCTCCCCCCATACCCACTCTTGGCACATAAAATACATGCCAGCTGCCCCTTGAGCTCCCCTTTGCCTCACACACCAGTCCAGGGAGAACCCAACTGGGGAAAGAGCTTGTATATACCTCAATTTCTATGAGCGAATATCTTACCCCTCATCATTACCTTTAGAAAGGGATGCCCTCCCAGCCAGACAAAAAGAAAGGAGAAGCCTCAGAACTTCTCACAGATGAATGAGTCACGACTCCCCCAATCCCTCTACTTATCTCATGAAGGGAATGGGTAGAGACTGAGGCCATGACTGGGGCTGGCAGGCCAGTTCTGTTACCTCTGTGTAGTCCCTGGAAGGAATGTCTGGACAGACCTGGGCTCGAGCCACCAATTCTGAGCAACAATAGGAGTCCCATAAGACACGCTGTTACATGGAGTTGTGACAGGAAGATAGACTTCCCTGACCACTGGGCTCCCCCTGACATCCCCAGGAGCCTGGATCAAACTGCACAGAACCTCTGGAACCCATTCTCCATCCTTCCATCTGCCATGGGTGAACATGGTCCCCCCTGCTAGGCAGACCCTAGCCCCAGGGTGACTGACCACAATAGAAATAGCTGTGTGTTAGGGACCAAATTGTGTCCCTCCAAAATTCAGATGTTGGAGTCATAACCTCCTGTACCTCGGAATGTGACTATATTTGGAAACAGGGTTTTAAAGAAGTAATTAAGTTAAAAAGAGGTTGGTAGGGTGGGCCTTAATCCAACCTGACTGGTGACTTTGTAAGAATTAGAGATTAGGGCACAGACACACACAGAGCATATGAGGACACAGAGAGAAGACAGTCATCTGCAAGCCAAGGAAAGAGGCCTCAGAGGAAGCCAACCCTGCCCACACTCTGGTATTAGACTTCTAGCCTCCAGAACTGTGAGAAAATAAGTTCTGTTGTTTAAACCACTTAGTCTGTGATACTTTGTTAACTTAGCCTTGGCTGACTAGCACACCGTGCTTCCTGTCCTTTACCTCACTTGAACCTCACTAGAGCTTTGTGAGTAGTGCAGGAGAGGTCATTGCTTGCTCCCATCCTAAAGTGGAGGAAACTGAGGCTCAAAGCAGATAAGTGACCTGAGAGGACACTGGGACCCCCAGAATCCCCATCAGGGCTCCTTCCTTGTCACCATGCTTCCTCCCTGTCTGCTCACCTTGGCACAGCATTTCTTCTGCACCATGAGGGTTCAGCTGCTTCCCCAGCACTTGCCAGGCCTTGTGGGGAGGCTGGGGGATTATCTTACTCCAGTCACATCCCACGTCCCCCTCCCTGCACCATCTCCTTGGGCCTCCTACCCTTCATGTCACCCAGGCAGCTCAGGGCCACTTGGACTCAGGCACTCAGTCCCGGTGCCATCATTTCCATGGACACGTACGTCCACCCCTGCCTGCAGAATAAGCCTGCACATGGCTGGGTTGGCAGCTGAACTGAAGTTAATAACAGGCTGAGGTGCATCCCACTGAGTAGCGTGGGTTAACAGTTTGGTTAGGGGATGGGGGCGGTGGAAATGTTCAGTTAGTGAAAGAGATACCTGTGCACCACCCCTGGGCTTTGGAAAAGGAGAGCAGGAAGGAGGTCCTAGAAGCAGAAAGGAAGCTGGAAAAATCGAACCAAAAAGGAAAGAAGAGAGAGAGAGGCGTGAAAGAGAATGAAGGGATGAGGCTGTTACTGGTGAGACTGCTCCCAGGGCCAGTGCAAGCAGACTTCCACTCCTCACCCCAGCTTTAGATCTGTGAAATGCAAAGAGCCTTCTGGACTTAAAGGTTGTAAACTACCAGAGTGGGGATGCACTCTGTATCTGTCCTGCCTTCCTTCCTCTTGGTATCCCTTCCTGTCCCTAAGCATCATGTCTCCACCTCACTTTTTCACATCCTTACCACTCCCTACAGCCTCCCCCACTCCTCTCTGCAGAACAAATCCACATTTTCTCCTATTGATTTGCTCTCTCTCAGTGTAAAGCATGTGGAACAAGCCCTGCGCACAATGTTCTTTCTGTTGGCGGCTGTGCAGCTTGATGAATGTGCGAGGTGGACGCAGGCTGCTGGCTGACCCTTGACAGCAGCGCATGCATATCTTCACTGTGATGCAGGCAGTTACACTCAATGGAGTATTTACGTGGGTTGGGGCTATTTACAGACACGTGCATCCATAGGCTGTAGTTACAGTGGCCTTGGCCCTTTGACCTGCCATCCATGGGGACTTCACAGAAATTAAAACACCCATTCTCAAAACATTCTGATAGGAAGTTTTTCTTGTTTTTCTGAGCAGAGAATACTAGGAGGCACAATATTGCTCGCTACTACTTGTTAAGTATCTATTATGTGCCTGGGCTTCATGTATGTACCTTATGTCTGGTCTTTCTAACAAACTGAATGGAAGCTAATGTTCCTACTTTGCAAATGAAGAAACTGAGGTTCCATTAGATTAAGGAACTATTCACAAGTCCAACAAAAAGTTGGTGGTGGATCCAAAGACAAAGGCTGTGCCCTTTCTGATATGTCACAGGAGAGCGTTCATATGGCCTTCAACAGGCAACATAGCCACAGCCAGCTTGGTCTGTTCATCACCATAAAGTCAAACTTTCTTGGTCTTCATACATCTTTGTATTCTCAAAGCCCAGAACATTTTTCTAGGCAGAGAAGGGACTCAATAAATGGTTATGGATAATGAGAAAGTCATACAGATAAAAAAAATCTTGATTAGCCAGACTCCTGCCAATGTGAATGCTCAAGTAACTAAAACAAAATCATTGAGCTTCTATTTTAAGTGACACAAGCAAATCACAGCAAAACAGACTTGTGTCTGACTCCTATTTTGAGGATTCCCCTTCAGTTCAGGTCAGTGAACTAGACAGCCAGTGGGTTGGGTTGAGGAACATGTGTCCTTGCAGTGGGGTCAATGTCCTGCCCCCACAGTCTTATGGACCATCTACTATCTCACTCAGAGAGACGTGATAAACACAAGTTTGACCCCAAGGCCCAAGAAAACTCCTAACATTCAATGAAATGAGACATAATGAGGGCTTACTATGTTCTGGGCATTGCATTAGGCATTGAATGCAGTCTGGAATTACAATAATGGTCCAAATATGTACACTACATTATAGTAACTGAAGCAGAGAATAGTCAGAGACTACAAGAAAACTTTCAATAGTCAGGGTAGAAAAGTGCAGTCTATTGAGTTGACTCTCAGTTAACTTGACAATTCAACTACCCAAGCTAACCAGTCTCAGTTAATCAAGGTTACAACGCAATTGGGATTGCCTCTACAGATTCCTTATACTCTGATGACAAACACATTCCATAAATATGTCCTTCCTGGATATGAAACAGAGTGTAGCTTTCAGTTCTCATCAGCTTCACCCCCTTACCCCCAGCTGCTTGTGCCAGCAGCTCCTCTAATCCCCAGTATACCTCTTTCTGAATATATTTCACTGAAGAGGGCAGTGAAGTTTGACCTTGGCCTTCTGCTTACTTACTTTATGATACTGGGAAAGTTGACTTATCCTTCAGAGCCTCAGTTTCCTGATTTCTGTAGCAGGACAACTACACCAACTTCCTGGAGTTGCTTATTTACTCATGTATATCCTCACCTTACTGTACATAAGTTTTAAGGAAGCTTATGTTTAAGGAAGTTTAGGGAACCTTAGGGTAACAAAGGAAAGGTTGAAGCTGACAGCAAAAAGGAAAAGGAATTAAGGTAGGGATAGAGCAGAAGCCAGAAAGGAGGCTGGAAATGTGAAGATGACAAAGATTTAGGATGTAGCCACACTAATGGCCCCAAACATTATAGAAGCTAATGTGGAAAGGGAAGTCTGACCATTCATATAATTCACAGGGTTTCTAAGAGAGACACCAGGTGACCAGAAATAGAATTGTACTTGGTGCTGAGACCAGAGAAAAATGTCTCCATGGACACCTCTTAAGGAATCCTGCCTGACATGATGCAATAAATAACACCTTTGTGGTAAACACCACCGAGATTTATTTTCAACCACTCTCCATATGGACTGGGAGCATCCCACCAAAGACCCATCCAGTGGAGGCAGGAGGATTTGAAGGAGGGGACACAGGAAGGACAGAATAATGGGGTCTTGGTGCTTAACTCTAGTGGTATGACTTTACCTGGGATAGACTTTAAGTATTGAGACTTAAGACTTCAGGTTGTCACTTGAACAATCTTGTTATACGTTGTTCCTCTTAACAGAGTTTTTCAAAGTCAGCATTGAGAGATGATGAGCTTAGGCTGCTCATTCTGAAAAGCACCTGTGGTACAGCTACTCTGGGCTGCCATTTCAAATCCAATGCAAACTTCACGAGCAGCAGAGCCAAGGGTGGTATCTCCTTGTGGGAGCTGAGGTGAGAAGCCCCTCAAAGAGAATGGCTGAGGAGAAGCCCTCCTACTGGAGAGACCAACAAACAGGCATTGCTTCTACTATAAATTCTTTTTAGTAGAGTCCTGACTCAATCGCAATGCACAGATAGATGGGTGAGCAAGGCCACCCCATGGAGAATGGCCATAAGAATTTTAGCCTGGACTTTTTTTAAGTGGGTATGGAAAAAAGCAAAATTTATGAGCTTTCATAACAATCCATTACATATGCCCAGCTACTCTCAGAAATCTACGTGTAATCCACTGGAAATAAGACAGTCTCTTCAATAAATGGTGCTGGGAAAATTGGACATCCACATGCAGAAGAATGAAACTAGACCATTCTCTTTCACCATACACAAAGATAAACTCAAAATGGATGAAAGATTTTAATGTGAGACAAGATTCCATCAAAATCCTAAAGGAGAACACAGGCAACACCCTTTTTGAACTTGGTCACAGTAACTTCTTGCAAGATTCATCCATGAAGGTAAGAGAAACAAAAGGAAAAATGAACTATTGGGACTTCATCAAGATAAGAAGTTTTTGCACAGCAAAAGATACCATCAACAAAACTCAGAGACAACTTACAGAATGGGAGAAGATATTTGCAAATGACCTATCAGATAAAGGGCTAATTTCCAAGATCTATAAAGAACTTATTAAACTCAACACCAAAGAAACAAACAATCCAATCATGAAATGGGCAAAAGACATGAACGTGGCCAACAAGCACATGAGGAAATGCTCCGCATCACTGACCATCAGGGAAATACAAATCAAAACCACAATGAGATCCCACCTCACACCAGTGAGAATGGGAAAAATTAATAAGGCAGGAAACCACAAATGTTGGAGAGGATGTGGAGAAAGGGGAGCCCTCCTGCACTGTTGGTGGGAATGTGAACTGGTGCAGCCACTCTGGAAAACTGTGTGCAGGTTCCTCAAAGAGTTAAAAATAGATCTGCCCTATGACCCAGCAATTGCACTGCTGGGGATTTACCCCAAAGATTCAGATGCAATGAAACGCTGGGACACCCGCACCCCGATGTTTCTAGCAGCAATGTCCACAATAGCCAAACCGTGGAAGGAGCCTCAGTGTCCATCGAAAGATGAATGGATAAAGAAGCTGTGGTCTATGTATACAATGGAATATTCCTCAGCCATTAGAAATGACAAATACCCACCATTTGCTTCAACGTGGATGGAACTGGAGGGTATTATGCTGAGTGAAGTAAGTCAATCGGAGAAGGACAAACATTATATAGTCTCATTCATTTGGGGAATATAAAAAATAGTGAAAGGGAATAAAGGGGAAAGGAGAAAAAATGAGTGGGAAATATCAGAAAGGGAGACAGAACATGAAAGACTGCTAACTCTGGGAAACGAACTAGGGGTGGTGGAAGGGGAGGTGGGCGGGAGGTGGGGGTGACTGGGTGACAGGCACTGAGGTGGGCACTTGACGGGATGAGCGCTGGGTGTTATTCTATATGTTGGCAAATTGAACACCAATAAAAAATAAATTTATAAAAAAAGAAAGAAATCTACATGTATTAAGTTATCTAAGTTCACTAAAGAGGTAGGCCCTGTTCACAGATGAAGATTAGACCCAGGGTCACACAACTAATAAGTGGCAAAGCCTAGATTTGGACTCAGGCAGTTGGAGCCAAATTCCACACTCCTAACCATGCACAATTTTTGTTTGTAAAGCAATTAAAGTGGGTATTTTGAAATATCTACCAAATTTGGTAGCATTGCTTCTGTGATCATTGCTCTGGAGGTTTCCTTCAGGCACTAGGCATTAGCCCCCCTTGTCTGTTCAGGCCACTCCTAGCTCAAGGCAGTGAAAATTACAATCTAAATATAAAACAATGTATGCCTTTGCTTTTACCATAGTAGGGGTGTTTGTGTCCTTTTAGCCAGAAGGTGATATCTATTAAGAAACAAATTGAAATGATGGGGTTCAGAACATTTCCCTGACTTTACTGACCCATCTACTGATTCTGACTGCTATTATAAAATTGTATCACCAAGCCTGTATGAGTATCAATAACTGTGGGTCTTTGATGAGGTCATATGTTGGCTCATCATCAATGTGAAAGCTAGGAAAGAGTCCACAAACACCACACATGATCTAATATTGTTCCTGGTGGACTTCGACACCAAATGGTAATTGGTTAAAAACATGGTCTGCGGCTGAAAAGTCTTATTTAAATTCCTGTCTGCTTCTCACATAAAACATTCTTCTGAAAACCCTAGGCTTCAGTTAGTTCATCAAGCAAACATTTTCCATAGAATGTCCTCAGATTAATAAGTCTACATTTGGGAGACAGATGTCTCTTTTTAAAGATGGGATAAACTATCATCTTTGTCCAGCTAATCAACTGATGTTCACAGAGTTGACAAAGGTAAGCAAGTTACTAGGACTGGGGACCCTCTACTCAGTGAGTTCATTAATGGCTCTAGGCACAAATGATCTTCCTCTGGTGTGCTGTTCTGCTGGTTTTACACAGTGTAAGGAGTCTGAAAACATTGGGGCTTTTAGAGCTGGAAAAGTAAGCCACCATAAGCTCAACTGGAATCTAAGAACTCATCTTCTTAATCCCCAGGCTTTGCCTCAGGTAATTGTCCTGAAATATGTTTTTATTATCAGATCTATCAGCCACATTCAGGTCATCTCACAGAGTTTTATTACAACTAAGTGTTTTCCAAGCAAAGTAAAATTTATAACAGACTTTAAATTTGAAAAGGCCCCAGTTAGACACTTCTGACTTTTTTGTTTGCACAAGTCTTCACCAATCCAGCTACTTGGGTGTGTGTGTGTGTGTGTGTGTGTGTGTGTGTGTGTGTTTGAAGTTTTGCTTTGTTTTGTTTTTGACCATTAACTAATCCTTGTCCAACAAGGCACCAGTAAGGCCAACTTTTTGCTGGAACACATGACAACTAAACCAAATTTTAAGTTTTTTACACTCGGCTAGTAAGTGAGACTTTGACCTCAAGGTCTTATAGATAAAATATGTTGCATTGAAACATTTGAAAGCTCTTCTAACTATTCAATCATTTTTAGCTCCCTAAATTTCCCAGAACAAAAATATAGACCTGGTGAGTTCTGGAACAGTCGTGTCCAGGTTTGAACAAGAGGGGCTTATTCTCTTTCCACCTGATCCAGATTATCCATACTTTGGGTGTTATTAACCCAAGGTGGACTGACTTCAACAGAGTCAATAATGCTAGAGGATGCAGAATAAAGAAAGGGGTGCTGCTAAAATAGCTCCCAAATATATTCCACAAGCTACCATTTGATACCACGGGTTCTATTCAGAAATGAGTTTGTTGGGAACTTTCACTTTTAATTGGTACAACTGTCTCTAAAGATTTGTCACACAAAGAAGTAATCAATCCATCCCCTAGTGGCCCCTGGTGGAGCCCAAGAAGAGTTGCTGCCAATCTGGGTTCTCAAGACCCCCAAAACAACCAGTCCAAGAGAAGTATATATATAAATAAAGTTCAAAATATCATTTTTACAAGACCATGTGTCCAAACATGCCATGAGTGCCCTGGCAGGGGAATCTGAGTGTTAAGACAAATCACATCCAGTTTGCCAGGGAACAAGATCAACTCTAGAAGAAAAATAGCCCTGTCATGTGAGCCAGGTGATCTGACAGCAGTTCCCTTGAGTTTGACAGAGATAAGAGTGGCCAGTCCACTTTTACTTCTGCCAAAGTAATGTTTTCTCTGATGGCTGGAGAGATAAAAACCATAAACATGAGCAGGTGAATTTGTAAAATCCAGGTTCTTTTCAAATAGAATATTTATTTTAAAAAAATTCAAAATAGGAAAAAACCTCCAAGCTATTGTCTTTGGGGCTCCAAATGGCCACATTCCCAGAAGGGAACTATAGTCATTGTGGAGGTCACCCCAGGATGTGTACCAGGTGTAAAAAATTCTGGCATTGGTTTTTCAGATTGGCTGGGTACTTTCCAAGGTATCTTCTTTCTATGAGCCAACAGACCTCCTGTTTGGCAGGCAAGATCATCCCAGTCAAAAATGAGGGGGGTTCTCTCAGGTTGAGATCACCCTGGAAGCATTAACTGGGAAAGTAAACAAAGGACAATACTCTACTCATAGGCTATTAGCAGGAAGAGAGGAATCAGAGATCTTGCTAGAAGAGTGGAGGGATAGTAGTGAGACCATCCCTCAACTGAGAGTGAGCTAGAGAAGGCATCGTGTGTTTGTGTTTTATGACAGCTAAGAGGAGGGTAATCCCACAAACTGGAAACAAACCACAACAGGAGAGAGATGTCCCAGTAGCAAATTTCATGGCATTTGGGAAATGATTTATGCAGACTGGAGCTAACGGTGGATTGAGTTACCTTCCAAGGACTCTGTTGTCCGTTGGTAGGTGAAGCCAAAGATTCCTAGAGTTCATCTTCAGAACTAATCTCATATTTCAAGGACACAAACCTCTGTGCCCTTGATTTAACAGAGGGAAAGCACTTTCTCCTCTAAGCTGCCTCGGGGCATCTAACCTATGTTTACAGCCCCATTTAGGGTGACCTTGGTAAAAGGGTAAGGGAGCTGGGAAGAACCATACTGCAGATGGCCTTTGACAGTCCTGTCAGGAAAGGAAGTGGAACAATTGAGTGACTTTCAAGGATATACTAGGAATATCAACACTGCATGATTCTTCATCAAGGCCAAACAAGAGACATAAAAACATACCTCCCCTGACTTGGGACTTCCTCTTACCAATCCACCAGAGTCATGACATGCTAATTGACATGTGTCTTGGTCAGCTTGGGCTGCCATAACAAAATACCATAGACTGGGTGCTTAAACAACAGAAATTTATTTTCTCACAGCTCTAAAGACTGAAAGTCAGAGATCAGTGTGCCAGCAAGGTCAGTGTCTGGCAAGAACTCTCTCCCTGACTTGCAGATGACCTCCAGTGTCAAGAGGCCTCCAGAGCCAGAAAGAACACCAATGTCTCTTCTTATAAGACCACTAAACCCATCATGAAGGTCTTACTCTCATGACCTCATCTAACCTGAATTACCTTTCAAAGACTATCTTTAAATACATTGAAGGTAAGGATTTCAACATATGACTGGTAGGAGAAGAGGTACATTTCAGTCCATAGCAGCATGTTTTGCCATAAATCCAATCACTCTCTGTTATTGATTTTTATTAACAAGCAACATTGTTTCAACATATTAGCTTTGATATCAACTTAGTGAGGCTATGGTTCTATGGAGTCAGTTAAAAGAGATAATAGACAAAGTGACTGGAGAGAATAAATGAATACTTACCAAATACTAGTCTCTCACACCAACTACCCCTCCTTTTCTTTCAGAGCCCATTTCCAAACCCTGTGCTCAAATTCAAATGTCCTCTAAATTCTCTGCTTCAACCCTGGCTTCTAGAAACTTTTAAAAGGATGGGGGGGGGGGGGGGCCTTGGGTGGCTCAGCAGTTTGGCACCTGCCTTCGGCCCAGGATGTGATCCTGGAGTCCCGGGACTGAGTCTCACATGGGGCTCCCTGCGTGGAGCTTGCTTCGCCCTCTGCCTGTGTCTCTGCCTCTCTCTCTCTCTCTCTCTCTCTGTGTGTGTGTGTGTGTGTGTGTCTCATGAACAAATAAATAAAATCTTTTAAAAAAAATCTTTAAAAAAATCTTACCAACCCATGAAACATATCAGGCACTATTGTGGAAAAAAACTGAAACTGTGAGAAAACAAGAGAACCTCTCCACCTATAAGCTATGCAAAGAGCAGAGATCCCACCATTACCAGCATGTATTTTGTGAGGCCAGTACTGTGCTAGGTTCAGAGGGATACATGAGGGAAAGTCCTCAAAGAGCTCATGTTGCGTTAGTAGGGTGCACTGGAATTGTAATTTATGTAGTTCTGACTCTAAGTGCTGAAAGGTCCTGGAAAAGGAAGAAATCTGGGACAGCCAGAACAATCAGAGAAGAATTTATGGAGGAGGACATATGGGAAGTGGAGCTTGAAAAATGTGTAAACATTTCAGAGAGGAGAAAGAAGAGTTTATCAGGCAGGAAACAGCATAAGCAGAAGCACAGAGGCAGGTTTCTGGCAGGGATAGAGGGCATGAGGAGATCTATGTGCTGGAATAGTGGCTAAGAGTTAGGATGCATTCATTCATTACTCATCCTTTCATTCATTAATAAATATTTATTGAGCATCTATTATATAACAAGCACTATTCTTGCTAAAGAGGACTTGGTAGTGAACAAAAAGATCCCTGCTCTCATGGAGCTTCCATTCTAGTAAGAAAGAAAAAAAACAAATAAATGTATAATGTTAGGTGGTAATAAAATTATGGAAAAAATAAAGGAGGATTAAGGTTTCTAATCAAGTAAGAAAGACAATTATCTGCTTGCTTAAAACATTCAAAATATTGACAAAAATATATAATGCAATGACTTTTAAGATGCTGTACATCAGGCAACAATGGACAGTGATTCATAAAAGACAAAGTACACCCTATGTAGTTCCACTTTGAATTTCTAGATCAAGACACAAGGAAGAGGAGCCAAGATGGAGCCCAGCAGATTCTCCTAGTGAGAAGACAGAGTTGAGAGTCCAGAGAGACCAAGGAATTTGGAGTTCCCAGGGAAGAATAGAAAAGGAGAGAAATGTACACAGAGATAACCCTGAAGATCAGGAGAAGGGTCCCATTGAGAACAGCTGAGTACTGATCAGCACATGTGTGTATGTAGAATAGCCAAGGCCAGGGAAAGAACCGTCCAAAAGGCTTAAAGGAAAGAATACCCAGTGTTCACACAGGGGCAGGAACAGTGCTTGCTCCCACCAGCCATACTCTAAAACTTCAAAATTCTAGCACTTTGCCTCAAGAAGGGAAGCAATAACAGACTGAACATTGCCTTGGTCCCACCTAGTAAATCTTAAGCATGAGACCCAAAAGGTCAAACTATGTCCAGTTTCATCACAGGCTATTTCATCACAGACCAAAGTTCAAGAATATTTATATGAAAATAAAAATATCCAGCACCTAATGAGGTAAATTCACAATGGCTGGCATCCAATCAAAAATAACCAGGAATACAAAGAAACAGGAAAATACAATCCATGATGAAAAAGAGTAATCAGTTGAAACCACTCAAAAATGACACAAACATTAGAATTAGTAGACAAAGATATTAAGTAGTTTTTGCAACTGTAATTCACAAAGCTAAGTAAGACATAACAAATACAAAAAGTTGGACTTATAGAAATGAAAATTACAACATCTAAAATTGAATGGTATAGGATTAGTAGCAGACTAAACATTGTGGAAGAAAACATTAGTATGCTTTGAAAACATACCAATAGAAACTATTCAAAATGAAAGTCAGAGAGAAAAGAGATTTTTTTTAAAAATAAACACAGCATTAGTAGGCTGTGAAACAATTTCAACTGACCTCCTGTATGTGTAATTAGAGTCAAAGTAGGAGAGGGAGTAAAGGAAGACAGAAAAATTGTTGAATATTTGCTAATTTTTTTTCAAATTTGATAAAAACTATAAACCTTAGGTTCAAGAATCTCAATAAAAAGCCAAGTTCAAGAAACATGAAGAAAACTACACATGTCACATCCTAATCAAATCAAACCAATGATAAATAAAAAATCTTTTTAAAAAAATCTTAAAATCAGGGGATCCCTGCCTGGCTTAGCAGTTTGGCATCTGACTTTGGCCCAGGGCATGATCCAGGAGTCCCGGGATTGAGGCCCGCATCAGGCTCCCTGCCTGGAGCCTGCTTCTCCCTCTGCCTGTGTCTCTGCTTCTCTCTCTCTGTCTCTCATGAATAAATAAATAAAATCTTTTTTAAAAATCTTAAAAGCAGATAGAGAAAAAGATGTGTTGTATACAGAGGAATAAGGATACTATGACTACAGATATCTCATCAGTAGCAATGCAAGCCAGAAAGCAATGAAACATCTTTACGTTAATGAAAGAAAAACTTGTCTACCTAAAATTCTGTAGAAGCAAACATATTTTTAAAAAACAAAGGCAAAATGATGCCTTTGAGACATACAAAAACATTTCCTAAGATAGACCATATTCTGGCCCATAAATTTAAAGACTTAAAAATTGAAAAGAACCTGTCATACAATGTAAATTCTCTGACCACAATGGAATTAAGCCAAAAATAAATAACAGAAAGTTCTCTGGAAAGTCTCTCAATATTTACTAACACACTTTTAAACAACCCACAAATCAAAAACATAAATCCAAATGAAAAATAGAAAGTATTTTGAACTGAACAAAAATGACAGAAACACAACAAATCTGCAGGATGGTACTAAAATACTACTTTGGGGAAATTTAGATCAGCAAGCCCCTTTTATGGAAAGAATAAAGTTCTCAAAACCTCAGTTTACACCTTAATGAACTAGAAAAAGAAGAGCAAACTAAACTCAAAATAAGTAGAAAAAAGAAAAAACTAATATCAGGGCAAAAATCAATAAAATAGATAACAGGAAAGCCATATAGAAAAATCAATGAAACCAAGAAATGTTTCTTAAGATCAATAAAATTGATGAGTTTTTAGGTTTTTCAGGGAAAAAAAGAAGACAAAAATCACCAATATTAGAAATGACAGAGGAAACGTCACTACAGAGTCTGCACATAATGAAAGAATAATAATAGAATATTATTGAAAACTTTATGCCCATAAACTAACAATAACTTAAATGAAATGGACATATTTCTTGAAAAACACTTAAATGAAATGGACATATTTCTTGAAAAACACAAACTACCAATCTTCAGTTGAGACTTCAATGACTTGAAAAACCTTATTATATTACATCTATTATAGACATTTCTTCCCAAAAAGAAATCTCCAGACCCAGATGGTTTCACTGATAAATACTACCAAAATTTTAAGGAAAAAATAATATTAATTCTATACAAAATTGAAGATGAAGAATACTCCCCAACTTATTCTCTGAGATCAGCATTACCCTGATACCAAAACCAGACAAAAATATTACAATAAAACTATAGACCAGTATCCCAACAATTGCATGTCCAGATGCAAAAAATAAATTCCAATCCACATTTTGACATGACACACAAAAATTAACTCAAAATGAATCATGCACCTAAATATAAAACCTAAAACTATAAAACTTCTGGAAGAAAACATAGAAGAAAACCCTTGTGACCTCAAGTTAGAGAAAGATTTCTTAGCTCCAATGCCAAAAGCATCATCCATAAAGGAACAAATTGAAAAATTGGACTTCATCAACATTCAACATTTCTGACCTTTGAAAGACATTAGTAAGAGAATGAAATGATATGTCACAGACTAGGAGAAAACTATATATTTAATTTAAAAACACGCATCTAGTTCTCTCTTTTTCTCTGCCATCATGGTGTGTGCCATTGACCTTGTCTTCTCACAAGACTTTCAGGATCAAGAGATTCTTGGCCACGAAACAAAAGCAGAATCATCCCATTCCCCAGTGGATTCAGATGAAAACTGGTAATAAAATCAGGTACAACTCCAAGAGAAGGCATTGGAGAAGAACCAAGCTAGGTCTAAAAGGATCACACATGAGATGGCACACATATTCATGCAGCATGAAGGTCTTGTGCTCACATCCTATCACTCTGTAAACATCACTACTACCTGAACAGTAGACATGTTTTATTGGAGAAATGAGTTTTCTCTGTTACTATGCTTCTACACCAGTAGGTTAGTTCAGTAATAAATATGTGAGACCTTAAAAAAAGTTACATCCAGAAAGCATAAAGAACTCTTGAATTCAATAATGAAAGATAGACAACCAAATAAAATAATAAATCTAAGAGCACACCCTAGGGTGATCCCTAATAAGTTGTATCGTTGTATAAGCACCTTTCCCTGAGTGCAAGTAGAACCCATGACTTGCTTTTCACCAATAGATTATGGCAAAGGTGATGGTATATTACTCCCATGATTACTTTATGTTACATAAGACTCCACTTTGGCAGAATGGGGAGAGCCACATGGCAAGGACCTGCAGGCAGCCTCTAGAGCTAAGAGTAGATTCCAGATGAGATAGCTAGTAATAATTCAGGGCCCTGGTCATACAGCTGCAAGGAAATGGGCCCTGCCAACAACTTGATAAACCAGGACTCTTCCTTAGTCAAGCCACCAGATGAGAAATCAGCCAGATGGATGCCACGTTTACAGCCTGGGGAGACCCTGAAAGGAGGACTCAGTTAAACTGTGCCCAGACTCCTTATCCCCAGAAAGCATGAGATAATAAGTATGTACTGTTTTAAGCCACTAAGTTTGTAATAGTTTATTATGCAACATAATAATAATACAATGGATAAAAGTTTTGAACAGACACTTCACCAAATAAGATATATTGGTGGCAAGTAAGCACGTGAAAAAATATGCTACACATAATTAGTAATTAGGGATAACCAAATTATAACTGCAATGAAATAATAGTACATATCTTTTAGAGCTGCTAAAAGTGATGGCAAGGATAGGGGAAAACTAAAATTCACATACATGCCTCGTTGATCTGTACAATGGTATCTAGCCTCTTCAGAAAGAAGTTTGACAGTTGCTTGAAAATTAAACATATACCTATCTTTTAACCCAGTCATTACTCTCCAAGGTATTTTACTCAAGAGAAAGGAAACCATATATGTTCACCCAAAGCTTTGTTCACGAATGTTCACAATATCTTTAAAAGCTGAAAGCTAGAAATACCCCATGCAGCAATTGGTGAATGTATCAGTACACAATGGAATACTACTCAATAATAAAAAGGAATAAACTATTGATACTCGCTAAAACATGATGAATCTCAAAATAATTATGCTGAGTGAGAAATGCCAGACAAAAAAAAAGAATATATATTATATTGTTCCATTTATATTAAATTCTAGAAAATGCATACTAATCCTTAGTGACAGAAACCAGACCAGTAATTGCTTATATGCGGGGGAGAAGCAGGAAGAGATTACAAAGCAGCACAAGTAGGCATTTGGGAGTAATGGAAGGATAAGTCATCTTGATTGTGCTGATGGTTTCACTGATGATTACATATGTCAAAACTTACCAAAATGGTGTACTTTAAATATGCATGATTTATTGTGTGCCAATTACACCTCGATAAGGTTGTTAAATTTTTAAAATAAAAAGAATTGGGAGAGAATGACAAAGGTGTATTTTAGATAGGATGTGCATGGAAGGCTCTCTGTGGAGGTGCCATTTGTGTAAAGACCTGAATGAAATAAGGGGGTGAGTAACATGACTGGGGAAAAGAGCATTCCAAACAGAGGGAGTAGCAGGTACAAAGGCTCTAGGTGGGACTCTGTTCAGCACATCAGAATGTAATGCAGCTGGAATAATGAGCCAAGGGCAATGATGAGGTCAGAGAGGGAGACAAGGTCCAGATCATGTAGAGCTTATTCTGAGAAAGATGGGACTGTACAGGATTGTTTTGCACTGAATTGTGACATGTTTTTAAATTATCACTCAGAACCATGACTATCTTTCTCAGCTGTAAGGAGGAAGGGTAGAAACAAGGAGATGAATTAATGGACTATCACACTAGTTAGGTAAGAGATCATGATGACTTTGCTGCAGGAAAGTTGTAGTGGAGGTCAGGAGAAGGGACCGGAGGCAGGATTATTTCGAAGACTGGGTTGCACATTCTGATGACAGGTCAGACATAGAGAGAGGAAGAGAGAAGTCAAAGAGGACTGATTCTAAGGTGTTTGATCTGAACATGTGGAAAAATTAATTTACCCATTACTAAAATGGGCAAGTCCAAGTTGTCAGTTTCTAAGATGTGTTCAGCTTTGGATATGTTAAGTTTAGGTGCATGTTACACAACCAAGCAGCACTATTGAGCAAGCTGGCTAGATGGGCCTGTGATCAGGGCAGAGAGGTCAGGGCTGGGCCTGGGATATAAATCTGAGAAGCAACTAGAGAACAGGCACGTGGAAGAACTGGGCAGTGAGCATGTAGGATGTAGGAGTGAGAGGTCAGGAAGGAGAGGAAAAACCAGCAACGATGACTGTTAACTAAGAGTGAGTGTGAACCAAGGAAGGAAAGTGTTTTAAGAAACACTGTGATTAACTATGAGGCGTTCTGCTAACAGGCCATCATGAGGACTCTGCATGGACCACAGAATTTAACAGTAGGCCACCTTGGCAGGAGCTATTTCAGAAAGGTGGTAGAAATGAAGGTTTGATTGGAATGGGCTCACGGGAGAATCAGAGGTGAGGAAGTGGAAGCAGCAAGTTATCAGCAAATTTTGCTGTCAAAGCAGGTGGAGAAATTAAAGAGTAGCTGAAGAGGTATGTGGCGGTCAAGGGAGTTTTTTTTTTTTAAGACTGAAGATATTATTATAGCGTGTTTGTATTCTGATGGGAACACTAGCAGAGAGTACAGAGGTAAAAATTAATGATGCAAGAGACAGGGTTGGTGGGGGGGACAATTGCAGAAAAAGTCCTTGAGCTGTGGGAGCAATAGGAGATAAAGATGAATAGGTGAGAAGAACCTAGCTGTGGTGGGCTTTTACCCAAATCTACCAGTCCAGGAACCCCAACTGATGAGTGCCTGTGATACCCCAGGAGTCTCCGGGCTATTTTCCTCAAGCACCCTGGGAGGGGTTATTTTTAGCCTCACTCTATGACAACTAAGGCTCACAGGGATGCGATGACCTGCCATGTCACTCACAGCAAGCAACCCCAATGACACCAAGCCTGCAGCAAGTTACCCTGGGCACAAGAAGGCTGCCCCTTACCTTTTACACCTCCCAACCTGCTCATCATGATGACATTTAAACAGTGAACCTGGTCTGAGGCCAAGACTGTGCAAAGCAGTTTTACTCTTCCCCATTGTGCTGCACGGTGCAACTTAGACCACTGGTTTTCTTAACACCTTCATCTTTTCCCACAAATTTAAAAACATAGAGCACTAGAGCTAAAAGACACCTCAGAGATCACCCGGTCCACTCCCTATTTCCATAAAAGGAAACTGAGGCATAAGATTACATAGGCCCATGCTCAAAGGCAAGCAGAGCAAACTGTCATCTCATTGCCCATGAGCTGTCAAACATCATTCCCCCCTTGTCCCCAGAGATGTGAATGCACATGCCCCTGTGTACAAAATTGATTTGAAGATGCAAATTGGCTACATCCAATTTCATCCAACTGTCCTCGAAATTTAAGAGCTCTGCTGACATGCACAGAGCAAAGAGTAAATTGTCCCCCTGAGAGAAATAGTCTCAGAAACAGCCTCGTGTGTCCCTGTCCAAGGTGCTAGGGGAGCCGAAGCCATGAGAAAGAAGCCTGAGTCGGCCAGGTCCACATGAATCCTCCTCATGAATCCTCCTCGTGAAAGGAGAGGGGAATAGAGGCTGGTGTTTGGGGTGGAGGCAAATGAAGGAGCCCTCTGAAATTTCTCTGACTTGGAAATGGATTGATACCTTCACCCAGGATTCCCAGTGGGGTTGTTTTCTGATGTAAATTAATGTCATTCCAGAGATGAGATGCGTGATGACTAGTGCTGAGCATCCCTGCCTGCTATGGGTTTAGAAAGAGGATGGAGGAAACCAAGTTTTAAATGACACTGTTACTCTCAAGGAGACCAGTGACATTCCCTGAGTGCCAGGGACTCCAGAACAGGGCATTAGTCACCCTATGACCTGACCTTCTGACTTGCCAAATGGATTCACCCAAAAGTAGATAAATCAAACTCCACAGATTGATTAAAGCAGTGGTGTTCAAGCACTGAGCACAAGAAGGCTCTTTTAGAAGGAAAAATGTTGTCGGATCCAGAAGACAGTAAACACAAAGCTACTGTGCTTGAAGGAGTGGAAGCCTCACAGCCTGCCCTTGGCTGCTCCCAGATCTTGGAAACACCTCTGTAGCGTTATTAGAAAAAGTTAAATGATCACTAGATTAAGTTAACTCACAAAGGCCTATACATCTCTGCTCCACTTCATTCTTCAGCAGGTAAATAACTCTGCCCAGTCTGAGTCTGTAATAAATCACATGACCCTTCCATACACAAACCATGAGTAAAGAGACCTCTACCCTTGTCACAAAAATTTTTGGTCACTGACAGACCTGAATTTTATCACATTTTTAAATCACACCCTTATTTTTTCTACACTCTGCTTGCAGCTTCTCAATGACCAATGCGGGCTGGCTCCATCTCTAGTCGCCATTCCGCCCTGGCATATGCCAGGTCCTTCTGAAGATCAACTCCCAAATAAACTGCATGCACTCATCCTTTGGCTCAGGTAATGCCTCTGAATGTCCAACTGAAGACATGCAATGCTGAAATGGAGGTAGGAAGCAGACTTTCAGCATGAGGTGCTGGAATAAAACTACATGCCAACTAAATAATAATGAGGACCTCATTGCTGGTGATAAGTGGAAAAGTGATAACCCTAGCATGCTCCAGCATCACAATTGCTAAAACTCTTACCTGTGGGTGAGATGAACTGAGCTAGAATACAGACAGAAGGGAAGGCGCTGACTTATACAATAGTTCTAGCACAGTGCTACTCAAAGTGCAGTCCATGGGCCAATCCCAACCCATGAACTATTTAACACCAGCTTCTGACAGAAATTGAGAAAAAGTACATGGAAATTTTTGTAGCAGAGATGTTTTATGTCTGTTGGACTTAATAATTTTAAAAATTATTCTTACACTATGTGTGTCTTTTTTATTTAATTTTTCTAGTAATTCATCAGTCCACAAAAGATTTTTAAACTATTTCTTAACTAATAGATAGTCTGAGAAGCACTAACCTAGACTTAAAAACCATGGGGGTGATGATAATTATGGTGGAGTTGGCTAACTGCTGTTAATTGAAACCAAAGCACTGAAGGAAAAATATGATAGGCTCAGATCAAGCAACAATCAACTTAAAAGCCAGAAGGCCTCCAGGGATCCTCATCTCCTGTGACTGAAAGACAGATTGAGCTGAAAATCAGGTTCAAAATCTGATTGTAAGAGTGGCAGAGTTACAAAGGTAGTTGGATTCACAGCCCCAGCAAGTCTTCAATGCTAACAGCAAAACCCCAATAAGAAGTGAATGGGGCCCTAAGACCCACCATGAGAATATTTGGGGTGGTACCCTTGAGAACCTTGAAATCCCAGACTTTCTGAATCTCTAGACCAGCGGAAATACCCCCTTACCATGCAAAATAGACAGGCTTTCATTTGTCTAGATCTATGCAAAAGCTTCACCAACGCTAATAGCTCATAAAATGATTCATATCCTCTTCAAAGGAAGCCTGCACCTCCCCTTGTTGTTTCTAGACCAATATCTAAAACCAACTCTCAACATGACCTGACTAGGGAATTATGTCACTTCTTACAGAATAAAGTAGATTATTAAGCAAAAAAAAAAAAAAGTAGCTGCGAGCCCCATAAGAACTTGAAAACTATGCCTCAGAATGGAACTTGAGAGTGCAGGAGTGGGTGAGTAGAATGTAAGGCTGGGTGTGGACAGTTCACTGATAGGAGAGCACTTTCCCATGACTCAGGATTTAGTGCTCTGGCAAGGACATCTGAAGCCAGTTCTGACACACTGTTGGCATGGCTCCTTGAAGCTTGGAAACAATAATAGCCTATAGTATATGAAGTGGAAACGCCAGAACTGCCTTGGCAGAGTATTGAGGAAGAGAACAGAAGGCTCAAAGAGGTTCTCTTGTTGGAATGAATGCACTATGTCAGACCAGAGAACACGCTAACTGACTCTGTTTCCCAGGAGAGTCCAGAGGACATTCCCTTCACTAAAGCAAGAAAATATTGGGGCACTGTTATCAGAAGTTCATTGGTAACTATTGTCTGAGGCCAGAAAAAACAGTGGGAGATGCTATCATGGCTCTCAAGTGTCAATGCAGCTAAGATTCTATAATAACCAGGCTAAGTCAAAAGCAAAGTGAATGCAATTATGTGATAGGCAACAAGGCTGGAATGATAACCAGACGGAGGCCTTGACCTATTGGGATCTGTTGCAATGACTAATAATCCATGATGTTTCCAGAAGTGAGGTAGATGCTCTCTGCCAACAAAGGTACTGCTTGACTCACATAACCAAAAATATCAAGGGGGGTGAGCAGATGGTTGATGTCAGCCCCCACAATAAGAAATTATAATCCCCTAACCAGTTTCCAGACCTGGGCTAGTCCTTAGACTCAGAGACCATCAGTGGAAAACTAGGCCAGATCCCCTTGACAAAAGACTGTGAAAATGCCACAGGAAATATATGCAGTAGCAATAATTCTATCCTTTCCCTAAAAAAACATTTTGGACATTTACCAGGTAACTGTATACTGGGGAAGAAATAATGCCCAGAAAACTCAAAGGCTTTTGGAGACAGGGTCTGAGCATATTGATATTGATACCAAGGGACATGGAGTGCGAGCATAGAGATGCCATGTAGTGAATGGACTCCTGGATGATGTCCATTTCACAGTAGGTCCAGAGGTTTGCAGCTTCACGCTGTGATCATTTCCCAGGTTCCTGAGTGCATAATCCAGATGGCTACACCTCACAGTTAGCAGAACTCTCACCCTGCTTCCCTAACCTATGTAGTAGAGTCATTACAGTAGGAAAGCCTAAGTGAAAGTCTTCTTTTGCCACATACACACATATCCACACACACACTCAAATATATCATACATTCAAAGAGACACACATACATACCATTAGACCAAGAGAGTAAAACTTAAGCAATAGATGGAATGATAGAGACTAGTGTCACCTTTAAAGACTTCTAGGGTATAAGACAGTGGTCCTATCATATCTCCCATTTAATTCATCAGCAAAATCAGTGGTCATGGATCATGACAATGGACTACTATGAATTGAACCGAGTGGTAGCAACTCTTTTTGCCAGGTATCTTTAGTGGAACAGATCCATATGGCCTCTGACACTTAGTATGTGGGTCTCAAGCCAGTGAAAGCATTATTTTCAATGTACTTTAAGGAGGATCAGGACAGGGCAGCCCTGGGTGGCTTAGCGGTTTGGCGCCTGCCTTCAGCCCAAGGTGTGATCCTGGAGACCCAGGATCAAGTCCCACGTCAGGCTCCCAGCATGGAGCCTGCTTCTCTCTGTGTGTGTCTCTCTCTCTGTATCTCTAATAAGTAAATAAATAATATTTAAAAATAAAAGGAGGATCAGGACAAATTAGCATTCACTTGAAATGCATAACGTAGTTTTATGGTCTTGCCCTAGATCAATTAAACTTTTCTATTCTCTGTCCCTATGTGGTTTAAAGGGACCTTGATCTTCTGAGCATGCCACAGAGCATCAGATTGGCCCATTATCATAACAGGTCTGGTGAGCAGGAAGTGGCAAGTAGTCAGAAGCCATACTAAGCCACGTGCACTACAGGTGGGAGTTAAGTCCTGCAAAGCCTGCAACGCCTGCCACATCAATAAATTTTTTAAAGGTCCACTGGTCCAGGACATAGTAGGATATTTCCTCCGAAGTAAAGAAGATATCACCGGACCTTGATCATCTACCTTTAAGAGAGAGTCTCTTATTTGACACCATAGATCTGACTGATTCCACGATGTTAGCAGTATCCAGTGTAGATAACAATGTAGTTTGGAGTCTCTGGCAAGCTTAAGCAGGAGAGTCACAGAACAAAACCTTAGGATTCTAAAGCAAGACTGTGTTATCTGCCAAAAAAAAAAAGCAACTTTGAGTTGTATTGGGTTGTATTGGGTTCTAGCCAGGACTGAGCATCTGACCATCAACGAACCATGATACCAGAGCTGTCCATCATGATCCAGGTGTTTTCAGACCCAGTTGTAAGTTGTGTGGATACTGAAGTGTTCTATCATTTAATAGAAATGGCACATTAGGAAGCAAACCAAACAAGTCCAAGAGGCACAAACAGCTGTCGCCCACTTCTGTTGCATCACTGTGCTTCCTCCAGCTCACAGTCGCAGGTAAGTTCCCCATTATCAGCTGAGAGAGAAGGAAAACCCTGGTTCTTTTTCATAGATAAATTATTTCCATATACTGGTATGAGCCAAAAATAGACTACAGTCTCCCAACAGCACGGCAGAGAGGTGACCTTGAAAGTCAACGGTGAAGGGAAGTTCTCCCAGTGGAGAAAGTTTCAACCTCTTCAACTGATCACCAACCTGATGTGGTGGGAGAAGGGTCGGGCACATTCCTGAGCAGTTGAATGGTTTAAAGCTAGTTACGGTCAAGGGTCTAGAAAGATCAAGATTGGAAGATGGGGACAAAGTGTACAGATTTTTCTCAATGCCCACCACAAAGGATGCGTTGAACAACCAAATGGACAGGAATCTGAAATCACTAGCCTCTGTCCTTCACCATCCCAGTGTAGAGAGCCATGGTGCTAGGGTAGAAGGCTATCCATGAGCCCAACAGAACTGACTCCTTCTTATTAAGGCTGAAGGGGCCCAACCTCTCAGGGGTAACAGCTTGGTCTATCCTACCAGGCAAGCCAAGAAGAGCAGAAATGTTAGCTGAGCAGAAGAAGTAAGAATTAGTGGTAGAAAGGCAATATAATGAGAATCAAGACAGACTCTGTACCAACTACAGCAACAAAAACTTCAGTTTGTCTCACTAAACTTCTAATGGTCTTTTTTTTTCTCCAAGAAATTGTGATCAGTCACCATTTGGAAGAAGTAGTGAGGACATAGTAAACTGCAACATGAGTGAATCTGGGTGGTACAAGGGGTGAACCACAGCAGATGCAGTCCATTCCCAGACTCCATCCCCTAAGCACTAGAGCCCCAGTCCATGCTGACAGCATCCCGCTGCACTTGCAGTCTCCTCCCAGACTTGCCAGACTGCTGGGGAATCAATGCACCCAGAAGTAGTATTAGCCAATGCTGAAGTGTTAGAGGTGTTGGGAGATTCATACTCAGTTTTCTCACCCTTCAGGTGGGATAACTCTCCGGCATGTTTTCTACTATTCCCCAGAGCTCCCCAGTGGGAATGAGTCCCAGTTTGCCTAACAGCAAACCCTTTATTGGCTTTCTTCCCTGCCCTGCCTCCTTTTCTTCACTCCTGGGATCACCTTCTAAATGAATTACTTGCACTCAAGTCTTTGGCTCACAGTTTAGTTTGCTTTTGGGGAAACCCAACCTAAAACATTCCCAGGTGACTCCAATTTCAATCTCCTTCCTGAACTCTTCCTCTCAGGACTCCACATGTTTAGCTCAAGATCCAAGCCCCCTCATGGACAACCTCTTCTGCCCCTGATGGAGGCAACTCCTGGGTTTCTCTCCTTTTAGGTAGCCTTCCAGACCCTACTGCAATCAGGTCTCCCTTCTCCTGCGTTTGGGAAGCTTCCTGCATTTGAAGTAACAGGTCAAGCTTGCTCAGGAGGCCCAGGAAGCCTGGCATGGCCAATAACCCTGCACCTTGGCCCACACATTGCTTGAGTCCAGGTCTGTGAATTCCCTGGACAAAAGCACACATAGGAAAAGGAATATACTCAGAGATGCCCTCTCATCCATGCTCTCTTCCTATAACTCTATTCCCCCCAGTATCCAGGTGGTCTCCTGCTCGTCCTCAAAAACCAGCAGCACCCCATCAGGCCTGTCAGTATTTCCTCATTAGAGCCTCCTGACAGCTTATCCCTTCAAAAGCACTCGCCATTCATTCCTTTAAAGGAAGGACTAGGGTCACAAATCTGCAATTGGGAAATTTCAGCCACCATGACACTGGGTAAGGATATTGGGTGAGGGTAAGCCACCATGACACTGGGTAAGGGTATTCTGAGCTTGTAGGACCTTCTTGGTGTCCCTGAAATCACACCGTGTAGACAGCCATCGATGCCCCTATGCCTACAGTAAGTGAGAGAACCTTTGAGAACTGTTGGCCCATGGGTTCCAGCAATGAGAGAAGAGAATTCTACACTAAACCCCAGTATCGAGGAAAGGGGACCAATGGAGACCCTGAAGGAAGTGGAGGACAGAAGGGAGGCATCAAAAAGAATGAGATGAAATGGGAAGAATCACAGTGGGACTCAGGGAAAGAGGAGAATGGGAGAGAAACCACACACTCACTCCCAGGCAAACAAACCACACATATACACACAAACAAAGGGAAACATCAGCAGAGACCACAAATGAAATTTAAAGTTGTTATGGCAACCGGAACAGGTGGGTGGGCACTTGTGCCTACTGAATTTACAAAATTAAAGTAAGCATTGCATTTGCTAACTAATTAAATAATGCCTTCTAAATATTTCTAATCTCCCAGCCATCAGGCACAGAGGAGGACAGGGAATGTAGAAAGCTGGAGCTCCTTTTCATTTACCTGGGGGGTCTAGAGAGGTGGCTCTGGCTGAGGACAGGGGAAGAAGTCCCTGGGGAGCAGGGTGGAGACAGCATGAAGACATGCCTTCCCAACAGGCCAAAGCCAGCTCCTGTAGGGGGCAGGCAAAGGCCCAGAGCTCTCTCTGGGAACCTCCCAGAAGGATGACAAAAAGCAGGCCAGCCCAGCAGTGTGTGTCCTGGGCCTCAGTCATTCCGTAGCTCCCTCCCAGCCACCCCCAGTCAGGACTACAACAGAAAGAGGCTGGGTGATGCGGGGTCCCAGGGGATCTGCAGACCAGAGTCAAGCCCTTGGCAGAGGCACTGTGAAGCCCAGAGACGCCAGTCAAATAAGGCAGCTGGAGGGAGGAGAACATTTTTCTTTCAGTGTGGGGGGTGGATTGGTTTATTTAAGAGAAAGAAAAAGAAACCTCTAGTAGGAATCAGATGCGCCATCTTAGCCGATCTTCCCTGGGGAAATAAATTACACATAACACTGTACACAAACACAGCTCCGAACACAAACCCAGCTGGCAGCGCGGTGGCACTTCTCTCCCTGGGGAAATAAATTCCAATGTCTATATATCTCTATCTATAGATACAAACACAGAAAAGGTCACACCATGTCTCCTTCGGTGCTCCTTTCACTTGAAATTAAACAATAATTGTTTCAGTGTTTGGTCTCCAGCAAAGGACTAGGGCTCCTGGATTGGAAAGCACCCATGAAGTAGCTCACATAAATGCAGGCAGACGCAGGCCTCCTTGTTATGCCCACGGGCAAAGGAAGAGAGGGCGCAGGACACCAGGATGCAGGGACGGGTGGGATGTGAGCATCCAAGGAGGCTCCGCCTGATGTGATAAGCCAACCAGGACCTGGGGATGTGTGGATCGCAGGGCAGCTGGGGTTGTCGCTCCCACGTTCTCCTGTTCCGGTGGTGGAGGTAGTGGCGGTGGGTGTCCCCAGGAAAGGACAGGTCCTCTGCTTTCCTTCCAACAGCTGCAGCCCGCCCAGCTTGCAACGGAAACGCTTTAGAGGCAGAAGAAGTCACACTTTACAGATGAAAAATTGAAGGCTGGAAGTGGTGACAGAGATTAATGTAAACTCCATGAGGGCAGCAGTTTTGTCTCAGGTTGACTGTTGTAAACAGTGCTTGGCACGTAAGGAAGCGGGGAGGGAGGGAAACTGCATCCTGTCTCCCCGTCCACTGTCCCGTCTAGTAAACCATAAGTCTTCGCTGTGGTGGGCACCAGAATGTGGCAGCAGTGTGCCTGGTGCTGTGATGGTAACCAGGTCGTGCTCAGATTGGAGCTCAAGGGTGGTCTTGGCAGCACCAGAGCCATGGGGCACAGTTCCGTCCAATCTGGGGGCTCATTGCTCTAGCTGCGTCCCCCCCCCAGCCCTGTTCACAGAACCTGCTGTGTGCTCCTCCCCCAGCGCCCCAGCCATGTGGCCCCCTCCTTCTCCAGCCCCTCCCACACTCTGCCCCACACACATTCACTCACACCTCCCTCCAGACCACAGGTTACCTGGTATGCATCTGTGCCCATGCACATCGTCTCTACAGCAAGAGTGCAGGGGTAAGCCTGGGGTGGAGCTGTGTGCACCCAAAGTCACTGACAAATGCTCGAGGGGGTTTTCTGAAGGTTGGGAGTCAGACCCCAGAGACTCAAGGGAATGCCAATTCTGATTCTGCAGGGGGTGTCCACTTTGATGCCTTAAACAGCTCTGGGCACATCCAACTTAGCAGCGTGGTTTTAAAACCCTCCCAGTCGTTTCTGCCTCAGCTCAGGAAGGCCCCGGGCTCACTTTCTCTGCACACATCTACCCTCTTTGATATTGCCCTGCCTGGCCACCCCACCTCTCTGCTCGTAAAGCTCTGTTTGAACCTGGCACCAGACAGTGCATTTTGCTCAGACATGGGAATCCACTGTGATGAGGTTGCTCCCACTGGTTGCTCCCACAGCTCTAAAAGCTTATACTTGGCCAAGAGCATCAGTGCTTCCTTGTCTTGGAATCCAGGATTCAGTCCAGCTTGGACCCCAGAGCCCCTAGGTCCTGCGGCTTCAGGAAGCAAAAGAGGGAAGACAACCAGGATAGAGGTTCCCCCAAACTGGTAAATTGGGGAGGCAGCCGAGGCCCAAACTGAGAGGCCCCCACAGGCCCCCATGAGTAACCCCACGGCCCACTGGCCTCAGCCCTCTTTGTCGGAACAGGCCCAACTGGAGCACACTAGTCTGCATCCTGGCAGGGAGGGGCTGCCCATGCCCTTTCACTGACACACTTGTTCCACTAAAACTAGGCCTGTCCTTCCTGATCAGCTTCTGGACCCTGAGTCCCCAGGGAAGGAGAGAGAGAGAGAGGTCAAGACCCAAGAGGAGATGTCACTTCCCATCGAGGTCTAGCACCACAAGCAGACAGAAGGGCTGCCCGTGACTCACTCTGAACTCTGTCATCATTGCTTCCCTTCCCTTTAAGACTCGTCTAGGGCATCAGGTCAGGGGAATGTGTGAAGCCGACAGCAGGGCAGCCTGTCAGCTGCACACGGCCTTGAGGCATGGGTCAAGTCCAAGGCCACACCTCACATCAGAATCAGACAAGATCCAAGTGGTGGTCCATTAATCTCATCCATCTGGGGCATCAGCTGTGTGTCAGGTGCTGAGCCAGGCTCTGGGATTACCGAGAAGAATGCGAGTGATCCAGGCCCTGCCTTCATGGAGCTCACACTTTAGAAACAGGCAACTCTGCGTCATGAATGCTCTGATGCGGAAGAGCGGGGTGCAAAGGAACGTGGGCTCCTGGGACAATGCTCACAGACCAAGAGGGCAGTTAGGCACTCAGCAACACAGTATGGGGGCTACAGGCATGAGTTTGGGGGTAGGACACGCCTGAGTCTAAATTCTGGCTCCACATTTATTAGCTGTGTGACCCTGGGTGGGTAACTGAACTTCTCTCTGTGCCTCAGTTTCTTCTGTAAATGGGATGGGGAAAATAAAGCTGCCTGTGTCACAGGGTTGTTGTAAGGATCAAATGAGAGAATGGATACACGAAAGCACCTGGCACAGAGCAGGCTGTCAGCTATTGTTTTACTGTTGTTCTTGTCAACGGTACTATCGCTGACAATCATAACAGCAGCAGCATGGTGGGTGTTGCTCTGGTCGTTGCTGCAACTGCTGATGTCACAAAGTTCCCCAGCAGCTACCTGGCTCCTGCAGGTCTGGGCAGCCTCAGGCAGGGGAGTAGGAGGGAGGTTGGGAGGGGGTAAGACACTCACTCCAGAGGGCTTGTAGCACTCCAGAAGATACCTGGACTAGTCCTTTGGCACAAGAAACGATATGAAAGCCCGGTCACTGAGGATTCGAGATCAGATTCTGATGAGCCAGGAGGGGACAACCTGGAACAACTTAAATCACTCCCACCCCATCCTTAGAATTGGTCTTAGAGTCTGGAGACACTGCCCTGCAGGAGAGCCAAGGGGTCCCATCTCTGGAAGAAGGAGAGGCCTGGCGGGGGGCCACCCTGGGGGAAACAGGTGCTCTGCAGCTTTGACCTAGAGATGGGCAGTGATAGGCTTCCAGACACCAGATCTCTACAGTTTTGGCAGCGACGATCCGTTCTTTGGCTCTTAACCTTATTACCAGTTTGATGCAACTCCAAAATCTGATTAATGCCTGGATCTTCTCTCCTTGGGAAAGTGAGCATGTATATTTTGTATGAAAGCACAGGGGTTGAGGGGTTGAGGGGCTCATGAACACTGGCATAAGAACCTCTCCAGGTACAGCCCATTGGCTGCCAGGAAACACTCACCAAAAAATGCTCACCTGTGGTGTCAGAAATGAGAATAGAAATGTTTCCTGGGTCCCCGCACATCATGTCTCTTGCTGTCTTCTCAAAAGGGACAAGACAGCAGACACTGTCCAGAGTTCCACTGAGATGCAAACGACCCCTTTGCTGTTGGCGAAGTGGCCTACACCCCTCGTTCATCCAGTGCTCTGCCACCACTTACAGAGCCTTTCTCGGGTGCAAGGCCCGCGATAGGGCACCAGGAGGCGTACGAGATGAGGTGGACCCTCAAGGATCTCATGACTCCTGGAGAGAAGACAAATGGAAAGACAACTAGCCCCAAACTAGGGTGTGGAACAGTGGGTACTGCCCAGAGACAGGAAGGTTCCATGGGAAAAGGGAATGATTCCATTGGATGGCATCAAGACTGGGATTAGAGACTTCCTGGAAGAGGCCTTAATGTTCGAACTGGATTCCCAAGGACAGAGAAAACGTGCTGTTGAAATTATTGCAGCGGAGTGGCCAAAATCTCTATAGGGTTTTTGCAGAGATCAAATAGCCACATTTTCCAATTTCTGTATTAGATGCCCTGAAATCCTAGGGCCTCATTGATGCTGGAGGCACTAATCCACCCAGGGCTAGCAAACCATCCAGTCTGGGGTCAACACCCCTAATCTCCTCCTTTATTGGGCTTTCACACTCCACTCCAGCCCCTCTCCTCTGCCTCATCACCCCAGGGTCAGTCATCAGATGACTCACGATGACCCCTCTGCCCCAGAGCCTACTGAAACTATCCAAACCAGCCAGTCCTAAGCCCGTTCACCCTCTTTTTTCACACATTTTTTTTTCACACATTTTCCCCTTGCTCCCTCTGCCTCCTAACTGACCCTGCTGCTTCCCTGTGTGGCCCCTGCACTGTGATGAGCCTTGTCTCCTGCTTCTAGGGATCTCTGAGCATAAACTTCTTCCTCCGTGACAGTCATTTCTGTGTCTGCGTGTCTCACCATACCTGATTCAAACAAATGCCGGTACCCTTAAACCATGGGGTTTCTTCCCTGAGGGGAGGGCAGACTGGCTGGGCTCTATCCCCAGGAATCAATGAATGATGGGAAGATGTAGAGATTCTCTCATGGGACCAACTAAGTGAATAAAGAGGACATTATAAGAAAGATAGGCCTAGACCTGCCTACATTTCAGTATGGAACAAGTTAGTGCCCTAAAGGTCTACCAGAACCCTTCAAGCTGCAGGACTTCACCAAGTTTATGGACGTCGGTAAGAGAGAGCTCTAAAGAGGAGGTCCTTGGGGTCTATTTAAAGACAGTCCAGAAGGCTGAAGGGCTTCACTTGGGAATCTTCCTAGGAGGACACGCCAGCACTCCCTCAGGGCGAGGCCTAGTCCCTGGGTGCCTATGACGACGTCTGGCATCAGGAGCTGCCTGTGTCTGCTACCCGAGCGTGTGAAGGGGAATCCCAGCACAGGGGGAGTGGGAGCACACGGGAGAACAGAGAAGCGCAGACTCCATCCCTGGGGCCTGTGAAGAAGGAGGCTTCACCACTTTGCCTGGCAGGAGGCCCGGTGTCCTCCGTGTGAAATCCCTGTGGGCCCCAGTGACAGGCTGTGGGGAAGACTGGCAGGGGAGGGCGGGCACTAGGGCTTCGGGGAGAGGCAGCAGGGAGGATTCCACACCCAGTGGTGCCAGGCCTGACCCACGGGTCTGCAATGAGGAAAGAAAAGACTCTGTCTCCCCAGCCTTGCACAGCTGCCAAAACAGACTTGGAGGGAGGTCTCATGAGGTCAGCAGATGGACCGCAGAGCAAAGGCCACAACACTGAGCCAGTCATGTTTCTCTAGGGTCAAAGCCACAGCGCCTTGCCCTCTCACCCCAGCCCCACAGCCAGGAAGAATGGGCCCCTTTGAGGTCTCCGGCTAAAGGTCACAGGGGCGCCTCTTCCAAGGCCCTCTTCATGCATTGGCTTGGCCCAAGGACTTCCTGCTACCCAGGAACTGGCCCACTCAATGAGCTCGTTGTTTGGGGTGGGGACAGGGCCCCGGGGTGCACTCAAGGGGGAGCCATTTGATCTCCTTTATCCCGCAGCTAGCAACTGCAGCCTCCCTGGGGCAGTGTTCTGGAACCTCCTCGCGGACTTCACAACAGCCACCTTTCCTCCATCAGCAACCAGGGGACACCTGCAAAAATGCTCACCTGTGGTGTCAGTCTTGAGAACAGAAATGCCTTGCTGTGTCCCCACGCTTCACGTCTCCTGCCATGTTCTCATTCTAAGTTCCCCGTGCCCTGAGAAGTAGGCATCCAGAGCTGCACGGCTGTCCCACACTAGGCCCCTGGTACTCTGTCACTATTTGTCCTCATGCCCTCCCCTAACCCCTTCCTGCCTTGATCTCACCCCTACCTCACCCCAAACATCCACTTCCCACCCTCCAACGTCTCATACAAAGCCATTCCCCTGCTGCTGGCCTCCCAAGCCACATGGGATTTTGTCTTAGCTGTGCCTTTGGCCTCTTCCCAGTAGAGTGCCTTATGTCCTATTTACACAGAACAATCTTTCCCTCCATCTCTTGTCCCAATTTAAATATTAATAGCATCCCCTTTCATACTCAGAAGCACTCCTTTTTGGAAGATAAATTATATGGCCGGCAGCCTCCTCATGGGCACCCCTCAGCTGCTACCCTTCACTTCTGCCAACAATAGTTCTGAAACCTCAGGCCTAGCTGGAACTCCCTTCCCGGTCATGTGTGGCACTCCCATGATACCCTGCCATGCCTAGAGAGTGTGACCCAGATGGCAGGTGTTATCTCGTTGAGCAAATGAGGACAATGAAACCGGAGAGAGTATGACCTGCCCAAATCACTGCCTTTGTTAGCCTCAGAACTCAACTATACAAGGGCTCTATGCCCGGTTTCTCACTAAACCAAGCCATCTGCGTGACCATCACACCCAACTGCAGTCTAGGTTACCTATTTGAAACCTAACCGTTGCCATGTGTCATTTTTCTTGAGTTGTTTCATGTGTAATGAGGTATTTTATCCCAGACCATAAAGTCACAGAGCCCAGGAGCTTTTCCTTTCTTTGGCCCAGGTATAGAGGACATGCTCAAGAAATACTTGCAGAACCATTTCAGATGTGGCTGAGTCCTACAGCTTAGAAGGCTCCTCCCAGATGACTGGCAAGCCCTATTTAACACCAATGAGATAGCAGTGGCTACTGGGGATAGTGCTCTCTGAACCACCTTTCACCTCTTTTGCCATGTCCTATATAGGCTGCCTGGGCCAAGGTCATGTGCAGCGAGGATTCTCCTCAGCCCGGTAAAAGGAGCAAGAGCTCATCACAGAGTCATTCCTCCAAGGAGAAAGGTTTCTTGGGCAGGGGTATGTCAGTGCCTCATAGGAAAGTCCTAAATCCTCATTCTAAATGTATGCAAGGTCCCAAACACAGGCCAAGACTGGACTGCTGGTTTCTACTTTGGGGGACAGGCCACTGGGACCTTGCCCTCTCTCTGCCTCACTGTAGTTGATGCAGGGCACCTGGGTGGCTCAGTTGGTTAAGAATCAATTCTTGGTTTCAGCTCAGGTCATGATCTCAGGGTCATGGGATTGAGCCCCATGTAGGGCTCCCCACTGGGTATAGAGTCTGCTTAAGATTCTCTCTCTCCCTTTCCCTCTGCCCCTTCCCCCACTCACTTCTCTCTCTCTCTCTCTCTCTCTCAAAAAAAAAAAGTATTTGATGCAATGACACCACCTGTGCCGCCACACCCAGCTTTCTCTGCCTAAGCCACACTGTGTGTGTGATCTTAGAAACCCTCTTCTCCTCTTTGAGCCTCAGTTTCTTCATCTGTACAACAGAAGTTTAGGTTAGATTAAGCCAGCACTGCTCCCTAGAAATATAGTGTGAGCCATGTATCTAATTTTAAATTTTCTAGTAGCCACATTGAAAAAGTAAAAAGAAATGTGTGAAATTAATTTTAATAATTTGTCATTGAATGTGATAAATATATATATTATCATTTTAACATATAATGAATATAAAAGTTTTTAATGTGATCATTCTACATTCTTCTTTTTCACACTAAGTTTGAAACCTGGTGTGTATTTTACATTTGCAACATATGTCAGTTGAGTCCCGTCACATTTCAAGTGTCCAGTAGCCACATGTGTCAAGTATGACAACTAGGCAATGAAGAACTAGATGATCTTAATGTTCTTTCCCATTCAGATGATCTCTAATTTCATGATTGTGCCTCTACACTTTGCCTGGCCCCAGACTCTCCATCACCAGGCTTTGCCCACCTGCTAGCCAGGAGATACGATGCCACCTCCTGCCTACCAAGCTCCCCAGATTGCCCTTTCCTACCCACTGCTGACCCTGGTACTCTCTGGATATGAGGTTTGGCCTGCCTGGACTTCCTCCTAAGCCACAGAGGGTCTTGCCCTGGTGCCTCTCTCAGCCCAAAGTATGAGCTCCATTTCCAAATTTGGGCTTTTCCACTGCCCACCCAACTCAAGACTTCTCTTCTGAGGCAGCCGCTGGACCCACAAACCTGGAGCAGAGACAGTAGAGAAAGGGAGTTAGAAGTGCACATGCATTGCAGTCCTCTCGGGCAATTTTCTGAGCATCTGCTTCATGCCCAGCATGAAGCCAGCTCTATGCCAAGCTTGGGGATACCAAAATAACTAGATAATAGTTGTGTCTTCCCTTAAGACCCTAACCCTGGTGTGCGTAAGGTAAACAAACAAAGAATGACGTAGAAAAATATATACTGAAATGTTAAATTGGCTACTGCACCATCAAAAGCTGTATCAGTCGGGGTCTCAGCAGGAAACAGATGGTACACACAAGCTGGATAATTGAAGGAGGTTTAATGAGAATGCTGTTTTAAAATATGTGGGAGACGTTTGTGGAAAGCCACAAGGGATAATGTGCACCACTGCCCTAGGCCTGAAGAGGCCAGTGGAAGGAGACAGTGGAAAAGCCAGAGAGCACAGCTGTATGGAAAGATCCACTTAAGAAGAGCTGTAGTTGGACACCTGGGTGGCTCAGCGGTTGAGCATCTGCCTTCAGCTCAGGGTGTGATCCTGGAGTCCCAGGATCAAGTCCCACGTCAGGCTTCCTGCATGGAGCCTGCTTCTCCCTCTGCCTGTGTCTCTGCCTCTCTGTCTCTCATGAATAAATAAAATCTTTAAAAAATAAAAAAAAAAGAAGAGCTGTAGCAACTGAAAGAAACCCTGTAGGGAAAGAGAGCAGGGAATGCATGCTCCCAGCTCACCCTGTTCCATCCTCTGATCTTCTGTTGGTTCATGCCATTAGCTAAACCCAACCTGAAGTCCAAGGGAAGGGAGTCCATGTAGGCCAGCCCTTCAGAGCACAGACCAGGATGGGGTGAAATCAAAGGGAACCAGAGAAAACATCCAGCCCAGAGACCAGTATGCAGGCATCACAGGTGGTAAGCGCAAAGGAAGTTGGAGGAGGGGTCTCTCTGGAGGAAGCAGGACAAGGCTTGGGTCCTGGAGGATGAGTGAGCTTTGGGGAGACAAGGAAGGATCATCCTCCCACTGGGACAGCAGAGTCAAGGGCAGATGGCCTGAGCAAAGTCAGCCAGGTGAAAATGGGTTGGTCCTCAGGGGTGGGGTGGCCATTATAAATTCCTGCAGGGACCTAAAAGTCTTTCTTCTCTCACTCAGCTCTATGACTACGAAATCTGGGCCTTCCTTCCTGGAAAGGTTGGACTTCAATGAGCTCCCTTAAAGAAGGCAAGGCATTGGAAAGGCAGAGAACAAAGAGAAAGATTGATGTTTGATTTCCTATGGTGAGGTCTGAGAGATGGCAAAGCAGGACACGTGCTTCATGGTCTTCATAGTAAGAAAGACTAATGGTTTCAGTCTGTAGATATAGCCCAGGGAAAAAAGGTATCAGAAGAATTAGTAGAATGGTTCTGAGTAAGAATATGGCACCTTGCATGAGGACTCTACGTATATTAGCTCATGTGACTATCTCAACAGTCCAGGGAGGGAAAAGAAGGAAGTTGGGCATGAGTACAATGAATACCAAATACATGCCAGACACTATACAGAACATTGTAAACTTCACGGGTCTGACATTCTATTATTCCCATAATACAGAGAAAGAAACTAAAGAGCAAAGAGGTTCAGTGATTTGTCCAAAGTCAGAGAGCCATTAAGTGAAATGGAAATGGGACCCAACTTCTAAGTCTCTATCTATTTTCCGCACTCCTACAATAATAAGAGGATAAAACAAGCCAGCATCAGATGAGACTCCAGACACATATTATTTTATAACAGGATAGAGCACTAGGTAATGAAGGCATTATTGTCACAGTGTTGGGGCAGGATTTGGGCTGCAGATAAGAGGTGCTGGAGTTCAGAGAATGGAAGCTGGAAGAACATGTAAGGGGAAGTCTCATGACAGCAGAGACATGCACCCAGTCAGCTTTCTACGGAGACCAAACTCCCTCTAGTTGGGAGCCCTGATTCACCCTTTTGCACAGGCCATAAGAGAAAGCTCCCACTACCACTAGGCCTAGGGCTCACAATCAAAATTTCTATCCCACGAAGTCGAACTGTGGGATAAAAATTTCAAGAGCGCAGGAGAATTTAGAGTCTGTGAGTCCTGCCAGCCAAGCCCCGCTGGTCAACAGAGTGAAATGATAGGTAAGCTCCAGGTTGACTACAGCCAGTATGGAGAGGGGCAAAGAGACAGCCCCCACCCACCACCACCAAAGTTCATCACAACATCTTTATCTTAGTTATGAAGAAGAGTTCCATTAGGATGGCCTTTTATTTGTAACATTATCTTTGGTTTGAAAATGCAGGTCATCATGTCTTATCTAGGCTGTGTCTGGAAGAGAAAAGCACCAGATGGGAAAGGGTCAGCCAGTGTTCCTGATGGATTCATGACTGAATTAGCCAATATGGTTTGTTTGAACCTATCTGATTTGGTATTTAAATGGGGCTGGGGGAGGCGGTGATGGCAACAACAGAAAAGAATAGATGGATCAAAGAATAGCTCCTATAAGCACAGGGAAGGTGCGGCCAAGCTGCAGCATAGATGGGTTGATGGAGGTGACCCTCCATGCCTCTGAATCATGCCCCAGTGCTCCTCAGAATCACCTGGGGAGCCCTGGCACGGTACCGATGCCCGGACCCTGCCCTTAGAGGCTCTAATTTAGTGGTCTGAGATGAGGCCAGACATTAATAGTTTTTAAAAGCACTTTGAGTGTAGCCAGAGCGAGAAAACACAGCTATAAATCCAATTCCACTCTCTCTGAAGTCCTCACCTCCTTTTCCCTTCTTCCTCATACCTAGCTTCCGAGGGCACAAAGCCCTAGAAGGGTGTATGCAATAAAGCAGCCCCAGGATCACTGCTCACAGACTGGTATGGTGACCAACTGTCCCGGTTTTAAAACCGAAAGTCTAGCATCCTGACAAACTCCTCAGCTCCAGCAAACTTGGAGGCTGGTGACCTTACTTCCAGGATTGACAGCTCACCTGATTGCAACAACCACGACCCATCAACCCAGAGTTAGGAGCCTTCCTCCTCGATCGTTTCTGCTCATCCCAGGCCTCATGGACCGATGACCCCAGAGCCCACCCTTCCCTTTTTGGCCTCCAGTTCTGGTCCTGGATGCTAGGAACTGCCCAGGTCTCCTGCTGCCCTAGCCTGGAATGCCCCACACATTTGAAAAGGGACAGGGGTAGGCTGAGTGCCATCTGGTTGGCAGCCCCTGGGCTGATCTGCCCCATATCTGAAATGGCACCCCTGGTGCTAATGTCTTCCTTCCTGTGGTCCTGGGGCTCTAAATCCAGGAGCCATTTACTAAGCAATGTTCGTATTTATTTGTGAAATTATATGGACCTTTATAGCACACTTACAAAGACAAATAAATCCCTGCTCGCGTGGCCCAATTTGTTGTTCTAACCTGACACTTTCGTGTCATAATCACCTTTCTCTCAGCTGGTTACGGCCAAGGCTGTTAGGGATTTATTAGAAGCATTTTATAATGTGCTTTACAAGATGTTGTTTGAAGCTGTAGCTTTGTTTATGGGAGAGAGAGGGAGGGAGGGAAGGATGGAGGAAAGGGGGTAGAGAGAGGGGAGAGAAGGAGAGGGAGAGGAGAGCAGGTAAACAGCTTTTGTGCATCTAGAAGCATCATCCAGGGGTAAGTTTAATGGGAACTCTCTCTCCACCCCCCACCCCTGCCCCCATCCCTGCTCACCCACCACTTGAAAAACTTTGATCTCTCACTTCTGCAATATTATTGATCTTCAGAGGTGGGGAAAAAAAGACTCAGACATCAAGGAGATTTTAAGATAAGACTGGGGATGACGAGACCTGCTTTACAGCCACTGAAATATCAGCAAGCTTTGCTAGAAGTGAACTTTCCCCTCTCCAGCTCTTTCTACCAAAGAAGGGGAAAGAAGACGAAAGCAAATGGGAGGCTACCTTTTGCCGTGGTCTTCCATGAACTTTCTGAGGGCTGGACATGGTTCCCCTGGTGGCTCACTTTTGCTGAAGATGGTCAGGGAACCCAACTGGAGAGTTTCAGAATTCACTTGACAAACACTTACTGAGGGCCTTGAACTGAAGAGCCGAGATGGGCAAGTCGTGATTGGCACTCTCAGGAAGCTCACCCCATGAGCAAGAAAGGGGTGTTTGCAAGCTCCATACAGCTCCATGTGCTGGGTGCTTTTACACAGACGTGTGCAAAAGCTCCAGGAGCAAAAGAGGGGGCGGCAGTTTTGTGGCTCTCAGGGAGTCATAGGGGCTTCATGCGTCTTTGAGCTAGGCCTTACGGGAAGACTAAAGCTTTCTAGAGAGGGACAGGCTTTCCATCAGACTGCCGTGTGCAGAGGCAGAACAAATGCTTGGAGGTCATCACTCATTCCATACATACTGGCTCAGCCCTGCCAGGTACTGGGACTTTCCTGGTGAGCAATGCCAAGAAGGGCCCTGCCATCGCGCCTCTCATGGAGCTGGAATCCAGCAGCACTTTGCTGAGGCCTGGAGCCAACCAGGCAAAGATGAAGGAAGATCCAATAAGTCTATATAGGTTTGTCAGAGGAGCATCTGCACCACAGTGGTTTCAAACAAGACTGAAAAGGTGGCCAGGAGCCAGATCACCATGGTAAGCTGTGTGTATTACATTCTCACTGAAAAAAAGATGTGACTCATTCTGTGTTTAAAAAAAAAAAAAAAAACCTTTGGCCTAGTGCCAGTGGACACACCCAGCACCCATACCCCAGTTTCTAATACAGCTCTCCACTCCAAGGATTCCAGGGCTCCTGGAGAAATGGCAGGTTCTAGGGCTGGCTCAGGGGAAGTGCTGGATGAGCCCACAGCAAGAAGTAGCAGCAGGAAGTACAGAGGCGCTCAAAGAAACAGAGATGGCGGAAAGTCACATGGACGTAGGAGCCTACCTGAAGGAGCTCCCAAAGGCCAAAGCTGGAACAATTTGAGCAGCAAATAAATAACATAGTGTTGAATTAAAATAAACGCCCAAGATTCCAGGCTAGCATGCAGATGATGAATCAATCAGCAAATGAATGAATAATTGAGGAAGCAGAGACTCCAAACAGAACTCCTGGTAATGTATGTTGATGCTCTCCCCTCCAGGAGTTGGGTTCAATCCCCTCCTCCCCCTCTGCGTGCCCACTGCTCTCAGTGACTGGTTCCCAAAGAGCGAGGAGGGGAAGGAAGCCCACATGGATGAAGCTCTGCCCCGGCAGAGATGACCGAGGTCCATGTCACCTGTGAGCAGTCACACTGATAACACGAGTCCTGGGTGCCATGTGCTGAGATGGGCACTTCACCCCTGCGGCCATCCTCCCCAAACCCTAACTCCCATTTCAACATACGAGAAACATCAGATAAACCCAAATCGAGGGGGTTTCGACAAAATACTCAACCAGTACTCCTCAAAACTGTCAAGGTCATCACAAACAATCAAAGTCTGAGAAACCATCCCAGCTAAGGGGAGTTGAGGAGGAGACATGATGACTACATGTAATGTGGGACCCTGGATGGGGCACAGACACAGGACACCAGGGAAAAACTAGTGAAATCTGAGTGGAGGGTGGCAAGGCCAACATGGGTTCCTTAGTTGTGACAAATGTGCACAGTAATGTAGATGGCGACAGTAGGGGAAACTGGGTTGGGGTGATGGGAGCTCTGCGCTATCTTTGCAACTTCTCTGTAAAACAATTGTACATTTTTAAAAAAATTTAAATATCCTCGTGCTGCTGTGTGCAGATGAAGCTGTGGGAGAGTGAGACAACAGTTTCAAGGAGTGGGGGTGACAGTGAGGATGGGGACAGGCGGCCGGCTGTGGGGTGTGTTCTGGAGGCAGCGGCTGCAGGCCTCGCTGACAGACTGGGTGTGGAGAGTGGGGGAAAGCGGGATCAAGAACTACCCATGATTGGCTTCACTGACAGCGAGGAACCGGTCAGAGGGTACAGACAGGAGACAGGAACCCAGTGTTGGAGAAGCTTGTGGAACAGCTAAGTTGAGGCGTCATAAAAGTGAATATAAAGACCTGGGACTTGGGGAAAGGGCAGTGCTGAAGATATAATGATCTATCAGCATCCATTTTATATTTAAAGTGATTTTTTTAAAAATCGCATGTTCCTCCAGCAAATATTCTCTGAGCACCTACTGTTTACAAGGTTCTGTTCCAGGCACTGGAGTTTTAGCAATGAGCAGAGCGAGGCAAGAGGAGGCTGCAGCGTCAGACTGCGGTGAGGGCCTCAAGGAGAACAGAGCAGGAGAAAAGGGTGGGCTGCGGATGGGGAGGGCAGAGGCGTGGACGAGACGTGGGAGCGAGCCCCGTGGATTCCTGGAGGAGGAACATTTTGGGCAGAGGGAACAGCAGGGGCAAAGGCCCCGACATGAGGAAAGTGATTCAACCCGGCGCTGCAGGGCTGGAGAGAGAGAGACTGACCGTGGGGGAAGAAGCCACATGGAGCACCCGTGGGCACCATATGGTGCCAGCCTTTGTGGGGGACAGGGACCTCCCCACAGTAGAGGCAGGGAAAGCAGAGTGCACGGACGGATACAGAGGCTGGTAGCCTCCAGATCTGGTGGTGGGAGGCAGTGATCATTTCTGGGCCAAGAGGAGATGATCTTTGCTTTAAAGAGATGAAGTGTGGCCCCTTTAGAACGAAGATTGGAGGTCAAGTGGAGGCCACAGTTCAAGAGAGAGGTGATGAGGTCCTGAACTGGGGGCTGCAGGGCGGTGAACTGCCCAGGGCTGCTGTGACAAACTACCAAACTTAGCGCTTAAGACAACCCACATTTATTATCTTGCAGTTGTGGAGGGCAGAGGTCCGACCTGGCCTCCCGAGGCTCAGATCAGGTTGCTGCAGGGCCGTGCTCCCTCTGGAGGCTCCAGGGGAGAGTCCATTTCCTTACCTTCTCCAGCTTCCAGAAGCCGCCTGAGGTCCTGGCTCCTGGCCCCTTCCGTCTTCAGAACCAGCAGAAGGCATCTTTAAGTCTCTGGCTCTGTGTCTTCTGCCAGAATCTTCCACATTCAAGGAGATCTTGTGATTACATTAGGCCACGCAGATAATCCAGGCCCATCTCCGCCGATCGGCAACCTTCATTCCATCTGCAGCCTTCATCCCCACTTGCTGTGTGGCCAATATATTCACAGGTCCTGGGAATTAGGGCACAGACTTTATCAGAAGCCTTCATGGGGCCATACAATTAAACCGTTTTAATAAGGTTCAGCAAAGAGGGCGGCATGCCAACATGGTGGTGGGGAGAGGGCATTTGGGAGTCAAATAGATAAGTGCAGACCCTACCTCCACAGCCCAGTAGCAAGAAGGCCATGGGCATGCCCCTCGCCCACCCCAGGGCTCAGGGCCTCCTGTGTCATAGGGAGGTAGCTCATCTACCCGGTAGAGTTGCTTCCAGGATAGCGAGGCACACGTAGGTAGCGTCCTAACACCACACCCACAACCACGAGGAGACCAATAAGCAGTAACTGTTGTTTTTGGCAACTGATCCAGTGGAGAGGTTGGGACGAGGAGAAAGGAAACAAAACCCAACTTGGGCTCCTCGACCAGGGACTGGCTGGACAGAAAAAGGACAGAAGGCACTGGTGGAGGAGCCACTAGGGACAGAAAATATGGGTAACTCTCCACATGCTGGCTCAGGGGACGGGGAACTAGATGCTGTGGGCCACGCTGGGCGAGTTATTCGGCCCTCTGCTCGCTCAGCCTTGGGGTCGGGCCTCATAAGATGACAAAGGTTAAATGTAATGACGCGTGTCAGTGCCTGGTGCGCGGTGCCTGGTGCACGGGAAACCATCAGTCACATGCATCATCATCATCCTCCTAAAGCACAGGCAAGGGTTTGAGCTAGAGACAAGGAATTTGGGGAAGCACAAGGGCAAAGCCTGCACTGGGTCATCAGGTACAGCCCAGAGTGGACATTGCAGCACTGCCTGCAGGAGGGCCTCGCTCACCTCCTGTTCCCACTCACAGGCTGTCCCCTGTAGCACAGACACTGCTCTCCTGGGGAGAAGCAGGGCCATCATGGTGGGCAGGGACAGGACCATCAGGAACCTTCCAGGAGATTAGGCTCAGGGGCCGCCTCCTCCAGGAAGCCAGCTGGGTTAAGTGCCCTATCTCTGCACTCACAGGGCAAGCAGGCATAAGCCCTCTCTGGTCCTTTCCAGCGCCCTCATTGTCTGTTGGTGTGTCTGCCACAGAGCCTGTGGGAGAGGCAGGAAACCCTGAGCAGCCTCGGGGTTTCATCAGAGAGCCAGATGCTTCCTATCAGATAGAGGGAAGTTCCATTTTTTTCTGCAGGTCAGTGGTTTTTAATAATTCTCTGCAGACCTAGACACGTGAGAAAAATCCTCAAGGGTGAACGTGGGGCCTCCTTCATCTCTGTGGACTGAGAACCTAGTACTGGGCTGTTTCACTAGGAGTTCAGAGGGGAGGAAGGGAGGGCCATGGAAGGGAAAGAATGAATAAGGAAAAAAATTTTGTGTGGGTTTTTCTGAACCTAAAAGAAGCATTTCAACTTTCCCCGAATGTTTAAAATAAACTGCTAAGCACCTGTTCCCTCTTCTGGGTGCAGATGAGTAGGCATCTTAGCACCACAGAACTGCAACGGCCAGCCCAGGGCCACCTTGGGTATTTTCACCGAACAGAGCCCAAGACTCACGTCCTCCACCTACACAACCAGGCCCCATTCCCACCACGCTCCATCCTGAGAGGCCTCCACACTCTCAGGCAGGGCCATATGGAGAGGAGAGCAGAGACCCGGCCCCCACAGAAGTACAAGAAATCCTCCTGCCACCTCCTCCACCTGGAGCCGCCCCAGCCCCAAGGTCAGCCAGCAGCCATGGCCCATCTGGGCCTTGGAAGGAGCCCCAAGCTCTCACAAACCACCACGGTTTATTCTCCTGTTTATTTATATTGGGTTTATCATTATTATCATTTCTGCAATTTTTAATTCTCCTCATTCTCTCCTTGGAAATGATGCCACAGGGAAATAGTTTCACTTTAATCAGATGGCCTAGTCTGTGGAAAACCTGAATAAGCCACTGAACCGCTGCAAAAACAGATCATCTCTCAACCTGACCGGAAGATTCTTGCCACCTCCCAAATCCCGGAGGCTGCCCCTGACCCTCCCCAAATGTTCCTGTCACTACGTTGCCCATCATGAGCAGGACCAGGTTCCATGCCTTTCTAAAGGGCCTCCACATTGATTCTCAAAGTCACCCTTGCTCAAATTCTGCAACACAGAGAAAGCAAACGCTCTGAGCTCCATTTAACAGAAGAGGACACTGAGGCAGTGGGTGAGGCCTCTGCTTCCAAGGGCTGGGACTGGGAAACACTCTGTGTCTCCTCTTCCACCAACCTTCACACTCCTCCTCCCTTATCTCTCCACCCAATGAGGTTCCCAGGTAACCCCCATTCCTACTCTGAGGTGTCCCTACCTTGCAACCCAAACCTCAAAAAACCCAGGCAGAACTGGGTGTGCCACGGAGGCTTTCCAAATCAACTAAGAAGGGCAAAGAATCATCATCCCATCCCCCATTCAGACGTTGTGCCATCAGCCCACAGTGATGATAACAGATATCTCCCGGGTGTGACAAGCACCACTGAGGCCCCAGGTAGGGCTCCTTTGGGGATCATGAAGCAGAACCTGCCCCGGTGGCAGTGGTATGAAAATGTAGCCATAGGTCGAAATGAATGGAGGTGACAGTGATGACATAAGGGGGCAGGAGCCATTGGAAGATTTCAGTATTTCTCCCCATTCCCCTGGAAATGAGAGGCCCAGTGTGGCACACAGGACCACATGGGAAAACACCAGGGTGGGTCAGGAGGCAGAAGGCAGAGTGACTGGAAAGCACAGGCACAGCCTTGATTGTGTATCCTGTGCTCAAGGCAGGGCAGGCCAGCGGAGACCACCTAAGCTGGCTAGCTTGGATAATGTCATTGGAGGACTGCAGGCTGGGGGTGCCTGGCCTGGGGTGCTATAGGGCAGGGCGACATGGGCTTGGTGGGTGACAGCTGGATAAAGGACATGGTAGGGTATGGCCTCACGGTTGTTGGTTCCCATGCAGAGGTGTGTTCACAGGCATGTTGCTTATGATCTCCAGGAATCAGCTTGCCCAGGGAGGGGCCATCTCTCCCCAGCCAGTAAGACCCTTCAAGATGTCGAACCATCACAAAACACAGGAAATGCAAAGCACGACTGATGTGGCAGGGAAGAGGAGGGGTGCGATACAGGAAGGCCCTGACATTCACTCGGTCTCTACCAACAAGACGTTGACCTCCAGGCCAGGGTCCAGCTGCCAGACCAGGAGAGCTACACCCCCCACGATCTCCCCCGACGCAGAAAGCTACCCTTTTTATGCCAGTTTTCCTTCTGAGGCCTCTATCTTATTTTACCTTGATTTCACCTGGATTAGGATGGAGGGGCATGCTGAACCAGATATAGGGGGACAATGTGACTTGTTCTGGGTGGTATGCTCCCCCGTGGACCTTCCTCTGCTATTCACAGATACTGTGTGTGCTTCAGGACACACAGCCAGGCAGTGGGGCCTGTCTCTGCCCCCATGTGTCACTGACACCCTTAGGGAAGTCCCACAACTTGCAGGGGGCACCGGTGTGAGAGAGCTCCCAGGCCTGGCTCACTGCATCTGGCACCTCCACTCAGCCACCCAGGTGGGAGGGTGGAACCGCTTGTGAGGACACCACCCACCCAGCTTTCCCAAAAGCTGCGGCCGCTGATACACACATATCCTGTGATTTTAGGGGTCCCAGAGGCCCCGCTGCCTGGACATCTTTGCTGCCTGGCTCCCTGACAGCTAACACAGCAGGACTTTCCTTAAGTTTTTCCTTTCACATCAAGCTCCATCCAAATGTCCATTTCCCTGCATTCTTGGTAAAACAAGGTACGTTTTTTCATGCTTCTTTATCCACCTCGTAGCACTGTCGATGATCAAAGGTGACAGCATATGTGACAAGCCTGGCACATAGCAGATACCTCAAAAGAAAGTCATGGCCATCTATATATTGCTAAACCCCTTAAAGCACAGGAGCTGAAGGCCTTTGAGGCTGGGGAACAGCATGGTCACATCCCTGAGGCCAGCACAGGGCCTGCCCATGGGAAAGAGGCCTGGCTGGGAAGACCTGGGACCGTATGCCCCTTTCTGGTTGGGCTGAAGATGCTCTTACTGCCACCAGCAGGTGGGCCTACTCGTGCTCACCGGATGGCCTTCTGATGATACATACGGCCAGCCCAGGCCCACACAGAGAGCCCCGAATGCCAGCCAAGCACCCCTCAGGATCAAGGGTGCATCGTGTCTGTATGCAAAACAATGCAATGGGGTAATAATTAATAACCATCTTTGGCTGGTGAGTTGCACATCAATAACATAGAATGGATGATATAATTGCATAGTGTGCCTAATTATAGACTCCAGTGACAAAAATAATAGGATTAATTAACCTGGAAAACACTGAACACAAAGGGATCTGTGGCAACTAAACAACCACCCAGGGACACTACAGCCCAGAAGAGAGAGAGACTGCTGGCCTGTGTCATCAACAAGGAGCCTCTTCACAGTGAACCACAATTGTCCCCAAATAGGGATGACATGATGCTAGCCAGCAGCTCCTGGAGGAGCTGTTCTGCCCTCCTGGCTGAAAACACCAGTTGTTCAGGGTCCCTGTGGTGGAGACTGTCTCATAAAGGATCCAGTGGAAGTGGTAGCAGAACTGGAAATTTGCCCAGAAATGAGGCTCCCTTTGTGTCGCCAGCCTTGTTCATGTACCTCAACAAAGGCACAGACATGGGGCCATGCTCTACATTTTGGCGATGGAAGAGCTGGCTGCCTGCAGGACACTGGAGTCCCTGCATGAGCACCGTGATGAAGCTATCCCCAGTCCTGGGCGAAGGGGGTGGTGGGGACAAGGCTGGCTGATCTGGATGCGATGACCAGCTGCCTCACAGAAAATGCTCTCCATGGCCCGGCTGGGTGGCAGGCACGCCACAGCACGGTGACCTCCCCCTGGTCCTGGCACGTAGGATGCGTTCACATGCACAGCTTTCAGGCCATCCAACCCCCTCCAAGTCTCTTCAGCACTCTCCAACAACAGGCAGCAAAGAGGACCAGAAGTCCAGAGGGGCCCAGTCACTATGGCTTGTCTTCACCTTCACCTTCACCTTCATCTTCATCTTCAGCTCTGCAGGGAAGTGTCTCTCAGCCCCAGGCCAGGTTCCTCAGAACTGCTCTGGGGACATCCAGCTCCCTGGCACACGGCCCACGCTTCCTGAAAATGGCACTCAGCCACCTCAGGTGTGTCAAGCATCTTTCCCAGTCACAGGGCCATCTCCTGCAGGTAGGCCCTATGTCCTTGGCACCTTGATAGTTTGGGGTACATCCTGGGTTTTCATTCAACCCTTATCAAGTGAGTGAATTACAAACAAGATGCCCTTAGTGGATTGCCCACCACGTGCCGCGCACTGTCGCTTTCCTTGAATCCCGCAACACCCTCCCAGGTAGACATTATTCTGCCTCTTTTGGATCTTTTGGAATGTGTGATTTTGCCTTTTATCCAAGGAACCCAGAATGGAGAAATCACACTGCGTAAGGTGCTGCAGCTGGAAAAGGCAGGGCTGGACTTTGAGCTGAGATCTTCCTGATGACACGGCACCTTTTTTCACTACGTCCTGTTGTGGCCACTATAGTTCTACTTGCAATTTTGGCTTCTATAAATTAGGAATATGGTGTCTAAAAGCATGCGCATTAGAATGCACTCTACTACACCAAAGATGTGGTGAGCTGTGGAGGTAATTTTAAGGGGGTTTGCCGTGATCTCTTTCCAACAAGTTCAAAGAGGCCCCCAATGTGTGTTTGAGTTGAGAGAGTGCCAGTGGCTATAACAAACAAACCCTTAGGTTTCAGGGACTTTGTTTTTTTGTTGTTGTTGTTGTTTTTTTTTCCCTAAAGCCCAGTCAGCAGGTGGGATGGGGGACTCTGCACTGCCCATTTAGAGACACAAGTCAATTGAAGGGCCTTCATCTTCAATATGTGGCCCTGATCATTGACATCCAGGTAGAGACAGAAAGGGAGAGAGTAGGGAGGTCATATGGGAGGCTTTGAGGAACCAGGTGTGGGGGCCACACTGGCAAATGGGAACTGGCAAATGTGGCTCCTGGCTGGGCAGCTGCCACCCTGCAAAAGCACTAAACTATGGAAGGGGAGGATGAATCTGGTAGATCCAACCATCTCTGCCATGCTGTATTTGTTATTGTCTTGTATAAACAGGCGGAAGATTTTGCCCTGACCTACTGGGATGGGGATGTAGGCTGGGATTTGAGGGTGGAAGTATGCATCCACCATGCATTGTTGTGCATTTATGGTGCATTTACCACGTGATAAGGATGTCAGCACAGAAGGTAACATTTCCTGAAGACTAAGCATGGGTGCCAGAGTGGGGCTGCCTGCTTGCTAACTGAGGTATGAGCTCCCCAAATCTCAGTTTCCCTTGCTGTGTGACTTGGGATCAGTGAGATGGGTTTTTGCCAAGATGAAATGAAGTAGTCCTTGTAAAGCTCTGCGTGGTTCACAGTATGTGTTCTGTAACATTAGTTATTGTTACAACACATTTACCTTATTTAATCTAATCCCACAACAACCCACTCTGATAAGCTGCAAGAAGCTAACTATGTTAGTCAAGTGTATATCTCATTAAGAGATAGAGCTGGGAATCCATTCTATATCTATATGACTAATAAGACACCAACAGAGCTCTGGGTGTATGGGGAGAAAGGTGTATGGGGACCCTCAGGGGGAATCTGCGTGAAGGGAGGGAAAGAAGGAATGATTGGAAGAAGCCCACGCCAGAACACAGGGAGATCTGCAAGCACTGGACCCAAGCACCCACCCAAGACAGGCTAACAGACTTGAGAAGGGGAACAGCAAAGAGAGCTAGTCTTGAAGTCCCCAGGACAAGAGGACATGGGGTAAGTACTCCCTTAATTCCACTACCTGGGGTCCCACAGCCCACTGAATACCAGTAATCACTGGGGGCCCCTCTCCAGGCAGTGATTGTCTCTTTACCTAGAGGCTGTTGCCAGTTGTATTTATTGCTATCGGTTATGCAGCTAGATTAAAGATTATGCAAAGTAATCAACGAGAAATGTGAAAGGAAGTTGGTGATTGCAAGTGCAGCACATTGAATGCTCCTTGATAAGGAATGACATTCCAAAAGTTGTGAAATAAAGGGGCTGATCCCAATAACGAAGAGTGGGGTTTGGGGAGCAGGGCAGGGAGGTGGTAAGAGTAGTCATGAAAATCTTGAATTCTGCATTTACATTGTTTTGCATGGGTCTCGAAGCTCTTGCACTACTTTCATGAAACCTAAACTGGACTTGACTGATGCATCACGGGTGTGGCTGACGCATGTCAGGTGAAGGGAACTCTAATTACTAGACCTTTCAAAGAATAGGCTTTGACCTTTCATTGAAGGATTGGAAAACAAGTACACATCTAGATGTTTCACATTAAAACAAAATGCTTCTGAGGCTTACATTTCTCTTTTGCCACAATACCCTGCTTCAGCAGTCTTTCTGGATTCACCAATGCCAGTGCCTCTAAAGTCAGGTGGAGCATGCTCCATTCTTTGAAGGCTAGGTTCCAGGGGCAAGCATGGGCCCAGAGAGGCCTGGCTCACCCTTCTACCTGTGATTTTTCTGAAATGTCCAGCAGTCAGGGAGCCTGGTGACCTCACTCAGGGATGCACCGTGGGGCCCTCTAGATGGGTGACCTTCCTTTAGATGCCACAATCTTTCACAGCATAGTCCCCCCCCCAACCCCTCCCACCCTTTGTTAAATAGTTACTTTGCTAATCAAGGACCTTACTCTACTTCACAGCATAGTCCCCCCACCCCACCCCTCCCACCCTTTGTTAAATAGTTACTTTGCTAATCAAGGACCTTACTCTACTTAAGACCACTTAGTGCCCTTGGAACCCCACCTGGCCCAGCCACAGGGCAGGCTGTGATGCCTTCTTCAGCATCTTCTGGCAACCCCAGGCCAGCGCCTGTGAACAGAGCACACAAACCCTCATTCTTCCACTTGTTCATTTGGTAAACATTCATTGAACAGCTATTACATTCAGGGATTACTTCTGAAATGATGAAGATGGTTTCTGTCCACTACCCCAGTAGAGGAGACAGTAAAAGATGATAAAGTCAATGAAATCAGTGCTGGAGTAGGTGCTAAGTGAATAAGAGAGGAGAGAATAACTCAAATATTGATTGGTTAATGCCAGGCTCACAGCTGTGGACCATCACATGTGTGCATGCTACACACACACACACACACACACACACACTCCATTCTTCCAACCCTGTAGCAGCTCTCAGCTGTCCACAAGGAGTAGAGAACTCTAAGCCTCCAGAAAAGAATGAAGCTGAAGACTCGGCTGCTGGGTCAGGAATGCCTTCCTCTGGCACTATGGTTACCAGGATGCAAGCAGAGTCCTGCCTTGCAGACCCAGAAGCAGTCCCTCTAAGAATGACTCCTCGGACAATGTGTATTGAGAAGATCAGAGAGTTCCCAGGAATTTTATCAGGACCCCCTCTGCACAGCCAGCTGCCCAGAGAACACCAGTCTAATCACATCACTCCTCTGCTTGAAACATTTCAGTGATTCCACCACTACAGAGCTAATTAAGTCCTCGCCCCTTGACCTAGTGTGGACGGCTCTCCAGGACTTGTTGACTACTTCACCTCATCTGCCAGCATCTTGACCTCAAATTACAAACCACTGCTAAACACACTCATACACACACACACATGCGTTTTACACATTCATGATTTTATTTATGCTTGTCCCCCTGCCAGGACTTGTTGGCAATGTTTCGTTTGGTTGGTTGGTTTTCTTTGTTTGGCCCTGACTCCTCTTCTTCACTCTTTAAGAGCCAACTCCAGCATTATCTTTTCTTGGAGGCCTTCCCGAAGCTCCAGCCTCTCCAGGTGCTCACACAAAATCCAGTGCCTATTCCATTTACCCACCATAATATATTGACTTCTCTTTGGCCATTCCTTGAGGACGTCAGTCTCTCTGACCCCTACCCATGAGGAGCCCAGCACCCACTGGTCAGTAAATGTTGGTCATCTGAGGCAGACAACCCACGGTGAAACCCATGCTCTCCGTGTAATGAAATCTGCTACATTAGGAAGGGCAGGTTGCAATGAATACTGCCGTGTAGCGTCCCTACTGAACTGGAGAGCGAAAGCGTGAGTATGAGCATCCCCCGGGAAGGTGTCCTGACCTACTGACCTGAATATACAGGCTGCTTGGTAGGCAGAACTCAGAGGAAAGGATCGGGTTAGGTTACTGCAGCTCCATAATAAACTCTTTTACTCACCCTGACCCCATTGGTCCCTTTCCATGTTTACTAACGTTCAGTTAGTAAATTGCTTCTCGAAGAGTGAGAAGAGCACGTGCTGCCCAGGTACGACAACTATTCAGTCTTCTTGGCAACTACATCTCATTGTATATTAATAAATCAGCGCTCTGGCTTATCAAGACTTTTGTGAGTTGAGCGAGTATAAATCAATTTGCCAAGGCCTGATGCCCCCCTGGAGAAATGAAGATGCAGAGCTCCTGACCTCAAAACAGAGGTCCTGGGCTGCCCGTCGTTACCCAGGAGGCAGGCTGCTCAGCATTGCCTCATTCCCCCATCTGTACTACCCGTATCACGTACCAACTCTGTGAATAATCACACAACTCCTGATGCAAAGTAACCCAAAGCAGCAGTCGAAAGGGGATCATTCACCATGGAGTGTAGGAACTACAGGAGCTTAGAGATTGTCTAGGAAAGCCTGGGCATTTCATCATAAAGAACTGGAAGGGATGTCTACAATGAATTCAAATCGATCTGGGTAGTGAGAAGAATGTATGAGAATCCTGCTCACTTGAAGAGCTTACAAACGAGTTTGCGAGTTATGTTGTAAAACAGAGAGAAATTGAACTTTAGACTCAAGTAGGCAGGGGCTCAGATCCCAGTTCTGCCACTTACTAGCTAATGGTCTTGAGCAAGTTTCAGGACACCTTCTAAGTATCTATTTCTTCACTTGTAAAATGAGATTCATAATATCTATTTCACAGAGTCGTGATTAATTGAGATATTATGTATATCACATGCCTCACATATATAGTAGGTACTCAATAATTGTTTCTTTACATGAACCAAAAAAAATAGGATAAGGGCATAATTAAGGACTAAAGTGTAATGCCCACTGTATATACTTTCAGAGTTCAAAAAAAGAGCAAACACCCACTAAGGGCTTTGTGTGAAGCAGATGGATGGGTTTCGGGAGTAGTTAGCCTTGAACCTTCTAGAGTTATTTCACACCTATCAAAAAAAACATCCAAAGCCCCTACTGAGTGCTGTGACCAAACCACCTGTTTTATAGCCCACCCCCTCTCACTCTATTATGGGTTGAATAGTGTCCCTCCAAAATGTGCATGTCAAAGCTCTAACTGCCTTAATGTGAACTTATTTGAAAAGAAGCTCTTTTCCAGATGTAATTAGTTTGGATGAGGTCATACTGGAGGAGGGGGACTCCTCTTCCAACGTGACTGGTGTCCTTTAAAAGGCAGAAATGTGGACACAGACATTCACACAGGGAGATTGGAGTTAGGTTGCCACAAGCCAAGAAGGCACCTGAAGTCAGAATGGCGGCCTGAAATACATCCCCTCTAGCACCTGCAGAGGGAGCACTGCCCTACTGGCACCTTGACCTCAGATTTGCAGCCTCTGGAAGTGTGAGACCATAAATTTCTGTTGTTTACGCCACTCAGTTTGTGGCACTTTGCTACAGCAGCCCTAGGAAACTGAGCCACCCAGCTGCCCCATCCCACCTAGTTCTAAAGTCCACTTTGCCTAGGAAACTGAGCCACCCAGCTGCCCCATCCCACCTAGTTCTAAAGTCCACTTTGCCTTCTTGCCAATGGCTGTCCAACTTTGCTTAAGCACAGTTGAGCAAAATGTATTATCTCCTTAAGTTGAAGATTTCATTAAAAACAACAAACTTTGATCAATGCAAGTTCTTTCTAAACAGAAGTCCAGCTCTTTCTTCCTGTAACTTCATCCCTTAACATAATATTTCTGCCCTCAGGGGTCATGTGAAAAAGAAAAGGAAAAATCCAATCCCACATCTTCTTGGCAGCTCTTCCAGTTCTTGAAGACAGAATGTGTCCCCCTTAGTCTCGTATCTCAACAAAACATCTCTTCCCACTCACCTTCTTTCTAGAAGGGAGGTGGCCACCTGTTCACACATAATGGAAGCATTTTACTTAGCCCATGTGTCTTGGTCATCATTTTCTCCTGGTTTGGGGCCTAGAGTGGGGTTCGTCAGGTCACACAACCACTCCTCCACCTCCTTTCCCAGCCCTGCTCACGTTTGGCAAGAGTCTATTACAAGGTAGTCACTGGTAGGGGCTGGGAGTACCAGCAGGTTAGGACATAATATCATTCAGACTTCAAGCTCTTAGTAGGCAGGAGGATCTGGACTGTTGATACAATGTGGGAAAAAATAAAAACTCTTTACCCAAACAGGCAGTAAGTGAAAATTTAAAAGAGAAGAAAATCAGATACCCTCCAATTGACAGCACACTCCCCAAAAGCTCAGTTAAGCATATTATTGTCCCCAAAGAGGAAGAAGAGAGAAAACTGAATCGACCTGAAAGTAACCCCTGACCTCATTTAAAGACTTCTTTTTTTTTCAGCCCGATGCCCAGGATCCCCTCTTGGGATGTAAATTCCCTGAAAAGCCAGATCTTTTCAGGACATGAAACTGTTGGCTGCCCTTTTGAGGGCTGAGAGCAAAGAGCTCCAAAATTTATGCACTACATTAAGCAAGATGCCTCGGTATCCAACTAGGTTAAATTGCTTTCTATATTTAAATTGCCTGCTAGCTGGTTAGATGTGGGAGCCACAGCTGTGAAATGGATAGTTCCAGCCAGTAAATAGAAAAGCATAAATCCTAATGGATTAATCTGTTATAATTAGACAATTCTGGATGACTCTGACACGGAGCCAACTCTTGGAAGAAATAGGAGAGAGGTGGGGTGCCCCATAGGTGTGGGGGTAACAGGGCAAGAGATGAGCAGGAAGACGAAAGGTGAGGTCTGAGGATCAGAGGAAGGTCAACAAGTCATGGCCAGGAATGCCTGAGTAAGGTCTGAGATGGGGTGGACAGAGGGTTTAAAGAAGTATTCCTCTCCACAAAAGAAATTCACACCAAAACCAGAAATGTAAATTATAGGTAAGAGAGGAAATACATAGCAGTGGACTTCTTCCTTTCTGATCCCTCTCCTTTTACCTGTAGAAGTTCTTTCCTTCTACTTCTCAAGGGGACAAACCCTTTTGAGAAGTTTTCTTTGGAGTGATAAGAACTCTCAAGAAGCTAGCCTGGAGCACTTCACTCTGCTTTGCCCTCTTCCTACAACAATTCCCTCTTGCCAAGACCAGGAAACACTGAGGAGAGTAAACACCAGCGGTGAGGGCATTCCAGCCACCAACCCAAAGTGAGCAGGGGTGAGGGTGAGCAGACTGGAGGGTGGAGGATGGATGAATGGAGCTGGCAATAGAATGAGGACACATCTTTCTGCTGCAAGCAATCCTGGAAAATCCCCCCTCACCCTAGATCAGGATAGCAAGGATGCCTAGAGCATAAGGGTTTGGTTATTTGAGTTTTACCTAGCTTAAGGTCTTGTTAGTTTGGAATTCCAGGAGGGTTTTGAATGCCTGGGTGCTCCCTGGGACCATCATCTGTCTCAAGACAACCTCCAGGACCAGAATGGTCTCCTCACCCAAACTGTTCAGCGTATTGCTCCTATTTCCAATATGAGCCCTTGGCCCCAGCGAGACTGGCCTCTCTACTCAAAGAGACCTTAAGGAGAGAGGAACTAGGGAGCTAAGGGTGCTAGTGATGACGAATAGAGACCAGAGGCTATGTAGGCTCAGATTTCCTAAATAACACACACACACACACACACACACACACACACACACACATACACGCTAACAGGCACAACTTTGGCTTTATCTGGAGATCAAAGAGAGACTGACGAGTTAGCAGGCAGTGGTCAAGGAATAAGCTGGATTCTTAATTTAGTGACTTACTAGAGACACTGAGAGTTAGGAAATCACAGCTGGGCATCATTTTGGGCAATCAGAGCCTGTATCTTGCCAACTCTAGATAGAATATGTACTAAATCAAGCCTCATACCTACTGTGGTGCTCTTCTAAAATAAAACAAAGTACCTGCTAACCAGCCATCTGCCCAGAGCTATGCAAAACTATAAACCCAGAGCCAGATAAATAATCAGAAATGAAGAGAGTGGAAATAAGACCTGAGCAGCAAAAAAAATAAAATAAAATAAAATAAAATAAAATAAAATAAAATAAAATAAATAAATAAATAAAAATTTAAAAAAAATCTAGAAATAGAGGCCAGGCCTGCTATATAGGCATGGGGTCAAAGTGAGGGTCGATGATAACACGCTGCATCCAGCCTCTCTGCCTCTAATACCTCTCTTTCCTGCCCCCATCTTCCTGATGAGCCAGGAGGGCCACCCTATCCTGTATAAATGACAAATATCCTATTGAAAGAAAGCTTGAGTAAGGATGGTATATCCAGTATGGGAAAGCTGAATGTTGTAAGAATATTGGGTTCTTCACATAGTAATTTATAAGCTTGGTGCAACTCCAATTAAAATCCCAAGGACATTTTTTCCCTTAAAGCTTAACTAAGTGACTCAATGGTCCTTTGTAAAAATAAACGTGCATTAATTCCCCCCCAAAATTACAAAAATAGGAGTGATAAGAAGAACTTGCTGTGGTAAGTATTAAAAACTGACCATAACAACAGAGATCAAATGGCGTGGAACTGATGGAAGGATCAACACATGGTTCACAGAAAACTCAAGTGTGTAATGAAGCACATGATGCACACACATATATGAATGTATTTTAAAAGCAGATGCCATCTTCAATCTATCAGAAAAGTGTTATTTGGGACATTTGGTTAATTATTTGGTTAATAATTGAAAATTTTTTTCATCCAAATTAATGGATGGATGAATTTTTTTACCTAAATCTCATAATAAAATCTTTTTTCATCCAAATTAATGGATGGATGGATTTTTTTTTTACCTAAAACTCATAATATAATCTTTTTTCATCTAAATTAATGGATGGATGATTTTTTTAACCTAAAACTCATAATAAAATCATAAGTAGAAAAATATAGGTGAAAACTTAATTTACCTTGGGGTGGAGAAGACCATCTAAGCATAAAGAGAATGACAGAAAGTGCTCCACACACAAAATTAAAGTCTGTGAATGTCAAAATCCCTGTTACAAACAAACCGGCAAATGACACATTAGACTAAAATAAGGATATAATTAAACAATCCTTTTTACATTATTTATAGAACTTGTATTTAAAAAGAAAAAGAAAAACAGCCAGTTAAAAATAGGAAAAAGATGTAGAACACTACAGAAAAAAAATGGCCATTAAACATTTTTAATAATAATATTTTGTGCCATAAAATGATCATTCTCAATCACTGCTGATAGGAGCAGAAGTTGATTAAAACAAAACGAAAAAGAACACACACATAACACACACACACACACACACACACACACACACACATAAATGTCCTGAAAAGTAAATTGACAGTATAACAAGAACCTCACTTCAAAGACTATCCTAAATAATCAGAGATACAGGTAAAGACTTATAAGCAATGTTTTTTACTGAAGTAGTATTTACAAGAACAAAACACTGGAAATAATCTTAAAGTTCACTAATCAGGGACTGTTCAAAAACATATAGGGTGCCCACAAGGTGGATGATTTAAGATCAAAGGTATAAGAAAAGTTGCAAAATATAACCTTAAACTTTTAAAACATCAGAGCAGCATGGAAAAGTAATAAGTAAAGAATTCTGTAAATTTTCTTTAAAAGACTAGAGGAATTCTTTCAAATGCTAACAGTGGCTATGTCTGGTAGAATTGTAGTAATTTCACTTTTTGTCTTTAAACTGTTCTGCATTTTTCAAATGTAATACATTGACCATTATTAGAAATTGAAAGCAATCAAGCCTATTTACAAAAGAGTAGTCCTCCAGTGTTCTAGAAAGAGAAGGGAAGAGGGCTCTCTGTCTGAAACCACCGGGATGCTTCCTCCTTGGGCACTGAGCAGAATAAGGGAGGCTTTAACTCGGGCTGACAGCAGGATTATTTATACCCGTGGCCACACTGCTGCTCACTCACCTGAAGGGAGCTCCCTGCCGGATCCCCTCCTGCCCTAAATAAATCAGACCCCGCAAGCCAAGCCTCACTGGCTGCACTTACCCATGTAAATTAGCTTGATTTGATGTTCATAATTGCTCTCCTCAGCTGCCACACGCACGCACGCACGCACACACACCTGCTGTCTCCTCGGATGTGGTCGGCACCCACAGAGCTGTCACCATCCCTGACTTTCATAAGTCAGACCCTCGGCCGGGTCGCTCTCAGGCTCACGCACACCAGGCTCACTGCACTGCAGGGTGCACTCCTACTCCTCTGCCTGGAATGCCATGCCCCCTCCTGTCTACCAGGGCACACCCTACCCGCCGTGCAAGTGGTCCTGCAGTTCCCAGCCCAAACCATGTGAGGGCTGCTCTGGGCCAGTACTGGGTACCAGGAACAGAAATGGACAAGACCCACACTCACTGCCCACAAGGAGCTCAGCCTCTAGTGCAGCAGACACACAGATGAAGTGGTCATGTTGAACCCAATGAGGAGGGTGCTGTGAAGAAGACAGATGCTGGATGCTAAATGATCACGGAGGACTTCCTGGAAGAGGTGGTACCTGAGCGGAGTCTAGAAGGCCATGTAGGAATCAGTCAAGCAGAGACAGTGGGAGAGATTCTAAGAGAGGGAACAGACTAAATGAAAGACTGGAGAATGGGATGCCTGGGTGGCTCAGTGGTTGAGCATCTGCCTTTGGCTCAGGGCATGATCCCAGAGTCCCAGAATCGAGTCCTGCATCGGGCTCCCTGCATGGAGCCTGCTTCTCCCTCTGCCTATGTCTCCACTTCTCTCTCTGTATGTCTCTCATGCATAAATAAATAAAATTTTTTAAAGTAAGAAAGAAAGACTGGAGTATGAAGCAGCAGAAGCTATAGGACACCCCAAACTGAAAGTTGGCATCCAGGGAACATAAACCAGGAGGAAAGGATTAAAGGAAGGAATGAGGTTGGAGAGCCAAAGCAGGACCAGGTAGTAAAAAATGTAGTATGGTGAGCTGTGCGGTAGAGCTGGGTACTTGGGCCTGGTCTTGGACCTGCCTCAAGAAAAACAGCCCTGCAACCTGGCAGGATTAACTGGTCACACTGAATCGGCTGCCCTGACTGTGACTTCCCTGTACCTCCCTTGCTTCAAGATCACCAATGCCTGGCCAAGTTCTCATGCATCTGGGCCACACTGGGGGGCTGTCAGTGGTCTTCTACTTGATCCAAGTCATCCTCATCTGAATTCTTCCCAATGTGGACCTCAGCCTTGTCCCTGATCCACATCTCCACCAGCCCTCCAGGACACCCCCCTTCTTGGTTGTCTTCCCATTCTGCTGGATCCTTGCTCAACCTTTTCTGATTCCTCCTCATCCAGGACTCTCAACATGGCTATGTCTAAGGGCTCACAGTACTTGGTCTCTTTTCTAAGGTCTTTTTTTTTTTAATATTTTATTTATTTATTCATGAGAGACACAGAGGGAGAGAGAGAGGCAGAGACACAAGCAGAGGGAGAAGCAGGCTCCATGCAGGGAGCCCGACATGGAACTCGATCCCAGGTCTCCAGGATCACACCCTGGGCTGAAGGCGGCGCTAAACCACTGAGCCCCCCGGGCTGCCCTCTAAGGTCTTAATAGTGTCTTTCTGATGACCTAACTCCTGAACTCTAACTTATATATCCAAATACACGAGCACCTATGTGAAATTCCACTTGGACATCTAACACTCATCTCAAATTTCACATATCTAAAACTATACTCTCTATCTTCCCCCCATCCCCTCAAGATCCTATTACCCATGGTCTTCCTCATCTTAGGTGTTAGTGACTCCATCCTTCCTATTGCTTGGGTTAAAAGCCTTCCTGAAGAAAATATAGGAGAGAAGTTTCAGGATTCTGGGTTAGGCAAAGATTTCCTACTACAAAAAACCATAAAGGACATACTGGTAACATTAAAAATAAGTGCTTCTGTTCTTAAAAAAAAAAATCCTTGGGGCACCTGGTTTGCTTGGTTGGTTAAGCATCTGCCTTTGGCTTGGGTCATGATCCCAGGGTCCTGGGATCGAGCCAAGCATTGGGCTCCCTATTCTATGGGGAGCCTGCTTCTCCCTCTCCCTCTGCTGCTCCTCAGCTTGTGCTATCTCGGTTGCTATCTCTCTCTCTCTCTCTCTCTCTCTCTCTCTCTCATAAGTAAATAAAATCTTAAAAAAAAAAACCTTAAGAAAGGGAAAGGCAATCTAGAGTGGGAAGTGGTATTTGCATTGAATGTAATCAACAAAAGACTTGTGCTGAGAATTCAAAAAAAAAAACAAAAGCAAAAAAAACCTCCCCAATCCCAAGAAGAGAAAGACAGGCCACCCATTTTTTTTAATGGGCCAAAGATATGAACAAGCATTTTACAAAAATAAACATATGCAAATGACCAATAAATACCTAAAAATCTGTTCAATTTTATTAGTTATCAGGGAAATGCAAATTAAAACCACAATGAGACATTGCTTTACACACAGCACAATTGCTAAGATGGAAAAACACAGACATTAGCAAATGTGAATAACGATGTGGAACAACTAGAACACTCAGACACTGTCGATAGGAGAATAAGTTGGTACAAACACTGTAAAACTGCTTAGCAGTATCTATTAAAGCTAAATGTATTTGTATATCCTATGACCTAGAAATTCCGTGCTGTAATATATACTCAGCAAAAATGCGTACCTATGCAGCAAAAGTCATGCACAAGAATACTCATAGAATTATTATTTGTAATAGCAAAAACCTGGAAACAATCCAAAATGCCCATCAAGATTAGATAGGATAAGAAATCCTGGTGTAGTTACACAATGCAATACAGCAATGAGGGAGAGTGAATGATCACTACCTGCAACATCATGAATCAATGTCATAATTTCAAGAGAGGACATCAGACCAAAAGAAAGAGTACATTCTGTGTAATTGCATTTATAGAAAGTTTTAAAGCAAGCCAAATTAATTTATGGTGTTCTAATTCAGATTTATGGCAGTCTTTGGGAAGGGGCATGAGATACCTTCGAAGGAGTGCTGACAGTGGTCAATTCCTGGTTGTAGATGGTGGTTCCACAGATGTGTTCACTTGGACAGAGTTTTTCAGCTTCATTCAGGGTCCTTAGAAGTAAAGCCTGAGTTGGGGCCCTGGTATAACTGGTCTATGGATGGGCGCTCTCAGGAGGAGCATGAGGAAAGTAGACAGGGCAGGGAAGGAGCTAGGCAAGGATGTGCTCTCAACCGGGCACTGGCTTCAGCAGGGTCCACAGAGAGTGCAGGGGCAGGAATTGTACCAGAGATTTGGTCTCACTATGAGGCAAGGGGATTGGCCTTGTGTCCCCAGCACCAGCCAGACATCAGCTGGGAGAGGTGAAGGTGTAACTTCCCAGGTGCAGGGCTTCCCACTGGCTGAGGGGAATGCTTTGTTGACCACTGTCATCTTCTCTGGCCCCACCACACACACACATACACACACGAATTGCACAAGACATTGGTCTGCTTTGTGTCTCTAGCACCTAGATCCATATGGAGATCTTTGGGCACATGATGGACCTAACACAGTACTTGTGGAATGAATTAACCTCTCCCTCATATTTTTTTGGGATACTACACAGAATCTGGCCTCCCACACTGCTCCTCTGGGAAAGACCCTCCCTGTCTCTGGAATCCCACCCTTGAGGCCACATGTTGTATCAGGCATCCGCTTAGTATCGGCCTTTTGGTTTGACAGTTTCCCTAGAAAGTGCTTTTTATGGGTTACCCCTCAGGTTCTAGGAGAACATGGAGACCATTTTAGATGTTTCTTTTACTCCCCAAGCACTGGGCACAGAGTAAGAGCCCAATAAGTACTAGTGGGAAGGATGAACCAAATGTCATATAATTTTAATTTAGAAGGTAGCTTCTGCGCTAACTTTAAAAGAGCTAATGAAGGTATATCATCTTCACCCCCAAAGAGAACACAGGGGACTTCAACAAAATCTCCCCTTTGACTAGCAAGCAACTTATAGGTGGGAAGTAATGGTAATAAACTGCCTGCACTTCATTCTGATTTTAAAAGTCCACCCAGTGCTCACACAATGCTGGCCAGAGATAATCAGTGGTGTGGAGCCGAGGTGAGAGGTCGCCCCAGCTCTCAGGGCAGGTGGGGATGGCATCCCCCTCCATGTGATGGATGGCAGCAACCTTCAGCTTCTAATTGCTCCCAAAGAATTCATGTATGATTTAAGCTCCAAATCACACACATGGGGAGACGAAGGACAGAAGCCAAGGCAAGAGGTTCAGTCAGCAAAATTGGAATCACTTGAGAAATGGAGGAGAAAGAACCCCCCATCTTTGCTGCCCTATAAAAGCCGAAGTGATGTATTTTCTTCCCCAGTTGACTTTTTTTAAGTGTCTCTCTCATAAGCTATTAATAACTAATTTCACAATCGCTGCATCATGTGATGGTCATAAAATATTGCCTGCACTTTTCCCAGCAAATTTTAGTATTGAGCCAATAATTGAATCCAAATTATCTATTAAGTTAATTCTTTAGTAGACAATATTTTACACTTGAAGTCATTTTTCACAAGTATTCCGGAATGAAGTAATTGTGGAATTAGCACTGACTTTTCCCCCTCCTGAGCAAGTAAAAATAAAATCGCTGGGTTCAGCCTGGAGGGTGTCAAGCTGTTATGAATTTTGTTTATATGTTTCCTCTTCCTAGTTAGAGCCAGCTCCGTGTCCTCAGAAATCACCAGGCAGACAACTGGACATTGCTACTACATGGTCTGTTTCTCAGCTAGAGCCGTCCGGGGACCGCCTCACGGGTACGGTCACATGTCACCCTTCTCAGCCAAACTCTGGCTTTTAATATACGTCCTTTTTGTCTCTTAAGACTGGTGTAGAATGAACTTGGGGAATCCAGCCAACCCACAACTCCCTCTTCTGAGTTCCAACCTCCCATCCACAGGGATGGACGCCTCTAGCCATGTTTGTGCCAATGACCCTGTTCCACTTACTCACACTCTCCCATTCTGGCCACACAGATTGGAACAAGGTGGGCAGTGATCCCGCTGGGGCCATCAGATTTCCTTCCTCTGAGAAATTGAGTTTAGATCAAAGAGGAACCAGCCAGTCTCTGTTGGTCCTTTGAAATAAGAAAGTGAAATTCCCACACACTTTGCACAGGGTCTTTGGGGGTGGGGAACCAGGGCAAGAGGGAGAAGGAGAATGAAGAGAGGCAGAGTGAGGGGAGCACACACAGTGGGGAGGGACAGGCATGGAGCCCAGTCCGGGCCTGTTCCAGGAACTAGGGTTCCATGACATTCTCCATCTTCATGCGGCCCAAATAAAATTTGGGTTTTTGAGCTCCTGTTTTATTATGAGGACACATTGAAAAAAAAACAAAACTCACATATCTAAACACCAAAAGGCCCAAAGATGAACCATAGCTCTTGACTAAAAGTCTTCTTGAGGATTAAGGGGAAAGGAGGCTGTGCCTAACAGTACCAGCAAAATTTCTAAAAATGCTTTTAATGACTTCTCTTCTGAGTCCCCCACATCAGGGCTACTGCTCAGACCTCTCCACCCCTTCCTCCCCTTCCTCCTTCCCCCTCTACCAAATGCTTCCAGAAGGCATCTGTGGAACATCACACCCTCTCTCTTGTGGAAGCCACCACCATCTCTCCCCTCAATGCCAAACACTCATGACTCATCCACGGCCCAACACACAGTGAGTGTCACTTACAGGACCTGCTCACGGGCAAGGCACAGGCAAGGTACATCGCTGTCCAGGAAGGTTCGTAACCTAACACTTGTGTCCCTGTCACAGCTGTGATCAAGACCCCACTTCTTACAGAACTGAGTTAAGTGATTTTCTGTTATAATCAACCATAACGGCCTTGCTCCAAAGAAATCCCTGAAAGCTGGCCACACCTCAGCTTTACCCCATCCATGGGAAACCACTTGAGATTTGGGGCCAAACAGACATGGATGCAACATGTCAACTTAAAAAATAAAACAAGAAAGCTCATGTTTCTCCCTTCAGTGAGATGTTAATTTGGAGGTAAACAGCCTTCCCAGAATCAAGGAAATTCCCTCCCGTTCCTCATTTCCTGAGAAATTTGTTATATTGATGATTATTGCTATAAATGCATGTCTTCATCAAATGCTTTTCTGCAAATCTTAAGCTAATCATATGATTTTTTTTCTCCTTTGGCCCATTAGTGTGGTGAATTGCTAGACTTTCTGCTGTTAAACACCCCTATATTTTTCACAAAAACCCAACATAACTGCAACAATTGTTTCTAATATGTACACTACCAGATTCCGTTAGCTAATGTTTTATTTACTATTGTTTTTATCTATTTTTACAAGTGAAATGCACCTACTGTTTTTTTCTTCTCTCCTTATCTAGTTTAAGAGGAACAATTAAACAACTTCATTAAATGAATCTGACAGCTTTTGTTTCTCTTTTTCCATTTTCTAGGACAGCTTCTATAAGATGGGGGGCTAGTTCTCCATGAATGCTCCATAAAACTCCACTGGAACACAGTCTGGGCTCCCAGCTTTAAAGGGAGGAGTTCATCATGATTTTAATTTCTTTACTCATCACTGGTCTGTTTGAGTTTTCTTTTTTGTTCTTTGCCAATTTTGGCATTTCTCATTTTCCCAGAAAGCTATCCAATTCATCTAATTTTTCAAATTTATTGGTGCTTTATATTTGTTCATAATATGATTTCTTACTTTTAAACAATCTTTTATGTTTGTCATTTCCCTTCTCATTCAGTTTTGTTTGATTATGTCTATTTTTTTTCCTAACCAGTCTTTTCAGGGGTTTGTGTAATCTTATGAAACTTTTCAGAAGACCTACATTCGGCTTTGCTAAGCTTCTGTGATTCTTAATTGTCATTTGCTCTTCATGTGTTTCTACCTTTACACCCAGTGTTTCCTTCTCGCTCTGCCACTACCTTCTCAGCTCCCAGAGATGAGCACTTAGCTTGTTTGTTTTCAACCCTAATAAATGGATGTAAGGCTACACATTTCCCCCTACATTCTGCTTTATCTTTGCCCCACAAATTTTGCCATATGACTTATTCATTTAGTTCTATATTTTGTAGCTGTCTTTATTATTTCTTCTTTAACCTACAGACTTTTTCAAGATGCCATTTTTTAGTTTCCATACATACATATTTTGGGGTTTTTAACTGATTTTGAGTTTCATCATATTATGGTCAGAGAACATTATCTGTATGATGTCCTTTTGGAATTTACTGAAGTTGCCTCTGTGCCCTGATTTATGGTGAATGTGAATGTTCTACATATAATCAAAATAATGTGCATTTTCTGTTTGTTAAGTAGTTATATATGGGTGTGACTAGACACACATATTTAAGCGGAAGCTGAATAATAAATTGTGTCACGCTTCTGTAATTTAACAAATTTTGTCTGTCTGCTCTATCCACTTACAGGAGAAATATGTTAAAATATTCAACTAAAATGTTGATTTATCTATTTTTCCCTGTGTTACTGCAGCTATTTTTATATGTGTGTGCATGTGTGTAAGTACCCATATACATTGGAGGATATTGTAGATGGAGATACGCTTTTCATGATTGTTACAGTTTTATGATCTTTTATTCCTTCCTGAGTGTTCCTGTTTTTATTTTCTCATAAATTTTCTTTTGTTCATATTTGCTTACTATGTCTTCTTCTTCACATTTATTTCCATCTTCTTGTTGTGTCTCTTGTAAAAAGTATGTTTCTAAATCCTGTGTTTTTCAATCCAATTTAAGAGTCTCTTTATTTTGGATTTTGAGTTGAATCCATCTATACCATTGTAAATGGATGTGATATTCAGGATTCTGTTTGCTATTTTATCTCACCTTTTCTATTTTCCTTACTCTTTCTTCCCTCCTTCCTCTTTCCTGCTGGATAGGTAAATTTTCCTCTGCTAGGCTGAAAGCTCTACATTCTGTTTTTATGGTTCTGGCACCAGGTTCCTCTAGTTATTCATGCCAACAATGGCAACATCCTTGAGTCCTCTCTTTCTCTTACCAATTCATCAGGCTATCCCATTGGTTCTCCCTTCAAAATATATCCAGAACCTGATGCCTTACTTCTCACCCACTGACACCACCCTGTTCCAAGTCACCGTTGTCTATCATCTGAATTAATGTCATCACTTCCCAACCGGTCTCCACTCTCCTATCTTGGCTGTATGGAGCCTACTCTCAACACAGAGACAGACCGATCCTTTTAAGAGGTAAGAGCATTGTCACTCCCCTCCTCAAATCCTCCAAAGTCTCTTCATACCATTCAGAGTAAAGCCACATCCTTATAGTGGTCTATAGACCCACCCATCTCAAACACCCTCTTCTATCAATCTTCTCTTGGCTCACTTCATTCTGTACATGTTGACTTCCTTACTGTTCTTCACACATACCAGGTATGCTCCTAACTCAGGGTCTTTTCACTGACTCTTCCCTCTTCAAAGAACACTTTTCTTCACATATCCACCCAACTACTACCTCACTTTCTTCAGGAATTGCCTTCAGGGCTTGAGAAGGAGACGTGACCTGCCCATCTTACTTAGGCTGTAACTATGCCCACCCGGCACTTTCAATCTCCTTCATACTACCCCCTTTCTGCATAATAGTCACAGACTTGTATCGTTCATTTATTGTTTACGAAGTACTCTGTCTTCCTTCATCCTCTGAGAATAAGAACTTTTGTCTATTGTGGCCATAAAAATGTGCTATTCAGATTTCTGTCATGAGAAGTGGAACTGATCAACAGTCTGAGCTCTGCCCTCTGGGATCCACCACAAGCTCATGTTGAGGCCATACTCCTCAGAGGCTGCTCCTAACCAGTAGCTGAGCACAGCAGGTATTAAGGCAGGCCCAATCCAGCAAAATGCAAGAAGGCTCCGATGGAGAAATCTGGTTCAAAGACTCCCCACCAGCCAGGCCAAACCAGTCCTATAATTTGCTTCAAGCCTCCTTCCTTCCCGCTCTCTGTCTGCAGGTTATCTGGCCTGCATCACAGTGTGAAGGCTCTCCCTGCCTTTCTCATTCCTTCTCCAGGAAATCTGATTCCATTGTAGCATTTCCTTGCTGGACCTGGACTGTGTCTGTTTTGTCCACTGCTGTACCCAAGTGCCTTTTTTTTTACGATTTTTTTATTTATTTATTCATGATAGACAGAGAGAGGGAGAGAGAGAGAGAGAGAGAGGCAGAGACACAGGCAGAGGGACAAGCAGGCTCCATGCCGGGATCCCAACGCGGGACTCAATCCCGGGACTCCAGGATCATGTGCGTGGGCACGTCTGAAAGGGAGCAGGTGGCTGCCTAGGGACAGCCAAGATGGTGACATCTCAGTGTACACTTGCATGGGCAGCTATGTCAAGGACCCAGGCTCCACATGGGTTTGACATACATTTCAGAAGCCAAGGATGCCTAACGTGAGGCATCCCATGTGGCTAGGGAGCAGGGAAGGGAGAGGGCAGCTTGGAATACTTAAGTCCTCCTGCCTCAGGCGGGATTGGCTCAGAATCTGGGGCTGTGAGTGGAAAGGGGACCTAGAGGGACTGCCCAGAAAGAGCTGAAGAGTGGCACATGCCAGAAAATGCTCCCAGGGGTGAGACTCACCAGCCAGCCAGTTCCCTGGAGAGTTCCCTCTGAGGCAACCACAGCCTGGTTGGATTTTCACCTGGGTTCCCCTCACCCCACAGTGTTCCTTTCCTTAGACCACTCCATACTCCCAGCAGGCCTCATTCATCCAGGTTGAACCCTGTGTCTTGGCAGTCCTGGTGCCAACCCACTGTCTCTGCCAGCAACAGCTACATCTTGCCCATAGCCTGCCAATCAACCAGCACAACCTAGCAACCCCACCTTGTTCTGGTGATGAGAGTCGGAGCCCTGCCTTCCAGATCAGCACCCTGCCCCGGCTGCTCCTGCCCCCACTAGCCTATACTGCCCCTCACCACCCCAGCCCAAATTTTGCTCAAAGGATGTCGGGCAACCCATGTTCCTGTCTGGGGAGCCCAGCCAAGCCCCCCAGGGGCTGCCCCATTCCTCTTTTGAACTTATTGTGTAGGTCTAACTACCTAACAACTGCAATGTAATTACCTCCCCCCTGCTAAGCTGCCTGCCCAGCAGCTCCCGGGGAATTATGCACTACTTAAGGGGAAAGTGTTGCTAATAGAAAGCAGTAGATGAACAAGGGCTGTTGCTTGCACCTTGCTTCCTTCCCTTAATTTACAACAAACCTCTGTTTATTGAGCCGGTAACATATTTGAACACTGACTCATAAGAGGCCCTTCTCGCAGACACTGTATATCTGACAAATAATTCCCCTTCCACCGAGGTGTGTGCAGAATTCAGCCCAGGCAATTTACAGGCCTGTTCGGGCAGGGGACACTCAAGCTGTGGACAAGACTGCAGAGCAGCTGGGGGTGCCCTGCCCTGTGGAGGATCCACCCCTACAGCATGGAGTCTAACTCCCACCCCACGGGTGGCTCCAGGGAGGGCCCAGCGCTCTCACACTGGCGCCGGAAGGCAGAGGTACCGACTTTCTTTGCGCTGTCTCCCTGGCTGCTCTCTCACTCTTTCCTCAACCAACTCCATCAAGAAGGCCAAGCAGGTGTCATTATAACCGTTTTACAGATGAGTAAACAGAGGCCCAGAAAGCAGACGGGCAGACTGGCTCAAGGTCACATAGCTTTTTGTTCATCATTTGTTCTGCACCCTAGGAGGACATCCTATCTTCTTTCTTGACAAAGGGCAAGGAGAAAAGGTAGCATCTGCCTCCCACTGGCAGGAGGTGTAGCAGGGTGTCAGCGCCTGGTTGAGACAGAGAACTCACCATGTAGAGTGAAGATGGAGAGACAAAAGGCATCTGATTGGTATTAGAGGAGGTTATGACAGATGAGATTAGAGACCAGCTTGGGAAGTCAGTTTGTCACCCTCAAAGCCCTTGAAAGGCAGCTGATAATTAATCTCATTACCAAGGTAAAAGGACGCCCTCCTCCCCAGCCCCAACCTCTGTAAACACGCACACATGCACATGCATACATGTGCACACATGCTCACGTGTGAACACGTGTGCATGCACCCACACACAAACACACACGGACACACACACATTGCTCTCTAGAAGAGAATCAAAAGGTTCTCAAGATTGTCCACATTAAAAGAAATGACTGTGGGGGCTACACTCAGGCCCAGTCTAGCCCAAGGAGATGCCTTGCTCACAGATGCCCCCCAAAGTCAGCCCCAGCCACACACACCCCCAAATCATGGCATAGCAGGGAGGCAACAGAATGAAGCAGAGAAAGTGTGAAATCTGAGTTCAAGTGCCACTTGCTAACTTTGTTATCTGGGTGAGTATTAAACTCTCTGACCTTCTGTTTCTCCAACTCTAAAATGGAAAGTATAGCAATAACACAGATTTTTTTTTTTGAGGATCAAATGACATATTAGACACTTAACATGGTGCCTGGCACACACTTGGTGCTTAATAACTATTCAGCCACTTCTTCCTCTTTACTCTTCCTTCCCTGCTAAAATATAACGGCTCATTATCTCCAGAAAGTTTTCCCCTAGGTCAAGCTCCCTAGAAACGGACCCTAGTATCCGGAGCCAGGATTCACGTGGGAGTGACTTCCCAAGGGTGCGCTCCCAGGAGAAATCTGTAAGGAAGACGGAGCCAGGGTGAGTGCAGCTTCAGGCCCAGGAAGGTAACCTCAGCAGGTCCCTCGGGGTTCATTACACATCCCAGCCGTCCTGATGGTGAGGCCCCGGAGTGAGCCTTATACTCCTGTCCTCTCCAGTCATGGACCAAGAGCCCGGAGCAAGGGCTCGAGGAGGCGCGGTTCCTGGCACTGGGGGAAGCAGCTCCCAAACCCCCAGGGCCACCCCCATCAGGGTGGGCCTTGGAAATTCACTGCAGCCAGGAAAGCACTCAGAGAAGCATTCACAGAGTGGGTGTCCACGGAATTGTGGGCGGAGGGAACCCCAGCTCCTGAGCAGTTCCAGGCTGCCAAATGGTGCGAGACCGGTAATGCTGAGCAGGGCTGATCCCTAGTTTGCAGAAGGCACCTTGTCAAGCATTGATGAAACCTCTACAGACACCCTCCAAACCTCTCCCAGGATTACTCTGCAGCGAGTCAACAGGGCAGACAGCATTACCTTCTTTTGTAAAAACAGTGAGGTCCAGAGAGGTGTGATGAATCACCCCAGGTCACGAAGCTAATTAACAGCAATCTCAAGCCAGGTTTCTGGACTCCCAGCACCGGCCTCCTTCCAAAAATAGTGTTCAAACACACATGCGCGTGCATGCACACCACATGTGGATCATGGACATGAGATTCTGGCCACTTTTCAACGGGAAGGTGCAGGTTGAGGACTTGGAGAGGAGAGGAGCCAAGAGCCACGAGGAAAGGTCCTCCCACCCCCACAGGGCATGCAATTGTGGGAGGTGGAAGGAACCCCAGGGAGAACTAGTGGGGATTCGTGTCTTGGCATGAACTTTTGCCTTTTATCTGCTCTCCTGGAAACATCAGGATGCTGGAGAAGGATGAGCTCGGAGGAAGGGAAAGAATGAGTAGCCTTTGCTGAACTGGGTGGACTGGGTGCGGGCCAGGCAGCGCTCGTGGCTCCGTTGACCATCCTCAAGGGCAGGGCCGCCACATTTCCAGGGTGCTCAGCACAGAGGGACGGGCGCCCACCCGAGTTCCACAAGACACGGGGAGCAGAGCTCTGTGGCCGGGACCTCAGGAAACAGCAGGCCGTTAGCGGAACATCTTGGAGGAGGGCCATGCCCCTTCTCCTCTGCAGGACTCAGTTCCCTCGCAGCCAACGTGAGCGAAGGGACAGGGTCGCAAGAGAGAAGACACCCTAAGAGGTTGGGAGGGCTACACAAAGGAGAGTAGGACCCCGCCAAAGACATCCTTGGCTGCCACAAAATCATCTCTGCGGGCAGCAGTTCCCGCCAAACACCTTGCACACGTGCCAGTCCGTCTGTTTCTGTCAGAGCCCTCCGAGCCCATAAAAACGAGAATGTTCCTAAGAGCTCCGGTGTCTGAAGCTTCTCCAGACTTCCCTCCCTGGCCCCCGGATGACCACGCTGGGGTCATCAGCTTGCATGTAATGCTTTGGCTCCAGAACCTGGGAGAACGGGCTGCTTTCCATCCAGTCAAGGGAGAGTGAGAGGGGCGGCAGGAAATGGAGCCTGAAATTCAGCAAAATGTGAAGAGAAGAGTGGAGCAAAGTGTCTGCTTCCAGGGGATTGAAGTTCGACACATCGTGGATCCTCCCTTAGTGCAGAAGGTTCAAAGCCACACTGAGAACAGACCAGGGGGAGGTGGGTGGGCAGCTGGGCCACCCTGCCTTCAGCATGCCAGGGCTGTCAGCCTGGGGACAGCTGGCCCACCGTGTCAGGGAGCTGCTTCTTTGAGCCTGCCGGTCCATGCCTGGCTCTGGCCACTGTAGGAAGGCCAGTGAAAGCTGCTCTGTCCCCCAGGGCAAGGGGCTGAGAGATGCTGCCTCCCAAAGGGGCTTCCTTTTACCGCAAAGATTTGCTGCAGAGACGTGCCAGGGGAGGGCAGGTGCTAGGCAGGAACACCAGTTGGCAGGGGCTCTGGAGAGGGGCCTAGAGCAGCTCCCCCATTTCACTGGGGAGGGAACTGAGTCCTGCAGAGGAGAAGGGGCATGGCCCTCCTCCAAGAAGATGTTCTGCTAATGGGGTGCAGGGGTCACAGGTGGAATCCAAGCAGGGTAGGGTGCTGGCGAGAGGGGGAGCTGCCCTTGCCAGAACGGCACTCCCAACGCCTACCACAGGCCGGGTTTGGCGGGTGTAATCTCTGGCTCACAATTCCTTGTTGTTAGCACATTTTGGAAAGCCCAAGTTTTTCCAGGACATACTCTCATGAGTCCTTAGGGACTTCAGAGAGAGACAGGAAGGAAACAGACTTTTTCCTCCTGATACAAGAAAAAAAGAAAGAAAGAAAAAGAAAGAAAAGAAAAACACAACAACAACAAACCAAAAGCAAAAACAAAACCCACACACAAAAACACAAAAACAATCAAGTTGCAAGAGCAGCCAAGAGAGGGTGGGGCAAAGGGCCAGGCAGCTCAAAGCCCATGTTCCTTTCCGTGTCTTGCCCCTTTGGCTCTGGGCCCACAGAGAGCCCTTGCTGGACACCGCTCAGCCAGAGACCCTCCGGGTCCCCTTGGCATGTTCTCTGCAGCCGACAGGCTTAAAGGGCTGATGCCTGGCATGGAGTCTCCAGAAACAACTCCCTAACTTCCAGAGTGCATCCCAGAGAGGGCCTTGAAACTGATGCCTGGGGCCCAAACCATGGTCATGTCGTTTCCCCAGCCTCTGTACTCCCTCATGGTCATGGCTTGGGTTACTCCTTGCTGCTCCCCCATGAAGATCACCAACAAAACCCTTAAAAATGGGAGTGCCTGGGTGGCTCAGTCAGTTAAGCGTCCAACTCTTAATTTCAGCTCAGCTCATGATCTTAGGGTCATAAGATTGAGTCCCACATTGGGCTTCACGCATGGCATGGAGACTACTTAAGGAGTCTCTCTCTCCCTCCCCCTCTGCCCCCCCACTTCCTGCTCATGTGCTCTCTCTCTCTAAAAACTTACTTAATTAATTAATTATAAAAACCCTTTAGGGACGCCTGGGTGGTTCAGTGGTTGAGCGTCTGCCTTCGGCTCAGGACATGATCCCAGAGTTCCAGAATCGAGTCCCACATCAGGCTCCTGCATGGAGCCTACTTCTCCTCTCTCTGCCTATGTCTCTGCCTCTCTCTGTGCTTCTCATGAATAAATAAATAAAATCTTAAAAAAAAAAAAAACTTTAAGTGGGGGGAGCTTATGTCAGCCAGAAGGTGAGGCAGCAGAGGTGACCTGCCTGTGGGACACATGGCCCATGGGAACAAGGCCTGTGGGAACACATGGCCCTGGGGACACACAGTCTGTGGGACAGGGAGGAGAGCTTGAGAAGGAGAGAAAGGCGAGATGGCCTGGTGCCAAGAGACACCCCCAGGGCCACCGGGCTGCCACAGCGACCCACTGCCCGCCTCTCAGGACTAGCGGCTCCCTCTGCATTATCCTCTCCACAGAAGTGGAGGCAGTGCTTCCTGGAGGGAGAGGAAGGATCAGAGGGATGACTTTAAGCATCTTCCATCCTTGAGGGTAGGAGAGGGACATTGCTGGGTCGGTGGATAGGTGCGTCCATTGGAGTTTTCAGAATTCCCCGGGGAATGGGCCAGGGTGGGCATAGTTTGAAAAAGTATCTTCAAGAGCATAATATTTCATATTTAAAAAACAAAAACAAATCTATGTCATTTTCATAATGCAAACTGTGGAAAATGAAATCCAACGTGCATTTGATTGCCGGAGAAAGGCATGTAACGGTGGGGCTTCTCTGCAGGATGGGAGGACCGGCTCGATGGGGGAGCAGAGCAGGGTCCCCAGGGCAAGGAGCGAGATTTCCGTGCCCATCCGATCGGACCCTGGGTTTTCAGGACCTGGGGCATGACACAGGGTCGGTCTTGTCTGCCTGGCACCTGTGGCCACGGAGGGGCTTCCGCACTTGCCTAGCTCCCCTCGCAGGGTAACCTGGTGCTTGTGGGGAAACACGTATTCCCAGGGCCCATGACAGACAGGGGCCTGGATCTGGATTAATGTTCACAAGTGACCCAAGTGATTCTTATGATTAAGCTGGATTAGAACATACAGACTTCCAGGACAAGTCAGATAAAAAAAATGTACTCACCAAAAGCCCAAACTAAGTAAAAAAAGAAACCCAGAGAAGCCTTGCTCCGTACCTCCCCTGCTCCCCGCCACAGAGAACCCTTTGATCAACTCCTTATTATCCTCCCAATGTTTCTCCATGCAAATATAAACACAAAAGAATACATATATTCTTATTTCTTCCCACTTTTCCACAAAAGATATGATACTGTTTACATATTCTCTACCTAGCTTTCTTCACTTCACAAAAATATCCCGGAGCTCTCCACACACCCCTACATAGAGATTTCCCTCTTTCTTTCTCACCGCTGCAATTTTCCACTGGGTGGATGTACCATAATATGCTTATCTCTTCCCCTGCTGCCAGACATGGGAGTGTTCCCAGGTTCTGCTTTCAGCAGCGCTGGCATCCTGAATGGCTTTGTCCATATGTGACATCACACCTGTGCAGCTGTATCTGTAGGACAGACCCCCATGAGTGGGACGACTGGGAGGAAGGGTGGGTGCATTTGTGATGTGGGGAGACATCCCTGGTGTCTCACCCAGGGAAACACTACTCTCGACACGCTGCCAGCGATGGTGGAGGATGGGTGCTTCCCCACAATTTAGCCGGCACTGTGTCTCGTCGAGATTTGGGATTTTTGCCAGAGCTGAGAGGTGAGAACTGGTATCTCTCCGCGTCATTTTCATTTGCGTGCCTCCCTTTATGAACAGAGTGCGCATCTGTTAGAAGGGGAAAGGACCATTTGCATTTCTGTTTTGTGAACAGTGTTCATATCCCTTGTCCATTGTTCTGCTGGGTTATGGATCTTCTTGATTTCTAAATCTTTTCATGTTAGAAGGATTAGCTCTTTGTGATATGTGCTGCAAATACTTTTTTCTCGGTTGGTCATTTGCCTTTTGACTCTACTCATGGTGTTTTGGGCATGCATAAACTTTTTAAATTTTACATAGTCAAATTTACTCATCTTTTCCTGGGTGTCTAGATTTTGAATCACATTGAGGAAGTCTGTCTTCGTCAAAGGTGATCTCCATGGTCCCTTATGGGATTTTTATGTGTGTGTATTTAACATTTAAATCTTCATTCCACCTGAAGATTTTCCCAGTGCATGGCATGAAGCACAGAACCAAATTTATCTTTTCCAAAAATGGCTATTTTGCGGTCCCCACATCTTTTATTGAAAATTGATCTTTAGCATATTGATTTGGGATGCTGTATCATTTAATAATTTCTTATATATGTTCTGGGCCTATCTTGGGAGCATTCTGTCCCTTTGGCCTATTTTTCTATACCAACTGCCACACTACTCTAATTACTGAGGCTATATAGTTTTTGCAAGTTGCCTGGTAAGGCTAGTCTCCACTCACTGCTCTTTTTTTTTTTTTTAAGTTATTTCTATAATCCCAGGTTTTTGCTTGTTTAAATTTCCATATAAACTTTAAAATACTCTGTCTAGTTCCAGGGGGAAAACAAAACCCATTGGTATGTTGTTGGAATCATATTAAATGTATCCATCAACCCAGGGAGTACTGGCCTTTTCATGATATGGACTCTTCCTATCCAAGAACACGGGTGGGGCTGGGTAAAGAGAGAATGAGTTCCAGCTTCAGGGTCTGGAGGCTGGTGTGGGATGAGATGATAAGTATGGTGAGTGTGAAGCCTGAATTGATCTCACCCACACACCCGCCACCCGCTATGGTAGTGTTTATGGCCAACGTTCATCCCAACTGTTCCTAATTTTCTCCTATCACTTGAGATTTTCAGAGAGGACATAAGAGGCATTGAAGAAGTTTAGTTGGACACACTAATTTCATAATCTCCTGAAAATCCAATTTAGAATTGGGACTGCTTGGTGTCACGGTAGTGGTTGGTGGGAATGAGGAGAACTGAGGAAGGCAAGTTACGAGTTTAGTAGGTGCTTCCCACGTGCTAAGACTAGGAAGGAGGTTTTGCATGGAGAGGGAGATTCCCAGACACCCCAGAACATGTAGCTGGGTTCAGCAGCTTGCAACTGCTTAATGCAGGGGGTAAGATCCTACAGCATGATGCCAAAGGCGACCATATGAAAAATGGGGTTTAAGTTTTAAAAGTGAAAGAGAAAGGCATTGATGGATAGCAGAGATGAGCCTCGGCATGACGCTGAGATCCATGAACTTTTCCAGTTAGGCCCTTCTCTCCACCCATACGAGACTTCCTCCAGACAAATGAGCCTGTCGTTGGTCCTGGGCCGGGCATATTCCAGCCACACCCAACAAGTCAAGGTGCTCAGCAGCAGTGCTAGCTCCTCTGGGCATCCACACATGCTGTTCCTTTTCCCCGTGGCTGCCTGGCATCTCTTGCCCACTCTTCGAGGCTCAGCACAAGCACCCCACCGCTTCCACAAAGGCAGAGTCTTTTCTGTGTGCCAACTGTTGCTAATGTTTAGCCTACCCTTGAGGAGCCCTCCGGTGCTGTGTGCTCTGCCTGCCTTCTCCTGAGCACTTTCCCCTGGGCTGTGCCCACATGGCGTGCTTCAAGGAAGGCCTCCCCCATTAGACTCTGAGCTTCTCCAGGGCAAGGACTTCGCTTGTATTTCAGAACTGGATTTATAGAACACATCCAGTATGTGTGTGCACCAGTGGACAGGCTAGCAAAGCAATAAGCAGAAGGTTCAAATCCCAGCCATCTGCCACCATCACTTACCACAAACTAAGTGACCTTAGACAGGGTATTAAACCTCTGTTAGCCTCAGTTTCCATGATCATAAAATAGAGAAAATGAAACTGACTCCTCATAGGAACATGAATAGGATTAAATAAGATAACACATGTGAAATGCCTAAAAGGCATTCAATTAATGTTAGTTACTATCGTTGCCATTAATGAGATCTTACTTAATGAGGTCTGAAGTTTGAGCTTTACATTTAACAAGAAGGTGTGGGGCTGGCTTGGACTCACATTTCCTGCAGGAGAGGTCCTTCTGCCACACTCTATCCCTTGCAATACCTGCCCTGCTCCCCCTGAATTAGGTGTGGTGGGACCAGCCAGTGAGATGCACTTGGAGGGGTTGGGGAATGGAGTGTGCTCAGGAGCAGCTGCCTCTGCTGCTGACAGGGGGCACCACAAAAGTTCAGAAACCTGAGCTGGAGCCCCAGGGGGCACAAGAAGCCCAGCAGGACACAATCACAGCACCATGGGCTTTCTGGAACATTCCTTAGAAATGCTTGCTGAACAGCAAACCCCAACTTCACATAAGGTCCCGTCGGAAAACCGCTGACAAAGGCCCGGTTATGTAACTGAGACTGCAAATTATTAGCACAAATGGTCCCCAACAGAAGTGGAAGAAACACCCCCTAAGGCCCAAGTCGTTCTCCAGAAGGATATTGCAGAGAAAGTTGCTTGCATTAGCCCAAGTATCAGGAAGGATTTTCTTCCCTAGGACAGACTTAATTGAAAAGCTTCAGAGAACAGCCTGCCCACCAAAAGAAGCTATGCTGAGGCCTGGGGATCTCCCTGGGGGGCTGCTACGTCTTTCTGCATTCCCCTGGAAGGCGTGGAGAAGGAGCTAGGGGAAAGTTGATGGCACCAGTACCCATGCATGCGGAAGGGAAGCCCACCCTGCTGGCTGGCCCACAGGGACTTTTTAAGGCATGTCCTCCTTGGGCTCCTCCATGGTCAGCATCTAGTAGGCTCTAGATAAATGATGTTGAATGAATAAATTTTTCTGCATCTCAGGCTCCAGGCCTGCAGGGATTTCCAGTCGACCAGGAGAAGAAGCAGGTCATCAAGCCGAGGAGGAGGGTGCAAACAGATCACCTCCCCCTAGCAAGTGCCCATCTGCCTCATGAGTGACCAGCAATCCCTGGCCCTCCATCATCTTACAGGCTCCGGTTACTGAGACTGGCTCTGTCTGGGGAGAGAGAAGATTCTTCTAGGTAAGGGTTAACACCCAGCTCTCAGCAATGTGGAGTGAGTTACCGCATAGATTATAAATTGGTGAGGGCTTCATAAAGAGCCACTGAATAAATAGGCTATGCTTTAAAAGCCCTTAAATGTGGATTTAATTTTAAACTGCAATTCGAATTTGGAAAGTTGCTAAATGCCAATCCGTGCATGTGTCTTGGGTGGCCGGTCTGAACAGAGGCGTGTGTGTCTACATGATACAGCTTCAGAGGCAAACTGCAGGGCCTTTACTCCACATGCAGCCTTCCCCCCGACCCTTACCACATTAATACTGTCTTTGGCAACACTGCCAGTCAGAGCATTGGACTTTGAATCCACCTCAGAGACAAATCAAGGCCTTCAAAGCTAAGCCCCCTGTCCTCCCCTGACGCCATCATCCTGTGTAGGCCACGGGCAGAGGTGGCCTTCCCAAGAGGCCAGGCCCTCTCAGCTTCTGTAGGCTGGACTGGTTGGGATCTAGTCTCCGACCTTCTTCAGAGTGAACTTCAGAGACCGTGCCAACGGCTACACAGTAGCCCCTGGAGACACTCCTACCAGGCACAGGGCAAAGAGCTCTGAACCAGGGTCCCAGCTGCTCTTTCTATTCCAGCTGGGCCACGAGCTGGCTGAGGGATTGTCACCCCATCACTTGACCTCTCAGGGCCTTAAGCTTCTCACAGAGAATCCAGATGAAAACGCCTGCCGGCCTGCTTCACATAGTCCCTGCGAGGATGAAATGAGATCATGGCTGTGAAATAGTTCTTTGGAAACATAAAGCTCCAAGCCTACACCATGGGTAATTACTGTGGCTTCAGGACAGTGCCCTGGAGAGCCACTGTCCCAGGCCAGGTTCAGTCCGTCCCAGCCAGGGCACAACAGAGGGGAGGGAAGGTGTTCTTGCCTGATGTCAGGAGCCCAGGGTCTGGGCCTGGCCGCCCACCCAGCTGTGTGGCCTGGAGCCACCATGGTGCCTGTCTGGGCCCCCATTTCCCACATAAAATGAGAGGCAGATCCTGACCTTAAGGGCCCCTTCCAGGTACACGTGTTACAAGTCCATGAACCAGACCAATAGTTGTCTGGACAGTGTCTCTAATGCTGTTCAGAAGCTTATTCGGGGACTTGCAGAGCCAGTGTGTCCAGCCAGGCAGTCAAGATTACACAAAAGGAGCATCAAGCAAAGTACCTGGCCTTTGGGAGCTTCAGGTGAAGTTAGGATGGCAGGACATGTAAGGCACATCACACCACTGCGCTGGACTCTTTCACTCATCATAAACATTTGCTGAGCACTTGTTAGGGAACAAAGAGACACATTTCACTTATGGGGTCTATTTAGTCTCCCACTTCCCTATGAAGGAAACTTCTTTACCTCCATTTTCATAAATAAGACAGAAGGTCAGAGAGGCAGAGCCACTTGCCCGAGGACACACAGCAGTTAAGTGACAGAGCCAAGAAAATGCATGTCCTGCTCTATTCCAAAGTCTGTGGTCTGTTGCACAAGGGGCTTGCTGGCTGGAGTTGGCACAGGAGGTGTTGTGGCTGAGAAACTTAGTTATTTGTTCCCTTGTTCACATCCCTAACCCCACATAATTCCAAAAGCCTTAGAGTTGTGTTTATAATAAAAGGTATACAATAATTGTAAAAGATCAAAATGTAAAAGATCAAGCCCCATTGAATAGAAAAGATCATTATATCTGACACCTGAACTAAAATATTTTATATAAACCACTTGTTCAGCCATTCACCTTTAGTCGATGAGCGTTAATTGAGTATTTCATAGATTCCAGATGCCAGGTGTTCTGTGCTGAGGTATTGAGCTGAAAGACATACTCCAGCCTCAAAGAACTTACAGCTGGGGGTAGGGGGGAGCCTATGTGTGTGCATGTACACCAACATGTATGTGTGTGGGCATGCACGTGTGTGCATGGATGTGTTGAGTGTGCTGTACGTGCATGTGTGTGCGTGTACGTGTGTGTGTGTGTGTGTTGAGAGAAAGGGAGCAAGAAGGTCAGCCTGACAGTGTCCTGTCTGAGGCAAGCATGAATACCAGAAGCAATGGAGTGGGGCCTATTTCCCAGACTTGGGGAGTCAGAGAAGATTTCCTTGAAGGATGTGTGAGAGAGGTTAGGTAACACAAGTATTTCAAGTATTATAGCTCCTAAGCACAAAATTTAATTGAGTTTTCTGACAGCCAAGGCCAAAAGGGGAAATATGATCTGTTCTATAGTAGTCTAACATCAAGGAGGACTTCATTTTTCCTGTACTAAAATCTGAGATCATGTATTTCAGGGTCATTGCCTATAACGGGCGGTGTCTTCCAGAATGGGCTTACAGACAAAGCAAACCTTCATCAAGTGGCTGTGACTTACAGCAATCCCCCAAGAGAGCGGAGAGTAGAATGCCAGGATGTCCCCCACTGCACCCCACTGCCTTATCTGACTTTCCAATTCTCAACACTGGTACAGCCAGTGAGTGAGAAAAACGTAGATGTGGACAACGAGGAAATAAGGACACGAGAAGGGAACCTTATTTTGTTAAGAGCCTACCATGTGCCAGGCCCTGCACCACATTCACACTGCTCATTTAGTACTCCCAACTCTTCAGAATAAGTGTCCCTCAACCCCCTTTACGGGTGACAAATTGAGACTTACAAAGGTTCAGTGGCTTCCCAAGGTCACTTAGCAGCAGCTTGCCGTTGAAGGAGCTGGAAATTGAACCAGCCTACACTGAGACCGTCCACATTCTCCACTGGGCCACCCACGGCTCTCACCCATTCCACTCATTCTAGATTGCCTGAGCACCTGCTCCAAACCACTCACTGAAGGAAGAGGAAACTGAGGCAGACATAAGGAAGTCACCTGGACCAGGCCAAGGACCGCAGCCTTGCTTTTCTGACTCCCAGACAGATACCATCTCTCCTCACACCTTTTCTGCCAGGCCCTGGTGGAGCAGCCAGTCCAAAGCCTCCATCTGGGGCACCTGGGTGGCTCATCAGTGGAACATCTTATACTTGGTCTTGGCTCAGGTCATGATCTCATGGTTGTGAGATCAAGCCCCGTGTCTGACTCTGTGCTCAGCACAGAGTCTGCTTGAGATTCTCTCTCCCTCTCCCTCTGCCCCTCCCACTCATGCTCTCTCCTTCTCTCTCTCAAATAAGTAAAGAAATCAAAAAAAGAAAGAAAAAAAAAAAGCCCTCACCAATGACTACATCTCAGTAATGAGGAACTTGTTAGAACCCCTCTGCCCTTTGCCTGTTCTCCATCCCAAGGACACTGCCACTTCAGTACAGCCCCAAGGGCCGTGCACGCAATTCCTGAAAGAGAAAATACATCCTAGGCTCCATCCAAAGGCATGCAGGGTCAAAATCCTATCCATCTTCCATTACAAGGCGATCTCCACCATGCACAGGGAAGCCAATTAAAGTAAGAGGGGAAATCCCTCCGCAGCCTTCTCTGTGGATGCTTTTCTCCCCTTCCATCCTTCTTTTGATTTCTGAGATCGTGTGCAAATACTTAATGACATTTTTAAAAGCCAAATGAAAGGTTTAGCAAAACTCTTCACTACTTGCAAATTATCACATGAAGAGTGCCATCACCGGGGCCATGGAAGGAAATGCCCTGAACTGACAGGCTCTCGCTGGGATTTGAGACGGGAAGGCAGGTGGACAGGCAGCAGGACCCCTCCTGCGGCGTGGGCTCCCCCGGCCCAGCCTGCTGCCAGGCTCAACCCTGGGCCCCCCGGTTATGTGAGGCCACAAGCAGCTGGGTGGCTGCAGGGCTGGGCCAACGAAACGGGTCTCTATGGTCCCACCATGTTTTGGCCCATTGCCCTTTGATTTGTCAGTCAGCGTCCCACAAAGGAACTTTGGTTCAGAGCATCATCAGAGTGAATGATCCCACCCACCCTCATTGTTTTGCAAGAAGAAATGTCTATATATATATCTATCTATCTTCCCACTGGTGCCCACACCCCCAGCCCCCTCACAGCAGAACAAGAGCACAGGAAAGAGAAAGGCAGCCCTGGTCACAGTCACGGTCACGGTCATGCAGCCGCCGCTCAGATGCAAAGCTCCAGCCCTTCCCAGAGGAGAGCCCGCTGTCATGCACACGAAGCATTTTTTTAAGTAGATTGTCAGGAACTTTTAAAAACTTAAGACTGAGAGGTTGCCATTCCTGGTCCCTGACTTCTCCTTTGTCTTAAAAAGTCAGCAGCTTCGTGACCCCGACGGGAGGCCAGGGATCTTGGCCTCCGACCCCTGCCGCTGGCCCCGTGTCCGAGGGCCCTCAGGCCCCATCACCCATGGCTGGTGCGATAATTATGATGGGGGGGGGCTGCTCACCCAAATCGACTTTGTATGAGGTTCTGTTTGTTTGCCAGGGCGCGCTGGAACCTTTCAATTTTATCGCCTTCCTGAGATTGTATCTATGTCCTCCCCGATTCAAGAGGCAGCTGTTGATCGGCTGTAATGGCCTGGTGATTTCTAACAAGCTCCTCGTCCCTCTGCTGACGGCCTTTCTCAATCACATACCTGAACAAGCAAGACTTAATTTTCCCCTTTTACTATCAGTAGCTCCACAGAGTGAATAAGCCCCTGCCCCTTCCTCTGCCTCTCGAGCCAGGGTCCGTCTTTAACCCTTCCCAGCTGAGGCTCATACCCTGGGTAGATTTTTCCTCACTAACCTCCCAATGTTTTAACGAGGAGGGTGAGGCCGGGTAAACCGGGACACAAAGTGATTTGGAGGGACGGGGTGGAAAAATCCAGATGAGCGCCAGCTTGGTGATCAAATATGCTTCCTGCACAGGAACTTCGCTCAATATGTTTCAATCAGATGTTCAAGTCTCCGTCTTCGGCCAAGGGTTTTCTTTAGACACCCTCATCAAATCTGACCAGGTGTGAATCATGGTGCTTCGCCGGCTCCACTGAAAGGTCCCTTTGTCCTACTCACTTGAAAAGCTCGCTAAGCAAATTAATTCTTTTAAGTGAGATCACAGGGGATGGATACAACCCCCTGATAGAAGAAAACATTGTTCAAGGTGGAAGGAGGAGGATCTGACTAACAGTCCTGAGGTCTAGGCTTGGCCCTGCTGTTAGGGACGCACTGTGTGGCCTGGGAGAGAGCACCGGCTCTGACTTGTTTCAACAATAAGGAAAAGCTGTCCCAGGCCAGAGCTCTCTGGGCTTCCACTTTGATATGCTAATTCAAGATTCTCTCTGTTCCTCTGTTCCTCCCACACCCTGTTTCTCTCAGCGTGCCACCCGCACGTTCTCCTGAGACCCACCGAAACTCCTCATCTACTTTATATCAGTCAATCAACAAACATTTGCTGAGGTCCCTCTCTGCCAGGCACACTGTTCCAGGTGCTGGGATACGGCCATGGAGAAACAACAGATGGAGATCCTGCCCTCTTGGAGTTTACATTATAGTGGAAGGAGATGGGTCATAAATATCCAACACACACACACATCTGCACACGCACACCCCAAACACACGTGAAGATAGATGTGTAGTATAGTCCGTCAGGAGGTGACATGGGCTTTGGAGAAGTAAAGTGTTAGGGAATGAGAAGTCCTGAAGGAGGGGGACAGGAAAGGACTCATTAACTGGACAACATTTAAGCAGGGACCCGAAGTGGGCAGCAGAGAAGGTAGCTATCATGATTAGGAGAAGAACACTCGAGACACATGGAACAGCCACTGCAGAGACCCTGAGCTGGGAGCCATCTGGCCACATGTTCAAAGAACAGCAAGGAGGGCATTGTGGCTGGAGCAGAGTGAGCAGGGGAAGGAGGTGGGAAGGCAGCCGCGGATCATGTGGGTCTCACAGGCCATTACAAGGGCCTTGGCCTACTACAAAGAGATCATATAACTTGTTACGCAAGATTCTAAAGTTTAGATTTTTTTTTTATTTATTTAGATGAGTCTCCCTTGACCTCCCAATTCATTCAAATGAAAAGAGTATGGCCCCAACTGATGGAAGGATGCAAGAAAATGCACAGGAAAATCTGAAGAGGCTACTAGAGCAGGAGATGGAGTTCCTAGAGTGATCCACGTGGGTGGAGGGAGGCTGCCTGCCATGCTGAGGGGAACCCATGGTTTCTTCTCTCAAGTCCGCAGCTCACGGAGAGGACGCTGCCAAGGGGTGGGACTGGATGGTGGGAGCCCTCAGATGGTATAATCGAGATGGAAGCAGAGAAGCTAGTTCAAGGACTTTGAGGGGACACATCCCCGGATGCCACCCAGGTGGACCCAGCTGCTGAGAGAAAGAGCAACCTGACATGAAGCAGAGGACTCCAAGGAGGAAAGCCCTTACTTCTCCAGGGCCGACAGAGGCTGAACAGATACTCTGGGGTGAGGAGATGACACCAGAGAAAACCAGCCCAGCAGAAGATGATGGAAAGGAGAAGGAGGAAAGACAGACTTAAAGGAAGAGAATTCCTGGACACAGCACCTCAGAGTTAGCTAATCTGTTGAGCTCCACCCATACTCAAACATTTGCCACATTTGCCTATCTAAGGTGTAGACTCTGGAAGGGCTTGGACAACAGGAAGCATCCAAGGCCACAGCCCTTGCCCAACAGAGGGTGGAGTGAAGAGAAAAGGGAAAAGGGCTTCTGGGATAGCAGTCCCCAGGGTGGAAGTTGGAGGGATCCCAGGAATTCCCCCATCTTCAGCTCTTAACTCCATAGCCCAGTTCAGAAGGAGGTAGAACCTGTCTCCCCAGCACCCCCACTGTCCTGACACCATGGGATTTCATGTCGGAGCTGTGGATCGCTGAGTCCACATGGAGATGCCCAGGACGAGGCTGAATTGTTCCCCAGATGCATGGGGTCCTTTGCCCAGCAGACTCAGGAGCAGGTGCCAGGGGTTGTGGAGGAAGCCCTGCCAGCTAACGCCCACGGAGGAATGAGGGCCACAGCACAAGCTCAGCCGTGTCCCACCATGACAGAGACCCAGCACTTGTGGCTGCTCCCACAAGCACTCCTCCGATTGGGTGGGGGGGTCTTTCTAGACCTGTCCTCTCCAGTGTTGTGCCCAGGCCCCAGACACTGAGATGCACGGGCTTGGGCAGGTTCGAGGGGCTGCCAAGTGGTCACCCCATCACCAGGATAATGGCCCCTCTGGACCATTTCCAGTAGCCAATTAAGTTGCCTCTTTGATTGGAAGAAAAGGTTCTTTCAGCAGCTTCCAGGTCGAAATATTATAAACAAACTTGGGGGATGCAGGCCTTTTAGAGTCCTTCACGTCCTGTGGCCTCACACCCACCCGGCTTTCTAACACAATGAGAATTAAGAGTGATTTCAGGTTATGGAGGCCCCTGAAAAAAAGGCCTTTCATCTTCCACAGAGGATAAAAGTGAAGGATGGACTGGGCCAGAGGTGTCATCCCACAAGGATTTGTTTGGCCCACCAGGCTAGACTCTGGTTTTTAAATGAAGTGGTGAGTGAGAGCTATAGCCTTTCTTTTAAATTGTCAACCTCCTACATGTGGGTGGGCAGAGAGGAGAGAAGGGGCATCCACTGTGCACCCAGGAAAGATCACGAAGGGGGTTCCTCCAGACGCCTCTCTTCTGGCTGCAAGAGTTTGGGCACCCCCAAATCATGCCGGCCGTGGCGGCTGGGCCAACGCCGCCTGCAGACCTACTGGATGACAATTAGTCACTGTGGGCCCGGATGGTCCAAGTGGAGACAGCTCCGTGACCTCGGAGTGCTGAGCAGCATCCAGGTCGAGATGGGGACTTGAGTGGGGAGGCCAGGACACGGCAGGCATCGCTCCATGTGGCCCTGGCAGGTGTTGACTCTCTGAGAACCGCTGCCTTGAAAGAAGAAATGGAGCAGAGCACGAGGGGCGCCACCATCCGCCAGACCCAGAATGAGCCCCACGGCAGCAGTCCAAAGCTCTGCACAAGACACTTGGTGAAAAATTGGAGCAACCAAGCGGGTGGCGGTGTTTATTGAAAGAGAGATGAATTCCGTCTCCTTCCAAGTCATTCTGTGCCGGGCTGGTGAGTTCAGAAATAGCTGGCAGTCGTAAAATCACAGAATCCCATTTGTGGAAAGGAACCTCGGAGAGCAGTGCCTCTGACCCTTCCCTTTGTAGATGAGGAAAGGGGAGCCCGACCAGGTTAAGTGACTTGCCAACAGCCACGCAGGGGCTCTCAGGGGCCCCGCTGCCACACCCACCTTCTCGATGTGTGTGTGTGACCCTTCTCCCCTCCCAGCCCTGGAACGGCAGCCTCGCTGCTTGCTCAAGGCCGCAGGCCCTGCTGCAGTATGTGCAGGAGCCCTCGTGCAAACCAGCAAGCGGTGCCCCCTCCACAGCCCCAGGAGGGCCTAGGGATGTGTGAGCTGAGTGCGGTTGAATTCCAGCCCCATCCATCTGCACGCCTCACTCAGAGCTCCTGTGCAGAGCACGAGTGCAGCCCCCATGCTCCAGATCATAGCTCTGTGAGCACAGCCCCCAGGGTACCTGCTTCCTCTCCTCTCTCCTGTCCAGCCCCGGGGCCCTTCCTTCTGGTGCCCTCTACCACCAACTTCACCTCCCCTGTCACCGTGGTGGACTGCTGGCTCTCTTTCTCTGACCCCGGGATGATTCCAGCCCCATCACTCATCAACACCCCCAACCACTAAAGCTCAGTGGTCAGCCTGCAGGCGATTGAGAGCTTGGTCTCAGAGATTATTTAGAGCAAGGGGAGGAGGGGCAAACTACGACCCCTAGGCCAAGTTCAGCCTGTGTCTGCTTTTGTAAATACAGTTTCATTGGAACACAGTCAGGCCCCGTGATTTACACATTGCCTAGGACTGCTTTCAAGCTACAAAGGCCAAGTTGGTAGTTGGCAACCAAGATGGCATGACCCACAAAGGCCATGATGCTTATTATTTGGCCCTTTACAGAAAAACATTTGCTGATCTCTGATCTAGAGCAACCTTTCTGAGGCTCAGAGAAGTTCAGGGACTTAACCGGTGGATGGCCAGCCAGACTCAGGGTGCAGGTCCCCTGACACCCAAGTGTACCCTATATTTCTTGAAGAGAGCCTGTGAGCTTGAACATTCCCAGACTCATGCCTCATTGCCAGCCTTGTTTCTATAGGAAAATCACAGAGGTGAGCCAGTTCCGCTCAGAAAGCATGAAGGTAATTCAGAATTCATCTCAAAAGAGGAGCCTGGGGCTCCATCCCCACAGGTTGTTCCCAAGAACCCATGGTCGCTAAATCGCTCTGCTCTTGCCTTGCGCCCACCAGGACTCCACGCCAGCCTGTCGCCTGTGGGTGCTGACATCGTCCTCAGGCCCCACAGCCGATCAATGCTTCCTGGTCTCCGTTTGGGGCTGATGACCTGAGATGTATTTGTCCTATTGCCCTTGAGCTGAGATGTCACTGCAGCGGCACATCCTCTGCCATCATGCATGGAGAGGGGGTGGCCAATCAAAAGGACTCCAGAGAGCATGACATTTGGCTGTTCTATAGCCACTGTCCCCAGTAACTCATAAATCAAGTCAATTTTTCCTTACAAATAACAAGTTTCCCTTTTTTTCTCTCCCCACTGCTCCTGCCCTCTCAACCCCACTTGACAGTGGTTCAAAGAGTGCAGTCCAGGGGCCTAATGACTACCATTTTCCTGTGTTTGCCACAAGGAATCTGGCTACTAAGAGGAAGAGCCCTGGTGGGCCAGACAGGTGCCGAGAATCTGTGCAGGTCCAGGGTAGCACACCCTGGTGAAGGGAGGGGCATGGCTGAGCAGCTGCCCACTGTGTGCCAGGCCCTTGGCCATTTCATCTCAACAAGTGTTGCTAAGAGGCAGGAACAGCCTGCCCCATTTTACCGATGAGAAATCTAAAGCTCACCCTGGACATGATCATTCAGCTGGTCAGCGACAGATTTGTAAATCAAGCTCAGGTCCGCCTGACCCCCAGTGTATCCTTTTTCCTCCACACCATGGTGTCCCCAAGGCAAGAGTCTAATGAGCAGGTTCAGAGCCTAATGAGCAGGTTCCTAGATGGTGAGGCTCCATCCTCAAGAGGCCATCTTCCAGCCAAAGCTGTTTCCCCACAAGGTCCACACCCCTCCCAGCACACCCAGAGGTGGAACGCTCCCCATCAGGAAGACCCTGGGGTGAGCCACGTCCACAGCAGCATCTTCCTTGCGCTTCTCTCCTGTCTTGAGTCCACACTGTATTGGATTTAATGAACTGCGTTGACAGAGCTCCCTCACCTTGCGCCCTAAAACACAGCAATGAAGCCGATCCACTGGAGCCCCCCAGGGAAGTCTTCATCAGGCCAGCACAGTGCAGGGCACTGAGGCGGGAGCTCAGCTCGGGCAGCAGCCTGGCACAGCAGCTTGAGCCCAGACCAGGCGGCACACCTGGGCTTGCGTCTGAGGGCAGCCACCCTCCCTCTGCACGATCTGGGGCAGGATCGTAACTTGTCTATGCTCCAGTCTGTAGAATGGGGAAAGAGAGCCAACGGCGCTGCATCCCCGTGGGAATGGCAGGAGCTGATACTCATGCAGTTTCGGAATAGTGTCTGGCACATGGTGAGAGCTATGTAGACACTAGTTAAATCTTATACATACATATTTTTAAATATCCGCATTGCATTTCGGTTTTGAGTAATGCTATTAAAATCCTCCTAAAATGCTCACTTCCCTTTCTCTGCTATGGAAGGTAGAGCACAAGAAAGCACTTCACTCCAGAAGTAAAATGTGGCAAATTGCATTCTGATTAACTGATGCTGCTCTGCACGACCCTGGTTTTATAAACCGCATCTTGGTGAAGATTTCAAAGCTCTTTCCATTCCCTCGCTTGTTTTAAGATAGGAGTGTAACGATGAAGTAGCATAGCTGGGCTTTTAGAAAACACATCTGGACTTAGAAATTCTAAGTGGTCAGGTGGGCAGATGGGGCCGGGCCCGCCTTGCTCAGACACCTGGCAGGAAAAGCCCCTGGATGTGGACCTCTGTCTGTGTCTCTCCCCCTCCAGAGCTGGCTCAGCATTGAGAAGGACCTTAATTATCATCTAAGAGAAATTTGTAGATGAGGTAGCCAAGGTTGAACAAGATGATAGAAACCAGACTATTTAAACCCATCACTAAGAATGATATCAATATTTTACCAATTTCGGCTCCAAATGACATTAGCTTTTCCTTTAAAAATTAGATCTATTTCTAAAAGATAAATATCTACTCCCCACTGAGACTTTAAAAGAATGGGCAACAGACTGTGACTACATTTACTTGTATTAACACGGAAGGTATGGCCAGTTTTATCCCTTGGTATCCTAGCCTACAAGAGAGGGAAGACCCAGCTTCAACTCAATTCACAAATTAGAAAAGACTGGCAAGGAATTTCCCTCATGGCAGGCAACACTGGGGCTTTGTGCTTATGTGAGGAAAGGCAAATCTTTGTCTCATATAGGCATTAGGGAGTCCCTAGAACAGGGCTGGCGACTAGAGACAGGGACACGCACCCACATGTGCATGCACACCACCCCCCCATGAGGCCCTCGGGATGAAGCTAAGCCACTGCAGGTGGACCATCAGACCCTGGGAACCCAAGGACCAGCAGTTAACCAGATAGGGAGGCTAAACCAGGGCTCCTGGGTGGGCATCTCAGTAAGCAGGTGAGTCATGGACAGGTGCCAAGACGCAGGTGACCGTTGGCCACCCTGGCAGCCCTGGAGCTGCCTGGCATTAAGAAGGTCTCGTGGAGACAGTAGGACCCAGCTAGGGCATGAGGATGGAGTCAGGGCTTGTGTCTTAGAAGGACTCAAGAGAGTAGAGTTGGGCTCAGTCCTGAGAAACCTATGCTGGCAAGCAGGTCATAAATGTAGGGTGTGGGATGCAAGGAACTGATAATGACCCTGCGTCTGGTCTCAGAACAAGGTAGAAGTTCAGCTCTGCAGCCCACCACCAAGGTCAGCTCAGGACCAGGGCACAGCTCACTTGATGTGGAGTCCTCTGTGATCCTGAACTGGCTTTCTGGGATCCACTGCCATCACAGGTCTCCACTGGGCCTTCAGCGCAGTCTGAGTGGTTCTAGCTATGTCAGTTAGAGGAGGGCAGCAGGGCATTGAGCCAGGCAGGAAGCAGATGTCTGGGGTCTTGGCTGAGCAAAACTGTCCCAGGCTAGAAGCTTCCCCTGGGAGGGGAAAAGCATTCCTATGTGGTCATCGTCTTGACAAGGTATTGAGGCCTAGTTGCAGATAGATGCATGCCCAGATCAGGAATCCCCAAGGGGCTAGTGGCAAAGAAAGCACATTGTACAGACTGTGCTGATGGGGTAAAGGCACAGTGAGCCCCTACCTCATGCAGCTGACTCTCCCCAGAAGAACTCTAAAATAAGTTCAGCTCTACCTCTGGAGCCCCTACCAATCTTCTCCTGATTTTGTTCCCGATCCTCTTTACTTAACTGCTCCCCAAACTGAATCTCAATGTCTAAGCCCAAATGTCTTAATGTTACTAAGATTCCTTCAAACCATTAAACTAATTAGCATTAAGGTAGTAATATTTTATTCTTCCCAGTTTTACTTATATATTTGGAGAGGACTGCAGAGAACAGGAATCATCTCAACCAAAGGAATGAATATTTAATAGTAAAATTTCAGCTATGTGATATCAGGACAAGACAGAGGTTTTAAAGCTGGCACCTCCATTTCCTTTTGGGGAAATTTGCTCTCCATTACACAAGCTAAGGGCTTCTATCACTTAGGAATGTCAGACATGACATATTCTCCTCTCCCACCGAAGTGTGGCAGGTGGGCACAAGGCCCCAGTACAGCCAGTTGGACAACAGTTGGTGGTCCGTCATCTCAGAGGCAGCTGCATGCTGACCCTGTAGATCGTGCCTTCTGTCCCTTCAGATGTCCTTTGGTTCCTGCCCTGGCCTTCCCTGGTGCCCCCACCTTCCACTGATTCTGTGAGTCTTTTCTGCCCAAAGCCTTTTAGTTAGCCAGTCTTCCCTGTTCACAAAGAACATGGATTGGGATGCCTGGGTGGCTCAGTGATTGAGCATCTGCCTCCAGCTCAGGGTGTGATTCCGGGGTCCTGGGATTGAGTCTCACATCGGGCTCCTTGCAGGGAGCCTGCTTCTCCCCCTGCCTATGTCTCTGCCTCTCTCTGTCTCTCATGAATAAATAAATAAAATCTTTAAAACAAAACAAAACCAGAAACAACATGGATTCCCAAGTAAACTCCACCACCACCTCAGCCCAGAGTAAGGCCAGTGGTGGCTGGGGAAGAGGACTGGCTGGCCCACTGTCAACTCCGTGCATGGGCTAGAACCTGTACACCACACTAATCACACCCATGGGCCAATGTGGCCAATGTTTCTGCAACTGGAAACAAGAGCCATTGGGGGGGAGGATCCAGAATTGGGAGACTGAAAAACAGCATCTCATCTCCCAATGGCGACAGGATGGGATCATGTGCGGTCCTGACAGTGGGAACATCCCCCACATGGCAGTCTTCCTCCCCTCTCACCATGTGCACACACCCATACATGCCTGTGAACACACACACATACACACACTCAGCCAGTAAGCATCGTCCCAGTCTTCTCCAAGGAGAATCTCTCCAGGACTGTCCAGGTGGAGCCTGGGTGGTAAACGGAGAAAAAGAGATGAAGGCATGGACCACAGTCATCTTCCTTCTCTGGTGGGCCCCAGAAGGCCAGGTCCTTGCCTTCAGAGTCACATACCTTAAATTAACCAGGAGTCCCAGTGGGAAGATACCACCTCCCTCTACGTAACACCAACAGGGCCACTAAACGGGACCACCCAGGTAGCCTTAAAACCAAAACAGACCCGAGGCATCAAGGTCAAGTTGTCTCCCACCCTTCCATCCCCACTGCTACTTGCTTTCTTTTCAAGGCTGGGACCAACGGGCCTTGGCACTGATTGGTAAGGGGAGGCAGGAGAGGACGGGCCTGGCAGGTTCAGCACAGCCAGGATGCAGAGATCCACCAAGTGGAAACCATCTCCTAAAGGAGCTCCATCACCCACACCAAAGACACAGGACGGATGTAGACACGTGTGCACACACTCCCCCCAGGGCCCACCACGAGCCCAGGTAAGCACTGGGCCAAGAACAAAATATGGGGAGAAGGCACACCGGGAGTGAGGCAGAAGGCAAACTGCTTCCTAGTATGTTTATTGGAGCCTTGGCTACGTATGAATACGGATCAGAAACCCCCCTCCACAGCCCAGTCAGCCCGACGAAGGCAGAGACACAGGGAGTCAATCTCCTTTTTTTTCCCATTATAGACAACATTATTAAAAAAAATAAACTTTACAATAATACATTTTCGCTCATCTGTTGGGGGTATTATTTCGATAGTTTTGTCTCTTAAAAAAAGGAAAAAAGGGGGAACCACACTATATATGTATATGGATGTGTATATACATATATGTTGAGAAAGGAGTCGTGTTATGTACATACAGTTGGTGTTCGTCTGGGAAATGAGGAGAGAACGTGGGAAAGAGGAACGGGGAGCAGAGAGGAGGAGAGAGGCTGCAGCCACCAGAGCGTGGTGCCGCCAGGCATCCCACCATGCTCTTCTCTGCCCCTCTCAGAGACCCCTTTCCCCGGGGGGTGGAGGAGAGACCCACCAAATGGACCCATAAGAAACCAGAAGAGCCAACAAAGGATCATTTCTCTTTGATTTCAAAATTCCTGCCACCAAAGAGGAAGCAGCAGCCTTGAGCTGGTGCCCAAGCTTTGCTCCCTCTGCCCAAGGGAATGAGCTCCGGAGCCCCCCTGGAACCAGCCCCAGCACCCCCTCGAGGCCACAGTCAGGGAACCCAGTGCCACACCCTCCACAGGCATCGCTGGGGGTTCCCAGGTCAGATGCAGACCCACACGACCCACAGACAGAGAGGGTGAAATAAACTCCATCCTTGAAGCCAAGTGGGGGTGCTGAGGTACCCAGCTGGACCCCCAGCAGCCAGCCTCCCTGCCCTGCTGCCTGACACCCTCTGCCAAGCCCCCCACAGGTCCCTGGAGTGGGTAAGCTTGAGAAGGGCAGTCACCCTGCCCCCAGTTCACATCAACACAGCCACAAGTCCCTTGGGCTGCAGGGGTGTCATCTTGGTCTCTTATGTCAGCAGGATCCAGAGAGGAAAACACCAGGAGAAAGTGAAGGGCACGTCTAGACCCTTGGCACCCATCCTCAGCGCTGGGTTCCCCTTGCCAAGGGACCTGTGGGCCAGCTCTCAGGCTGCCCGCCTGCTTGTCTGTTTGGTTTAGAAAAATTTCTCCAGAGAAGAAACCTGGGAGGAGACAGGTTCAGAGACAAGGTGGGGAAAAAAATTTTTTTGCAAGGTGTGTGTGTGTGTCTGTGTGTGTTTCCATTTTGCCAGGCGGGTGTTCTCATCTGTGTAGTTTCCGGAAATCTCCCAACACGGTTTCCAGAGCCTACAAGGCCAGCTTCAGCATCAGGAAGGAGACAGCGGTCAAGGCAGCCGACGGTCTGGCTCTGCAGGGGCCTGAGTTAGGTTTGATCACCTTTTTACTCCCTGGGATGATATTGGTCGTGAGCTGCAGCCGCGGCGTAAGGGGAAACAGAAGCAAAGAACACAACAAAAGACAGAAAACCAAGTGAGTCAGCAGGCCCGGGATCAGACAAAGAAAAGGACTCAAGAAGTTGAGTCCTCAAGCCCCTGCCCTCCCCATCCCCCCAAGGGACCCTGCTCTGTGCTCGCTTGCAGAGGGAGCCGGGCTTCTGTGGAGCTGAGCTGGGCCCTGGGCTCCGGGAGCCAAAGCAGCAGTGCCCAGGAAAATGGGCTGATGCTGCCAGGTGAGGACGAGGGCCTATGGACACAGAGCAGAGAGGAGGGCCATGGTACTTCGATCTCAAGAAGTCCCAGGGTCCACAAGTACCTGCTTCTCGAGAGGAGAGGAGAGGCGGGAGAAACTCTGTCCTTCCTCTTCCTAAATTTCTTTGAATCCCTCTGCTCCATAAAGCTTCCTTGCACATCTGTGTCTGAGTTCCCTCCTCCTCTAGAAGCTTACGCTTCCTTTCCTTTTTATACATATATAAATACCTACACACACACTACAGATGTGGCCAAAGAGACGCTCCTGTGTTGGGCCTCCTTCTAGGAAGGGACTGTGTCTTTCCCATCTCACTACCTCTTCAACATGGCAAAACCAGCATAGAGCAAGTGCTCAGGACACTTGTCATAAAGAGTCAGGAAGGCTGGAGATGGCCTCTGCTCAGAGCGGCTGCTTGTGTCTCACCCAAGGAGACGGCCGAGGGTGCTGCTGGCTGCTGCCCTGGATGCTCAGCACAGTTGAGTGCCCACCCAGGTCCAGGTGGGTCAAAAGCTCAACTAGTCAGGCCCACGCAACGGGATCTAGGGGCTCCAAGTCCGAGACTCCCCTGGGAAACACCCCCCTTCTGGCCCTAGCACCCACCCCCCACTCTGCCCTTCACTCACCTCTGTGAAGCACATGCTTAACTCTTTGGAGTTATTGGCCTTCAGTCCCTGTTCCTGTGGAAGAGAAGGTGCTGGTAAGGCCGGGCCACCAGAGCCAGCTCTCTGGCCGAGCTTTGTCCTATGACTTGAATGAGATCAAATACTCCACGGCCCTGCCACCCACCACTGGCAGCATTAAACAAGCACATGGTACATGAGAAGATGTTGGCTGAATCCCAAGCAGCAAAATAAGAACCTTGTCCCCTTCTCGCACCACCAGCACTTAGGTCCTATCTCCCCAGGGCTCCTGGAGAGGAGACTCCTAGCTCTGCCATCCCGCTTGAGGCATTATGTAGTCATAAACCATTTGCATATCTGTCTACTATACTCGGAGCTCCTCTTGACAAGGCAGGGATCGTGGCTTCTTTTCCTTGCATTGGGCAGTGTCTGGCTCATAACATAAGCTTAGTAAATGCTTTACTAGATGCAGGAAAGGATGAATCAATGAATGAATGTCATAGATCAGAACAGGAATCCAAGTGCCAGCTCCAAAAAGCTCATAAGGCTTTGTCTGGGCTTGTGGGGAAGAGAACTGTAATTGATTAGTGATGTCTACCGCTGGTGCATGTTAGGAAGACATCTGGCAACGGGGGCAAGTGTTGGCCATTCCACCCTAAACAGATGTGTGACACCTGGGAGCTCAGTGGCCAAGGTGAGGAATGAGAACGGAAGGCTGGCCTGCTGATGCTTCCAGGGTTCTCTACTCTTGGCATAACCACTTGGATGCAGGACTAGGGAGTGTGCATGAGAACCGTCCTTTGTTATCATCATCATAATGATCCATGGGAATCAGCTGGGGGACATGGTATTTCTGGCTTTGAAAGGCTTGGTTCCCAAGGCACTTGTGGGGACACTCTGGCCACAAAAGCACCGGGAAGCCCAAGAAATTATTCCTAAATCACTGCTCTTGGTCAAAAGTATCAATAATCCCTTAAACATCATACGCAATCTACCACCCAGGGCATCTGGTCAGCTAAATAAGGCCCCAGCTGTCACACAGAGGCCAGCCAAAATCTAAGTCACTACCAAAGGTGGAGATGTGACCACAGTGATGATGAACACAATAGGAATGGAACCAGGGACCTGACCCAAGAAGATCCTGTTCAAGACTACAGTGCCAGCTAGTGACTCTGGGTGCCAAGATCCAGCCGGGCCGAGCCGCCCACCTTTGTGCCTGCAGAAGTACCCTTTGGAACCCAAGGGCTGGATTCTACGGCCTCCACCAAGTGCAGCTCCAGCCAGGGCTGTCAGAGGCCATGGTGGGACAGAGCCTGCCCACCTCACCTACCGGCTGTGCTGTCACCACTGTCTTCCATCCTAATGCCCTCCTCCTCACCACCTACCTCAGGCACCCCACCCCCACCCCTGCCTCAGGGACTCACAGCACCAGGGACATCCTGGGCCACATGGCCCAGTACCTGCTTCTCCTGGCCTTCTTTCCCATTCTCACTGATTCTAGGGGTGGCAGGTCCCTGTCCCCTCCTGTGCAACCCCTCCCCACAATGTCACGAATTACGCAACCTGTGTAGAACTAGACAGTCAGGATCAACGTCCTCACCCCCACTTCAAACAAAGCAACTGTTTTTGTTTTATATGTTGGAGTTGGGTTCAACCAACGGGGTGGAGCAGGGGAGGAGGTGAGATCTGAAGGTGGACACCCTGCAGAGCTGGCCTCTGGCTGGATTGTGCTCCTCAGAATGAGAGGACTTGACAGGTTCCTCTTAAAAGAAGAGAGGAGAGGGGGCTGATGGCAAATATTTGAGGAAAAAGGAGGGGGAGGAGGAGCAAGAGGAAAGAAGTAAGTAAGAGAGGAAGAAGAGTAGAGAGAAAAAGGAGAGGCACACCCCAGGAGCCCAGGAGCCCAGGAGCACATGGCAGGGAGGTTAGGGGTGATGGGGCGGCAGAGGGGGACAGAAGGGAGTAGGAGGCAGGGAACAGAGAGGAAGGCAGGGCACAGAGGAGGAGGAGGAGGATAGACAAGGAGAGGAAGCTGCAGAGGAGTGTCTCCATCCTCTCATCAGACCCACATTAACAGAAATGGGAGAAAGTGACATAGCTCCCTGGGCCGGCCCCAAGGCAATCCCTGACAGGTGCCACAGGGACTCTGGTGAGAGAGAAGGATGGGCCTCCACAAAGATCAGGGATAGGACCCCTCCCTGCTCCCCATGCCCCATGTCACCCACTGTGTATCCATCATCCACAGCATTTACTAAGTCCTTCTGAACCAATGACGTGTCTGTCCCATAGGCCCCAGAGCCACAGCTACACACTGAATGTGTGCTGATGGCCCAGTGACATCAGGCTTCCTCTTGCTGTCCTAAAGTACCTCCTTCTGGTGCCCAGAAATCTAGCTTACAGATTTTTATCCTCACAGACCCCTCCGGCCTTGCCTTTTAAACCAAAGGGTCCTAATCCTTGGTATCCATCACCGCGGGACAATACCTGGATCCAAGGAAGAGCCCGAGAGGCCCCTGGGCTCAAGTCTTATTCATCCAGACAAGTCACATCATCTACTGTAACATACGTTTTATCATCTATAAAATAGGGATAGACCAACGTACCTCCCTGACCCACCGTGACAACTACATAAGGCAGGGCATCTGGCACAGCAAGGCTCCGCACACCCGTAAGGGTCCCTTCATTCCACAAGGTGCGAAGCTGAGCCAAGCTTAGTTTTGCACCCTAAGGCAGGGCCATGAGAAATGCAGGCAGGGCCCAGGAAGAGGCTTTGAGGGGAAAGCCAGGGCCAGCTGTAGCCTGGGGCTACCCAGACCCTGCTTGACCACCACTCAAAAAGCAAAGGGCAGAGAGCAGTCTCCGCCCCAGGTGGACAGGGCCACCTGACCTCCAGCAGACACAGAGCAGTCAGTGAAGGTCCCCCGTGGTGACCCTGAGACCCTCACCCAGTGCTGGCCACACAGAGCAGTGCGGGCCTTTGCCCACCAGATGACTTCTCTGAAAGCGGCCTACGAGCAAGGTGAGGAGAGAAGGTTCCACCATCTAATGACAAAACCATCAGGGGCTCGAATCCACCGCCTCTCTCCATCACTATTAACTTTCCCCATGGCTCTCGCAAGGGGCTCCAAAGATGAACGAGTCACAGTCTGCTCACACCCTACTGTGAGAATAAACATCTACATGGTCACCTCAGTGTCAGTTAAGAAAACAGGAGAAGAGGCCACCTCCCTCCCCAAATCCCCCCAGCTACAGGCTGCCCTCTGAGGCCCATCTCACCCAATCTTCTTGGGCTCCTATGTAGGAAGTTCAGGGGAACAGAGGTTAATTGCTCCAACCCCTGCCCCATCCCCATCCCAACCCTGAGCCTCTCCTTCCCTCAAGGCAAGCCCTGAGACTGTGGGGTTATGTATCTCAAAGGGCACAGGTCTGGGCTGCAAGGGTGGCAGGGAGCAGAGCTTTTAAGAGTAAAGCCCTCAGACATGGAGGCAGGCTCTTGGCTATACTGCAGGCTGCCTCCAGAAGTTTAGAAGGAGCAGGTGGCCCTAGGGACCTCACCCGGGAAAGGGGCACAGACACAGAAGAAGGAAAATGGCAGCAAAGGCGAAGTTCATCCTTCTAGAAATTTCTCCCAGGGGGGTTCTTGCCCAGACAGTTGGAAGGAATTATTATCTTCCTCTTCTTCCCTGCCCACATCTGTCCCTACTCCCAAATCTAGGTCTGGCTGTCCCAGGACCTTGCCCATGTGGCTTGGGTCCCAGGGGCCAAGCCCAGCGTTGCATCTGTGGGAACACTGCGTCCTCTGCTTCTGGTCCCAGCCCCAGCTCCAAATCTCAATGTCCTTGGCCGCCTCCCTCCTGACAGGCCCGCCTGGTAACTCACTCCTCATCCCCTCCATTCCTCGCCATCCCCTCATCCAGCCCTCCTATCTTGCCTACCTGTGACTGTCAACTATGGCAGAGAGCACAGAGGTCTGCAAGGGCATCTCCCTTGCCAACCAATCTCTATCTGTCATCAGCATCTTCCCAAATTGCAGCACCCATCTTCCCATCACCACACTCCCCGGTCAAAGGCCTTTGGTGGCCCCTCCCCACTCCCCACTTCAGCCTGCTAATCGGATTGTATTCCCACCCATCCTCCCCATGGCAGTACCCTGCGTTCTCACCCAACCCAGAGCCTGCTGTTTCTCTAGACCAGGGGGCAGGCAAACACTTTCTACAAAGGGCCTGGTTAGTAAGGATTTTAGGCAACTCTGCCTGTAGCGCATGGATAATATGTAAACAATGGGGCGTGGTTGTGTTCCAATAAAACTTGATTTATCCCAACAGGTAGCAGGCCAGATGTGGCCAGCAGGTTCCCTACCAGACCTGTTCTGTGCTATGCTGACTGTGTGCCCTTGCTCCTACTTGCCCGTCACCCACACCCTCACCCACTCCACTCCATTCCACATCGCCACCTACTCAGCCTTCCCTGTTCTTCCAGGCCTAGCAGCGGGGTTAACTCTGCACAAGAGTCCTCTGCTTCCGCTCCCATCCAAAGCAGCCGTCCAACCCCTGGATCCCACATCACTTTATCGGTTTTCCCAGTGTGCCTATGGCTTCCCCCCTCAATTATCTGGCATGCATCCTGTCCATCCTACCTGCATGGGACCAAGGTATGGGCCTAGTGAGCTGGTCAGCCTCAGAGCTTGGAACAGAGTAACATGGAGTGAGGACTTATGTTGAATAAAGCCACTAATGAACAAATGAATGAACACTACAAGGGGGCCAAGACCAAGGGAAGAAAAGAGGGAATGTATTCAAATCTTTCGAAGCTTGGAAATGAGCCATATTTATAAATCAGGACTATACAACCCACTGAAAGGCCTCTCAGCACCCCAATCTGATGCCCACGGGCTTGTGCACTAGGTAAGAGATCCAGCCAGACAGCAGGCAGGATGAGGAGGAGACAAGAGCATCTGCAGGCTGCCAGGCCTACTGCAGGTGTGTGGTGAGGGGGGCTTGCGTTAACCCCTCCAAATACATTTCAAATTCTCCCAGATGTGATGGGAAGTCCAAGGATAAGAGCAAAATTAGCTGGTAGAGACAAAAAGAGCAACGGAGACTGTGTTGCCAGGGCCCTGCAGCCCTGGGAAAGGCGAGACTCCAGTTGATCTGATGGGTCCCTGCAAACTGGCCCAGAAAAAACCACCGGGAATGCCAAGGACGCTGGAAACAAACCACACCAGAGGAAGCAAGAACCAGCTGCCAGTCTCCCAGCCTCCACAGCCACTGCACCACCCTGGTCCAGTCCTCATCATGTGACAGAAGGTGGGGCCTGGACCCAATTTTCATGGATCCTCCACAGAAACACTGCTTCACCTACCCACCCTCATGGCAGGCACACAGGCAGCATCTACGAGAAGGACATAAGCCGAGCAGAGTGGCCCACAAGCAAGAAAGCACACAAGGCCTGTTCTAGAATGGAGAGAGCAGGATGTTCCAATGAACTGGGGACTCTGGGTTCTTCCCCCCAACATCTCTGAAGCACCTACTCAATGCCACACACTGAGCCCTGGGGTACACAGAGCAACTAAGAGGGGGGAGACAGCCCCTATCCTTGGGGATGCTCAGCTGGGAGAGCAAGAAGAACACATCATGATGGGGGCTCAAGGGAGGCGAAGCAGGAGCAGAGCCAGGGGAACACTCTGGAAGGTGAATCCAAGTAGGATCTGCCATGCAGAGAGAAGAAAGATGGGCACTTCACTCCAAGGAGCTGACGGGTGCACGGGCCAGCAACTTGCTCACCGCCGTCCTCGGGTCTACACCTGGGGAGGGGCTGACTGCACTTCAGAAACAAAGGGCCCTGGAGGAGAGTCCACGGCTGACCTGCTGCCTCCAGATCAGGGAGGGAATTCACACAGGGGGGTGTGTGTGCACATACACACAGGCAAGGCCAGAGGGACAGGGAGAGACCATTTTGCAGATCTTGCCATGAATTCTCCAAGTTCCAGAGAGTTCCAGGCAGGCAGGGCTGCCTGGAGTGGGGGCCCAGCCAGGAATGGAAGCCTATGAGGGCAGGACTCAAAACAGCATTGAGGATGCCCAGACACAGGGCCAACTCGGGGGTCTCCTAGCTCCTGGCTCCTCTGTGGACACCCATGTTTTTGCTCAGCAGCCCCATGATGTAGACAAGAGTTCTTCGGGTTGCAGAGCCTGCCCCCCATCGTGGGAAAGCCCTCTGGGGTGGAAGATCCATCGCCCCGCAGAAGAAACTGTCCAGGAGCTGGCGGCCGGGGGCTCTGGACAAGTAACTGTCCTCGCCGAGCTTCCATCCTTTGGGGTTTGAGAACGAGATCTCAGAAGGCCCTCTGGTCCTGATGTCCAATCACTTATGTGGGGTCCCCAACTGGCTGCCATTTCTGGGTCAGTGAAGGGGGTCCCTGAGGCTTCCCCGAGGACCTGGGCCTTTTGAGGGGCAGGACAGAAATCAGTCAAGTCTTTTAGTCCCCTTGACCCCACCCGGGCCTCAGCCTCCTGTCTCTGCCCTCAACAGGGCCCTCCGTCTGTAGCTATGGGTGGCTGTCACTCCCAAAGCCCCCACAAAGGCCACCATGGAGCCCTTCCAAGCCTGCAGAGCTGAAGGAGAGGGTATGAGCTGGGGAGGGGGCAAATCACCCACACCAGCCTCCAGCTGGACTCTGCACTCCCAGCACCTGGCACGGAGGAGGCGGTGCTCACTAAAGACCGTGATGAAAACAGAAGCAAGGGGGGCCCTTCCCCTTTGGATTCAGTGAGAAGGAACCAGGAGTGACGTTCAGCGCCCCCCCCCCCCCCGCCCCACCAAGGGCCTGCATCTCCTCCTTTGCTCCTGAGATGGCCATTCTCAGCTGTGCTGCCCCGAGTGGCTCCTAGACTGTGAGTGGGTGGTCACTGAGGTCAGGCGCGGGGAGCCCCCTGCCAGCCCAGCACCCCGACATTCGTAACACCTAACACACACGGAGCACCACTCGGCTTGCAGGCACTTTCCCATACATCAGCTCACTCACAGATCGTGTTAACTCCACTGGAATCAAACCAAGTGTAAGACAAGCCCCCAGATGGTGAGTCTGCAGAAAAACCAGGCTGAGGCTAAAAGAAACCAGGCAACAGTTTAGCAGACCGCTGAGGGAAACTAGGGGAAAGGAAGGAATCAGAGCCATCAGGCACTGAGTGGGCCGCAGTGAGGCAAGAGGCGGTGGCCTTGAACTCGTCCACACCCGCGGTGAGTCATATAAAGGGTCTGGGAAAGGTCGGCAGCTACCTGCTAAATCAGCATCCCCCCCTCCCCACTACTGAGTAAGCTGGGCCTCAAGGGACTCAGGGAGGCGGTGGGTGGGGGGAGGTGCCCACGGACATGGGGGCCGTGCCAGTGCATGGTCACCTGACAGGTGGCACAGCCCCGACCGGCGAGCTGCCTGCCACTCTAGCATGAAATTGAGCTGGCAATCGTGCAGCAGGCCCCCGAGCCCCCGCCGGCAGTCACTCAAGCATGGCTAGTGTAATTAGGAGCTGCCCAAGGGTGACACCAGCACCTCAGCCCAGACCTGGAGGGGTGACCTAATGGAGGGGAGCAGGGCATGGAAGGGTCCACGCAGAGTCTGACGTGAGGGTACTCGGAGGTCAGCTGTTCCGGCACAAAGGAGCCTGCCAGGACGGAAGGGAGAGCAGCTTCCCAACCAGGACGGGCACCCCCACCGGCTCTTCCAGTATGACAGGTCCAGGGGACCTGAACGCTTCCCTGAGGCCCCGTCCCTGATCTAGTTCTCCTCACACTGGGGTTTGTTCCAGCTTTATGGAGGTTATAATTGACCATTAAAATCATATATATTTAAAGTGTACAATCTGATGACCCAATGTACGTATACACGTCTTGTGAAATGCTCACAAGCCAATCAACGTATCCATCACTTCCCATCTTTACCATTTTCTGCTTTTTTCCCCCCTTTTTGTGGTAAGGACACCTAAGGTTTACCCTCTCAGCATATTTCAAGCACAGAGCACAACAATGTCAGCTATAGTCACACGGCTGTACACTGGTCCTCCAGAAGGGCCTTGTCCAGAGTGACTGAAACATTGTGGAGAACGTGCACTGGGGGTGCCGTGAGCGTGCTGCCCCACTCAGACCGTGGTCTTCACTGCCCCCCTCCACACACACAGCCAGGCCTTGTTCTCCTCACCCATTCTCCTTAGGTTGTGCCCCCCCATGAAAGGTACTTCAGAGCCCCCCAACCTTCTTGGTAACTCCAGGGCCACCCCCACTCTACCCCACACCCTCAATCTCACTGATCCCCTTGCTCTGCTCTGATATTCGGAATGAGGTCCTATTTCACACTTCGCTCTAGGGGTGGGTGGGTGTATGCGTGAGAGAAAGTGTGTGTGTGTATGTGTGTGTGACACAGAGAACGTATATATGTAAGTTGAGTGTATGAGAATGCACATGTGTGCGTGAGAGAAAGAGTGACTGTATTATGTGAAGAGTGCATGAGTAAGAGTGTGTGGGTGTGTTGTGTGTGTTACGTAAGAGTAGTATAGGTGTGAGAGTGTGTGTGTGTGTGTGCGTGTGCGTGTGCGTGTGTGTGTGTGTGTTCTAACTAGAGCCAAGAATCTGCTGTAGCCAATGGCATGATGGCCTGAGGGCAGCTCAGCAGAGAAAGGCTGAGTGGGGAGCCCTGACCACAGTCCATGCCCGATGCTTCTTGAATGTTTGATCTTGGGAAGGACCATAAGGACCTCAAAACCCAGGACTGTGTCAGTTTTATTCATCAAGATCTCCCTTGCACACCCCACAGTAGTCCTGGCACACAACGCAACATAACACATGCTGGATGGATAGATGGATGGACAGATGGACAAACAAATGAACATCATGGGTTCTGGAGTCTGACGTAGGTTTGTAATCTTATTCTATCACCAGCCAGCTGTGTGACCTTGGGTAGCCTCCCTAACCCTCCCGGGCCATTTTCCTATGCGTAGAACAAGAAGACCAACACTTTACTGTGTGAAAATTCGATGCAGTAGGTAGACAGTCACTGGCATATACCTGGTAATTAGCAGATGGCTAGTAATGGTACCCCTTACATTTCTCTGGTGCCCCATGGCATCTAACACAATCCTCTGAGAGGACGGGTGCTTCGTACCTGTAAGGTGAATGCCCAGGGTACGTAGGCACAAAAAAACTAACCCCCAACAGCTCCTCCCTGCCTCTTGGATCCCGATCCAAAGGAAGGACCTTGCGTGCGCCATCCCTGACCTAATCTCCCATACTCGCCTGGGGTGTCGTGGTGCTTCTCTAGACCCTCAGCCCACCCCCAACTCCTTTTCCCCGGCTGCAGAGACACATCCCCTCACCTGGACAGATGTGCAGGTGGTGATGACGCTGGTCCCCAAGCTGGTGCTATCACTGAGGTCATCTGGCAAAGAAGGTGTTTTCTCCACCCGAGGGGCTTGCGTGGCCTGGAATGAGGGGCTCTTGGGGGACAGGTTCACATCTGTGCCATTGCCAAAGGCCTGGATGGCATTCCCTGTGGGGGGAGAGAGCAGGTGGTCACAGAGAAACCAGGGGCTGCCTCCATCACGTCTGCCCCTCACATCCCGATACCGCCTTCTCTGTATCAACCTAGAGCTGAGGACGGGGTGTGGCTTGTCCAAACTCAACTTCTCTGCAGCTCCTTCCAGATGCTACTGACAGCTCACACGTAGAGAAGAAAACAGCAAGAGGGAGGTTGGAAAAGAAACCATAATAGAAAGAAATGTGGAAGAGAAAGGGAAGAGGGGACATGCATGTGGAGAGCCGGGAGGGGGCAGCAGGGCAGGCCCAGGGCGGCGGGTGCTGGTGTCTCCAGGGCATCCCGTGCTGCAGACCACTCCCCCTCCAGAGGCTTCCTCCACACCGACGACCCCCCCACCCCTCCCACACGCCCTCCAGCACAGGTGCCAGGCCCCCCCGCCCCCGGCATTCCAAGAGCCCCAGACTTAGCTCTTCTCCTGGGGTGGCCTCACCCACTCCCACACCATTAGCACCAATGCACTAAGGATGAAATAATGGGACCTCTTGAACAAAACTGTCCTCAAGACTTGGCGCTGGAACCAAGTGCCTAGAGAAACCTCCACTCCAAGTCCCAGACGTATCTCCAGGTCATCACATCTACGTCCCAACTAGGCATGGCTCCGTTCCGTTGCATCACTGCTTTCTGGCCATGTTTCCAGTCTTGAAGGGGGTCATCTCTCCCCACCCAGGTCCCCCACTATGCTTCTCTAACTGCCCACTTGCCACCAGTTAAGCCTCCTAAAGATCTGTCCACCCCCTCCCTCTTCTCCCCTCCCCACCGCTGCTCAGTTCAGTCACACCATCCTCTCCATGACCAGCTTCTCCGCCCCCTGAGCAGACTTCTGTCGGGCCACCTGTCAGACCCACATCCCCACCCCTCCACAGCAGAACCAGAGAGCGGGCCTTCTGCAATGCAGGTCCGCCCACAATGCCACCTGCTGACACTCCTTCAGTGGCCCACATCCACCACCAGCAGGACCGTAAGATCCTAACATCCTCAGGACTGCGAGGTCCTTCAGGAGGAGGACTCTCCGTCCCTGTCCAGGTAACTCCAGGCATCCTCACGCCCTATAGCAAGACTAGGTAGTCTACAGTTCCTACAAGCACCTCTGCCCGGGTGGGCTGGCATGCCCTCCCTGCCTCATCAGCTGACAGACGCCCACTGTCCCTCAATGGGCCAGGGTGTGAGAAGCTTTCAGGGCCTTCTCCAGGCTGACAGGAGAGCCCTGCGCAGACCTCCACCCTAGCATCATTCACCCCGTACTATGATCGCAGCAACCCCCTGACAGCGTCCCTCCATCAGACCACGAACTTCTCAATGACAGGCACTGTCGCTCATCTCTCTGAATCCCCAGTGCTATAAAGAAAGGGAGGGTGGATGGAAGGAAGACAGGACACAGGGAAGGAGGGAGGCGATTTTCAAGTGGGTGGAAGGCAAGAGCATCAGACTGAGCAGATCAAGGCAGGCAGGATTTGTGGCTCAGCTCTCTCTGTAGCCTTTTGAATAGCAGTCTGATGACTTGAAAAGAAAGTCACCAATTCTAAAGGGGAATGGATCCTTAAAGGGACAGGTGACAGCTGGAACCTGGCTGAAGCTGTCAGGACAACAGGCCAGAAAATTTTGACCTTGCCCTGACATAGGTTCAAGGTCTCCAGTGGTAAACTGAGGCTGGCCTACTGACCATTCAGTAGCATGAGTCTCCAAGAACACAAAACCCAAGGTCTCTGCAGGTTGCTGGGGAAGCCCCATAGATGCCATGGGACCTCCCGATGTGGGGCCCCTGTGGGATGTGAGGATCTCGGGGAGGGACTGGTGGGACTTACGGAGGCACGGGTTCTCGGTGAAGTCCCTGAGGAACTTCTCACACTCCTCCTCCATGTTGCCACTCCCACGACAACTGCACCAAGGGGACACCACGATGCCAGTGGGGCTGGAGTCCACGTAGTTGGGTGTCATATCAAACCCTGGGCAGGGGGAAGGCAAAGGAGAAGGAACAGTAAGGCCTTCTCTCTGGAAGAGAAGCAGCTTGGGAACACCCCCTCCCTCCCAACTGCCCCCTCAAACACACATACATCCCAACTCACAAAGTCTGAGCATTACTATCCCAGCAACCAGGGGATAGTGACCACATGGGACAGAAGGACACGGACACCGAGGACAGAGCCAGACAGCAGAGGAGATATCGGGGGCCACCACCCTGCCCCCTGCTTCCTGGAGCCTGGGCCTTTGCCTCCTTTGCCAGCAAGCAGAGCGTGTGCTCTAGAGCCAGGGAGACAGAGGTTCACATCCAGCATTTAGACCCCAGTGCCAACATTTACTAGCAAGGTGAACCTGTGCGAGTTCCTTGGCCTCTCTAAGCCTCAGTGTCCCGATCTGTAGAATGGAGATACCAACCCCTCCCTAGGAAGCACTGTTGTGAGAATTAAGACAGTCCACGTCTACCGCTCAGGGCAGTGCCTGGAATGTCCAAACCATGCAATAAATCTTACTTTCTCATTTCAAAAGCTTTATAAGGCTCCCAGGGCCCTGCTCTCCCCACGATAAAGGCCTGGCCTCTCCTCTGGCTTCTCTGAAGAGAGGAGCGAGCTCAGACTGTCCACCCTCTGGCCCCGAGCCAGGCCCCCTACCCACAGCCAGGTGCCACTGTGGGCACAGGTGCGCGGGGGCGGCTTACCAATCATGCCAGCGTAGGAGCCCAGACACGCCTGGTAATTGTCGGCAGGGCAGCTGGTGAGCGTCTGGTAGGAGGCACGACAATTGGCATGGAAGTCTGCCAGTCGGGACCTGGTGTCAGGAGAAGACCCAACAGAGAGAACGGTTTAGTCTGGCGGCCTTCCCACCTTTTCTGCGGCAGAGCAGCTCCTCCCCACAGGTTCCCAGGCCGGGAGGAAGCTAGGAAGATGGAGAGGAGGAAAAGGAGAGTCCTCAAGCCTTTGGGGGCTTCATGCGGGGAGCTCCTTGACGGCAGGACTTCCTGGAGGACCAGGGACACAGCTGAGGCATGGCAGGCTGTGAATGGATCTTGAGTCTGAGGAACACAGAAAGAATCTGGGGTGGGTTTGCCAAGAATGCCTGGGACCAAGGCAGGAAAGTGGGCTCTGCTCTCTGCTTGGCCCCGCTCCTGGGTGACCTTGCCCAAGGCCTTCAACACATCACTCTACCTGCCTGCAAAATGTGTACAATAATCCCTGTCCCAGCCACCTCCCAGGATCCACTGAGGGCCACAGGAGCCAGCCCCCAGGCAGCTAAACAAAGAGTCCCCCTACCAGGAGACACCTGAGGGCTTTCTTGACTGGCCTTTTCTGGATTGGGTCAGAGCAAAGGACCCCCACCCCGGCTGTCGTCCCTCCACTTCCTCCTCTGTCCCATAAGGGCAGAGTCTGCTGTTTCTTCCCCTGGTGTCATCACCCCTTCCCCTCTGTTGGCACCCATGATACTACTTCATAACTACCTGGGCACCTCTCTCCTCGACCCTGAGCCACATCAAGGTCAAGGATGCTCTGTGACCCGGGTCTGTCTCCAGTACCTGATGTGGAAGGTCACATGGAACCCCAGGCACCCAAGTCTAACCTGTCCCAGCACCCAGACTCCCATCGGCCTGGGCTGGGAGTGGCCAGCTCACCTCCCCCCACCCCTCGTCATCACCTCCTGTAGTGAGTGCCCTTTGCCATGGGGTTGTCATGTATCATACCATTTGTGTCTCACAGCAGCTCCAAGCAGCGAGGAGGGTCTTATTCACTGGTATTTCCCCAATGATGGGCACACAGTAGGCCCTCAACCAATACATGGTCAGTGAGAAGACTGTGGTAGCTACCGGAAGGGCCAGAACCCAGCCCTTGACTCCCTGCCCCTACTCTCTCCATGTCACAAGGTACCTCACGAAGCCATCCCAAAGGCTGCCCCAAATCCAGCTCCCCCAGTCCTCCAGAGGAGCTCTGTCCCACTTGACAAAGGAGACAAAGGTAGAGAGAGTCAAGAGGTTGAGAGGAGGCAGCTGTGTGTGTCCCACCTCGGGACACATTCTGGGGGGATGGGGGGGATGTGGTTTGGGGCAAAGGAAGCTCTCTGGAGGAATTCAACCCCAGTAATGCCTCCTGTGTCCCCAGACCCTGCAGCCCAGAGGGGTGGGAGACTGAAGAAGATGAGCACCACAAACTATGTGGCAGGGGACTGAGGTTCTCACTTCAGTTGTGCCCCTAATTCACTGGGCGACTCAAGCTCTTACTTTTCAGGGACTCGGGTTCCTTATTTATCAAATGAGTAGAAAGTGCTCTTTGTAAAAGGCATTTTCACAGTCTGGGCAGATGAAAAGTTCCGGAGTGGGATGGTGGTGCTGGCTGCATGACAATGCAAATGGACCTAATGCCACTGAGCTGCACGCTCAAAAACGGTTAAAATGGTAAGTTTTACGCAATGCATAATTTACCACAATAAAAAATGATTTAAGAAGAGATACTTGCACATTCATCTGTCTTTCGTTCAATCCTCACACTGAGATCCGACTCTTTGAGCTGTGACAAGCAGTCAACGTTACGGTCCCACATTACAGAGCAGGAAGCAGACACTCAGAGAAGCTAAATAACTTGCCCAAGGTCACAGAGCTCCTGAGCAGCAGAGCCAGGGCTCTGCTCCGGAACTAACGACGGGGTGGAAGCTCTCTCTGGCAGGTCTCACTGCTCTGGAGCAAAGGCCCTGGAAGGGTCCTTCCAGAGCCAACATTCAGCATCCCCGAGGAAAGGAAATCTGCAGTTGTCTTGGAGGCAAGCAACACAAAAGCTCCAGGCACGGGCTGTGGGCTGAATTGAGTCCTGACTCCCAGTGTCCATGATAGGACCTGACTTCAGAATGAGCTCCTTGCAGATGTGACCAGCAGGAAGTCAGAGTGGATTAGGGTGGGCCCTCAAGGCCCTCAAACCGATGACTGCTGTCCTTATAAAAAGGGGGAAAGACATCACAAGGACACATGTGAAGACGGAGAGAGAGACTGGAGTGACGCATCTACAAGCCCAAGAAGGCCGAGGATTGCAGGCAACACCAGCAGCTAAGAGACAGGCATGAAACAGGTTCTTTCTTCAAGTTCATCCTTGAAGCCTTCAAAGGGAGCACAGCCCTGCGGACACCTTGATTTTAGACTACTGGCCTCCAGAACTGTGAGAATAAAATTCTCTTCCAAGTCTCCCAGCTGGTGGGACTTTGTTTCAGCGGCCACAAGAAACTCATCCAGCCCCTCCAGAGACTTCACTGTTCGTTTTGGCCAACTGCCTCCCTCTAGAAGGAGCCAAGGGCACAAGGTCAGGCCCAGCACTAAGGAGCACTGCAGATGGGCAGCACACAACCAGAACGGAGCTCCTGCACGCTGTGAGCAAGGAAGCTGCTAGATAACAAGCAAAGCCCCTTGTTTCCATCTCCTCCCCATCAAAGAGGCCTCCAAGTCATCTCTTAGCCAAAATACAGGAGAGCATTCCTATGCCATTTGATCACCCGAAGGCCTGACCCCCTCCTAGTACCTCCCCAAGACCCACCTGCACGAAGCACTTTCTGGCCACCCCAGCTGTGTGGATCTCTCCCGCCCCTGTACTCCAGCTACACAAAAAGTCTGGACCATGCAGTTTCATACTTAATTGTATAGAGACTTACTGCTATTGCTCCATTTGGCCTCTCCAACTGAAACGTGTGTTCCCACAGTGGCAGACTTTACCAACTTCATCCTTCCTCTAAACACAGATTGAGCCCCTGCCATGTGACTGACAGACTAAGGATGGGAAGGATACCCTTGCATTGCAAGTCACTGCAATGTCAGATAGGAAATCCCAGCTAACAGGGTCAGGGTAGAGTGTCCCCCAGGCCAGGATCCAGGGCCTGATGAGAGGTCAGTGTTGGCTCACCCTCCTGCAGCACCACAGGGCCCACTGCAGCAGATGAGAGGGGAGCCTTCCAGGCAACTCCACTCCCCGCGGGGCACATGGGGCCTCCTTCCCTTCTGCAAGGTAAGTTCTCCATTCACTGGCACTAGGAACCTTGAGGATCTTGCCTGGCCCCAAAACGTCACTGGACCCCACAGGCTAGAGAAGGCACAAAGCATGAGCAAGGAGAATGTGACTGTCCACAAAGAGAGATAAGGCCATTGGACAAAAGAGAGAAAAGGAAGCTGGGACCTGGAAGGTGACGGTGATAGAGCTCCAAGTGAGGGCGGGGGGGGAAGGGCAGATCCAGCTGCTGGGAAAGGAGAGAGTATCTGTCCCATGGCCATTCTCTCTCACTCACCGGCTGTGTGACCTTGGGCAGGCCTGTCATGTCTCTGAGCTTGGTGGCCCCAATTAGCAAACTGGGTGAGCCGTGCCTGCCTATCCTCCTCGCAGGGATTTGTATGCTAGCTGGGGCACTGGCAGAAGGCGTCACCTTCTCTTCCTTCTCTATCTGGACACCTCGTCCCCAGCACTGTGCCTGCCAAGCACCGGCAAGTACAAGCAAGAAACAGCTTTTCCTGTGTCCAGAAGGAAAAATACCTGTTCAACCTGCTAAGGTGGGTCTGCATCCCATACAAGGCAACACAGGAGAGATGGCCCCCTCACCCTGTCCCTCGTCCCAATTGTGCAATGGCCTCCCTGCCACACTGTTACTCTCCACATCACTCTGAGGACACAGGAGGAGGAGCACAGGCCCTCGAAGCCAGGCCACATACACAAGGCTCCCTTGCCAGAGCCCTCGAAGGCCGTGGCCTACTTCCTATTAAGCAGACTCACTGGCTCCATTCAGAGCAAGGGAAGAGAGGAGCAGGCCCAGCAGTGGGGCAGGTAAGGGAAGGGCCATGGCTAGGCCTTACATTCCACCGTTCCTCCATTCTCAGCGTCAAAGTGGCCTTGGCAAGAGGAGAGCCAAATGGGGCCAGTCCTGGGGATGCTGCATCCAAGTCTCCAGAAGGCCTCTGATTGCTCAGATTCTCTCTGCCCCTCAAGACAGGCTGATGTCCATGGTACTGGCTCCCTCTGTCAGCATCGGAGACCAAGTGATGTCAACTTCCATCAAGCTGGCAACATCCTGGACTCCAACCACCATGCAAACCAGCCACACAAGCACTCCCTACCCGGCCCTGGGAGGTGCATTCTCCAAGGCAAATGTTATCCTTTTCATAATGCACGGCGAGCCAGCTGGGGCCCTCTGCTGCTCTTCCCTGCAGATACCATGAGGTCAGCTCTCCAGACGCTGTTCTCACTGCTAGGAACAGACTTTTTCCTTGGCCCATCCCCATCACTTTACAAATTTCTGCCTTTAAGAACCCCCATAAGCAGGCTGGCATAAAAGAAAGTATAAGAGAAAGAGAGACAGACAAAGAAAAGCAGAGAGAGCCAGCAAGAGAACCAATATGAACACAAGCCAAGTCCATCCCAGAGAGACCAAGTGAAGACTGCCAAATGAGCTCAGGGGCAGCAGGTGGCTCTGTCCGAAAAACACAAACCCTCTTTGGGCTGGTTTCACCAGCAGCTGTAGCCTATTCAATCACAGGGAAGTGGCAGGAGAGGCACAGAGAGACACTTGACCCCCACTCTGATGAAACAGTTGCCAGATGAAATACAGGATGTCTATTTAATTTGAATTTCAGGTCAACAATAAATTTTTTAGTGTAAGTATATCCCATGCAATATCTGGGACATACTAATGTTAAGCTAAATGTAACCAATACTAGTACTACGCAGGTTTTCACTCTTCATCTGGAATTCAAATTTCAGTGGGTATCCCAAATTTTTATTTGTTAGATTTGGCAACCCTATTTGACAGGCAGATGTGCTCCTGCAGAGGGAAAAAGAGGCAAGGCTGGACATGCAAAGATCAACAAGAAGAAATCACCCAGACTAGAGAGGTGGGGTAGACCTATAGATCAGTGATTCTCAAAGTATAGTCCACAGAGCAACAGCAATAGCATAAACTGGGAACTCAGAACAGCAAATTTTCGGGATGCCTGGGTGACTCAGTGACTGAGCATCTGCCTTTGGCTCTGGTCGTGATCCCAGGATCCTGGGATCAAGTCCCGCATCGGGCTCCATACAGGGAGCCTGCTTCTCCCTCTGCCTATGTCTCTGCCTCTCTCTCCCTCTCTCTCTCTCCCTGTGTAATTAATTAATTAATTAATTAATCTATGTATCTATGTATCTATCTATCTTAAAAAAGAAAACCTGCAAATTCTCCAGGCCCACCCCAGACATACAAGATGGAGACAGACATTCTAGACATCCTAGAGGGAGAGTCCAGCAATCTGTGCTTTAACAACCCCTCCAGGTGATTGTGAGGCACACTGAAGTTTGGGGACGTGGCAATCTGCACAGGCTGCAGAGCTGGGCTTCTGGGGGGCCCTTCAGACCCCACTCCCTGGTCTGATCTCAGCTTTGACTATCCCCACCTAGCCAGGGAAGAAAGTGATGCTTTGGACCATGGCCTGAGAAGGCTCGTGGTCATGAGGCAAAGAGTGCTCGTGTTTATACACATACCCACATACACTCACCTATCCCCACACAGCCATACATCTACACGATACATGCCTTTCAGTTCTGTACTTTGGTCTTAGCCAAGAGAAAATATAGGCACCATATCACCCTTGATCCAAATTATAAATACCTTCCCAAACACAGAGAGTTTCTCAAATCTGTCTACCCTAAAATAATACAAGGAGAATTGCTCCACAGAATCCCAAAGCATCCCAATGCCAGCCAGTATGTGGCTTTATGGTTTGAAGTTCTTGTCAGTTTCCCAAAGTTCCCATTTATCAGATCATACCTGTTATGCTGCTGCCACAGAAACCAACAGGTTTCTATTGGTCTTAGAAGTGGGGAAGGAGAAAAAGAAGCTAATATTTATTGAGAATCTATTATGTGCCAAAAACTGTTACCTCATTTAGTTTTCTGAACAATCCTACAAAGTAGACTTATTCCCCAGCAAGGACACAGCAGCTCTGAGAGGTAGGCCGCACAACTATATACCCTACAGCCAGCACACCAAGACCAGGCACCTGCTAACAAGGACACGGTCTTTTCTCGGCTCTGTTGTTACGATCCACCACTGCTGAGGATGATTCCAGAGGCAGCCACCAGCACTGCCTCATGCAAACGAACAGGGCACCTGAATATTTCATAGAGGGGAAAAGGGGCTCCCAAGAAGTGCAAATTACTTATGATAGACCTCATAGACAATTTATGGGAATGCAAGAAAATGGCTTTAATAGACCCAAGTGCCTCTGGAATGGTTTTCTGAGGTGCCTCCAGCAGTGCAGAGCTTGGTTAAGTGGGTTCACAATTATGTGACATTGAGAAAGGGGAAAATGGATTTCACCCATGTGGCTGCTTTCTGACACCTCCAGAGCTCACCATGGACAGCCTGATCCTCTGTCCTTTCCTCTTCTCCAGGACACTGCCACCACTTATTCATGAACTCAAGTACCAGCCTGGCTTCCTGCCCTTCTGTTTATTCTTCAAGTGTGTAGTGAATATTTATTCTATCTGCCCAGAATAGCAACTCCCCTGGGGATGGACTGAGGGAAGGGACTTCCTCCTCCAGCCAGGTAGTTCTAGGAAAGGCTGTCAACCATGGTACTCTACCCTCCTGGGCCAAAAGTGGACACATGACCTGGGCTGGGTCAGCCATACATCTCTGTCCCTGGCCCACACTGACTAGTAGTTTAGGGAGAAGAAAGTAACACAAGCTAGGCTAGACACGGTCCTTCCCTGAGGTTTTCCTAATGGAGCCAGCAAGGAAGGAGACATTCTTTTCTCTCTGGTTATGAGACACCATAGATGTGAGCCCAGATAAATCAGGACCACAGTTATAGCCTCTTGGTCACAATAAGAATAAACATGCAGCTACCGTGCAGAGAGAAACAGAACGAGAGACAAGGAGAGACAGGCCTATTTGTATCTGAGTCCTGGAATATACTCCTGCCCTTTCTATATTTTATTGGAAGCCAATAAATTCCTTTCTAATTTTCCTAAGGTAGTTGGGGCTCTGATACTTAAAGGAGAAAATTCTTAACTAACGTTTAGCTTTACTCTCTGATTTTATCGGATCTTCTCTGCCCAAGTTCAAAGCAATCAAAAAAAGGCATATGCTGAAGAGGACACAGATCAAAAACCAAACCCCAAAAGGTCTGATAACCCATGTGAAAAAGCCAGCGTTGCAGGAGCACCTTAGTAAGAGCAACTTAGGAAACAGATGCTAACAAAATTCACAAAGGGAGATGGACCTGGCCTTGGATTCCTTCCTCTGCTTAACTAGAGGGGAATGGCTCAGACAGATGAGCCACGGAAAGCTGCATTGCTATTAAAAATGACAAGGATGTGGATTGTGCCAACATATGAAAATTCAAACATGAGATCACGTGAAGGGATTAAAAATCAGGAGACAATACAGTCTGTGCACTCTGGCTGCAAACAGGAAAAAACGGCAAATATATAAACCAACGAGATCCAGAAGTAAATTTCAAAGATACTAATAGAATACAGTCTTCACTTCGTTCTCTTTTAATAAAGTTTCTTTAAGATTGTAATTATTTCTTCAAGTTTAATTGAATGAGGCCTCATGAATCCTGAGCTATGATAAACAATGATTTTTCTAAGCCTTTGCTTAGAGAATGTGTTACTGGTTCCAGGAGCATCAGCAAATTTCACTGTCCCTCTGTCCCAAGACAAAGAGAGAAAAGCTACCACCTCAGGGAACCGGCTCCTTACTCCAGAGCAGCTCCAATACCTAGGAGCTTACAGGTCGAAGACAGGTGCCAAGCTGGGAAACTTAGACCAGGCCCTTCTGGACATGAACACGACCCCAGCACAAGCTGCCACAAGTGGAAATGTTTGCTGTCCTCCCACAGGAGGTCCTGAATTCTGCGAGAGCCCCTCTCCCCTCCACCCAGCCAGAAGCACACTCAGCTGGAAGGTCCAATTTCTGACATCTTGTCTGCTGACTGGGTCTGAGGCTTGGCTTTAGCTACTCACTAGCTGTGTAACCTTGAATAGGTCATTAAACCTCTCCAGGCTTCCATTTCTTCACCTGGAAAATTGAAGTAGTAACAGTATTTATGTCATATGGTCATGGCAAGGACGGAATGAGATGTCCAACGAGCAAGGGTATGTGAGTTCTTGGACAATGTCTGCCGTGTAGCAGATGCCCCAGCCATACTCACTGCACTATTGTTGAGATCACAAGACCCCACTATCCACTCCTGAGCATGGAACATAGTGTAGAAGGCATGAGCCCTTTCCCTTCAGGCCCAGCCACATAACATCTCTGATCTATTAACAAGCATCTCCTGCATTTGTACAGTGTCACACGAAGTACTTCTACTAACATCCCCACATTTTACTCTGACAACAATTATCTGAAACTGGCATTATTACCTCTGCTTTACAGATAAGGAAACAAAGACCTAGAGAGGTTAATTAACTCAGTTACTATCTCAGAAGCAAAGCCAGAAGACTGAGCTTCAAATATTTGCTCCGAAGCCAATGGGTTTTCCCTTCTGCTATGCAGCCGGCCCCCCTCTCCTTCTCCCAGCATTCTGAAGCCACAGAACGAGGGAGGTTTATTTCTCTCTGGTGTCACCCAAGGGAATCATTGGCATGTCACCTTGCTCCTTGGCCCCCACCCCCTGCCATCCAGCCTAGAGATCGCACAGCATCCCCTTCTCCCCTCCAGGTGAGCCATGAGGGCATCCACAAGAAATGGCCTGGAGAGTTCTGTGGTTGGAGCCGCCACACCTCCAACTGACCAGAAGAAAGCAATTAGTCTCAGTCCACCATGAAGAGACAGCTACACCAACCACAGTGGCCAACCAAGGCTGCTTTGGGAGAGGATCAGCAGGGTCTGGATGGACCTCCCACCCAGGGCCCAGACATGGGAGCCAAGACCATATCCTTCTTCCCAAGACCACCACTGGCCTCTAAACACACAAGCAGAAGGGCAGATACCCTTTTCTCCATTTTTTCCCCAATCCCTTCACCTATGTTCCAAACCTATTATTATCCAGTAAGAAGAGAAAAGAATTAAACATATGCATCATTTGATTTTAATTGAAGGACTGTTCTATTTCATTGAACTGCTAAGTAAGCTGAACAAGAGATTGTGTTTACATAAGCAAACCCCGAGTCACTATAGACTTGCTGTCACATTAAGTCAATACTTATGAAGGCTCTCTATTTAATTATTCAGTGAGGATTGACTTATTATTGTGTTAAGAGTGTGGTTAGCCTTGAGCTAGGTAGCCAGCCAGCTGAAAGATTTCTTTCAACTTTCTCTGAATGCTGATATGGTTCTCGTTGGTGGTATGAGGTTACGTTTCTTCCATCTCTCTCTCTTCCCACCACCGCCCTCCCTCCTACTCCAGAGCAAAAAGCTCCAGGTCCATCTCCCTCCAGTTGGGGGTAGCAGGGGATCCTGCAATGCCAGGGAGCAGGCAAGGTCCCAGTTCCCAGTGGCCAGCCACTCACATGGTCTTCCTAACCACAGGAATCAGTCCTGAGACACTGACACCTGAAGTCCCATTAGCTCACTTCCTCTCTTCTCTGTTCTAGCAGCTCCAACCTTTCTTCTTCCCCTTCCTGACAATGAGGACCTCCTACTCAAAGACCCAGATCCCTCCCCATCTTTGTTATTCTCAGCATTTCCTCTCCAAAAAATGTGTTTCTCAGCCTTTGCAATCCATTCAAACCCTATTATTCCATGGCATATTGTTATATTCAGATAGATTCTTACATCAAATAACATTTCCTGAAACATAACATATGAGAAAAATCCACTATTTCCTTTTTAGGATGCTTCACCTAAACTTCAGAGCCACAGAAGAGGCAGGACAGCATCATGACTAAGAGCAAAATGACCCTCAAACTCCAACTCTGCAAATTACAAGGGGCACAATCTTGGGCAAGCACTCTCCCTTCTGTGAGCCTCCCAACCCATTAAAAAAAAAAAGTCTAGTAGTTTCTGAGAAGATAACCAAGATTCCCATCTAATACCTACAGCTGTGCCCTGCATGCTAGCCTTGGCTTTTATGAAGGGTCCATTCTGACCCGAACGACTACAGACCCACTCATGACCCAGGTTTCTTCAGCCCATCATGTACCACCCTGATCCCCACCCATAATCCGGACTCCACTAATGTCTATCATCTCATCTCTCCTCACACTCCTCTCTCCCACCCAAGCCTTGCAGCAATATCAAAGAGCACACATTCCCCAACCATGATGTTTCATGGATCTTTATCCTGTGGAGCTTCTTTTACCAGGAATGCCATCCCCCAACCATGTCCTCCTTAAACCTCTAAGCCCAGTTCAGGTGCCAGCTCTTCCAGAACACTTTCTGTCAATGTTCTGCTCCAACTCCAAACATGTTTCACAAACTCCAATTACTTCGTTTGCACCATCAAGTATATCATAATGTATACATTTCATATCTGTTTCTCCCATTAAACTATGAGTTCTTTCAGAACAGAAACAGGCAGAGGGAGAAGCAGGCTCCATGCACCGGGAGCCCGAGGTGGGACTCGATCCCGGGTCTCCAGGATCGTGCCCTGGGCCAAAGGCAGGCGCCAAACCACTGCGCCACCCAGGGATCCCAGAACAGAAACAACCTTATTCATGTTTGAATCTTCAATGCCCAGAGTAGTACCTGACACCAAATGGTGACTCAACAGCCCCTGGATGGAAGGAGGAAGGGAAGGAGGGAGGAAAATATGGATGGATGGATGGATGGATGGATGGATGGATGGATGGATGGACAGACGGATGGATGGATGGTTAGGTGGACAGATGGATGGTTAGATGGGTGGGTGAGTGGATGAATGGGTAAGTTGGTGGATGGATGGATGGATGGATGGATGGATGGATGAGACTACTGTGGAGGACTTGAAGACTTTCCTCAAAGTAGGAGGAGAGCCAAGAACTCTCCTAATAGCTTGTCTTGAAAAATAAAATTACTAGCAGCTCCTAGCTGACAGCATAGCAAAATGCATCAGCATCAGTATCTTACTTAGGCACCAAGTAAGATACCGCAGTTCCCCAAAATGCCCTTCGGTGGGTCTGTCTTCCTCCTCCTCTAATCCTGCCTGGTGGTTGTTAGGAATTTGGAAAAGTATCTTTGCTATCTCTGGTAATAGCCATCTGCTAAAGGAGGCCCCAGTGGCCTGCAAGAATTAACACACATCCTTAAGTACCACTCTTAAGATGAAGAAGTGCCTTGGGGACCTAGAGAGAAAAACACAATGGGTCCCTGTGGAGAAAGGCTGGGTAAATTGTCCATTCTCAAACAAGCAGAAGGGCAAAAGGAATCAGTGATAGAGCAGAGTATTTGGGTCAAAATGCCGCCGCTTACGAGCCATAAACCCTGGAATTCACTGCAATCTCTCAGTACCTAAGTGGCTCTGATACCTACGCAGAAGAGTAGTTGGAATGAAACTGCATATCCGCATATGCAAAAGTACTTCGCAAAAACAGAATTCACTATATATATGTATATTCTTTTTCTTCTTTCAGAATAGTAAGAAGAAGAAAAAAAAGAAGGCAGGACTATAGCATACAAACTCTCTTCTTCGGCTGACTCAAAAGACCAGCTCCCCATGCAGGCAGCCAGAACAGGGGACAGGAGAGGGCTGGTGTGTCAACATAGGTAAGGAACCTGCACACCACAGCCTGTGCCCACCAGGAAGCAGGAAGGACCCCGTGTGGTTGGGGTCTGCTCTTAGAGAATGCTGGAAGAGCACCCTTGGAGCCACAGAGCCTGCAGGGAGCCTTGGGCCCTGAGCCCCTTCCCACCGGCCCTCAATTCTAGGCCGTCCAGGGAGGACCGCATAGGCAAATATTCTTCCAATCAGGCAAATATCTGGGCAGTCATGTCACCACCAAGAGTATTTCTCATTATATAGACTAATGAGAACGCTATGCTTCTCGGGAGCAATTTATCAAGGCAACATCCATTATAAATGACATTTTTCCTGAACTAACAAAGAATGTGAGGCTGGGGAAACTGGTTAAAAGGAAATGTTTAGCTGATTCCAGAAATCATTCTGAAATTAATGACCTACCCTCTCGCTGCTCAGGGATCCCTCTGTGCTCTGCCTCCCCCTGGAACCCCTGCCCTGGCCACCCACAACCAGACCACCGGACCACCACCACCATCGGAGCCAGCAGGCTGGGGAAGGAGACCAATGCCAGCTCCCAGGAATACCCTGCCTTAGGAGGAGAGCGCAGTCTTGAGCAGCAGCATCACTGAAGCATAGAAGACCAGATTATTTGTGGTCCCAACTTGCTGAGGCAAGATGAAAAATACAGCAAACTGTAGTTGCTGAACTCAGCTCTTTTTCTCTTTCTTCCATCTTTCTCCTTCGCTGAGGTTAGTGTTTTACAAAAAGGGCTTTAAAAAAATAAAATCTATAAACTAGGGGGTTCCAACCTGTCAGTTTTAAGGTAAGCACACAGAATGCAGCATCCAGGGAGGAGAGAACACAGGCCATCTGAGTCACCCACAACAGGACTCTCACCATGCACATCCTCACGTGCGCACCCATGTGAGGGCCCTGCCACCATGACAGGTGCACACCACATCCCCCCAACCACAGGCCCTTCCCCTATGCCTTGACTTGTGTGGGTCCTCCCTGTTGCTGCCCTCCGAGTCCAAAGCAAGTGACCTCAAGTTTCCCTTTGACATCAGAAAGCCAGGAGCCATGCCCTCCTGTGTGGGCCGTGCATCAGTGCTGAGCCCACAGAGCTGCAGGCTTGCCATGGATCAGCACATATCCATGTCTCCCACAGGGAATGGGCAGGACAAAAATCAGAGAGGACTCGGCAAACTGCTCAGGGAAGCAGATGGCCACTGGGTATCCCTGGGCTAGTCACTGGCACCCTGAAAACCCCTACTGAAAATCAATGAAATATCAAGACCCTGGAGCGTCTGAGAATTTGAACGGAAGCCTCTGGCTTCATCTGAGAAGATAAAGTGTGTGGACAGACATTCCCATGTGGCAAGAAAAAGATGGTGACTCCTATGTGATGATACGATGCCAGGTGAGGAGTGAGAAGACCTTTCGTGAGCTCATCAAGCATCGAAATGAATTCATCTTAGAATAAGCAGCCTCTGGGGCCCAGTCAAGTTCCTCACTGCTTCTAGTGAGTCTCTTACACATACCCTGCAGGGCTCTGCCAAGGCTGAGTTTCAAAGGATGGGGGACAGGGCACAGGAGTACAAAGGACAGAGAGAAGAAAAGCCTGAGTCAAAAATGAGATACACGTAAGGGCAGAACCAGAAAGGAAGGGAAGGCCATCACAGCCTATGGCGGATGCAGCGTAGGACCTGGATCCCGCAATGAGTGTGAATGAGTGGATTCTCGAGTGAGGTCCCAGAGTCTGGATGTAACAAAGAGAGGGCTTTCCAGACCACCTGTGCTCCAGCCCACACAGAAGGAAGCCCCTGAGGGGTCTGCTACAGAAGAGTGTTTGGGTCATCACAAAATGTGTATGTCGAAACTTAATGCCCAGTATGACTGCATTAGGATGGTGAGGCACAGTTGGTGACACATCACAAACCACCGCCCATACCTAACAGAAAACAAGAGGGGCCGGGAGCAGTCAGGTTCTGCTCCGGGAGAGCTACAAGAGAACGACACCACAGGGGCACAAGTCAATCAGGCTGATACATGTGACCCCGGGCCCTAGGGAGCAGTCCTCCAGCTTCCTGCACAGGAACGCAGCATCTCCCAGTAGCCTGACGGTGTCCATCCACGGATGGTCTTCCAGGGGGACATGGTGCTTCACTATGTTCTTTCTTGCTATCACTTGGCCAGCTGGACATCCTTACAGGCAACCTATATTTCATCTGGATATTGCTAGTGATGTTGCTGGTGTTGAAAGGAAAGAGGGAGTACAACCTACCATTGCACTGGAATGGGGTACAACGAGTTTTGATATATCTGGTCTATGGTAATGAGGAAGGTACACCAGTTGTAGAGCTGACTCTACAGTTGACTACCCAGTTGAAGTAGTGGATACTTAGTGATACCCAAGCTATTGAAGGCCTTCAACAGAGACTTCTCAAACCAGGAAGTAAACTGGGAATGGCAATTTAAGATCAGGTGGCTGATGATCTGTAGGCAAAGGATCTGCAAAGGGTATAAGCTGCTATTTTTTAAAAATATTTATTTATTTATTTATTTATTTATTTATTTATTCATGATAGACAGAGAGAGAGAGAGAGAGAGAGAGAGAGATACAGAAGGAGGGAGAAGCAGGCTCCATGCCGAGAGCACAATGCGGGACTCGATCCCGGGACTACAGGATCGTGCCCTGGGCCAAAGGCAGGCGCTAAGCGCTGAGCCACCCAGGGATCCCCAAGCTGCTATTTTAATGAAGGTGTCCAGGATGCTCAAACAATGGTTAGTAAGTGCACAGAACTGAACATAAATGAAATAAAAACTTGTCCTACCCCAGAAGGCATTTAGGAGTTTACAGGATCCAATAGTCTCCTTAGCCCTCCAACCCCCTCTAGGCTCAAATACAGGTAGCACATCTGATGGCATCACGCAGAGCATCACTTCTGGTATGTCCCTGTGACACAGTCAACATCTTGACAAGGCTGCAATGGCCAGCTGCCATGGGGCCATGGCCCACACATAATTTCTGGACGCCAGCCTTCCAGGCCAGAAGATGCTCCCACTCACCTTCCTAGAGCAGATCTTCTCAAAAACCATCCCTTCTGAGCCCTCCTGCTCTGAAAGGGAGCAGAGGAGGACAGCAAGAGGCACGAGAGAGAACAGGATGCCACCCAAGCTTCCATCTTCAGAGCAGAGCCAGCCAGCTTGGAGAAGTTGAAGAGTCAAGGGTTAAGACCAGTTAGGTCACCCCAAAGAAGACTTCTGAGCTTCTCCCAAAACTGAGACCTCAGAGCTGGGTCCTTCTAATCCAGTTCCCACCAAAGAGCTAGCAGCCCTGCTCCCCCTACATGGATAGGGGCTGCTGTGACCAGCAATAGGAGCCTGAAGAGGCTGCCTGGCTTCCAGGTCAGGGGCCAGATCACTACACAGAAGCCCAGCACCCAGCCCAGGGAGAGAAAGAAGGAGCCAGGACAGTGTCAAGCCAGCCCAGGCACTCGAAATCTGAAACTTGCCTGTACCTTGGAAACCTATATTTTTATGCTGTTTATGTTTTCTATAATTACTTCCTTTCAGTCTTGCCTCTGCATTTACTGAGGCCTACCAAACTAATAGTACATAGTAACAGCTAACAATCTGCAGTGTTTACTACGTGTCTGCTAAGCACCTCTAAAAGCAATACCCCACTTTCCATAGAAGGAAACCCAGCCTTGGACACATGAAATGACTCGAGGCATGGCTGAGAAGTGCTGGGGTGGAGACTTGAACCCAGATGAGCCCGAAGCTCTGGGTCTTCCTAGGGTTTTGGCTGCTGCTCCCATGTGGGGTGGACATTGTCCTCCGGGGGTAGGTATTAGAGTGGCAGTAGAATCCAAGAAAGAGGCTCCAGGGTAGGGCAGTCACAAAGGCAGAGCCAATGATGCCTGAGCTTGAACACACTCTGCCCCCTTCCCCACCAAGAGTCATACCCAGGCTCCACCCAGAGGGCACTGGGCTTTGCTGCCAGGAGGAAGGCGTGCCCCTCACAGGGCTACAGCACACCTGCTCTTGGTCTCTGGCCTCAAAATCATGGTCTTTCTCCAGCTCAGAGGCCACACCTCACCCCAAAACAGAACCTAGCCCAGCCAAGCACCCACCTGGCACCCACCATCTCACTCCCACTCCCTCAGAATTTCCCAGCCTTTCTTAAACAACAGCTGCCCATTTGAGTCCCCCTCCTTCTGCCTCTAGTGGGATATGAGCTGTCATGGCCTTTGCCAGGGTCCCCCAGCCTTGAGGGTCAAATGACAGCAGCAAGACAGCCTCTCCCTGCCTCATGACCACACCGGAAAAGTGTGGGAGACCCTGCCTCAGTCTGTTACAAATCACCACAAACTGAGTGGCTTATAATGACAGAAATTAATTCCCTCACAGTTCTGGATGCTAGCCATCTGAGGTCAAAGGTCAGCACTCTGAGGCTGCCAGAAGAGGAGGCTTTCTCAGCTCTTGCAGGGGCTGGTGGCTCCCAGCAGTCCTTGTGTTTCTTGGCTTGTAGCTCCATCTCTCCAGCCCCTGCCTGTCTTCACTGGCTTCTTCCCAGCATGCCTTTAGGGTAGCTCTCCCCTTGTCATAAGGACACCCTAACCCAGGATGGCCTCAGCTAATTACCTCTGCACAGGCCCTATTCAAACAAGCCCACATTCTAGGTTCCAAGAGGACATGAATTTCTGGAGGGACGCTGCTCAACCCACCTAGACTCATCAATCACCTTCCCCTTGTGGCTGATGCTTCATCTCATCTCCCACCGCCCCCCAGCTGACTTCAGATGCAGGCTGAGCCTCCCGAGTGCCCAGCCTGGCTGACCACTCCTCCAAGGGCAGCTGTGACTCTCCAGGATCTCAGACTCTGCTGCCCACCCAGGGACAGCCAGCTCCTCTCTCCCTCCTCAGGGCCATCTCTGGGAAGCCCTCAGGAGCTGTCCTAGAGGGTCAGAGCCCCATCCAGAACCAGGTCCCCAGGACCCACATGCTACAGCGACACCCCAAGGGAGCAATTCTTACTGTGCTTTCCCCATTCTCTGTGTCCTGCCAGGGAAAGACAGCTACAGGCCTTCACCTCACTTCCTTCCTCAGGGCCTCAGACTCCAATCCTTGTCCTCCAAGGGCCAGGTGCACCCCAGCACTGCAGTCAGACAGACCATGCAGGATGCCATTTGGCAGCCAACTCGCTGTAATGGGTCAGCCAGACCCATGCAGAAGCACCACCACTCTCTGTCTGACGACAAGCACTAGTCTCCACACTCAGCCTAACTCAGTCTTGGAGGCTCGGGCCCATCCATCTGTTCCATTCACACCACAGTGTCTCTCTGCACCGACATCCCATTTCCAATGACTGTCTGGGCTCACGGCAAACACTTGGATTGTTTTCCAGAGAATAAACAAACAGAGGTCATTTTAATAGTAAAAATGCCAGCTGGATATTAAAACAAAAGTTTTTGGATGCTCCACACAAGTAAACAGCAGATACATCCGGACCACTCTGTCGCCCCAGCATACTCCATCTGCCGTTGGAAGGGAGCTCTAGGGAAGGCAGAGAAGGAGAAAACACGGGCAAACAAACAGCCCCTCAGTGGTGGATCTCGGAAGTAGGTTCATCAGACTGCACGTCCCAGGACCTTCTCTAGAGGACCCCATACGTCACGGACCATCGGCACGGTGTGCCTACAGGTACTGGTTCTTAACCCTACTGGGAAGATAATCATCTAGGGAGAGCCAGGTGAAACCAGATTTCTGGACCCCAAATCCAGGAATTCTGTTTCAATAGATTTTAGGAGGGACCCAGGAATCGGTGTTTTAATAACCACCACCGTTGACTGAAGTAGGGGCTACTCTGGGGAGACAACACAGCAGCAGAGTGAAAGCACAGCCTTTGGAGCCAGCCTGCTTCAGGCTTCTGCTCACCATATTAGCCATGTGGTCTTGGGCAAGTGGCTTAAAATCTCTGGTCTGGGTGTCCCCCACCGGATCAGAGAGAAACAACAGCGTCCGCCACAAAGGGTTGGTCATGAAGAACACGTGAGGTTGGGCATGAAAATTCCTAACACAGTGACCCGGTGCCTAACACACAGAGCTCCATCAGTGTCACGTGCCTCTCACCTACCCCACATCCCTCTGGGCAAGGCTGGCCCCCTGAAGGGGTGGCCATCCAGCGTCAACCACAGGGGGACGGATAAGTCCCTTTGGCAGCCTTGCTCTCTGGGGCACTTAGGCCTGCGTCCGGGTGGTAGATCCCAAGTGGTGCCCACCACGTACGGCAGACCAAGACCAGAGCAGGATGGGCGTTGGCTAGCCCCAAGGCGCATGCTAAGCCCAAAAAGCAGTAACTCCAATGTGGGGGACCCCCCCACGTGTATTCTTTGCCTCTCTGAGGCTTCATTCGGTGTCAGTGAACATGTGAGCCGTATCCCTGTGACCGGGGGGTACCGCACGTGGAGAGGCACTCCTGTCCAGCCCCTCCACACCGAGGGAGGGGCGGTGGCCTTCCAGGGAAGATCTCCCAGGGAAAGAGCCGCAGGAGACAAGGGTGGGGCCTACAGGCCCACCTGCCTTTCCTTCTCGCATTTCAGATCTCCCCACTTTACAACCATGGAAAGCGGAAAGGAAAGCGTGGGTTTCATTACCATTATGGAAGAAAGCAATTCTTTACAGAAGTGGCCCCTGCCGTGCAGAAACACTTCGGGGGAGCATGCTGACAAAACCCAGAGACAGCACACAGACCCACTCACAGAAGGAATTCCTCTTGACTGCGTACACACACATTCATCCCCTCATGCCCCTCGTGTGACTACACACGCATCCCCCGGAGAACACGCACAGTGAGTCCTCTTCCCTCCCACTGCCACCCCCGAAGAGCACAGTGACCCAGGCAGAGTCACCAGGGAATGACTCTGTTTTGCTCTTCCTCTTCCAAGAATGAGGAGGCCAGCTCCCACCCTGCCCTGTCCGGCCCACATGTTTCTGAGTCCGGGAAGCCCAAATGCTACACAGAACAGCCCACAGACATGCTTTCAGAGCCGGCAAACCTAGACTCAGAGATGCAGCAGCCACGGTGCCCTGGAGAGATGAGCTGTCACGGGCCACACCACCCAGAGGACTCGAGGAAGGGCCCCAGGGACAGAACCCTGGCAGGGAGGAGGAGGGGCTGTAAAGGCATTTTCTCGGATTGTCAGCGTTGTGGCACAAGAGGGATCGTAGAGACCAGTGAGCCCACTCCCCTCACTCCAGAAATGAAGCTGTTGCCCAGAGGGGCCAGCCACTAACCCAAGGCCCCTCTTCCAGCTCCTGTGTGTGTGCCGGTGTGCTGAAACTCCGAGCCTTGTAGAACAATCCAAGGTTCAAGGCCCTCTTCCAAAGGCTCAGCAGCTCCTGCGCAGTCTCACATGCCCTCGAGATCTCTCTTCTGCCCCCCACACCTCACATAACCACATGTACAGTAGCCATAAACACTAACCACCCACATCTTCTCGTATAAAGTAACGGAATCATAAGACAGATGTCAGTGCAAAGCCCTTGGTTTTTGTTTTTGTTTTTTTTTTTACCTCACTGGTGGCAGAAACTTTATTAACGCCCTGAACCCACGGTTCTCCTCAGATCACATACTCCCTCTGCCCCCTGCCCTCAATTCTAGAAATAATGCATACCAATTTACGAAACACAAAAGCTGGGATAAGTGTCATTTCATTCAGCCTTTCTGTTTTCAGATAAAGGCGCAAACCCCAGCAGGTTACATAACATCCCTGAGGTTTCCCAGCATGAAGGGCTGATGTCGGCTTAGGACTCAGGAACTCTGGCCAAGGCCTGGTCCCTTCCAGTAAGCCTCTGACACCAACCTAACTCACATTTCCCTCATATTTGAAAAGAAGCCCTCACCATGCCTTATTCTTTTTTTTTTTTTTTTAAGGTTTTATTTATCTAATCAAGAGAGAGACAGAGGCAGAGACACAGGCAGAGGGAGAAGCAGGCTCCATGCAGGGAACCCGACATGGGACTCGATCCAGGGTCTCCAGGATCACGCCCCGGGCTGTAGGCGGCACTAAACCGCTGAGCCACCGGGCTGCCCACCATGCCTTATTTCTATCTGGTCCTCACAGCACCCCGGCTTAGGATGGGCAGTAATGCCCCAGTCACCAGCATGGTGCTCACTGTCACAGGGTAAGGAAGTAACAGCTCCACGATGCCTAAGCAAGTACCAACCCCACGGGAGACCAAACCTGCCCTCATCCCAATCCCTGGGCCTGCAGTCAGTGACAAAAAGGGGAAAATTGTGCTGTTACCCAAGGTCATCAGGGAAAACAGAACAATGAGGATTTGGTCACATTCTTTTGCAGAGAAAACAGAGAATTTGCTTATCCTTATCCATCTCCATAGCCAACTCTAATTCCAAAAGGTCTTAATATGCTCTCTTGTCCCTTTTCCAAAGTCATCCTACAATATATATTTTTAATCTGGAAGGGCCCCAGCACAACAGCACTTCTGTAGGTCACTCATCTGGCAGCCTGCCAGGAACAAGGAAGCCGCCTGCATGGAGTATAACGTTTGCACACTGAAACAGATATTTTACTCCTAAGAAAATCCTTTATCTCTTCACTTAGAGTCTAATCGGTCCTGGTGCATACATAATTCTAAAACATAGGTGATCTGGTTTTCTCTTCCACGGAAAGCCCGAGAACGAGAAAGGGTGACAGAAGGAAACTCCCAGGGGCAGCCAGAGCCTTCAGCAGGAAATGACAGCAAACACGAAGAAGGAGACAGAACTACTAGAAAAGCAAAACACAGTGACTCAAAATTCACAGTATCTGGGGCTAATTAGTGCAGGGGCAAACGGATGTCTCCAAGTCAGGAACACCTGAAGGCATCAGCGCGTGCCATCTGCACGACGTCACCGCCCGTCAACGAGAGCACTGTGTCATCAAGAAAAGGTTAAGTTACCTTCTACAATCTCTGTTTCAGGAGACAAAGAGCATTCAAGAACTCAAGTACTTCTTGCACCTTGCACCGTGCCAGGCCCTGGGCTGGATGCCGGGGTAAACGGACAAGCGCCGGCACAAGCTCGAGAGACGCACTCGGTGGGCCGTGCACGCAGGTGAAAGCCCTGGAACAGGCAGCTGGGCCTCACGTTCCTTACGGAAGGCGCAGCACAGTATGAATGATGACGATGAGAGGTGTTTCCCTTTCCTCCCCACACGCTCACGTGCCCCTTCTAGAAGGTGAGCAGGATTCGGAGGCCAGGAGGCCTGGGTGGCCCTGCCACTGGAAGGCCTTATTTTCATTTGCGAAAGCAGGCTGAGAGCCAGAGGTGCCCAGGCCTGGTGAGCGGCGCCAGACAGAAGGCCACCTCCCCGGGCTAGAAGAAACCTGGGGCCGTGGCCCCGGGGCCCAGCTGAGGCAGCGGGTCAGGGAACCCCACAGCCTTGAGGGAAGTACCTGCAGGGCCTCTCTGGGCCAGTCTGGAGTCAGCAGAGTTCACAGGGGTGATGGCCCAGGGCTACCCAGCCAATGCTGAAGGACCCATGGTCAGTGGGGCTGGCAGGAGGAGCAGCACCACAGGCCGCAGACCAGCCTCCCCCCCCCTTGAGGCTCCCCCACCTGCGGTGGCCGGGGGCCCCAGCATGCCACAGACAAGGGAAGCTCAATTCACTGGGACTGCATTTCCTGCCAACCAGGATGGTGGGGGGAAGGGGGAGCTATAGCTGGTTTAGAAAGATCAGGAAATGTGATCTGACCCCAGAGTGCTGCGGAGTAAAATCCACACACTTTACAAGTACAATGCATCCTAAGAATAGCTCTGACTGGTTGGGACAAAGTAGTGCTGGAACACAGGCAACAGAACACAGCTTCCTGGAAGGCGGAGAAGCTTCGAAGAGGTGATGACCTCCGAGGGTCATCTGAGATGAATGAGCACTTTCCATTTCACAGGAGAACATCCTCTGCAGGGGGGCCCACCCGTGCAAGATCCCAGAGACAACTTACATGCCCAGGGAGGCTTGAGCCCAGGTGCCCAGAAGGAGTGCCATGAAAGGGACCAGAAGCAGGGGCCTCAAATCCTAGACTCTTCGGGAACGTGAGGCAGGAGGGGCCCGGGCTTTGAGTGCTTCGAAAAGTTCATTCTGAGGACTTATCTGATGGCTGCTCACTGCCAAGGTGTTTGATTGCAAAATCCATTTCCAAATGGCCTGCTCGTCTGTGAGAAGCTACAAGGACTGTATATCAGGAACGGCCATCCTCCTAAGGTTCCGCATCCCATCCCGCCTCCCAGCTTCCTCGGGCAGCAGCCACTCCCGTTCCACACCGACCCAGTCTGCCCCTCCCCAGAAGCCCCACAGATCACCAGGCACCTGGCCTGCCCACAGCCCAAGCTCAGGAGCGTCATTCGTCATTAGAATGAGCAGATGATGACCCCTGCATTTACCCACAGCATGTGGTTAGAATGAAGGGCTGAAGCCCACAGGCCCACCACTGTGACCTCTGCTCAGCACCCCACACCTGAAGATGGGCCCTTTCAAGTCTCCAAGGAGAAAAGAAACAAGAGAGAGAACACGCTGGCTCCCCCCACCCCCAGCCCACCCCACCCCATTCTAACTACCTGGCAGGTTATCCAAGCCCAGCAGGGCCCACGGCTGAGCTGGGGGGCACTGGAAACCCTGCTCTAGTTAAAATACATCTATCTGCAGCATTCAGAAAATAGCTATCTACAGCATTGCTTTCAGCTATAATGGAAAACTCATGGCTTTTATCTCCCCAACTTTATGACTATTGATGGGATAGAGGCTGAGGTTTGATGACCATTTAATAGCCGACCCTGTGCAGTTAGAGGAGCATCAGAAAGCAATGAAAGCGCCGAGATGATTGTCTGGCAGAGAATTCTCCGCTGAGGTCCAGGAAGCAAAACAACCACCCTCCCCAGGCTCCGACAGGAGAAAAAAATCCAAGTCATCATCGTTTCTGTTTCTCCCTCCTCCTTTCTGCCATTGACCTCTAGGATGTTGATGCAAAGGGGAGAGAGGGGCGGGGGACATGAGCAATGTAGGAATGAGTCCTTATGCGGAAAGGCGGGGTGAAGGGGGCGCTGACTGGACACCCCCCCACCAGCCCTTCCTGCTCAGCCTGTAGTCCCCCATGGACTGGCTGGGCTTCTGGCAGGACTACAGGGGCTCCGGACTGTCTGATGGGCTCCCTGGGAAAGAACTGAAAGGAAAAGGAAAGAAGCAGAGGTCTGGTCTAGCCCATGATCCAACTGGTCTTCGACCTTCTGTCCACGGCCAGAAGCCAAAAGCGATTTCAGGGCTTTGCAAGTACTCAGGCACCAAGCCTTCCCTGTACTCCACCCCTTCCCAGGTCTGAGGGATCTGCCCAGTGTCTCCATCCCTGCCCACCTTCCTCCCCAGGTTAGAGGCCAGGGCTCTGTCTGGGGGTGGGGGTGAACACAGCACACTTTTTAAAAAGTTTTATTTATTTGAGAGAGAGAGGGAGGAAAGAGAGAGAGAGAATGTGTGCACTTGAGTGAGGACAGGGGCAGAAGGAGAGAGAATCTTAAGCAGACGCCCCGCTGAGCAAGGAGCCCAAAGTGGGGCTCGATCTCATGACACCGAGATCACAATCCGACCTGAAACCAAGAGTCAGTAGCTCAACCGCCTGTGCCACCTGGACACCCCCACATCACACTTTCAGACATGCAGGGAGGGGCTATCGGGGCTGGATTCTCTGCAGCATTACAAGCACCTTCACTGATCTCTTATTTTCTACAACTGCCCTGTAAGGGAGACACTCTTTTAAATAAGGGAGCTGAGGCTCAGAAATGGTCCATGTCTGAAGCCTGGGACCCCGGTTTTTGACTCCCTGTCCAATGTACCCACTGCCAGGCCAAGATGCCTTGCCCTGCCCGGGGAGGTAAGACCTGCCCTTCGGCCTGGGCTCTGCCATTCTTGAGCTGTGTGGCTTTGGGCAGATAACTTTACCTCCCTGGACCTCAGTTTCTTTATCCAGAGATGAAATTTTGTTGAGATAAGCTTCAAGAGCTCCTACAGCTCTGTTTCCAAGTGAACTCACAGATTTTTTTTTTAAAGATTCATTTACTTATTTATTATGATAGACAGAGAGAGAGAGAGAGAGAGAGAGAGAGGCAGAGACACAGGAGGAGGGAGAAGCAGGCTCCATGCAGGGAGCCCAATGCGGGACTCGATCCCGGGACTCCAGGATCACACACTGGGTCAAAGGCAGGCGCCAAACCGCTGAGCCACCCAGGGATCCCCTGAACTCACAGATCTTATGGGGCTCTACAAAAACACATTTTCAGGTACAATGTCTTATTCTTCCTGTAGCTGCCACCTTCCAGACAACACACCATTCTCCCATCGGGAATAAGGCTGAGGAACACTAAAGACATGGAAACCAAGGCCTTACCCCTGCCAATCCCCTTGTTATACACCATCACACCAGGGTTCCTCCAAGCCACCCCTCCTTCCAGCAGCACAGAAGGGAGGAGGATGCTCAGGCCAGTGGACAGGGACCTTCAGGGCTCTCCCTTTCCCACCTTTGGGCCAGTGAAGGTGCTTGGGGTTGGTTCTCTCTCTGAGGACCCCTCTACCAGCCCAATTTCCTTAAAGACATAGACCTTAATTAAAGCAACTGGAATACAAAAGGAGGAACATGCAGAAGAGGTGGTCAAGTGCCTCCTCCACCCCCAGGGTTTCTGTGGACACATTCCTAGCAGGGGGAAGAAGGAGGCAGGGGCCCCCCCAGACCTGTTCACCTGCCCAGCTTTCTTCTCGCCCTGCCTACCTTCTAGGAGATGAGAGCCCACCTGTGCTCCAAGCACAGCTCTGCATCTCGGTCCATTAGCAGGGCAAGCTGGCAGCTTAATTGCCTCTGCTGCTGGGGCCCCCAGGTCTTCTGAGCTCACTGGTTACCACTCGGTAGCTACTAGTTGATTTCTCAGGGATTTCCAATCATCCCTGCTGGAACTAGGGGAGGATTAGCGAGCAGCAGGCAATGATCCTTGCTTAGTTTACTTAAAACTCCCCCAGAGAAGCAAAGCACTTAGGAAAACCAAGTGGAGAAAATATGCCACCGCCCCAGACCTTCCCTCCAGGCTCGGCCTGCCAGTACTCTCCAGTCCAGGCTTCACTGGTGGGCCCCACCACCCTCACTCTCAACACCACCAGCTAGCTTACGTTTTAATGGTGCCAACACCCATACCGACTCCTAAAATTCTCCACCTTGGGCATCATGCTTCCTTGTCTTTGGATAGCTGCTAAAGAGGCCTTCACATATTCCATTCTAAAACTCACTGCTCCATTACAGTCCTCACCCTACATACTGCCTCTGAGAAGTTAGAGGAAACAGACCACGCTCTCATGAGTGACCCACTCCAGCTGAACGCAACCCAAACCCACAAAGAGAAACGAGCCACAAACCAGTCCCTCCCTCTGTCTTGAGGAAGTCCTGAGTCCAGGACCCAAGAGCTCTCTGAGGGCCTTGCTGTCTGGTACCCCTTCCTCTCCAAGGGCCTAGAATGTGCCGTCCCTTACCGTCCCGCAGGCTTGGATCCGGACACAAGGTTCTCCCATAATAAGAGTGAATGCACACGTGTACAAAGAACCAAGGGGGCATGTCATCCCCAGGGACACAAACCCATGGGGAAAACCAGACTGCCATCGAAATTGGGTAAACCTGCATATATGGAGATGTTAACAAAGGCTGACTGTTAACAATATATTTAGAGGAAAAAAATAGCTTACAAAACAGCATGTACTGCATGACATCATTTTTACTAAAATATGTGTATGCATATTTAAAAAGTCTAGAAGTATATTTTCTCCAAAATGTTTGCCATGGCTTATTTCAGGGTGTTAGAGTCAAAGATGATTCCTACTTTCTTTAGTATGCCTATCTTGCCTGAACGATGTGTTATAGCAAGTGCATATCACTTTTATAATCAGCAAAAATGGTAAAGCAAATTCCATTTTAAAAATCAGGAGGAAAAAAAGAAGAAAGAAAAGGGAAGGGAGGGAGCCTCCTGGCTCAAATAATCCATTCTCTTCACTTGGCCCCAAGAGACAGGAGATCTGTGTCACACCTGCTCAGAAGGAACCTACAAAGCCCATCAAACTTGATACTTATCTGAGCCTGGCGAGGGAGCTCAAGCCTCTGCTTGGTACCTCTGAGGATGGGGAACTCACTACCTAAAAAAGCAACCCATCCCAGTTTCAGCAAGATCACAGTCTAGTGTCTGCAAAACGTCGTACTAGGACTGCAACAGTATTAGGATATAACTCCTAATCCAGGACGCTTTTCACCTGACTCTATTTCTTCCCCTTACTAAGCAACAAGTTTGGAAAACCCTGAGTCTGTTGAAATTGGGATCAACAGAGGAAGGCCTGGGAGGAGCTGGGAGAGACCCTATGTGCTCTATGTCTCCCCAGGGCATCTCAAAGCTCCAATATCTCTCTCTCTCTCTCTCACACACACACACACACACACACACACCCCTTCCTCCCTCCACCTGCAGCACCTTCTGCTCCAAACAGAACATTTCTCCTTGCCCAGAACAAGCCAAGCCCAAACCTGCTTCTCCCTCCTGTCCCCCTCCCCTGGAAGCCTCTGCCCCTACAGCACCCTGCCCTCCCTCCCACCCCAGCCGTAAGACCCTGACTCCACAGCACCTTCCATGGCCCTTCAAGCCCCAAGGCTCCTCTTCTCTGAATGCCTGCGGCATGCAGTTTAATCCTTGTAACACCTAATTAAGTGGGGCCTCCTCTTCATATTTAATGTTTTCACACGTGTGAGACTTGTCTCCCCAAATGAGCTTACATGCTCTTTGAAGGAACTAATGTTTACCTTATGCTTGTGTGCCAGGTCCCACGCTCACTGCGCTCCTGCATTACTTCCCTTAATTCCATAATCTTGATCCCAAGCCCCGGCCTCCCTCCGGAACTCCCACATACACAAACACTTCACTGGATTTCCACTTGTTGCCGACAACAGCTCTGAAACCCAGGCATCTTCCCTCTGGGCCTAGACCTCGTCTTCTTCTCTTCTCTCAGGTGATGGCTTTACCAATCAGGAGACCACCAGACCGGACACCATGGCATCAGTCTGGACTCCCCCCTCCCTCCAGTCCCTATCCTGTAGGTCTCCTGGGACTGACCTCATCTCCGAAGTGTCTCTGACCCGGTCTCTCCGCACCAGCCCTCTGCCTTGGCCTGACCAGAGGCCCCATCGCAACACGGTCCCAGTGGGGCCTCTTTGTCTCCAGCCTCACTCTCCTCAAACCACTTTGTACACAGCAGCAAAAGAAATCTTTCCAAAACACTGGCGGGATCATGTTAGTCTCTTGCTTAAAACATTTCATGACTTCCCAGTGTCTTCTGGAGAAAATCAAACTGGCTCTCAGCCTGCACTTCATAACATACTCATTCCCCCTGTAAGGACGAGGCCTGCCTCCTTGTGTAGGCCCTATTCCTCCCTCAAACTTGCCTCAGGTATCTCCCCCCACCCAAAGCTGCCCTCCACAATGGCCCCTGCCAGCCTCAGTGAGGCAAGCCCTCCATCTCACATCCAGTACAGGGCAGGCCTGTGGTTTACCTGAGTGTCCTGGGTGCTAAGCATTCACAATAGTTCCACTGAATGGGTTACCAGGCTTCAACGTGGCATCATGTTACTGCCCTTATTTTGATGAGGAACACAGAGGCTCTGTGATGTTAAAGAAACTGTCCAAGCTCACACAACTGCCAAGGTGAGGATCTGAAGCCAGGACTGTGACTCCAGCTGCTTCATTCCACCCTTTGAAGAATATAATCTGGGGAATCTTTTCTTGAGCAAGTCACAGAGCTCAGAGAGCACCCGCCACAGGCCAAGTGGTGGAGGAGTCACACGCTTGAGATGACCCCTGCCAGACTAAAGCAATGCACCTTGGGCAAGGCAAGCTGTGAACCACTATCCCAAGATTCCCCATTGCTCCAAAATGAAGAGTGGATATCTTACTCTTTATGCATACCTCATTGTCCTGCTTCTACTCCAGGTAAGGGCACCAATGGTTTTATGCTTCCTCACCTCAGAAACCTTGGGCTGACTGCGCCACCTGCATGAGGGCTGTGAGTCTTCCATAAAAGCCTCCATGGGCCCCCATGTGGACATCCAGCTCTAGGATACCAGGAAGAAGGGGAACAGGGCTGCCTCACCCCTGTGGCTATCACCCCAAGAAGACAAAGAACAAATCCCAGCTGACCATGGGAAAAGTCACATCCCACCCCTGAGCACCACAGAGAGGAATTCCCATGCAGTAGCCCTAGAGGCACTTCTCAAACGTTCCTCAATGTTGTAGCATGTACCTCCTTGCCGAAGAAGGCTGAAAAAGCAAGTTTCCTCGGGCAGCCCAGCCTGTCTTCTCTGGGAGGGTGTTCATGTAGGTTTTTCAAAAGGGCAAGGGGCTTAAAGAAAGGTCTCTTCTTGTATTTTAAGGACGCTTTTGGTGATAGCTAGAAAAACTGAGTCAATGGCAACCATATCACAGCCCCTCAGAGCCCAGGGAGGACATGCAAGGTGAGGATTAGAGTCCTAATCGTACTGCAGTGTGAGAGTCAGCATCAGAGACCGTGACACAAATGGAGCTCACAACACGGGCTCTCCCCAAGGCTGAGCAGCCTCAGAATCACAGCCTCACTCTGGCCCAGGGTGTGGCCCTGCAGAGTGCCATGGGAGTGCCTGAGCATGCCCATGGTGGCAGTGACTCCCACCCTATACTTCTCAAAGCCAAGCCAGTGGTTGGGGTCCCCTTGGCCATTTCTCCATTGAACAGAGGAGCAACTTCCCCATGCTGCACCTGCTTCCTTTCCTGGAGGATCTTTCCCAAGAAGCTCTGACCAACCAACTGACAAACATTTCTTTCAGTCTGATCAAGCTTCGGCAATCACCTCTTCACCCAAACCGCTGTGGAAGAGGTCACCAGTGCCTTCTACTTTCCCAAATCCAATAATTAGCTGTGTGCCCTCATCTTTCTGGACCTCTCCACAGCATCTGACACAGCTGTCCTCTCCCTCTTTCTCACAAATCTCCTTCAGACACCTTGGGGCACCATAACACCACCCCCAACCCCTTACCAGGCACTTATAGGTGCTAGGTACATTCTCAGTGCCTCTGCCCAGGCTAGCCTTTCCCAGGAGACCCTGCCCATTGCCCTCGCTTTCAATACCAGAAATATGCTAATGACCCCCAGAATTTATAACCCCCGTCAAGCTCCAGATAGGAATGTCTCAAAGGCATCTCAAAATTAACATGCCTAAAATGGAATCCCTGATTTATCTCCCTGTCTAAGCCTTCACCATCTCAGAAAATGGCATGATCACACACCAAGCTGCTCCAGCCAGAAGCCAGCAGGTTATCCTTCAATTCGTCTCTTCACTCCCACATCAAGGTATATCATTTCCATCTTCAAAATATCTCACATTTGCCCACTTATCTCCCTGCACACGGCCACCCCCTGGACTGAGCTGCCATCACCTCTGGTCTGGCGATAGTAGGATAACTTCCTCCCGGGCTCTTTGCCTCCTCCCGTGGCTCTCCACACAGTAGCCCAAGTAATCTTAATTTTAATAATGTCCCTAGTTGGCTTCAAAGCTTCCTTCTAATTGTGCTCAGAAAAAAAAAAATCCAAATTCCTTGTTATAAAACAAATATGTCACGGGGATGTAATGTACAGCATGGGGAACAGAGTCAATAATATTGTAATAACTTTGTCTGGTGACAGAGAGTGACTACACTTATCTTAGTGAACACTGCGTAATGTATAGAATTGTCAAATCGCTGTCACATACCTGAAACTAATAAAACACTGTATGTCAACTATACTTCAACCTACAACTAAATCCAAACTCCTTGCAGTGGCCAGCAAGCTCTGCATGAGCTGGCCCTGCCTCCCTCCTCTCACCTCCCCCTCCTGTTCCCTCCTGGGGCCCCCTCGCTCCAGCCACACTGGCCTCTTTTAATTTTCTCCAGCAATGCCAGGCTCCCTCCCAGCTCCAAACTTCTGCACATGCTATTTATTCCTTCTGCATGAAATGTTCTCTCCTATCCTATCTGCCTTACCTCTGGCTTCTCCATTCTTCAGGTCTCCATATAAATATCACATCCTCAGATAAACTATTCCTGACCGCTGTCCAAGTAGCTCCTCTATTTCTATGTCCCACTCATTTTGCAAATGCCAGTTATATATTTATCTGTTTACTATCTCCTCCATCAGACAATAAGCTCCAGGGGAACAGGGACCATCTCAACTATATCCTCCAGTAAGTACCTCATGTCTAGCACAGTGCCTAGCACCCAGTAAATATTTGATAAATATATAAGTCAACACAGTAGTAATAGAAGAATGGAAAAAACCAGAGACCTAACTGGGACAATAAAGTATTAAAGGAAGGTCATGTGATCAGTGGCACATGAAGGATACAGACAAGTTCTAGAAAGTATCAGTAAAAGATATAGCTAGGAGATGAGGACCACACAGGCTTTGAAGGAAGGTAAGTTTTCGTACTATAGAGTGAATATTCATGTCCCTCCAAACTGATATGTTAAAATCCTGATCCCCAGTGTGATGGTTTTGAAGGTAATTAGGTTATGAGGGGAGAGCCCCCATGATGGAATTTGTGCCTTTATTTAAAAAGGAGCTCAGTGAACGATGCAAGATGATAGCAGCTGAAAGTGTGCCCTGGTCCTATGTAAGCAACACACATACAAGTGGAGGTGATGCTTCTGGTGTGGACAAACCTTAATGACTTGTACTCCGATTCTCTGCGTTAGTGGCGTCTCCTCCAAATGGTCGTTCCTCCTGTTGCTCATCCAGCAATGGAGGGGTTCTCATGCAGAATGCCACAAGTGGGAGCCTCTGCTAGACAAGGGGTGCACCACCACATCTCTGTGGGGTGTGAGCGTTACGGAGCCCAGATATCCATGCAGCAAGCCTGGACAATAAAGGTTTAAGGCACTCTTTGCCCAGCCATGCTAAGACCCCTGCAGTGGGCAGAGCTGGAAGATGTAAACTAGATATGCAGGCAGTGGCTTCCCACCGCATTTATTTTCCCAGAGCCTTCAGTTAAAATGACATTCAACATTCCAGCTTGGTCTCAATGTGCCACAGGAAATTCCAAGAGGAGTCATTTGGGCATCCTTGGGCAAGCAGGACCCTCACTGAGGCCAGCAGCAGGAGCCAGCATGGGATCCCCAGTAGGAAGATGGGTTTGGGGGTCTCTGGCAAGGCTGAAGATCCCACAATGCTGCCCGCATGTAGAGTCTCCATCCACTAGCAACCTTGCTGGTTAGGTTTTCTTCAGGAAGATGGTGACTTCTCTACCCCATGGCGCTCCTGGAGAAAGACTGGGATTTGGGGCTCCGAGCTCTGCTCAAGCCTGGCAGGCCCTAAGCCAGGTTCATGTGTATGTGGCTCCTCTTCACAAGGGCTGCCCTCAGTGCTACCAAAGTGACCCAGGGAAGACCTGGTAGGTAGCAGACCAGAACTGTGATGTCAAGAGTACCTGAGCAGAAATGCTACCATCTAGCTGATTGTGTGGCTCTCTTCTCGCTGCAGAGGCAATAATGACAGCATGCTGGCACTAGACTCGTAAGCACCCTGAGGGCATGGACTTCCACCTACTTTACTAACTCTAATCCCAGCACAAGGCCCACAGTGGATGATCAATAAATAGCTGTCAAATGAATAAAGGAAAGTCCTGAAGACCCACATTCCTCCGCTCCAGGTGACCCACAGGGCCCTGGAACACTGGTTGGATTCCCGCAGAGCGTCCAGTTTGCCTCACCCATGCCTGTGGCAGACATCACTAATCAGTCAGTCATTCACAGTCCTCCAGGCAGCCAATCCAAGCTGGACATCTAGAAAAGACAGAGCTTTGAGGAGTCCAGAAATCCTTCGAGAATCTAATGAAAGCACCGTACTTCCCTCTCAAACATACACATGAAATTTTGCATATGATTTCACGATATTCCAGACTCTTTCCTTTAAAAGAAGTAAAGGCTTGGAAGCCCCAGAGCCCACCACCCCCTGCAAATAATCATTTGCTGCTGTGTAGAGATAGCCCGCTAAAACTGTCAGCCAACAGATTTTATAAAGAATCCAAAAGAAGCTGAAGGGCCACACCAATCAAATCCAGACCTGCCCAAATATACTGCCTGCCTGCAGATACCAGACATGCCCCCAAGCTAAGCAAGAGGGCGAGCCTGCCGAAGGGACTCCTCCCCACTCCGTGTGGATAACCTTGATGGAGAGGACCCCATCCCTCTGCCTTCCCAGCATTCCTCCCAGACCAGGACAGCATCCACTGCATGAAGGAACCCAGGCAGCCAGGGTAGCCCCAGGCTGGAATCTATTTATACCCATCCTCAGCATCCAGAGGTTAAATTACAGCCCAGGATATGGCACAGGGCCAGCACCGAGTTATTTATGTCCTCTCGGGAGACCAAGAGGAATACGGCATTTCAGACAGCCTCTTCCAAACAAGGCCTGAGAGGGGACACGGTTTACAAGACAACGGAATCATCCTCCCAGAACTTTCCAGCCCCATATACCCTGCCCCCATGCACACACACATATAGTCCAGACCATCCTCATAATGAGTGTAAGTGGAGGGTAGCAATCAAAAGATCAGGTTTAAAAAAAAAAAAAAAAAGAAAAAAAAGAAAAGAAAAAAGTAGGTCATGGCCCATTGTGGAGCTGGGGTGAGAGAATTCGACCAAATTCCATGGATTCATTCCAAGAGATTCTCCGGGCTTTTCAGACTCCGTATCAGGAGACTTTAAAAGGAAAAGCCTCCCCTTGTCTTAAGTTTACAGTTCTGAAGGCTCATGGGATATGAACGAGACAAAGGCTAGAGACATGGCTGGAGTAGGAAGCTTCCATGCTGATCCTGATCCAAAGAATCAGGGGAAGATTCTGAAGTGCTGCCCAGAACCCCAGCCCCGTAAGGAGATGTCTTTGCTTAACCAAAGGCTTCTTCAAACCCCAACACCTTGTGGTTAGTGACATTTCATAAGATGGCACAGAAGAGTCTGTTAAATATCACACTGGGGATGTACAAGGCCTGCCCCGGGGTATGCCCCAAAGCAGATTAACAAACTTGCTTTAATGTAGTGCCGGGTGAGGTGAACTCTGGCAGAGCTGTCCCCCACCCCCGTGCCCCCTGCCAGAAACCCTGGGCCAAGATTCACTCAGGAAGAAGCATAGCCAGGCCAACACCCCCAGCAGGAAAGTGAAGGGGGTGAGGCAGGCTTGGCAAAGTGAGGACTGGGTGCTAGAGCACTGGAGCACAGGGCATGTTCTGAGAGATGCCTGCAGGCAAGGGCCTCATTCCCAAAGAGTTAGCTCAAAGAAGCTTTGTCATGACCCCCATCAAAGCCAGCTTTGTCCATTAAAGTATCCAGAAAAGGAAGACTCAAAGTCTCCATTTCCTCGCCCAAACACCACAGCAATGGGCTCTCCCATTTCACAGTGAAGATTTCCACCTGCGGTGCCTACCCTGGAGGGCAGAAACCTAAAAAGATCCAATGCCAGGGAGGGCGCTCCTTCCTGGGCAGAGTGCAGAATGAAGCCTGGGTTGCCTCTTCTCCACATGCCCCCTCCTGCCACCCGTCACCTCCTTGGGCTCCTCCGCAGACATGGGGAAGGGTCCATGGGTCAGTATGTCAGGCTTGCAAGAGCATGGGGGGGAAATGAGCCCCTCTCCTTCCAGGCCTGCCCCTAGGTCCTTCAAATCTGCCTTCCCAGGCCCTCTCAGGAGGTGTCTCTGTTGTGTCCTCTTGTGCCAAGAGCTCCTCTCTCCAAGAACAGAACCGCAAGGGGAGGTGCAGGGGGAGAAGGCTGCTCCAACAGACTCAGAACTGTGGAGGGGTCCTTGGAGATGGGTGAGCATCCCCTTGTGATCAGTGAAGAAAAGGAAGGCATAACGAGTGAAATGGGCCATCCAGGACCACCCAGGAGACCAAGAGTATGTCTTCTAGCTCGAGGGTGTCCACGACAACCACTTCCATCCACCACCTATCAGTCTGTTTCACCCACGTGCACCTCCCCAACCCTGCCTTAAGCCTCAACTCTGAGTCATGGGCAAAGTTCCACAGAGGACACCTGGCCATGCTGTTTAATGCCCCAGGCCCTACTAGCCCCATCCTGGATGCAGGCAACCCTATCACATCCTGGAGCACCTAGAATTTCTATTCTTGACCCAATTCAAACATCTAGAGACGGTACTGTTCATGGGTCCTGTGGTCACTGCTGTCATTGCAAATACACTGTGTGAGGCGGCCTGGCAGGTCATGTTAGCACCTAGAAGAAGGAGAGAATGCATCTCCATGCAAGAACTGCTTTGCTCCCTTCCATCGTGTTTTGGGACTCATGCGGCTCACCAAGGTCCTGCTCTATCCCAGCTACCCGAGGCTCAGAGCTCCGCTCAGTGACTGCTAGATCCGACACCTGCAGCATTTGCTCCCAACTTCCTTTACAAGGCTCTTGGTTTCTTCTTCTGACCATCCTCTTTGTGTATGTATGATTCATTTTATTGTATTTTACTATTTAAAGATTCATTTATTTATTTGAGAGAGAAAAAGATTGAGAGTGTAAGCAGGGGGAGGGAAAGTGAGAGAGAATCCTCAGGCAGACGCCCTGCTGAGCATGGGGCCCAATACGGGGCTGGATCCTAGGCCCCTGAGATCATGACCTGAGCTGAGATCAAGAGTCAGCCGCTCAGGTGCCCCTGAGCCAGCCAGGTGCCCCCGCATAGTTTCTTTTAAATTGCCTCAAGCAGTGTCTGTAGGTGATAAGACACCTATTTTTTTTTTTTTTTTAAGTAAGCAAAACAGAAAGGCCCACCTTCTACACAGCTTTCCAGAGCCTGCAGCTAGCTCTGGGGATCAGGCCCATCTCTGAACTCAGGCAGGGCTTGTTTTCCAAACCCAACTAAGCGCTTCCCCTTCATCCAGCATGGCCCCCATATTCCCATGGCACAGAGGCCTCCCTTCCCTCTGCAGGCTCTGTCTCAGTATCTCTGTTTCTGTTTTTTTTTTTTGTTTTTTGTTTTTTGTTTTTTAGGTTTTTTTAATTAATCATGAGAAACAGAGAGAGAGGCAGAGACACAGGCAGAGGGAGAAGCAGGCTCCATGCAGGGAGCCTGACGTGGGACTCGATCCCAGGTCTCCAGGATCACACCCTGGGCTGAAGGCGACACTAAATCACTGAGCCACCCAGGCTGCCCTCTCTCTCTGTTTCTGTCTCTCTCCCTCCCTCTCATGCAAGTCCCCAACAAGAAGGTTCGCCTCCACTTCTGCCTCCTGCCAGACCTAGATCAACTGCAACTAGCTTCCGCCTCCACTCACTCACTCACTCACACAGACTTACATTCACACACCGCCTCACATATACACAGCATACACACACTTCCATACACTCTTGCATTCACATACACATACACACTCCCTCCCATGGACACACACACACACACACCATGAGACGCCATGTCTCCCACCCTCCCTCCCTCAGGAACCCCCGTCTCTTCTGGATTCTGGTTCACTCTCTACCTGCGAGCCTCTCTGTCACAAGCCCCCCTTCTTCTGCACTTCCTCAAAGAACTTGTGTTTTCGGCAGAGTTCCACCTCACTGTCCACATTAATGGCTTCTCTTATCACCAAAACACTGAGGATGCCCAAGTCTGTAGGCATCTCCAGCCGAGACTCCACCAACCCACCCTGCACCATTTCACTCACTGCTGGAGCTTTAATCACCAACGAGGCACCCAACAACTCCCAAGCCCATTTCTCCACCCCAGCCCCTTTACTGAGCATGCCCCCAGACATTGCCAAGGGGATGGCATTGGTCCTCCAGGTACCACAAATGCTGCACATCCAAAACCCGCCCCCCACACTGAATGGGTCCTTCGTCCCATGAGTATTTAACTAGGAAACATGACGGTCACCGCTCATTTATCCATTCAAGTAATGTTTGTGGAGTGTTCACCATGTGCCAGGCTCTCTGTGCAGGATGAGGCGTGGAGTAAACAAAACAGAAATGACTTCTGCCTCCAGGGAACTTTCAACCCAATCACCCAGTCCGGGCAAGTCTACTTACAAATCATATCTGAAATGATACACTTCTCTCCACTCCTATAGCTGCTTAGTCCAGGCCAGTACGCTACACTGGTAAGCAGCAGTATTGATGGATTCCGGCTCTGAAACGTGTGAGCCGTGTGACCTTAGGCGATGTACTTTCTGCATCTCGATCTCCTTGTGTGACAGATAAAGATGATAATAGTTATCTACCTCGTAGCTTTATTGTGAGAGTTAAATTAGATAAACCATATAATAAACCAGAGCCCAGGGGATCCCTGGGTGGCTCAGTGGTTTGACGCCTGCCTTCAGCCCAGGGCGTGATCCTGGGGTCCCGGGATCGAGTCCCGCATCGGGCTCCCTGCATGGAGCCTGCTTCTCCCTCTGCCTGTGTCTCTGCCTCTCTCTCTGTGTGTGTCTCTCATGAATGAATAAATAAAATCTTTTAAAAAATTTAAAAAACAAACCAGCGCCCAGCACACAGTAAGCAATCTCTGAATATCTGCACTACCGTGACTTCTGTTCCTCCAGCAGCCCCGCCTGTGGCCTCCCCCCCCCCACCCCAACAGCCCTCCCTCCACATGCCCCCACCCTCCGCAGCTCTCCATAAGGCCAGGCTCTCCCCTACCCTCCAGCCTCTGCATATGCTTTTCCAGCTGACAACCTTCTCTGGCTTTCTTTTTCCTATTTTTCAAGGTTGAGCTCAACGCCCCCTCCTCTGGACCCCCAGGCAGATGTCCCTCCACGATTTCCACCTGCAGTGCCTCATCTGAGAGCCCACAGCCCTCGCCCCACTGCACAGGGATCACTGTCTTCTCTGTCTCCACCCCCTGGACTGGCTATTCCTCGCAGAGCACGATGTTCACCTCTGCATGCCCAGGCCTTACAACTTAGTGCTGGGTGCAACAGGCGCTTGATAAATGCTTAACAACAAACAAGAACTGTAAAGAAGCAAATTTCAACTCCCTGTAACGACGATCAAAAAAACCTTCCTAATGATTAGGCTACACTCACTAAGCATTTCCTCTAGGCCAGGCTCTGTGCCAAGCTTCGGGCACACGTCACCTCATCTAATCCTCACGTTACAACCCTGTGATGTGGGCATTTGTACTCCTGTCTGCAGGTGAAGGAACGGCAACTCAAGAAATGTTTACAACTCTCTCCGAGCCAGGCAGTTAGGAAGCGGAAAAGTCCAACCCAGGCAGCCAGACCCGGACCCGCGCTGCAGGCCGGAACCAGCCTGGCTCTGCCACCAGGGTGCAAAGAGCCACCTCTGTGATTTCTGAGAGCCCCTTCCTGATGGCCACGTGACCTCACGAGGACATCAGGTGGGGGCCTCCTGCAGAGGTGGGATGGAATCCACTGAAGGTCCCTTTAGTCCAGGCTCTAGAGGTCTAGGATTTGAAATTCTACACTCCTGGGCTTGCTCCCTGCAGCTTCCCACAGTGCTAAGCATGAGCAGAGCGCGGAGCAGGCACAGAAACCATGAACCTGCACCCAATGAATGAGTGGCCGGCAATTCAGTCGGCGGATACCTGAATCCCCTCTTTGCTGGGCCCGCGAGCTGCAAAGCGGTAGCGTGGTGGCAGGCTTACCGGCACAGGTGGTCGGTCCGGCACACGCTGCGGAGGTCCAGGCAGTTGGGCTTCTCCTTGTCCTCGTAGGAGCAGCTGGGCAGGATGGTCTGCCGGCGGCGCTCGGCACATGCCTGGTCTTGGCAGGAGCAGAAGAGCATGCGGTAGGTGTACTCGCTGGGCACCCGGTCGAAGAACTGGCGCAGGGCCTTGTGGCACTTCCGGCGGTTGCAGCGCTCGGTGGGCGAGATCTCACGGTTGCAGATGGAGATGTAGGAGGAGCGCAGCTTCTTGCAGTTGTCGTTCAGGTTGCAGGCCTTGGCAGCGTCCAGGCAGTGGTTGCTCTTGGCGCTGACCGCCGGGTCTGCCCCTGTCCCTGGAGGGGAAGGAGCGAGCAGGTCACAGGCCGGCACAAGCATGGGAAGACCATAGCACCTGCTCCCTGGGAACACCTCCCAGCGTTCAAAAAGCCCTTTGCCTCAGTTTCCTCATCTGTGAAGTGGGGACACCTAATAGGCAGTTAGGATTTAAATGACCGAATAAGCAGGTCCACAATGGGCTTATAGGACAACACCTGGTATACCTGCAGGGAGCTATGAGGATGGGGACTGCTAATTCAGTCTTCTTTAAAACTTATAACAACCAAAATGGCAAGCAACTAGGCGTTCATAGTCATGTTCATAAATGTGAGTAATGGAAAATAAGATGACTGGCTCAAGATCATACAACCTATGGCAGGCTGGGTTCCCAGGCCCCTGAGCACCCAGGAGCAGCACACTGGAGCAGGCTCCTGGTCAAGGGTCTTGCTGGCATTTAGGGAGGGACAATTCTCATCAAGGCATCTTCAGCAGCCGGAGCACAAATAGCACCACTACACCATCCTCACACCCACCATATGGCCACTGAAACTGTCCCTACACATTTCAAACTGTCCCAAGGCAGGGGCTCTACAGTGGCTAGTTAGTACAAAGAACCACGAAAACGGAAAGGTTTTCTTCCATTTCTTTCTTCTGCCAGGCGGAAGCCCTGGCACCATGAGGTGGAGGGTAAAGGTCAGCCTCGGACTCTAACAGGGCTGAGCACATATCAGCCAAAGGGTATATGTGCTGGAGGTTGTGACCTTGGCATTAGTGCCATGGCTCTAAGTTTTGCACCACTGTCCATGGAGTGGAATGTCCTGGACAAAAAGCAGACTTCTCAGGAATTGTGGGGTTCCCTTTGTGGTGGTTACTCCATCATCCCACAAGTCTCAGCTCTTCTAAGGACCACCTGATCCTCCACCGCCAGCTGACCCTCACCTACAGAGAGCCTCTTGTCCATCCTGATGACAGAGGAGGGAGACAGGAATCCAGTCTGCACGTGCCCACCTGAGACATTCTGGTGAGAGCCAGATGGGAGATCACCTAATCCTACCTCTTGATTTTACAGATAAGGAAACTAAGGCACTAAGTGGGCAAGGGTTTGCCCAAGGTCCCCCAGCACACTGGCTGGTAAACCAGAGCAGGAACCCAGTCATGCCAGCACTGTGTACAACATCAGCTTAGCTTTTAGGATGGAGGAGCCACAGCCTTTTTATTCAATCTTCATCCACCCAGTAATGCTTGCCAATACTTAGTGAGTACCACCCACCTTACAGAAGGTCCTGGAACGTGGTGGAAAGGACACTGAATGAGGAAGGCTGATGCCATGCCCCCCTCCCATGGCCAGCGCAGGTGCCTGAGCATTACCAATACCACTGCTTGTGTTCAGGTCTCTGGGTCATTAACCATCTGTCAAACCCCACCTCTGCACAGCCCTCTCTCTGCTAGGTGCTGGGGCAGAGACAAATGTGTAAGAGGTGGTCCCATTCTTGAAGAGCTCACAAATCTAGCTAGGAAAGCAAGAGGCAGAAGAGCACAGCAGTTAAGACTGGGTGTTCTAGAACTGAGCCATCTGCATTGGATGGCCCTGCTGTGTGGCTCTGGACAAGTGACTTAAAAAAAAAAAAAAAAAACTACAACAACTTCCTCTGCCTCAGTTTCTCCACCTGCAAAACAGTACCTACCACATAGCATTCTTGTAAGTATGAATGAGATGGCTCACTTTTTTCTCTCTCCCACATGATAACATTGCCCCGTCTACAAGATCATCCTCATCAGCTGTTACACCACCCATCTTTAAGAAAAAAAGCCTCCTCATGACCCACCGTGAAGGTACCACCCCATTTTTCCGCTTCCTTGAAAGCAAAACCCCTCAATGGAGTTGTGCATACCAGCAGTCTCTTTCTCCCCTCTTGGTCTCACCTAGACCTGCTGCAGCCTGGCATTTACCTCCCCCTCCTGCTAGTGATCCTCTTCCTCAGCCCATCAGGACACTGGCCACAGTGGGTGGCCCCCTATGGCTCCCTTTCCTCATGGCCTGCCCTCTCTGTGGTCTTCCTGCAGCCACCCTGCACTTGTCTGAGCAGTCTCCACCTTTTCCAGGGCTCAGCCTCCTCCTATATGCACCCACTCTCTATGGCCCTCATGGCTGGCCCCCACCCAGACCTCCCTCTGAACCCCAGATCTGTATGTCCAACTGTCTGCTTGCCCACTCTACCTACAAGGCTGACACCTGCATCTCAAATTTAACATGCCCCAAATCAAGCCCATATGTTCCCTGCGAGGCTCTTCCCCAGCGCAGGCCTCCTCCTCCCTCTGAAAATAACTCACCCTCCCAGTAGCTCAGGCCAAAAATCTCAGTACCTCCATGATTCCTCTTGTATTCACACACTACGTCAGGAAAACCAGGCAGTTCCACCTCCAAAAAACATCCAGAATCCAACCACTTCTCCCCACCACCCCTGCTCCCCACCCCCACGGTCTAAGCCATCATCACCACATGCTGGCAAGAGCCTCTGTTCCTAGTCTCCCTTCCCTGTCCTTGCACCCACTCCACCCTCTACCTTAAAACAATCCTCTCTCATCACAGCTGGAGTGAACCTTCTAGAACCTAAGGCAGAGAGATCACGCTCCTGGGCCCCAAAGCTTCCAGTGGATTCCCATCTCACTCAGGCCTGGGGGTGGTCTTCAAGGCTCTATATCTGTGCCATCCAACATGGTAGCCACTACTCACATGTGGCCATTGAACCTGAAATGTGGCTAGCTCGAAATGAGATGTCCATACCAGGTTCTGAAAATACACACCAGATTTTGAAGATTTACTAAGAAAAAATAATAATGTAAAGCATTTCATTAATAATTTTTTAGTTTGACTACATATTGAAACAATAATATTATGGAAATATTTTAAACGAATGTATTGTTAAAATTAATTTTACTTGCTTCTTTTTTACTTTTTTAATGTGGCTACTAGAAAACTTAGAATTATATAGGTGACTCATATTTCTGTTAGCCAGCACTGCTCTATATGACTTCCCCTCCTACTCCTCCTGGTTACTTCTTCAATTTGAGCCACAATGGCCTCCTTGCTCTTCCTGGACCATGCCCTGACCTCAGGGCCTTTGCACTTGCTGCTTCCTCTTCCTGGAATGCTCCTCCCCATTACCTTTCCTCATTTCTTTCAAGTCTCTGCTCAAATCTGTGAATCCTTCCCAACCACTATACATAATAAGAAGCCACGCCCATTACCTCTACTCTGATCTCTTTTTCCCACAACTCATCACCATCTACCATAGTATACACTTCCTTCGTCATTTGTTTGTTTGTGTCAAATACAAACTCCGTGAAAGCAGGGGCTTTACTGGTTGTACTCACTGCAGTACCCATATTTCCCAATGTCTGGTACGTGGTAGGTGTTGCAGACAAATTTAACAAGTCAAAGAATAAATGTACTTTGGACGATATTTAATTCCTAGCAAGTATTCGAAAGCTGTTGGCTAATATTACTAAAGAAGCCAAACTGACGTGGAGCCAACAATAGTGGTCAATGCAAGGCCATGTCTAGTCAAGTATCAATGTGGTCCAGAAGGGCTCAGATGTGAAAGTCAGGAGACAAGGGACAAAGACTGGGCCTCACCCCGACACCCTGCCAACAACAGCCCTACAAAGGTGGAAAAAGAGAAGTTCCCTCTCTTCTTCTTGTGAAAACAAAAAGGGGATTAAGGCAGAGAGGGAATCGAGGATGGTTTTCCCATTCACTGGATAAAGAAATCTTTACTGAAGGCCTACTAGGTGCCAAGCACTTCCTCAGAGCCCCAGCTGGGAACAAGGGGGCAGGCTGCGGCAGTGCTAAACTCTGCATCAGCGAAGTCAGGCTGCTGTAGGAGCAGAGAGGAAAGCATCGTGCCCAGCCCAGGGGTCGCAGCAGCGGTGACATCTCTGCTGAACCTACAGGATGAGTCAGAGGAAGCAAAAAGAGTGCAAAGCGGGTCCCCAGGCCGAGTGAACAAAGAGTTGGGGCAAAAGCTGGGGGGGAGCCGACGGCAATTCAGGATGCCAGGACATGGAAACTGAAAGAGGAGCCCAGGGGAGCACAGAAGAGGCTTGTCGACAATGGGGTGCGGCCTCCCAGGCCGTCCCCACCGCACCCCCGAGCTGTGGCCACACCATCCTGCCAGGGCCAGGATCCAAGGATGCCTGTCGACACAAAGGCTGTTCTGGGGGCATCTCCCCCGCCAGCCAGGTGGTTCTTCCACGTTCCTTGCACCTGTCAGGACGCTGGCGGGCGGAAGGGAAGAGCGAGCGAAGCAGCCTGGGGCGGAGGTGGAGGAGCGCCAGGACGGCCAGGCCCCCGAGAGGCGCGGGGCGACGCCGCACGCCGAGCAGCAGCTAATTTGGGCCTGTGGCTGCTTTTAGGTTCCCCAGGTGCTCTGTTCCTGCTCCTCTCAGCGTGTTCTGAGCTAATGCCGCTGTAATTACAGCCTCAGTGCCTTCCATTTGGAACTTGAATAGTGAGAGCTTGTGCTAGGGGGCGGGAAATGTAAACCCCTGGGCCAAAACTTGGTAAATTTCCTAGAAAAAAAAAACAATAAATGTGGCAACAGTAACAGCAATTGCCTGGTTACAGGGATGATGCCCCTTCCGACCCTCCCGGGGCGGATGCCCACCCTGGGGGAGCTCGGCCCCGGAGGCTGGCCTGGGCTCAGCTCTCCTTCCAAGCCAGGAGGCCCGGGGCCGAGACGGGCAGGCCCACCAGACGGCCCCTTCCCACAACCACCCCCTCGCTTTCACCACTGACCGCCTCTCCCCTGGGTCCGGAAGGCTTGCTTTTCTCTTCAGGAGACCCCACTTGGGGAGGAGGGAGGAAAGTGCTGGGTTGCAAATAGCAGCCTCACCCAGCGAGGGGCTCAGCCCCTTGACTAAAATGTCCAAAGGGCAGGGAGGGAGGGAGGCCCCTGCTACCCGCCTCCCATACCACCCAGCAGAGACCACACAGGACCTGCAAAGAATTCAGGAGCTAGGGGCACCTGGGTGGCTCAGTGGCTGAGCGTCTGCTTTCAGCTCAGGTCGTGATCCCAGAGTCCTGGGATCGAGTCCCACATAGGGCTCCCTGCATGGAACCTGCTTCTCCCTCCGCCTGTGTCTCTGCCTCTCTGTGTCTCTCATGCATAAATTTAAAAAAAATATATTTAAGAATTCAGGAGCTAGAAGTCCACATAGGCCTGGTCCAGCCTACTCTCCACACTCACTCTGCTCCTCCCTACACAGGTCTCTCAGGTCTGCTGTGAGGAGCCCAGATGGGCCAAGGGAGGGTGAGGGGGGATTTAACCACCTTGATACTTTACAGAACCTCAGGGAACTCAGCCTCCCAGGTCCAGCCCCTGGGTACACACCCTGGCTTCTTCATGCCCCTCCATGAGGCAGGGCCAGGGAACAACTGTAGAGGGGCTCCCTCACCCCAGCCAAGCCTCCCCTGCCTCCCCTCTTCCCTCCTGGGGTGCTGCCCTGAGCCAATGACCATCTGTCCCTAGATCTTCAAACTGCTAATCCTGAAATATCTGTGTGACACTTATATCAAGTTGGGTTTATCACAACGCAGTCACCTTGGTCCACCTATATCAATTTTGGCACGTTACCAGTACCACACATATGAACGTTGAATTAATTTCTCCTTTAAATAAATCTCTTAATTTTTAAATAAAATGTTTAAATTTTGGGCAGCCCTGGTGGTTCAGCGGTTTAGTGCCGCCTTCAGCCCAGGGTGTGATCCTGGAGACCCGGGATCAAGTCCCACATCGGGCTCCCTGCATGGAGCCTCCTTCTCCCTCTGCCTGTGTCTCTGCCTCTCCCTCTCTCTGTGTTTCTCATGAATAAATAAAATCTTTTTTTAAAAATGTTTAAATGTCTTCAATTGTCAATTTTTAAATTTTTTTAAGATTGATTGATTGATTGGAGAGAGCAACTGAGCAAATGCATGCAGGCACAAGTGGGAGGAGGGACAGAGGGAGAAAGAATCTCAGGCAAGCTCCATGCCCTCAGCCTCTATCTCACAATCCTGAGATTATGACCCAAGCAGAAACCAAGAGTCAGACACTTAACCAACTGAGCCACCCAGGCACCCCTTTAAATTCTTTAATACCTAACCAGATTTATCCTAAATGATAATATCTATGTTAGTTCTGAATTTTTCTAATATGTGTTAAAATACACTGCTATTAAAATAAAAATATTTATTCCTACGCCCATCTCCCATTCCAGCAGCAGGGTGCGTGCAGTCAGAAGGAAATAACTGATTTACAGTCGAGATTCTTCAACTTTGGTGCGTTTGTGAGTCACCTAAAGTGCCTGTTACATGCAAATGCACAGGCCCCACGCCTCCTTGTCAAAAACTCTATGCCTGGTGCCTGAGAATCAGGATTCTGCAAGCTCTTGCATGATTCTGAGGCTGCCTTCCCAACTTGCAGAACCAGTGATTTGGAGGAGAGGCTAAGCTGCCAGTGCCCACTCCTCAAATACACACACATCTGATCCAGCATATTTACCAAACCCACCCTCAGCAGAAGGCAACTGATGGGTCTCTATTGCACACCCCCTGAGGCTTCACCCCCAACCCAACTGGAAGCTTCATCAAGGTAGACTCTCCAACCACCAAAAAGCCTCTCCCTGTGGGAGTAAAATAAGATGCTCACCATTCTGTGATACTTGTAATCCAATGGGGTGCTGGGTATTGGTATTTCTATTCCCCTTCTGGCCTTCCAAGAAATTGCCAGCCTGGTCACTTGCCCCTAATCTCACTTCTAGCTGCAATGTCCAGCCCCAAGCCTAGCCTGGGCCTCTGTGCCATACTCCACAGCTCTGCCACTAAAGTGGAAGCTGGAGGCTTAATTCTGTCTCTGACTCTCCCAACGTGTCAATCCCCAGATAAAGCCTGACCCTCTCTGGGTCTTACTTCCTCATCTGAAAAATGACAGGTTTTGAACTATATGGTCTATATTTTGTGATTCTCTTGCTAACCCTCACCCCCCTGGTACACACACACACACACACACACACACACACACACAGAGTGTAAGACTCTGAGGGCTGCAGGGAGTGAGGAAATTCCCATCCCACCTCCTTTAGAAACAGGCTAAAAGGAGTCTACCCTGGTCCCATGCAAACACAGCATTTATATGCATAGAAATACACTCGCATAAACAAGGACTCACAGCCACACCTGCCTCCTCCATGCGCAGACCCCAAGGTCCTGTCGGCTGGCAGTCAGTCACACACAGCTAGCTGTCAACCAACAAATATGTTCAGGTATTGACGACATGCTCTAGAAATCCACCTATGAACTGAAAAGACAGAGTCCCTTCTCTCCAGAGGCTTTCAGTCTAGTGAGAGAAAGACTGATAATAAACATATTATCAAATAAATATGGTAATTTAAAGTGCTAATACATGCTACAGAGAAAATAAACTAAGGGAATTCAAAAGAGAATGACTGGGGGATGGGAGGCTCTGTCCTAGGAGGTAACATCCAAGTTGAGAAAGAATGGTGGGCAGAAGGAGTGAAACACACACAAAAAAATCCAAGGTAAGAGAATCCCAAGCAAAAGGAAAAGCAGGTGCAAAGGCCCTGAGACAGTCATAAGCTTGGTGTGTGCCAAAGGAAGAGTAAAGTGGCTGAAGCTTCCTTAACGAAGCAGAAGTAAGAGAGAAGAGAAGCCACAGGTGGGTAGTGACTACAAAGATTCTGTATATAATTTAGAGATAAAAACAACAGGATAGGTGGGATGCTAAATGGGACGAAAGAGAAATCCAGGAAAACTCTTAGGTTTGGGGCTTGAGCACCAGGTGGATGGTGAAATCACTTTGTAAAACAGGAAAGACCTGGAGGGGGCAGCCCTGGTGGCGCAGCGGTTTGGCATCGCCTGCAGCCTGGGGTGTGATCCTGGAGACCCAGGATCGAGTCCCACATCAGGCTCCCTGCATGGAGCCTGCTTCTCCCTCTGCCTGTGTCTCTGCCTCTCTCCCTCTGTGTCTATGAATAAATAAATGAAATCTTTAAAAAAAAAAAAAAAAAAGGAAAGACCTGGAGGGGAGAAGGAGGGCAGAACTAAACACACAATTCTGTTTTCCCTGAAGTTGGAGATGCCTACTAGATGTCCAAGTGGAGATGCTGAAAGGGCAGAAGAACAAATGAGTGCAGGAGGTAGGTGTGAGCTAAAGGCATAAAACGGTATGACTGACATGGAGGCTATTTGGTACCAGAGGACTAAATCAGGTGGCCCAAGTTGAGGGTGATGACAAAGAAGAGGAAAGGGCTCAGGACAGGATGGGCTTGGGATGCCATCATTTAGCAGACACTGGGAAGGAGTGGACCAGGAGGTGGTAGAAAGCCAGGTGTCATGGAAGCCAAGCCAAGACCTCCAAAGAGGACAATCAACTCAGTCCAAAGAAGTAGGGATGTAAGGGTGAGCAGAGGGGCAATCGACAATGAGATGCAGACAAAACCAACCCTAAATGGGGCTGGATGGGAGGCAGGACAGGTGAGGAACTAGAGGGAACCCACTTTCCCGATGGGCTGTAGCCACCCACACCATCACCACCATACCCCTCACCCTCATGGGGCCATCCGTGCCCAGTTGCCCAAGATTCACTCACATTCCCAACACTTGCATCCTGAGCACCCACTACATGTGGAGCCCAGCCGGAGAAATGAACAAAACCAACAAAGGCCCCTGCCTTCCTGAAGCTTACATTCTCCTTTGAGTGAGACTATAATCCAGTAACAAAGAGAACATTACACTTGCCTGAAGCTCGCTCTGCAGCTTCACAAGTCTCCCTGCCCGTCCCTGCTGGGGGCTGGGCTGATGATTATGTGCAGGGACTCCGGCCCAGCTGGGAGGCGGAGGACCTAGCTGGGCCACCAGCTAGCAGAGCAAGCGTCACAGGTTATGCAACCTCTTTGAGCCGCATTTATTTTCCTTATCTGCAAAACGAGGATAAAACACCCAGGCTGCCCGCACATAGGACGGATGCTAAAGATGAGACAGGATAATATAGATAAAAATGCCTCTCGCAGTTCCCGGCACATGCGCCATAAATGCTTGCTTAAGAATGTGTTCCCCAGCTGGAAAGATCTTCCCCCCCCCAATCTCTCCATTTTCACATAACTCTGCTAGAAGAGACTCATCCCATGGACCTCTTGCCCCAGCCTCACACACCACACCCCAAAAGATAGAAGGATCCCCAGTCTCCTCATTGGTGAACAAGAGACAGGCTCTCTGCTCATCCAGGAGCCTAAGAGATCAGGAACTCCAGAATCTTCCTCGCCACTGGAGTGGTGGCCAGGAGCCCCATACCATTTGCATGAAGTAATGCCTCAGCTTCCCCAAGAGATGACCTTGCCAATCCCAGCATGCCTCGCCTACCAGTCCTCTGTCCTCACTCAAGGGCCAGGCATCCAGTGGGACCACAATCTTCATCCCCACTGCTCCAGATGCCTGCCCTCCTCAAACTAGTAGCAGTCCCAAGCTCCCTTATATCCTCAACCTTCTCTGGGACATTCCTCTCACCTCCAGCCCCACACAGCACACAGCCACCCCAGCACCCTCCAGGGTCAGCCATATTTTTGGAAGCAAACCAACACACCAAAAGTTAATTTGATGAATGGCAAATTCACTGAAAATCTATTCCAAAAACCGATTGCTCTTAAACATCATTTTATATTTTGTCAAACCTTAACCACTGTCAGAATTCTTTCTCCAATTCTTCAAAGGGCTTATTAGTCTTAATTTGTGTTGCAAGCAATTAAAAATTAAAATTTCATTATTTCACATTTGAAGGGGCTTTTTCGGCCATTTTTGAGGGCTCTGTGTCTTCTCAAATGTAATCGGAGTGGGTTTTTTTAAACTAGGTTTTTGACCATGGTCACACCAATTCCCACAATGGCACATCAGCTTTAATTTTGTATTTACAACAATTAAAAACAAAATTGAAGCATTTCATATTGATACAATTCACCTAAATCCTTTATCAGCGTTTTTTTTTTTTTAAGATTTTATTTATTTATTCATGAGAGGCAGAGAAAGAGAGAGAGAGAGACACACACACAGGCAGAGGGGGAAGCAGGCTCCATGCAGGGAGCCTGACATGGGACTCGATCCCAGGTCTCCAGGGTCACGCCCTGGGCTGAAGGTGGCGCTAAACTGCTGAGCCACCCGAGCTACCCCAGCATTTTTTATTTGTGGTGAATGGATGCGTGATTGGAAGCACCAAACATAAGTTAAAATTTTTTTACTGATTATGAAATATGCTTTTCTCACCCTAAGATGTCCTTCTTCACAAAGAAGTTCCAAAAAGCCATCTACAGTTGCTGTTTTTACCTTCCTACCTCACATCCTCTCTTCCATCCTCCCCAAATCAACCTTCCAACCCATGGCCCCACTAAGGATAGTGTAGTCAAGGTCATTAGGGACCTCCATGCTGCCACATGCGATGGTCATGTGTCTGAACTTCTCTGAACTGACCCCTCTGCTACATTGGGCATAGCTGACCCCTTCTCTCTTGAGACCTGTACCTCTCTTGGCTTCCCCCAGCACCCTTGACTTGCTTTCCCCTTCCTCATTGGCCCTCATCTCAACTTCTTTGCTCACTCTTCTCCCCTGCTCATGAAGCCCAGCCTCCCTCTCTTTTTGTCCACACACTCTTGCTAGGTGACCTCATGGGTCCATGGCTTTAAATATCATCTATATGCTAACGACTCTCAGTCTATATATCAACCCTGACCTCTCCTCAGAAGTCCAGGCTTACATCCAACTGCCTACTTGGCATTTCCAGGCAGAGGTCTGACAGAGAACTCTAGATTACTGGCCCCTCCAACCTCTCCTTCCCTCTTTCCCATCCTAATATATGGCAGTTCCACCATTGTTCAAGCCTAAATTACCAGAGTTGTCCTTAGCTCCGTCCCACAACAAATCCCTCTCCATCCCCTACTGTCTTAGGACTCTAGCCTGTGCAACAGCCTCCAACTGCTCTCCGGCTTCCACTCCTACCCGTGCCCCTCCCCACCCCATGATCCACTCTCCCGCAGCTCAAGAGTAAGCTTTTCAAAAGTATAAATCACACTGTGCTTCTCAAGTGCCTAAAATCCTAAGTGCTACCCAAGTGCCTAAAAGGTTTCTCATCACTCTTCAAATGAAATCCAAAGTCCTTAACTTGCTTGTAGCATCCCAGTGATCTGGCCCCTGCCTGCATCTGTGCTCACCCCCGAAACCACCACATCCACCTCATTCACTGAGTCCCAGCCACATGGCCTTCCCAGGTCCCACCCTCCCTCATGGTGTCTCCTCCTGGGGACTTCATGGCTGGATCCTTCCTGAGAGTCCAATTTTGGCATTCCCAATCTGGAGGACCCACCAGCCACCTCTGTCCTATCCTCCTATTTAACTTGCATGGCACTCATCACTATCTATTTGTTGGCGGTGCTGTTAATTTGTTTGTTGGCTTGTCTTCTGTTTTTCTGTCTCAGGCTAATTGAAATAAGCTCCATAAGAGCAACAGACTTCCTTGTCTCGTTCACTAACATATCCGCAGCACCTAGAACGAGGCACAGCATGCAAAGGACGCTCCTGGAGTTGAAGGATGAATTCACACCCACACCACCTCTGCAAGATGGGGCATAAGCGCCCAGAGTTCAGTGACAAAGCCTCCAGACTGTAGGAAGCCCAAGAATATACATATAAAGGTTTAGTCCAATAATTATTTTTCTTGATCACGTGAAAATGGACTTCCCATCTTCAAATGCCCCTCTGTATCTAGCCCTGGACCAGTGTTCCCTGGGTTTCCCCAGGCGGTAAAAAAGAAGGCTGAAGAGAGTGATTGTTCTGCTGAGGGAAGGGCCCCATCACCCCTCTTCACTTGCCCACTCAGGCCACACATACACACACACACACACGCACACACACGCACCCATGCACCACCGCCACCACCACCTCACATCCTCATATATACATACCACTCCACACACACCACCCCCATGCCACACACACACACATAGCATACATGCCATATGCACACATCACCTCACACACACACACCATATGCACACACACTTTCATATATACATGCTACTCCACAAAAATATACACCAGACGTGTGCTACCCACACACACGTATCCTACATGCCATATGCACATACCACCTCACACACAAATACACACACATGCTCACAGCACACACACACACACACATCTGCACCACCCCACACATACCATCCTCCACACACTCTGACCCCAGTCAGACCTATGCCTTTCTCTCCACAGCCATGGGGCTAAAGGAGTCTATCAACAGATATGATTGGAAGGGGCAGCCCCAGGGTAGTTACCCAAACCCTGCCTTTATGCCGGGATAAATCAGGTGAGTACAGTGCATGGCTAAACCAGGAGCATGCGCGGGGGGACGGAATCTTGCAGCCATCTCAGGAGCCTCTCAAGAGCAGAGAGACCCAGCCTAGAACAACCCCACATCCACGCTGCTGGCAGAGACTGTCTTCATACCCGAGAGGAAGCAAGTAGGAGTCCCCTAGGAGACGCTATTTTACAAGTACCAGAAGAGATGCCTGCGTGGCTCAGTCAGTTAAGTGTCCGACTCTTGATTTCAGCTCAAGTCATGGTCTCAGGGTCCTGAGATCCAGCCCTGCATCGAGCTCCGCACTGGGTGTGGAGCCTGCTTATGACTCCCTTCCTCCCTCTCCCTCTGCCCTTACCCCCCTAATAAAAAGTACCAGAAAATGTCTTCGCCCTAAAAACCTCACCCCAACCATGACATCTCAAATTCTACCATTAAAAAAGCCTCTCTTTGGGGTTAAACTTTGTTCTCTCCTGTTCTTTTCTTCCTTCCTTCCTTTTTTCTCACAGCAGTTTCTTCTTTGGACACAAAGGCAACGAAGCATGATGTCACCAACACCCTGCTCACACCTTAGCACAAGCAGATCCTCCCACCCACTGACGGGAGCCCGAGGTCACAAGATCACAGCACTGCTAGGAGAGAGCAGGAAACAAAAAGGAAGGGGGGACACCTCGGCACCCTTTGATGGCGAAGCCGGCCTCCTCCCAGGTGCTCCCAACTGCTGATCGGTGTGGCAAGAATCACTGGTCACCTGACCCGATCCACCCATCACCTCCCCTCCTCCGTCCCCACAGTCCCACAGTCCCTGGCCCCACACCCCACACCCTCGCTCCCTGGCCATCAGAGGAGCTCTTCCCGAAAGGGGAGGAGGAAGAGGTGATAGAGCTGCAGCTAAAGCCCAATTTTCGTTGACACTCAGAGTCTCTGACAGCTGTTAGAAGAAGAATGTGATTTTGAAATTTAAATAACACGCTTCTGCATTCGGCTCAGGGAGACAACCTGAGGATAAGCAGTTTATCGCCTAAGCCACCATGCAGGGGGGTAGGGAGAGAGGCCGCCTGCTTCCTCAGTTCCTCCCTGTCCTCCATCCCCAAACTGCCCCCCCACCCACCTCCTCATAGGGGCTGCCCCAGAAGGAGGTTTCCGAGACTCACCAGCCAAGCAGCTGAAGCCGGTGAAGCCCTTGCTCACCAGTCTCTGCCAAGCAACCTGAGGGGAGGAGGGGCTAGGGGCAGAAAGGCTCAGACACCCCCTCAGAGGAGCAGGGAAAGGAAGGGGCCTCCAGAGGCATCTAGCAGAGCTGAACCAGGCCCCCCCTATGGCCATGCGGGCAACTGTCACACAGGCCTGGCTCTGGAGGCCAGGACCTCAGCCCCTCCCCAGTCAGGTAATCATGCTGAGTGAGCTCTGTTCTGGAGAAGTCCAGGGCAGGACTCCTGGGCAAGGAGACCCCAGAGAGGCCAATCTCCCGTCTGACATCAGGATCTCTCTTCACTGTCCTTGGAGCCCACCAGGCCCAGAAGATGTGTGGTTCCTTCACTATCCCAGCTGGGCCAGGCCTCTAAGCCATGATGCTGCCAGGAATGGCATTTCCAGAACCCCTCTCTCCCCTTCCAAGACTTCCATGATCTACCCAAGCGCACTGAACTCTCCAGGCAGCACTTGGTCTACACCACCACCACCGCCACTAAGCCTCCTGGTGAGTGTCTAAGTGGGTGTCTGCTCACCCCACCAGACAGTGAGGACGTGAGTCTGCATCAGTTTAAAGCAGTGTCTGATGTAGCATCTGGAACACAGCAAGCTGAATGTTTACTGAACTAAACAGGTGGGCCCCAGCCCCACCTCTCCCACGAAGCACTTAGGAGCCCTGCCTTTCCCTAAACCTCAGGTGCTCCTAAGGTGCAGCCCACACAGGCCCCTCACACTCGCCTGGACCTCTTCACACCTTTCCTCATGTGGTCTAATACCCCACTCCAAGCCATTAGCTCCCTCCTGCCCACAGCAGCACTGCCCATGGCCTTCACTCAGGGTGCCCCAGCACCACATGAGGAGCTGTACATGCATCATCACCAACCCCTGCAGGGAAGGCCCCAATTGCTCCATTTTACAGGTCAGCAGGGTCAAGTGACCCACCCGGTGGTCACCCAGCTGGTAGGGCAAAGCCAAGATTCAAACTAGGTCTAGCAGGCCCACTCCAGGATCTTCTGTGGATATGTACTAGGAGCACGGCGCAGTGAAAGGCACCCTCAGGAATATGGAGAGGCTAGATGCACTGACACAGACACCAACACCCACAATCACACACATGCCACAACCATGACACTTCTGTGGTACCAAGGGCAAGGGTGGTGTTCATCTGTCAGGGGCCACCTGCCAGACTTCTTGGCAGGGATAGGGTACCCTCCACTCCTAAGCCCCCAAAAACGGAACCACTGGAACCTGAAACAAGAACATCCTTAGGCCTTTCCCACCCCTATCCAAGCAAGACAGCTCATCCATCCCAGAGGCTCACTGGCCAACTGAGGCAGACAGTGCCCATGGCTTCTTCTTCCAACCCACAAAAGGCCACGGGCCCAGACATCTTGCCAGCCTCCATGTGTCCCCACCACCCCCACAGCATGGCTCACCAAGGTCAGGGTGGCTCAGCAGGAGTCCCCAGGGTATACCATCCCATGAAAATTACCAGTCAGCTCCCACTCCAGCCCCCACCAAGCACCATCGTGGGTAGGAGGCAACCTCGTGTCATCAAAAGCCTTGCAACCATTTCCCAGATGGAAGCTTCCAGACCAGCTCTGCCACAGCCAGTCATCTGCCCTTAGAGAATCCACCCTACGTTTTAAAGAGCTACATATTTTAGTACAATGTACCCAGTTACTGATCCTAGGGCCTACGCAGAGAGAAGGAACAGGCTTACCCTTCCCCCAGGGCCTCTGGCATCAGAATGCTAGAGAAATTCTGGCAGCTTTTTTTGCCAATAGAATCCCAGTAGGACTTTCTGAGAACCCCAACAGAGAGAGGAGGCCAGAGATAAAGAACACATGTTCCAGGAGGCCCCAACGACAGGGACCCAAATTCTTAGACAGTAAATGTTAAAGAGACAGTAGGAACTGAACAGCACACTCTTCTGAGTCCCTAGGACTGAGTGGGGGTAGTAAGGCCTAGAGAAGGGGCAAAAGACCACATAGTCCCCACTCACAGCCTTTCCACACAAAGATGATAGAGGAGGCAATGCACAGACAACTATGAGTATGTGCAAGTGCAGAAGGGCTCCTTACAGTCCTACAGGGTGGCAGCCTCATCACCCACCCTAAAGCACCAGTGCCGATCTTAGGTCACACAAGCCCAGCCTTCTGAGCCAGCAAGCCACAGGTAGGTGATATAGGGGCCCAGATGCTGACCCCACAGGGAAGCCACAGAGGGATGCATGTTCCCCTAAGCTCCAAGACGCTCTGCTCACCCTAGTACACCAAACAATGCTGCTGCTGTCTGTGTGCCTTGATGGGCAAATATTAGGCAGCTCTGTTCTAAGCTTCTGTCTTCCTTTATCAGAAAAGAAACAAGTCTGTGGCAGAGAATGCAATGGCACTCGGGCCTCCCAGTTCCGCATCCAGCCTTGTTTCTTCTCTGTGCCCCACACTCACCCGCTTGGCTTCTTGGTGGCCTGGCCAGGGTCCTCCACCCAGCTATGTGCACAAGCTTCCCAGAGATGGCCACTCATGCACCAACTCTAAGCTGGGCTACTCTGGGTGGAGTGGGGTCAACAGGAGCAATAAGGGGGGAGCTGTCACAGACCTTGAAGCTAGGCCCTCTCTGCGGGGAGCGGCCCTCAGAGCCCAGGGATCCAGGGTCATGTGGGGCCCAGTTTCATCTAGGCAGCAGGTAAAGGAAGCTGATTCAGTGAGCTGAGACCTGATAATTTCCTCACTTGTCAATATCCTTATCCCACAGAGTATCTAGTCCATCACATAAAGATTTTCTGCTAGAAAGATGTTTAGTGGGATTCCAAGAAGCAGACCTCTGACCTTCAACCTTCAAGGAGCAAGCCTAAACTATTTCTTTATTGGAGAGAAATCCAATGGCTCCCACCCCTCCAGCAGTACTCAGCCGGCACAGTGGGAACCAGGTACATTGGGGTGGCAGGGCATCCCCACTATGGCATCACGTGCTGAGAATATTCTTAACCTGCATCTGGGCCCTGAGGCTGTCTCAAAAGGAGTAGCCCAAGGTGGAGTTCTACCCAAAACCAATGAGGATCATCTCTGAAGTCTCCATTTCATTCACTACCACCCCCAACCACCACCAGGGCCCAAGGGCAAATCTAGATGGTCACCCTTTGGCCAATGCCTCCTTTCTTGTGGGGTTCTAGGATTTCTCCTCCCAGGTACCTATGTATCCTCCCACATCAGTCCTTAGATATAGTCCCATATACTCTCAGTGGAACCAAGTGAGGAAAAATTGGCTCCTGAGTAGGCCTAAAAAAAAAAAAAATTAGGTATTCCTTGGCATTTGCTATGGACTAACTATATTGTGCCTACCAAATTCATATGCTGAAGTCCTAATCTCCGATGTGACTGTATTTGCAGACAGCTTTTAGGAGGTAATTAGGTAAAATGAGGCTGTAAAGGTGAGGAGGTAAGGCCACAGCCAATAGAACTGGTGTCTTTAAAAAAAAAAAGAGCTCGGGATCCCTGGGTGGCGCAGCGGTTTAGCGCCTGCCTTTGGCCCAGGGCACGATCCTGGAGACCCAGGATCGAATCCCACGTCGGGCTCCCGGTGCATGGAGCCTGCTTCTCCCTCTGCCTATGTCTCTGCCTCTCTCTCTCTCTCTCACTCTCTCTCTGTGTGACTGTCATAAATAAATAAAAAAAATTTTTAAAAAAGAGCTTTCTCACTCTCTCTCCCTCTCCTGCCCTCTGTGCCACCCCTCACCCCACCCTGTGAGGACACAGGGAGAAGTGGCCATCTGCAAGCCAGGAAAAGAGCTCTCACCAGAAACCAAAGCCTCTCAGGCTTTAATCTTCATCTTCCAGCCTCTATGAGATAATAAATTTCTGTTGTTGAAACTCCCCAACATGAAATTTTGCTATGGCTGCCAAAACAGATGAAGACAGTATTTCTCTACAGAGTATTGACTTTTCTCCTTAGGGGGGCAATAACAGGAAAGAAAGTTTGAAAACAGTCTCCTAGGGAATTCTTCATTTGAAAGGGTTTAGGGTCTCACTGGAGAGTCTTTCATTTCACAGTTTTAGAGTGCTGCTTCTCAACTGGTAGCAGTTGTGCCCCCAAGAGACATTTGGCAATGTCTGGAGACATTTTTGGTCGTCACGACTCAGTGGGTTGCTACTGGCATCCAGTAGGTAGAGGCCAGGGATACTGCTAAACATCTGACGGTATATGGGCCACAGCTCTTCCCACAGGATAGAACTACCCGGATCAAAACTTCAACGGTGCTGTTATTGAGAACCCATGGTTTAGAGCAAAAGAAACTTGAGAAGGCTTCACATACTGCCACAAAACTTCCTAGAAACCTCAAGTCTGGGGCCCTGTACCATAACAGGCCCCCCTGGCCACCTCTGAGCACCAGTGGTGGCTTCAGGAGCAGCTCATCCCCAGGCCCCACAGACCAGTTCCCAAGACTGGAAGGCCCTCCCCAGGGCCTGAGCAGGGGCGGCTGCCCTGGGCCCACGGGTCTCCCAAATGCCAGAGGGAACAAGCCAGGAAGAGAGAACCAACCAACCCATCCGACTCCTAAAGCGGGACCACGGCAAGCAAAGTGAGAGCTCAACACAGTCCTTCTCACTCCCTGTGCAGGCCGGGACATGAGTGGCCCGGCACTCAGAGGCCTCTCAGTGGAGTTCAAGAAGAAGAGCCCTTGGTGGAAGGGGAGTCCCCAAGGGGAACAGAGAGTGGTAATACTACCACCCACAGCCACGGCTATGGGCTCCTGTCGGGGCCCCGTGCTGTGCTGCCCAGCAGCTCTCTGAGCCCTTAACAACCACTGGCTCATTTTAGACCTCATGACAATCCCACTGCACAACTGAGGACACCGAGGCATAGAAAAAAGTTGAACAACTTGATCAAAGTAGAACTCCAAAGTGAAAGAGCTGAAAACTGGAAAGGAGGACCCACAGGGCAAGATCAGTGACAAAACAGGAGAATGACAGCAGGTTTCAGACTCAAGACCTACTGCATGGTAGGCACATTCTAGTCAATTCCCAGAAATGCTCCACTCCACACACAACCTCGGGGTGGGGTGGGGTATTACGGGTTTCTTCTTTTACAGATGAAGACCTGAAACTCAGAAACATCAAGGGGCTTGCTGGTGGAAGGCAGAGCCAACTGAGGGCCAGGGCGCCTAGGAGGACTGCGGAGCCCCTAGCCCAACTCCACTTACCTGAGAAGATTGAAGCAAGCCTGAAGATGTCCGAGAGGCGGGAGGTCACCGGCTCATAGGGTGAGGCTTCGTAAAACTCCTCACCTGGAAGAGAGAACCGGCGTCAGGCACAGGCTCACCCTCCCTATGGTGCTAGACCAGAGCAAGCCACCATGGAAATACTGACAATTTCATACAGGTGAGTTCTTTCTCTAGCGGTCTTCCACAGCAGCTCAGTACTGCCAACATATCCCTCTCTTGACCTCCCTGCATGTCTAGCCCTCTTCTAAGCCCCTCCAAATGCTTCTGGAAAGAAAGCACCGGGGAGGTGGACAGCCTGCAGAAGGCCAGGTATAAATCACAGGATTCGAAGCCAAAGGCGCTCTGAGGCCATTTGGTACAACTTCCCCACTTCACAAGAGGACTCTTGGGTGGCCCAGAGAGGTAAAGCCACCTGACTGAAATCACACAGCTACTCACGGCTGAGCTAGACCAGACTCTGGTCTGTTGGCCCTCACACCAGCATTCTCTCCCATCACACTGGGTTGGCTCTGCTCAGGCCACCCAAGGGCACAGAACTTCCTCTTTGCTTCCCATCATGTCATCAGAAGAGTCTGATTGGAGGGGCCGAAAGTCTGCTGAGTGGAGGCCTGACCCCCAGCTTGTCTGACTGATCCCCACCTCTGCACTCCCTGCCGGGCCTCCCCACCACCTGCTGCTTCTCAGACCTCTCCTGAAGGCTTCGGGATGCATCAGAGCCTTGGTGAATGGAAAAGCAAGCGAGTGACAGGAGATAAATGGCACAGGCATGCCCTGGAGACCCACCACCTCCTCATCAGGACTCCCGCCCCTTCCGCCAACACCTCAGCGGGAGAGGAAATATCCTCTTGAGACGTTACTGTGAGGAGAAATCAATGAATAATCACTCAGACTGTGTGTGTGTGCACGCTGCAGGGGCGGGGGAGACAAGTGATGACCCACAGTCTCACACGCTGATTTCCTATCCACCCAGGTCCAGCACCTAAAGAAGCGCACATGTGTGGTGGCATCCAGGGGGGGGCCACCTGCAGGAAGGTGCCAGCCATCTGGAAGAGGGGACTTGGAATCTGCCCATAAGGGGCTCAGGTCACCCAGAGGCCAGCACTCAAGGTTTATCCAGCCCTCTGCTGGTTCTCAGAGCAAAGCCCCTGTCTGCTAGGTATAGCCCAAAATGGCACAGACCCCTAGATGTTCATTCTCCCCCTGGAGAAATGACCCCCACCCTTTACTTCACCTCATAGGAATGAGCACCCCTCATGCCCTACAACACCCAGCACACCGAATGAACTATGCACAGTGGGTGCCCCAGTCACACCCACTGACTGCCATCCAAATGGTACGTATCCTTTCAGGCCACTCTCCAATCCTACCTTCCCCAGGACTATCCAGGCCTGTGCCATCTCAGTGTCCTCCATTCTACCCACAGGCACTGGACAAACTCCGGGTGGTGGGGTGACCAGCCACCGCTATCTGTTGGGGCCAAATAATACAAGAGCTTAGGAGACATTTTTGTAATAAAAATGATGTTATACCAAGCCCTCTAAGTGCAGGCACCACTGAAAGTGTTTTAGGTGTATGAACTCGCTTAATCCTCTTAATTTCTCTATGAGATAGGCGCTATTCCTCTCCCTGTTTTATTGATAAAGAGCTGGCCTGAGGTGGTACAGAGATGTTAAGTAACTGGCCCAAGGTCACACAGCTGGTAAATGGCACAGCCAGGTTTCAAACCCTGGCAGTTGGCTTCCGAGTCCAAATACTTAACCATCACGAATACGGTCTCCAAAATTAAAATTAAAATTTTTGTTACTGAACCAAACTTCGAAACAAGTATTGCTGCTGTTGAACTTCCCACAGGGGCAGTCTTGTGCTAGCTGGACCGCTCCCCCAGGCTAGGGCCTGTCCTTCCCTCTTGCATTTGGCAGAGCTAGGCACTGGGTGCCCATCAGCTAGTATGACCAACTGGGGGGCTGACTGTAGTATGATCTGGGGGGAAGCAGCCTCTTCCAGGACGGGATGGGAGAAAGGCCCACCTTATTTAAGTTAACTCATGCTGTCTGCTGCTGTGGCTGAGAAAGCCACAGCGCAGTACACACCTGTGGAAAATCAAGACACCTGGCCACCAGGCATCCTGGCAACCACACAACCAGACGGACCAAAAGCTAGGATATCAGATCCCTAGGCCATGACCTGTGGGAGAGGCCTTTGCTCTTCACATCTACAGTATGAGAACGACCTGAACTTCAGTGCCACCCTTGGAGAAGGCAAGAAGCCTGGTCTCCGGTGCCCTGCGCAGCTGTCAGTGACAGCGCCACCATGTAAATACTGGTGGTTGTGGTATGGCGACAGAAGGAAAAGCTGAGCCCCAGACCACAGGCTTTCCCTAGGGCAGTGGAAAGGGGTCTGGGTAAGGAGTCAGGGACCCTGGTCCCACCAACCCTTCTCTGGCACTTTAGTTTCCCCCATCAAAGTGGGACAGAACAATCTCTAGCTCCTTTGCAGTTGGGACTGTTTAGGAACTCAGCAAAGCCACATTCCTGCCACCGCCAGCTCTGTCCACAGCTGAGGTCCTCAGCCTCTACACAGCTCAGCCTCAGGTGGAGGGGGAAGGTAGGGCCAAGCCTCCAGGGGAATCACCCCCGCCAGCAGGGGTCGGCAGGGGCCAAGGAGAAGCCACAATCAAAGTCCAAACCCACACAGATCTCTCCTCTCCACAGTCCCCCCACCCCGCCCCAGGCCCAAGCCAGGTTATTAAGTGTTATTAAGGAATAGGGAGGAAGTGCTTACAGCGTCCCCCAGGGAGACCACTCATCCCACACCGTGAATAATTAACTCTCAGGTGGATCCTGTCACTCAGAGGAACATTACCTGCTGTTAAAAGGCCTCTCAGCTTCCCCTAGCCAGCCCTCGGCAAAAACTACCTCCAGCTCTCAAGAGCCAGGAATGGGGGTGGATTCCGAGGAAGGACGGGGGAGGGGGGGAGTGGACTTCAACCCGCAAGCCAGCTCAGGCCTCTCCAGTCCGGCATTCCTGGTCTAAAGGGCCTTGAAGGCCACAGCGCAGTATGCACCCTAAGGCCCACTACGCATACCATCATCATCCAAACGCCTCACTGCCTGGCTCCGACCAGCAAGGTCCTCGGCCTCTGACGCCGTGATGCCAGAGGGAGCCACTCGGGTGACAGGGTGCTCAGGTGGCCCACCCGGCCCTTCTAGCTGGCAGTTCCTCTGTCCCCCCCGCCTGTGTGTCCTGCAGCCCTCAGCAAGCCCACTCCAAAGCAATGCCCCACCTCCCCCGGGTTGAACCTGAAGGCCGTGGGAAAGAAAATAAGAATCTAAGGACCCTGGTCCCACCAACCCTCCTCCTGCACCTGAGCTTCCCTCCCACGGTGGGGTGGGGGGGGCCTCAGGGCCTCGGTTTTCATGCACTGGAGAGGCCTCCTCCCCGTGAGGCCTGCTCCTCACCCAGCAGAGAATAAAGGACACGCACTTTGTGGCACCGTGTCCCTCTCTTTGCTCACTTCCGCTGCCAGGACTCGAGGTTGCTAGGAACGGGAGACTGATTCAGAGGAATTACTTTGCTATTAACGGTGGTGACACTGTTCATAATTACATGCCAGCTTTGCTCCCGTATTCAGGGCATATTGGAACCATCTTAGCCGCCGGTCAGAAAACCCTCGTTCCCCGAGCCCCCCCACCGGGTCCCGGTGTCCTCCTTCCCCCCAGCATCCTGAGGCCGTGCTGCTCCTCCACGTCAGCTAACCAAGGGCCCGGTGCCACCGCGCGCCCCTCTCTTCACCGCAGCACTTCCATCCCACTACCCGCCTGCCTTCAAGTTCAAGCTGCCTGACCCTCTCACATCTTAAAAAAAAAAAGTCATCCTTTGTTCTCTCCTCCTCTTCACACTAAAATTCTAGCCATTGTCCACAGTCACCCTCCCCAGCTCTCATTCCCTCCCCAAAGCAGGCCTCTCCCCCAGCACCCCTGCAGAGCTCACCACGAGGGCACAGGGACACACTGCCCACCCTCTCCTGCTCGCCAGATGGACTGGGGACTGCTGACCCTCCTTCCTTCCTGGTTTCCTGCTGTCCCTCCACCTCTCTCCCAGCACCTCCCCCTCCACACACCCTTGCAGGTCCCCCTCCCCCACCCACCCATCTTTAAATGTCAGTCATCCCCAGGGGCTCTGTCCCTGCCCTCCTCTCAGTGTACGTCTCCCAGCACACTTGGCCCCCATGCCAGGGACAGGCTGGCTGATGGCAGCTCCTAAATCCCTATGTCCCATGTTCCTTCTCCACCTGGGCTCCAGCCCCATGCCCCGCTGTATGAGGGGCATGGCCAACGAGAACCACATGCCCCAAAATAAAGGCAGCATCTCCCCGCCCTCCCGTGATACGAAACCTTCTCTGCTTCTTGTGAACCAGCCGCATGGCCTACCCAGTTGCCCAAAACAGCAAACTGCCCTCCTTGACTCCTCTTTCTTCACCAAGACCTGTTGATTCTACTTCCTGAGAGCCCCCCTCATTCCTGCCACTGTCCTCAGCCGGCCACCACTACTCCTGGCCCGTACCACAGCTGCAGCCTCCAATCTACGCTCCTCACTGGAACCACGTAAACACCACCCTGAAGCAGAGATCGCAAAGACTCCCCTTGCAGGGCTCCCTACTGCACCCCAGGTCCTGCCCCCACCTCATCCCCCACTCACTTGACTACACTGGGTTACTGCTAGGTCTGCAAGTGAGTTTGACTCCCTCCTGTGGGCCTTTGCCCAACCTCCCCCTCCACCTCCCACACTCTTCCCATCTCTCTCCTGGTGTAACTGTAGCTCAAACTCCTTAGTCTCAGCTTAGAAGCTGCCTCCTCCAGGAAGGCTCTTCAGATTTTGTAAGAAGTTGCCTTGGGGCTACCATAGCACCAGTGCTTTCCAACAGCACTCGTGTCGCCAAACAACAAAAAGCCCCTCATTTATCTGTATTGCCCCTCCAACTAGGAGCTCCATGAAGGCAGAGGCTACCCCAGCTTGTTCTCTCAAGTGTTCCCACAATGCCTAGCAGATGATAACCTCTCAATAAATCATCATTGAATCAATAAATGAGCATCCGACCGAAGTGGCCAATCCTCCTGCACTGTTTGCAAATTCTCCCTCTGAAGTCTGAAGGGAGAGGATACAGGGGAGTGGGGTGTTAGCGGAGGGGGCGGTTACAGGTTCCACCCTGGGACCTGAAGGAGCCTGCTGCCCACACACTTCTCTGAGCTCTGTAGAAGGTATCTGGGCCAGCCCTGGGGTCAGGAAGCCACCTGAAGAGCAGGCCCCGTGGCAACGGGAAGAGCAGAAATGGGCCTGGCTCAGCTCAGAGCCCAGGCCTTTGGAGAGTGGCGGGGGCTGGTTTGCTTCCACAGCCCTGCATGCACGTGACCCACACCAGCTGCCTGGGTACTCCTGCCTCCCCTTCTCTCTTACCACTTCACAAGTCCGTCCATCCATCCATCCATCATCTCTCGGACCCCCTACTCCCCTCCTTTTTCCAGCTTTGTTCTCCTTCTCCCCTCACCAGCCCTCTCACCTCCCCAGCTATTATGCAGCCTCCTCCTTCACCTCCCTTGGCCACCTCCGACACCTGCCCTCCCAGGTGGGCCAACTACTTCCTCTGTGTTCTCAGCTCTGCTGGCAGGGAGCAGTGGAGAGCTGGCCAGTTCCATCCATTACCAAGTCTGCCCCAGGACCTAGGTCCCCACGCACCACTCCCCTGTCTTCCCCCCAATCCCACCGCGCCCCCCTGGAGGCCCAGCAGGGCTTACCCTCAGTCAGCCCCAGGTGGATGCTCCAGTAGATCTGCAAGCACTGCAGCTCCTTCTTCATGCCCCGCTTGCAGCGACAGTCATACAGCGGGCTCTCCTGCAGGACCTCCAGGGCCGCCTGGCACTCCTTGTTGGCCAGCATGGTGTTGCGGTCCCGGCCGGCCAGGCACTGCCGCAGCGTGCGGTAGCGGGAGCTGCAGTTGGATTCCGCCGCACACAGCTCATTGGCCCGGACACAGTCCACCGGGGGGCGCCAGCCGTGGAGCTCGGGGCCCTGCAGGGAGGAAGGGCTGGCCAAAGAGCGGAGGGTCTCGTCTGGGTGGTGGGGAGGGAAGACAAGCATGAATGAGGGCCGCCAGGACCTCCGATCCAAGCTGCAGGCCTGGGGCTTGGGCCCTGCTGGGAACTCCACACCCGTTCCACTCCAAAGCACACCAAGGCGACTCAGTGCTGCCTTCCCCACGGCGCAGCCGAGCGAGCAGAGGAAGAGCTATGAAAGGATCCCAAGGCATCAATGGCCCTCCTCAAACCCAAAGGAGAACCGGAGCTGTCCCTGTGCCCGGCTCCACCAGCTTCTCTTCGGATTCCACACCGCCACCCCTCAGCCCCGGGCCCAGGGCGGAGCACAGCAAAGCAGACCCTTGTGCAAGAGCACAGAGGCTCAAAACACCCCGAGGCCAGAGAAGAATGCCACAGCCTCAACCAAGAGCTGGGGGCCGGGGTGCGGAGGGGGACTCTGGCTTTCCTGCTGCCCAAACCTCCATCAACCTCAGGTCCAGCCAGAGGTCCAAGCCAATATGCTGGGTTCAACTGGGAAAACGGCCGAGAATAATTTTACTTTCCTAGTCTGTTAGGACCTTAGAGGACCACAGCATCCAGCCCCCCATTCTACCCTGGGGAAACTGAGACCGAAAGAAGGGAGATGACAACTCAAGGTCACACACAGGCTGAAAGGGCCTCTCAGACCCCTGGCCTGTCCGTCCTGAGTTCTCAGACTCTATGAGAAGACCCCGAGAGACAAGCCTGACCTATGGCCTGAGGCACGCCCAGAAGGGAGCAGTCACCCCTTTGCAGCCCAGCCCTCTTCACCTTCCAGTCCAACTGCACCTGGTGGATACCTGAAAACGTGCCTTCTGTAGCCAAGTCCTACCCCAGCCCTGCCTAAAGAAAAAGTGCTGCAGGCAAGCCTGCCGAGCAACTAGATTTCCTCCGTGTATGTCCACATGGGCCTTTCCCGTATCTCTCTCTCTCTCTCCTCTCTCTCCCCCTAGCACCTCCTACTTCTCTCTTACCTCTTCTCTCCACCCTTCTCTAAAACCATCTCCCCCAGTCTCTCCTTTTTTTCTTCTTCTTCTTCTTTCCAAAAGCCAAATAATAAGCCAATTGCAAAAGAGAAAGAGCTTCCGTCCTCGGACTCTGGCCTTGCACCTGGAGCCTCATCTCTCCAAAAGTGAGCAAGCGGGATTTGGGCCACCCTTTTTACCCACCACCCTCAGAGCATCTAAACCCACAGTCCTCTCTGAAGGAAGGGGCTCAGGGGGGACAAAGGGTCCAAAGTGAAGGGTAGGGAGGGGCTCACTTGGTCCCATCAAAATCAAGCTCCCAAAATGGTTTCCTCCAGACACAGGCATCTCCTTAGTCTCCCTGTCCACTCCAGATCCTGCCCGAGAAAAAGCCCTTCCATAGGCCAGAGCCAAGACTGCCTTTTCCAAGACCCAGGAGTGACCTGGGCTGGAAGGCTCCGTCCATTCCATTCAGCCCAAGGCACAGTGAGATGCTAGGCCAGAAGTCCTCTCCCCAGAATCCCACAGAATCCACCCTCCCCACCCCACCCCCCATCCCTACCCAGAAAGGCCACTTCTCAATCCTTCCCCCTGGAGGCCCAGCTCAGGGGGGGAGCTACCGTAGGGAGACAGCGACACCTAGAGGCAGAGCCCTGCAACGAGAGCGTGTCACTCCCGACAGCTGCCAAGGGGAAGGACTCCACCACCACTGGAGAAAGGAGACCTGCCCCACAAGAAGAGGAAGTGGAAGAGCAAGGGGTAGGCCAGGAGTGGAACAGGCCTAAGGACTGGAGCAAAAGATATTCCTTCTCCCATGGGGCATACCTCTGCCTCGGGACTGGAAGAGCTGAGGGCTGGGGGCAGGCCCGAGAAGAATCTGGCATGGGGTGTGGGCACCAACGGTGGGGCATCTGCCTGGGCACCAGCTGGAGAGGTGTCCTCCGTCCGAGCCGAGGCAGCAGCTTTATTTCCTAGCTTCAGCAAATTCCTAGGTCCCTGAGCAGGACTCAGGGCATCTGGGCCACCCAGGAGCAGCTGAGCTGACCCAGCCTCACTTGCACCTGCTGCCCCCACCGAGCCAGCCAGCCTGCCTGCCTGCTAGAACCTCAAGAAGGACCCAGCCCTGGGGCTTCCAGACTTTCCCCCAGCGTCCCTGCATCTTCCTCCCTTCCCACCTTGACTGTGCCTGAGACGGCACCATCAGAGACCGATCCAGAAAGCAGCATTGTGGGCAGGTGGAAAGGTCAGCACATCGGCCTAAGGCGCTGGGGCGATAGGGTACTTACCCAGCCTGCCCCACAGGTGGGGTCCTCCTCACAGAGCCCTGGGCTCCTGTGCCCAAAGCAAGAGCTTCCCTGATCCTGCCAGCCAGCATGTGTGACCAGGGCAGGAAGACACTGCAGAGAGCCAGTGTATCCTCTCACCAAACTCTCAGGCTGCACCCATCCTTGGCTCTTCTGCTTGGCGTCACGACCCTCAGAACCAATCACGCCCGGCCAGAGAGAGAAACAGCTTACTGGGAGCTGTTCTAAATTCTAAAAGAGTAAAGGTCAGCAGGTATCCTGCTGCCTCCCAGTTCTAAATCAGGCGAAAACTCAGATCCATCCAAAAAAAGACATGCAGAACAGTTTCTAGAGACAAGGGGGACTAGGAGACTGCACAAACGTCCCCACAAGAGTGAGGATGCACATTAGGACACCAGTGGGCAGCAGGCCTCTGACCAGGCCCGCCCTCCCACTTACTTTCCCCATCTCATCTTGTTCTCTTCCTGGGTATGTCAACCCTGCAGGTCAGGAGGACTGGGCCAGAAAGGCCACCTGCTTTCCAGAGTTCACTCAGGTGAGGGGAAGAGCACACAGAAGACCCATGCTCCTGGCCACACACTTCACCGTGTCCCCTACACACACACACACACACACACACACACACACACACACTGCAACTGCTACCCAATCTCCAGCCCCACAAAATCCCCCCAAGCAGAATCTCCAACCAACTCCCAGCTGTAGGCTCTGTGCCAGGAAAGTGGTTCCGAGGCGGAAGTTCCCTTCATACCAACCCATCCCTTCCTCCTTGGCTAGCTGACCTAGAGTCTCCTAATATCCAATGGTCACTCAGTTAAGCCTTCCCCCAGCTTTGGAAAGGGGGATCTCAAGGGAAGCAAACTGAAGGGCTTTCAGCCAAAAGACTGCTGACACCCTGCTCTGACTCCTCTCACCTTGGCCCCCAGGGTCTCAGACACTGTGTGCATCACACACACACACACACACACACACACACACACCTGTATTGTGAGAATGAAGTCCACTCCGCATCTCAGCTGAGAAAAGCCTGCCTGCAACATGGGGTTCCAGGCCTAGCCAGTACCAAAGGGCCCATACCGCACTTCTCCACCTTAGGACATCAGAAAGCACCTCTGGGGTACATACACAGCTCAGCAGCACGCAAGAAGGCTGCTTTTCCTGAAATACAATTTTCTTTTCTTCTTGGCCCCAGAAAGCTGGGTTTTCAAACCAGCAGTGAGAGAAAAGGTCAGGTTTTAGAACAATCCCTCCAGAATGAGAGTCCACTTGCAGTAGGTTGCCAGGAAGAGCTGCAGGCTCCTAGTGGGCCCGGAGCACCTACCCAGCTTCCTTCCTTCCACAGCCCCTCCCACTCTGGAGAGAAGCTGCCTCTGGCTTAGCTGGGGCAGCACCTGTGAAGGCCACACCCTAGGGCAGGGCAGGGCACCCCCCCCCCCAGAACTAGCGCTTCTGGGAGAGGGCAGAGGCTAGGGGTAGACATAGGGTCCAGCGCCCAACCAGGATTGACTCAAATCCCCTATTCCAGCCAGAAGAGCACTTCGTAGCCCACCCACCTCTTCTTTCGGTGATGGACACCTACCCCCTCAGGCCTTTCCTTCTCCCCTCCTCCAGGAGGAAAAGGGTACACTCATGACCCAGAGAGACAGCCTGGCTCACCACAGGCTGACAGCAGGCCAGGGTGGCAGGAACAGCATCCACGGCAGATGTGTGCTCCCTCAACACACTCCTTACCCAGCTCCCTCTCCAGCGCACCTACCAGGGGCAGCAGCCTCACCACCAGGGACTCCGGGTCAGCACAGGGCCTCAAAAACACCTTCTTTCTCACCTCCACTCCCAGAATGCTCTCTCTATATACACCCATTTCCCAAGCAGCTGAAATTTCACAGAGCACAAAAGGGGGCCAGGGGCTGGGAATTCTGGGTGGGAAAGAGGCTGCCCTCGGGTTCAGGAGCGCCAGGCAGCCCCTCCTCTCGGCCCTCGGAGGTAGGGGCTTACAGAATGAGCAGTGGTCTTTGTTCAGATCCCTTTTTTTTTCCATCACTCCTCTCCCTCTTCACCCAAGGAAGAAAACTTTGACCTCCCTCCCGCCTCCTCCCATGAGCTAGGACAGGGGCCCCAGGAGGCCAGAGGTGGTGAAGGATAGGTAGTCAACGGTTGCTCGCCGCCCTCCACTCCTGCCCAAGCCTCTGGCTCGGCAAAGGGTGGGGAGAAACTTGCAAAGTGTTGTCGGGAGTGGGGCCACTGGAAAAGGGTTCGGGGAGCGGGAAGCGGGATGCATTTCCCAGAGGCTGATTGGCAGGTGAGGGGATGGCTGCCGGCGCTGCCCGCACAGATGTCCAAGCAGGAGATCCTGGAGAAACCCACGCCGTCCAACCGGGTCGATCCGGGAGCCGACCAGAAAGATGGAACTGGCACGAATTTTCTCCCCGCGACACACAGGTTCTCCCCGCCCTCTTCCCTTCCAGATGAAGAGTTGGAATTCTTTTTTTAAGTTGCCGCAATTTGAACCCATTATTTTAAGAGAAATGAGTGCTATCATTGTGCGTGAGTAAGCGAGTGTGCCTGTGTGCGTGCGTGTGTGCGGCGGGGGTCTGGGTGTTCCAAGTCTCCTTCCCAGGCCCCCCCACCCCCCCAGCCTCGCCAGCCAGCCGCGGTTCTGGTCCCCGCGCCCCCAGCCTGGCCGCCCGGGCCCGCTCGCTCCGGCAGCGCCCGGGCCCGGCTCGCTCCGCGGCGCGCTCTCCCCGCCGCTCTCCAGCCCGCGCCCCGCTCGCCCCCCGCGTTCCCGGGCTCTCGCCGGCGCCCCAACGCGCGGCCCCGCACGGCCCCCCAGGCTCCGGCGGGCGAGCTGCCCTCCCCGCTCGCAGGTACTCACCTAAAAAGAAGAGGAAGCAGAAGACGTTTGCCAAGATCATGTTAAATAAATCCCACAGTTTTGTGTGTGTGTGTTTTTTTTTTTTTTTGTCTTTCTCCCTTGGGTAAAAAAAAATAATAATAATAACAACAACAACAACAATAATAATAGCCAAGCAGTGATAATCAGCCCCAAATCCAATGCGGAGATGCCAGCGAGTCCAGCCCGGTGAAGATCCCGAGTCCTGCGATGCTCGCCTCTGGCTGGAGGGGGTGGAGGGGGGGGCGGTGGGCTGCCTCTCAACGCCCCCCTTGCCCACTAAAACCAAACGCACACGTATATGAGGGTTTATCTGCTTTACGAGCCGACCGCCGGGTGCTCCCTCAGTCCTCCCCGCCGCCGGTCCGGGAAGGCGCGAGTCCCCGCGGGTCCAATTCCCCTGCGCTTCCCAGGAGCGGGCTGGGGAGGTGGGGAAGAGGCGATCGGAGAGTGAAGGGCTGCAAGAAAGCAGCGAGGGTGGGGGTCAGAATAAAATGCAAATAGGAGAGAAATCCACCGACGGGCGTGAGCGCCAAGAACAATCCAGTGGGAGCTTCGAGGACCAGAGCCCGGAGTCGCTTCTTTCGCACCAAGACGAAGAAAAGATTCAAAAAAAAAAAAAAAAATCTTCTCCCGCTAACCCTTGCCCGGCTCACTTTTTTCTACTGGAATTCCAGTGACCGTGTGTCTCTGCGTGCGTGTGTCGTTCCCTCTTCGGTCCCTCCCTCCGCTCTCCCTGCTCTCGCTCTTTGCTCTCGCTCTCTCCAGCTCTCCCTCCCCCCCTCCCTCCCTCCCTGCTCCTCCCTCCGCCCGCCCCCTTCCCCCTTCGCGGCTCCCTCGCCGCGGCTCTCGCGCCCGCGCCCCTCTCCTCCGCCCCGGGCTCGGCGCTCGGGCTCCCAGGCGGCCGGCGGCGCGGGGCGCGGGGCGCGGGGCGCGGGGCGCGGCGGAGCAGCGACGCTCTGCAGCGGCGGCGGCCACTCGGCGCTGGTGGCGGCGCCGGGAACGCTGGACGAGAGCAGAGCTCCGCCGCCCGCCCTTCCCGGGACTGACCTGCTGCCTCGGCCGCCAACGGACCGGCTCCCCGAGCTCCGGCTCAGACCCACGGAACCCTCCGCACCCTGCTCCTCCCCCCGCAGCGCGCCACCGCCGCCCGCCGCCCCCCGCCCCCCGCCGCGGGCAGGCTGCGCCCTCCCACCCCCGCTGCCCCTGCCCCCGCCGCCTCGGCCCACGGGTCCCGGAGGCCCGGGGAGGCTCAGGCCAGGCCGAAGGACGTGGAGTCCAGGACCCCCCAGCCATCCCGGGGGCGTGGGGGAGGGGCGCTCGACAGCCCCCGGCTGGGGGCGGGGGCCGGGGGCCGGGGCGGGGCGGGGCCCCACCCTCCCTGGGCGGGTGCGTCCTTGAGCCGGGGAGTCGAAGCCGAGCTTCCCCCCGAAAGCGCAAGGGGAGGGACCCCCCTCCAGCGCCCCCGCGCAGCCCGCCTGCCTGGGTCTAGCCCCCATCACGCACACACGTGTGCTCTCCACGCGCAGCTCGAGAACTTTCCCCGCACGCCCCCCGCGCCCTCGGCCCCCGCACGCCCCGGCGTTGCAGCCCTTCGAGACTCCCCCTTCCCCACTCCTCTCCCCTCCCCTGGCGCGGGAGGAAGGCCGCGGTGCCCGGGCGGCCTGACCGCCTCCTCCGAGGCCGCTGAGCAGCCCGAGGCGCCCGGGAGGCACCGGCCGGGGGCTCGCACCCCACCCCAGCGGGAGCGCCCGAGACCGAGCGGCCAGGGCTCCGTGCCACGCGGGGCGGCCGGCGCTCGGCGGCGTGTTGGGCTCCGAGCTCTCCCCAGGCAGCCGGCAGCCGCCCGCTTCGGAGGCTGCGGGTGGGGTCCCCTCCCCCAGCCGAGAAGGGGGCGATTGATCCATCTGTCGATGGGCCGGGCTCACCGGCGTGTTTTAGTCACGGAATTTACAGTAAACGCCCAGAGGCACCAAAAAGGAAGCGTCTGGCTGGGAAAGGGCTGAAGGAGAGCTGAGGTTCCTGGCATGTCTCGGCAAGAGGGGGCGAGGCGGCGGGCCCCGGACACGCGGGGGGCGCACGCCCGCGCACGCCGGGCACCCCAGTTTCCCTCTCCCTGCGCGCACACACACATCCTCGGCAGCGTTGGAGCTGCCTGCGTGCCTCGGCTTCGGTGCACACATCCCTGTGTTCGGCTCTGCGCACCCGGGGTGCTGGGGTGGGGTACCTCCAGTGCCTTGTAAACTTTACGCGCTACCCCAAAACCGGATCTGGGCTGCATCTAAGGCATATCTGGTGGTGTTTTACCGTGCGTTTTTAAATGAACAAGACTCCAGAAAAGAGTAGATGTTAGAAATCGACCTGGGCGCGAAGGGAGGGGTCACTTACAAAACCAGCAGCCTTCCCTAGTGGAAAAGCTAGAGGGAGCAACTTCCATCTTGCGGATTTAGGCGGGAACTCGGGCTTCCCCAGACCGGGAAGCACAGCGCGGGGCTCCTCCGAATGCCTCTCCTGTTTGGCTGACCCTGGGGCGTAGGCCAGAGCCCTATCTCCTCCCCGGGCCACTAAGTGATGTCCGATGGAGGCGCAGCCCTAGCCAGTTAGTGGAAGACCAGGCCCAAGAAAGCTAGAGCATAGGGGCTGGGGAACGCCTCCTCCAGGCAGGCCGCCCTGCCTTTACACCGGGCTTCTCTAGTTCTAGAAAAAGACCACATCTGACAAGATCTCCCGGCCTCTTTTCCAAAATTCGGGGACTTAAGAAATCAGCTTTAGAAAAGTATAGGTGGAAGGATGACAGGCCGATAGGAAATACACTGCTGGGGAGGCTTGGACTGTAGGCTAGAGCTTGGGAGCCTGCTATAAATAAACTTTCTCCCTCTGCTCCCCCACTTCAGGGCCTACTGGTCACCCAAATGAAATACCCTCTACCATCCCAACACTAAGGTGTCCTCTGTGGGTTTTCCCTCTTCCAGGGGCTCTACTCCAGGCTTCCAAATTAGCATATCCCTCTTTCTCCTCCAAAAATTTGTTGAGCTGTCTTTTTACCCTGGCTGGGTATATAAAGGACAACTCTAAAACATGTGGAAGCTTTGCTTGGGCCCCTTCTGGGTGAAAGGGGCTGAAAAAGCAGCAATGGACACCCAGGAATGGCTCCCACTGACTCACCTTCATGGTGCATCTGGTAGCAAGAGGTAAATGGCTGGGACCCTTCAGGACATGGAACCACCAGGCCTTCATAAAGACAGTGAGCAACACAAGCCAGATCGACATTTGGCTTCTTGTGGCCCTCTCTTCCTCCCTATCTATACAAGCCTCTCCCACTACAGCCCACCCTCTGCTGACCCCAGCCCTCAACCTGAGCCGCCCTTAGATATGCAGAGTCCAAGGGCCATACCACTATTTCCTGAGCATGTACTATATGTAAGCCCCCCCCCCCCTTGGCCAAGATCTGCAGAGGACATACAGATGAACACATCCTAGCCATAGGCAATTTAATCTATAAAATTTTTACTCTATAAAGTGAGAATTAAAAAACAACAATAACAATCTTGAAGAAATTAGATGAGATACTGTGCACACAGAAGCTAATCAAATACCTGGTTCATAGGAAGTTATTCATAAAATGTCACCCTTTTCCTCTGGGATCCAGAAAAAGAATTGAGAACCTATGACAAGGCATAAAACTTAGTGGGAAATGAGAAGAGAAGATTAAAAAAAAAAAAAAAAAAACTACAGGGATCCAAGGGAAAAAGAGACTACTTTGTAGAGGATGAGGGATAGGCGATTTTGCAAGAGGGAGTCATGGGAGAAAGGAGAGTCAGCAGGTGTAAACAAAAGCCCCTGGGGCTCACTGATGCACTTTCACACACCCTCAGGTACTATATCCTTCAGACCACCTGCAAGGGCCCAACCCAGCTGCCCTGAGCTAACCAGCTGGTAAGCCTCCTGCTCTCCCACCCACCTTGCCTGTCCCTCCACCATTAAAGATCCAGAAGTTATGATGTGCAAAGGGGAGGGAAAGAGAACACTTAGGGCTTCAATTTCTTCCTTTGGCCTCATCTTTCTAGACCTACTCATCCTGTGGAGTAGATTCACTGGAGGGCAAGAGCAGTAGCAGGGAGAGAAGAAGGACTGGGATAAGGGGTTACAGCCCCACTGCAGTACACACTCGTGCAGTACACACACATGTGCACATACATACATGCTTATGCATACACAGGCATGTGCACACATGCATTAGCCACAGAGCTCAGCTGACCAGATTCATGCTGCCCCAGCAGAATCTCACCCCTTCCTTTCTTTCAGTGGAGGGAAGAAGGCTGAGTGAGTGTTCCCTTGCCCTGGAGATGAAAACCAACAGGAATAAAAAGAATAAAACCAACAGGAATGACAAGCTAAGGCATGTCAGAAACCACCATGGGACAGGAGCCCACCAGAGTCTCCTGAAATCAATCAACCAGCACAGATTTATTGGACCCCTTTTCTGTCCCCAGCAGAGCAACAGACTGCCCCTGCCATGGAAACATTTACAGATAGAGTTAAGGCACGTACCCATGAAAAGAGTGAGCACTCCAAAGGCACATTGGGGCCACGTAAGAGAAAAGAATTAGGATCACTGGATTTCAGCACTGGCTGGGGAGGCAGGATTTGAACTGGACTGGAAGGATGGGTAGGATTGGGCTGAACACAGAGGAGACAGCTCTGGGAAGGGGGCGGCAAAGGTAAAAAAAACAGTGGTAAGAACGGTTTGAGAAACAATCCAAGAGTGAGGAGGAATCATGGGCACAGGTCGGAAGAAGATCTGGAAGGTGCCATTGGGATGCACAGTGGAGGACCAAGCTAGCGAAGGCTTCCAACTTGCTCCCCTAGAAGCCGCGAAGGTTTCTGAGCAGGCAAGTGACATAATGAAAATGGTATGATTGATCTGACAACCCTGTGAAGGATGGAGACAGGAGAACAGTTAGGAGGCAATTTTAACAGTCTCACCAACCCGGAGGAGGTGGTGGGCTAGACAAGGAGGTGGCGGTGGGCGTGGCAGATGACGATGGGCGTAGACAGTAGTGGTGGGCAGGGACAGAAGGAGGTGGGCGTGGACAAGGACGTGGTGGGCGAGGCAGGTGATGGTGGGCGTGGACAGAGAGGGTGGCGGGACAGAGGGTGGTGGAGAAAGTGAACGTGAACTGCAAGTTGTGATGGGCGTGGACAAGGAGGTAGTGTGGGCGTGGCAGGAGGCGGCGGTGGGCGTGGACAGAAAGCAGTGGTGGGCAGGGACAGGAGGTGGTGGGCGTGGATGGGAGGTGGTGGTGGGCGGGGCAGGAGGTGGTGGGCGGGGCCAGGAGGTGACGGTGGGCGGGGCCCAAGGAGTTGGTAGTAGGTGGGGCAGGAGGTGGTGGGCGGGGCCAGGGTGACGGTGGGCGTGGACAAGGAGGTGGTAGTGGGCGGGGGCAAGAGGTGGTGGGCGGGGCCAGGGTGACGGTGGGCGTGGCCAAGGAGGTGGTGATGGGCGCGACAGGAGGCGTCAGTGGGCGTGGACAAGGAGGTAGTGGTGGGCGGGGCAGGAGGTGGTGGGCGGGGCCAGGAGGTGACGGTGGGCGGGGCCCAAGGAGTTGGTAGGCGGGCCAGGAGGTGGTGGGCGGGGCCAGGGTGACGGTGGGCGTGGACAAGGAGGTGGTAGTGGGCGGGGCAGGAGATTGTGGGCGGGGCCAGGGTGACGGTGGGCGTGGACAAGGTGGTGATGGGCGCGACAGGAGGCGTCAGTGGGCGTGGACAAGGAGGTGGTGGTGGGCGGGGCAGGAGGTGGTGGGCGGGGCCAGGAGGTGACAGTGGGCGTGGCCAAGGAGGTGGTGATGGGCAGGGATAGGAGGAGGTGTCAAAGGCAATGTAAAGATAAACTTGCAAGCTCTTGGTAACAGATTCATCACAGAGGCCCGGGAGGAGAGAAATCGCTTTCTACTCAGTGGTCAAGCCAGGATAAGGTGACCAGCCCTGACTTCTCAGGCTTTGTCAATTGGAAAAAATAATTTAAGTAACCAGCTTTATGGCAAGATACATGTTATTTCTTTAATTCTTATAATAACTCTGTAGGGTAGTTAACTATTAAGAGCCTCATTTATAAATGAGAAAACTGAGGCAAGAAAAGTGATTTAACTTGTCTAAATTTAGTCATATTTTTTTTTAATTTAGTCATATTTTAAGTGGCAGAAACATACTTCGAACTCTGGCAGTTGGGATCCAGGCTTCCTCTCTGGTAACCTATGGTCCTAAATAAATAAGCCAAGTGATGGCTCTCCAGCCTGTAAGTTTTTCCATCCCAATTCAGAGCATCTTCAGTATTCCCCGTTCTCCCTGCCCTGCCCAGCAACCAGTGTGAAGACATTGTAAAAACTGAAATTTCTTTCTTTTTCCTGTGACCCTTGCCTGGCCTCATCCTTGGATTTCAAGTGGAGAGCCTAGCAAGGATCCCGTCCAACATGCCCCAGCTGCACAGTGCCCAGCTCATCCATGAGCTTTCCCAGCTCTGCTCCAGCCGCCTCTCTTCCCACAGGGCCACTCCAGATCCAAGGCCTGGCCTAGAAGGAGAGAACTAGTCTGGGAATGGAGACTAGCAAGGATTCAACTAAACCATCTGATCCCCAAGAGTGAACTGGGCTGCAGGGCAGGGTGGGTGGGACCAGGCTAGGAGGGAAGAAATGCATGCTGTGCTCTGGGGTATTGATTTCTCTAATTGATTTTGGTCAATGTTCTCTGTGCTTCATCATTGTCTTTAGAGGTAGGCACCGCAAGAGGTGGGAATCTGGCTCTACTTAGCCTCTCCCCAGGGCCTCCCAGAACTTTCTTCAGCCCCACCCATGCCAGGGAGTCCCCAAGCCCCGGGGTTACCCATTAGAGGGGGAGGATGCTGCTGCTGCTGCTGCTGCTGCTGCTGCTGCTCATGCAGGGATGCAGGAATGCAAATGGGAAGTTACTCCCGGCAGGGAACTATCAGAATCACTTTCTGTGGATATAGCACCTCCGAGTTTCATGGCTTTCTCCTCCCTAGTCATGAAGCCCTCACAGCGTCCCTGGGAGGAGGGCATAGCAAAATTAGCTTCCCTTCCAAGTGAACCAACTCAGGCTTGAAGATGTCCCACGATGTGGTCAAGGTCACAATGCAGCCAGCAAGTGGCAGAGTGAGGATTCAAAAGTAGGTCCTTCCACACTCTCGTCTAGTGAGTTCACTCTTACCTAGTGAGTTTCTTCTAACACGGAAACCAAGCATTCATCCATCCTGCCAAGGTGCTGGGCCTCTCCTCTCCGCTGCTTTCTCCACCATAGGGGATCATGGAGGAGAGGGAGAAGGCACCCACTAATTTTCGGCAGTGTCTTTCTTTCATCCAGGACAGATCTAGGAAGGACTGTTTGTCTAAAGTCCTCTCTCACCTGAAGTCACGGATATCCTGAAAAAAACTGCAAAACCCCATTTCTCCTCTGCCCCCCTCACAACTCCCCAATGGCAGCAGGAGCTGAGCTGGTAAATGGCCCTTCTGGTGAGCTACCGTCAGCTTAAAATATCCCAGCTCACTGTCAAGCCTCCTCCCCAATGGCCCTGACTGTGCTGCTTGCCGCCTGTGTTGGCACCATCCAGGCCACGCCCCCAGAGTTGTCCTGGTGCCAGCACTGTGCTTGGCAGACCCCAACTGCCTGGAACAACCCCACATCCTCTCCTGAGCATGCACACCCACCCCAGCTCTCAGGCACTGGCCATCTGCCAGGTTACCCAAGGTCAGAGGCAGAATCCAGGGAGAGGGGCAGTGATTACTTCTGCTAAGCTGTGGGAAGCCGGCTCCTGCTGGCTAGTGGCCCCCAGGAGAGCTCTCAGACCCAGCAGCTCCCCACAGAGACTATGTCTTTATTTAGCTTAGCCTGGCGAAGTGGGTGGAGCACCAGAGCTAAGTCTGAGATGGACTGTCACTTGAAGGGCCCAGGTCCGTCTCCAGGGGGCTGGAAGGCAACTCACAAGCGGCTATGGACAGAAAACCAGGACCAGAATGTCCTTCTCTGAACAGACATGCCTTCCCTGGACCCAACCTAGAGCTTGGACAGCTAAGCACATTTACCCTCATGGCCCACCTTCCTCACCCTGACCTCTAATCCTGGAACTTCTTTTGTCATCATCCAAAATGATCTCTCCTTATCTCCACTGCCCCCATGCACTGTGCTTTCCTACATTCTCTCTCTTGCCCCAGTAGGAAAATCTGAAAGGATGATGCTGCTCCCAAGGGGAGAGGCAATGTTTTACCCAAAAGAATGAATTGCTATTGGTAGAATTTCAATCATCATGAGCCCTCAGGAGCTCAGGGTTGAAGGAAAGCTGCAGGACAACCAGAATAAAAAGCCAAAAATGCATAGCACTCAACAGCTTACAAAGATTTTTTTTCTGCAAATTCATCTCCCTTGGACCCCCCCAAACAGCCTCTGAGGTGGGCATTTCTCAGATAAAAAAGCTTAAAGTCAAGATATCAAGTGACTTATGCATGATCACATAGTGAGTTGCTCACCTAGGACTTGTACCCAGACCTAACTGATTCCAAACTTCCTATTTGTGAGGTGGCTTCTGCTCAAATACTTCAGTAAAATAAAAATAAAATACTTTTTAGTTGTAAAAACTAAGACAACTTCACAAAAACATTGCCCATAACTGGGTGCTCATTTCTCCAGGGGGTTTATTTCTCCTCCCATTGCGAGTCCTAAATAGCCTGGATAATTGAGACATTCTTCCTTATGCCAAGATGGAATCTGTCTCCCAAGACTCCCATGTCCTCAAGGATGGGACCTGTGGAGGAGTTCCCCCACCCCAGACTGCACAAACCCATGGACAGCCAGCTGCCATCAGCCTCCCTGACAGCAGGCCTCTTCTGGGAGCTGTCTGCTTTCAGCAGAGGATGCAGAGGCTTCTCCCATCAAAGCCAGCAGGTGTAGTCCCCACCTCCTACTCCTTAGCCCAAGTCATCATGTGCTAGGCGTCATCATATCCACAAAGCAGGCTCCTGGTTGGGCCATTCTCAGAGGTCCAGGCACCTGCTGCCTCCCTACTCCAAAAATGGGTGAGGCCTTGCTCCCTGGAGGGGGAGGGATGACTTCACTAGGTGTAGAGGCTGACGTTAGGCAGCAGGCTTGAGCAATGGGAACCTGAGTAAGGTAGAAGGGCCTAAAAGTGAGTGCAAACAGGCTCATTAGGCGACCTATTTCGAAATAGCCATAGCCCCCCCCACCCCACCGCTGACCAATGGGCTACTTACACCAGACACAGGTGCCAAAAAAGGGAAATTCCATACATTCCCACACCTCCTCACTCCCCCCCCCCTTTAGCTATAGCTCTCCCGCCACTGGCTCCTGGCAGACAGCCTATCCTTTGCTGTCCTGCCCACTGCTCCCTTGCAATGTATTCAATAAACTTCTATCTCCTTTGCTCTGCCCCAGGTGAATTCTCTCACCTTCCATGGCCTCCCCATAATTGGATGGTCTCAAATGAGGGGATCTGCACTACTGAGAGCAGTGGGAGCTTCAGGATCCTGAGATCTTCCCAGGCCTAGGGTGGTCCCACTTCTCCATACTCTTGCAACCTGGCTCCTGGGGCAACACCCCAATTGGCAAGTGTGGCACTGTGGAAAGAGGCCAGCTTAGGGTTAGAGTTCCAACTTTAAGAGTCCAGTATTGGGGCACCTGGGTGGCTCAGTCAGTTAAGCATCCACATTCTTGGTTTGGGTTCAGGTCATGATCTCAGGGTCATGAGATCAAGCCCCTCATAGGATTCCACACTGGGTATAGACCCTGTTATGATTCTCTCCCCTCCTCCCTCCTCTCAACCCCACTGCCCTCCACCTATCCCACCCCCGGTTCCTGGGCACACATGCACACATTCTCTCTCTCTCTGTCTCTCAAAAAAAGAACCCATTACTATTTGGAAGCAGCACAGTTCACACAACTGGCCCTTAGTAAGGATTTCCTAGCTGAGAGAAAGAACAAAAGGAAGGAAGGAATAAAGGAAGGAAGGAAGGAAGGAAGGAAGGAAGGAAGGAAGGAAGGAAGGAAAGAAGGTAGGAAGGAAGGAAGGAAAGAAGGAAGAGCAGCCTTTGTACTACAGATCTTCCTTGTCTTACAATGGGGTTACAGCCAATAAACCTGCCCTAAGTTGAACATATCATAAGGAGAAAATGCATTTAATGCACCTAACCTGCCAAACATCACAGCTCAGTCCAGCCTAGCTTAAAACGTGCTCAGAACATTTACAGTAGCCTATAGTTGGGCAAAACCATGTAACACAAAGCCTATTTTAGAATACAGTGTTGACTAGCTCACGTAATTGAATATTGTGCTGCGGATGGAAACAGAATGGCTGTCGATGTATCAGTTGTTGACACTCATGATCACGTGGCTGACTGGGACCTGCCCTCGCCACCACTGTCCAGCATCATGGGAGAAGCTTATGCTATGTCACTAGCCTAGTTAAGGCTCTGAATTCAAAATTCAAAGTACAGTTTCCACTGAATGCATACTATTTTCACATCATTATAAAGTTGAGTGTTTGTAAGTTGGACCATCATCAAGTTGAGAAGTCTCTGTTAGGATCTCTGTCCTCTCTTCATCACCACCCAAAATCACCAGTCCATCTTCCACCCTATTCACCCCATGCACTGAGCCAGCCGGGTGTACTTGGGTTTCAGCCCCAGCTCTGCCCCCACTCCATGTGCAACCTTAGGTCCCCTGGGATGATAATCCCTTACGCCACCAGCCATACAGAGGAGAAAGATCCAATGAAATGCTGCATGTGGCAATGTTCTATGGGTGCATGAAGAACACCCTATGTTTTGGGGCAGCCCTTCCCCATCTGCTTCAGAAGTGAGCAGCCCACACCTGGTGCACTGCTTGGGACAGCCCTTGCTACTCCAGTGACTTGGAGCTCCGTGGTAAAGAGGGATATCCCCTTTTCACAGATATGAAAACCAAGGCCTCCAAAGCTCAGCACTTACCATACTCTACCGACAATGCCTGTTTTCTTGTCTAAACCCTCACCCCACCCAAAGCTCTATGCAGACTGGACCTACATCTTCTTCATCTCCATATGGTCAGAGACTGGCACATAATCAGTATTCAGGTAAGTGCTTGTTGAATTAATGAATCGAATGAATGAATGATGCCCCTTCCCTGATCTAAGCTCAGCAGGAGGCTCAGGCCCAGGATCACTGACCTGAATAAAAACCCTTCTTTTACTGGCCTATTGTTGGACTCACTGGGGTCTAACTGACCCATATAGAATGCTTCTCCTCCCCCATTCTGTTCTCCATAGGAAAAATTGATAAATCTGACCGAAGAATTTTTTTTTTTTTGCCATTTAACTTCTTTTAATTCAAGCTAGATTGGCTTATACTCTTCGCTTTAAAGTCTAATTCTATAAAGACTTAGTACGTTAACAGTTCATTAGAATCCCGATCGACACAATGAACTGCCTTGCTCTTACTTGTTGGCATGTAATCCCCCACCCCCTGCACTTCAGCCCAGCAACCCTAATAATTCCTACTCTGAAGATATGAAGCAGCTACAACCTCAGTTCTCCCCAAACCTACCCCCGCCCAAAATGGGTGATGAAGACCTAGCCAACAGAGAATGAGCAACAGTGTCAGGAACATGGGTCTCTCCCAAGGGTTTCTGAGCAGAGTGTACTTAGAAGAGTAGAGCTGGTCTATGCCCCCTCCTAAGCAGTCAGGGCCTCCCTACCTCTGGTTCCCTGGTGTCCACCCTTCAGTGTGCACCCTGTCGGGGAGGAGGGCCTGCAGATTTCAACCTTGCCTGCCACCCAAATGACCTGCTCTTCCATTTCCTTTCAGCCAGCTGCCACTTTAGAAGACAATCTGATAAACAGATCCTAACCCAAGCGATAATCCATGTATTTTAAGTTTGTCAGTGCGTTGCATTTTCCAGAACTAGCAAAACTGATAACGGTCTTTTTTTGCAGTCAATCCTGATCAATCAATCATTGAGTTCTTCAATACCTTCTCGGTACTCCTCTCTGACACATATGCATTTTAAAGAAATATGAAGAGAGAGACAAGGCCTTAATGTAAGGTAATGGTTCTCTAATGGTGGAAATCAGGCACTAGGAGAGAGGGATTCAAATGAGACCCGAGAAGGCAAATCTGCTGCATTCATGCACCACTCCCCTCTCCTAACCATGGCAGATTCTGTTAATTGATCGCAGCTTAGACTTCTCAGTGCAGCGCTCCAGGCAGCCATAACCAGACATTTGCAGTGGGCAGGCAAGTTCATCTAATCCATTTGCAAGTGCTGCTTGATGAATTCTGAATGCCCTCTGGTCCTAAGATCTGGGGTTCTCAGAGGTGTCTGGGAAGCTGCTCCCTTCACCCTTCAAATCACACCCTAGCTGACCCCACAGTTTCCAGCCAGGCCAGGGGTGTCCACTGGGGGAGTCAAAGGGCTTTTCAAAAGAGAAAGCCCTTTCCACTCCCTAAAGGACAGGGAACGGGTCTGTTGGAAGAGACCTACTGTGCCAAGAAAAACAACCAGCCCCTGGTGGAATCTGATGACTGATTAAAACCAATCCCTGCCACAGAAGAGCTTCCACCTGCTGTCAGCTCTGAGGGAGCAGGCATTTCTTCCCGAGGTGCTGCTCGCAGCCCCTGCAGGACCACCACACCCGGATGTTCCATCCATCTGCTCCTTGGATGGGATTCAGGCCACCAGAGGATGAGAAAGGGCCTCCCCTCTCCCCTCTACCCCACTGAGGAGCTAGGAATAGGGGAGTCCCCGTGGCTGATACTGTTTGCTAATGAGTGTTCTGGGAGCACTTAAATGGACTACACAGGTGCAACAATGAACCAGCGACACATAATATCACCTGCTTGGCAGCCAACCCAGCCCTGACATTTCTGCAGGGGCAGAAGACAGACACAACGTGAGCCCCAGGGGATGCACGCAGCTGGAGGGCAGGCGGCAATGGGGCCTGCGTGCATTCCCTATCCTGCACACCCCCATCACAGATCTGTACCTTCAGAATTCCAGTTGCAGCTCCTTTCTCACCTCCCTTCACCTGCTGGTTCCTGTCCACTTGTTCAAGGGGGCACTGGATTGAGCATCTACCTCGCTCCAGGCATGCCCTGCTGCCGAAGGTACCACAGACAAGGCCTCTTCCCCCAAGGGGCTCCCGTCCCAGTCCTCTCAACGTCTTTCCAGCTTCTGACCCCGCCACTGGGACTCCACGCTGGCCTTTAAATTAGAAAATGCAAATATAATGAGAATGCCTCACAAAGCACCCTGGTAATATCTCATTCAGTTCTCAAAACGGCCTGTTCAGTCAATGGGTTGTGATTGTCACTGTGAAGATGGGGCCCACCACTGGCTCACACACTGACTAGCTGCGTGACCTTGGGCCAGTCCCCTCACCTAGCTGCATCTCCAGAAAACAGTGACGATGGGCCTATACTGCCCTCACACAGCTGTGGCCCCCTCACCCATCATCTAAGCACCTGCCATAGTAGACACTGAGGCACAAAATCGACAAACGCTGTCTGTCTTGAATAAGACAGTATCAAGGAGCTTCCCCCCTGATTGTGGGGAGGCAGATGTAAGAACAAAGAAGTGTAACATCATTTGGAAGCTGAACAGTGGTAGAATTAGAGCATAGAAGAGAGAGAGATTGATTAAAAACCGGATGTGTGTAGCAGTGGGGATGTCAGGAAGTCATTACATAAAGAATTAACGCTTTCTGAGCTCTTGCCGGGGGCCAATTCCCATATATATAATTGCTCCTAGGACTGAAATGATGGCGTGAGCCTGGTCTACAATGAACTGTGGACAGCAGTCCAGTGCGAGGTATTAGTTGTACTGTTAAGATAAAATGTCAGCCCTCAGCCAACCAAAATGGGTTAAGCTAGGCTACATACGTTACAGCAGAAAACACCTGCAGGGGCTCTGAGGGTTGCATCACGAAGGTTTCTTTCTTCTTCACAAAAGCGCTCAGCTCCGGTTTGCAGGGACTCCGCTCCACACAGTCACTCAGGGATCCAGACTGATTGACACGCTATTGTTTCGTGGCTGCTCCTCCCGGAACAAAACGACCTCCTCTGTCTGTCCCTGAGGCAGGAGCAGAGAGAGCTGGAGTGTAGACAGCTGGCCAGAGTGATTCGGGTCACTTTCACCCACAGCCCATGGGTCAAAACAAATATGCAGTCCCATCGGACAGCACGGGGACCGGCAGATGTGGAGAAAGGTGGAGTGTGTGCTGAGCATCGATGTCTTTGTCGTGGGGGCCAAAGAAAAGCTCTGCCTCCTGCAAAACCCTTTAAAGTATCTCAGAGGACAGACTTTTGTCAACTATCAACTCTTCTGCTCTTACAAGACAAAAAACATCTGTGGATCAGATGTCTCCCGGGGATGAGGCAGGAGTCTGAAGGGAGGTCCCACCTGCCGGGTGAGGACAAAGCAGGGCAGGCTCCTCATCCCCTGAGCAGACGTGCCCACACGGAGGAAACAGCCCCAGCCAGTCCCACTAGAGGCAGGCCTTCTGTGCCTCTTCCTCTGGTCCCACACTCCCCTTGGCAGCTCTGCTACAGCTTCATATTTGTTTATTTTTCCTGCTGGGGTTTTTGCAGTATTTCTCCTAAGTGGGACAGCTACATCAATAAGTTCCATTGCATCAGGAGTGTGATTGAAGAGCAGAGGGCTGGCTGGCTTGCTGGCTGGGGCTTCTGGTCTGATGCACAAGGCACCGTCTCTCACACACACACCCTCCCCCACGGCAGTCTGGCCCCTTCTGCCCTCTTCGCCCCTTTACCCTGCCTCCGGCCGCCAATTCCATTCTGGTCCAGGACCCCTGCTCCAGCCTGCCCAGTCCGCACATCCATCTCTCAAAGCCCCCACCACAGGTCTTAGCCTCCTCCAGCCCAGAGCTTTCACTCAAGACATTTCTTCCACCTAGAATATCCTTTCACCATCTCCGCCTGTCAAAATCCTCCCCAGATACACACAAAAATGTCAACAGCAGTTATCTCTGGCTGATGAGATTACAGATTATCTTTATCTTCTTCTTTCCAATTTTCTCTATTTGGAGATTTGGGAGAATGAGTGCATGTTATTTTTATAATCAGAAAAACACAATGAAGTCATGCTTCAAGTCCCTGCCCTCCTGCAAGGCTCCCCCTCACCTGGGCTTACACTTCTTTTTCTCCCCTGAAATTCTGTGGCTCTTGGCGCGATCACAAACTGCTTTGCACTCTAGTGAGTTTGCTGTGTATGAATGTCAGGTAACCACAAACTGTAAGCTCCATGAGAGCAGGGACCCATTATTCACATCTGCCCTACCCTGCATCGTCCTTGCATATACTAAGGCTCCAGGCACACACTAAGTTGTGTGCGACCCTTACCAGTTACGGGGTTATAGGGATGGTCCTGGCATACCTTACATTGGCTTGGGGAAGTGGAATCACAAGAAGTTAGAATGAAGGGGCCTTGGAGTTTATATAACTTGAATGCCCTGTGTTTATACAGACTGTTTCTGACATTTCATTTGCCCGCTAATAGGGTTTTATTACTCCCACCATGTAAGCAGCCAAACTAAAGCCTAGAGAGGCAACGCAATTTGGCCCAAACGTCCAGAACCCACAGCTCCTGTTGCCCAGCCCATGCCTTAACCACTAAACCACAGCTGCCATTTATTAATAGCCATTTCCCCGCCCAGTCAGCAGCTGGACATGGCTTGCCAGGTTAATAATTTGTTCATTAGGCGCCTAATGAATTACTTGTTAATTGCTAACTTGATGAACAGCCAGCAGTCCCCATCTGCCTGGAGAAATGGCAGCGAAGGACCGCACGAGGGCCAGCCCAGCCCCTGCTGCCGGAGAGCAGGAGCCTTCGGCCCGAGGGCAGCGACAGGGGCTCCCAGGGGACAAACGGGAAGCGCCCACTGAGAAGCACCCAAGGGTGGAGCCTTCCAAGGAAGCAGTGCTGACAGGACACCCCTGCTGGACCTGGAAGTCCCCTGCAAATAGCCAGAGCAGCCTAGATGTTCATCCCCTGAGCCTTTCTAGCCCCCGCCCCACGAAACCTCCCCTAATGATCTCCTTTCAGTTTTATTTTCTCTGTGCTTCCACCACTGGAAGTTAGCACCACTCAATTTAAACCTCACGTATACACATATAATTAGATGCCATTGTATTTTCTCCGAGCGCTGGTCTATGTCTCCCCCATCGCAAGGCAGCCAGGATATCCCATCAGACGTCAAGCTTGCTGAGAGTGCCCACCACATCTTTCTTCTTCACACTTGTATCTCCTGTCCACATCGTGCCCAGCTCACTGAGTAGTCATTAAAGGAGTGAATACTTTGTACTTTTCTTTGTAAATCTGCATTAGTCTGCTCAGGCTGCCTGAACTAAATGCCACAGACTACGAGGCTTAAATTCTCCCACGGCTCTGGAGGCTGGAAGTCCAAGATCAAGGTGCCAGCAGGGTTGGCTTGTGCCCAGGCCTCCCTCCTTGGCTGGCAGGTGGCCGCCTTCTTTCTATGTCCTCATACAGTCTCCCCTCTGCATGTGAGCATCTATGGTACCTCTGCGTGTGACCCAACGTCCTCCTCTTACTAGGACACCCTCATAAAATACATAAAATAGGATTAGGGCCCACCCTAACAGCCTCATTTTAACTTAATTACCTCTTTAAAGACTTTATTTCCAAATACAATCACATTCTGAGGCCCTCAGTGTCAGGACTTCACGTAGGAATTGGGGGGAGAGGGGGCAGTGACACAATTCAGCCCATAACAACTCTCCCCTCATAATGCCTACCTCAGTGCCAGGCACATATTAAATATTCAAAACATGCTCCAAAGTTGATAGGCATTCTGTTTTCTCTGGGAAAGGGCTCATCTCTGCGGCCTGAGCTCCCAGTCCTGCATCAGTCCCTGAAAGACTCTACTGCAGAGTGTTTAAAGCAAACCCCCTTGGTCATGTCGGCTCCAAAATCCTAACAGCTCCGTTATTTTCAAAATCACTTCAGAGCAGCCCTGAACAGAGATGATGATTTTCTACATTTGCATAGCAATTTTGTTTTATCAGAGCACGTTCCTATTTCATCTTTCCAGCATGGCTCCGAGGGAGGAAGAGGAGGGTTATGGTGTCCATCATAGGGACAAAGAATTGAATTAATAACTTTTCCCAATCAAGCTAAGCCCAGTGTGACTTTCCCTCCCAGGGTCCTTCCGTCCCAGCCCCGGTAGGACCGGAGTTGGTCATTTTCTTCTCTGCGTCTGCACACCCAGGCCAGGGCCAGGGCGCAGAGGGGATGCTCAGGGAAGGCGTGGCACTGATGATAACGGGGCCGCCAGGAAAGCCTCCGCACAGAGCACCAAGAGGCCGAAGAGTCAGAACTGAGCGCACCCCCAAGCACCCCCAGGCAAACCCAGCCTGAGGGATCGGCAGATGGCTGGCTTCCCTGTCTGAGGATCCCCAGCCCCCCACCCCCACAGCCCAGCTTTTCAGTTAAGGCCCTGAAGGCCAAGGTTAAATTGAAAATGAGTCTGGGAAATAATATATCTATTATCACTTTCGCACTGCTCCCAGGAACGATAAGGAAAACGTGTTTACAGTACAATCGCAAAATGATTTCACATATTATTTATTTTTATCCTTTATATTGCAGGTATTTTTAGAAGCTGCCTCAAATCCACTGTGGAATGAAACAGGGTGTGAATTTTAAAAATATACTACTCCATCTCATCCTCAGAACAATGCTTCAAAGTGGATTTAGAAGCATGTTACTATACCCATTTGACAGATAAGTAAAGCAAGACGGAGAGAGGTCGAGTATTTGCCTGGAGTGTGAGTGAAGGCCGCTTCCTTGGAGTCCCCGGTTGGGTGTGCGAGGAACCCCGAAGAGGAACCAGACCTGGAGAGCTCCCTTCTAGGGTAAGGGCAGGACGAAAGAGAAAGGTCAACATGAGCAGTTGCCAGACTCTAGCAGCAGATATATCTTCTTTGACACAATTTTTTTAAGATTTTATTTATCTATTCATGAGAGACACAGAGAGAGAGAGGCAGAGACACAGGCAGAGGGAGAAGCAGGCTCCCTGTGGGGAGCCCAATGCGATACTCGATCCCAGGACCCCGGAATCATGACCTGAGCCAAATGCAGAGGCTCAACCACTGAGCCACCCAAGTGTCCGGCAGATACAATTTTTTTTTAATTTATTTATGATAGGCACACAGTGAGAGAGACAGGCAGAGACACAGGCAGAGGAAGAAGCAGGCTCCATGCACTGGGAGCCTGACGTGGGATTCGATCCTGGGTCTCCAGGATCATGCCCTGGGCCAAAGGCAGGCGCTAAACCGCTGCGCCACCCAGGGATCCCCAGATACAATTTTTAAACAATCTGCATCTGAATGATTTCAGCTGAGGTACAGATTCCATAGTCCCCCACAGACCACCCCACACACACCCCATGCCCTCACGCATCAATCCCTGCTGTCTGAGTCTACATTGTCATCAGGTCGCTTAATCCCTTTTGAACTTGCAACCCCTGTTTGGTCTGTGAACAGCATCCTTGCAATGGGCTCCCTGGGGCAGCCTCCGGATGTCAGGGATGGGAGAGAACTTCAGGTATGACACAGGGCTTGGGAAGAGGAGTGGGGGAACAGCAAATGCAAACTGCATGCCCCTCCTCACCCGGCAACATAATTTTGCCAAGGCCAGGCAGGCCCTGGCCCAGGTGATAGAGTCTGGTGCCTTAAAGCCCAGATGCTGATCCTGGGTACAAATGGACCCCAAATTTTTTATCTTCTTGATCGTTCTCTAATATACGATATGCAATAGACACAGAATTAACAAGCCATGGTCTCTGACCAGCCCAGCTCAGAAAGGAGAATTTGTGAGCCCCACAGGCTCCCTCGAAAGCCAAATACAAAAGGCACATAGCAGATGACACCACTCCCTTCGCTGATGAGCACAGGACCCCAAACCCAAAGAGGCCCCTGTTGCTACCCATAACTCTGGACTCAGGGAGTGGACCTGAGCCACCACATGTGGTCTTCTCCTACTTCTCACCAGGTATGTCTGTCTCTAGCTGGGTATAGTCAGCCTCCCACTCTCCCCATGTCTCCTAATTGGTCTAGAGCCTTATAGTTGCTCCTTTGTCCCATACTGATGTCCGTAGTCTCTTCAAGTCCCTCCCCTCCCCGGACAGAGTCCTTCCTGGGCATTTGCTGCCAGCATGGATCAAAATCTACAACCACGTGGGGATCCCTGGGTGGCGCAGCAGTTTAGCACCTGCCTTTGGCCCAGGGCGCGATCCTGGAGACCCGGGATTGAATCCCACGTCGGGCTCCCGGTGCATGGAGCCTGCTTCTCCCTCTGCCTATGTCTCTGCCTCTCTCTCTCTCTCTCTCTCTCTCTCTCTCTCTCTGTGTGTGTGTGTGACTATCATAAATAAATAAAAATTAAAAAAAAATCTACAACCACTTGATGCCAGCTCCTTGGTACACTGAGGCTCCAGGGGAATGGGCTCTAAGGGAGCAGGAACGTGGCACATTCCTGTGGGACTGGGGGAATGGGAGACATCAAAGGAGCCATCCCTCAGAGACCCAATCTCAGCAGGACTGGGGCAGGGCCAAGGACCCAGAAGAATGCCATCACCACGGTGGGCTATGGGCCTGCCACTGAGCGGATGGCAATGGAGGAAGTGTCAGCTACAGAGGCCTGATCCTCAGGGATCCTGGCAAAAAGTGGAGCTGGTGTGAGACCAAGGCCCGGTTCTCAGAATGGAGCCCTGGGGACAGAGTGAGAGAGGCACTGAAGCACACTTATGCATCTCATGGCCTGAGTATCAGTCATGGGGACTGGGAGGAGCCCCAGCAAGTAAGCAATCCCCAGGGGAGAAGAGGGAACTGAAAAGCCACCTGTTGCCCCCTCCCCCATCCGCAGATATCAGGGGAGAGAGCTACCTCTTGGTAGCCTTGCAGAAATACTTGGCACTTCTGTCCTCTCTGGGAAATCCATTTTCAAATCCCACTGCCTTTGGGAACAGGACTGTGACTGCCATCTCCTGGGCCCCAAGAGACAGGTGGAGCAGCATGCAGATAGCAGGACAGCCCCAAACCCTCAGCAGAGCCAGAACAGAGGACACACTTGCAGCCACCTCCTTGGAAGTCGCTAGGACCCCCATGGATCATCCTCCTGGCAGTGTCCTCCAGGACCATGCACTCTCTGTCTCTTGTCTCTCCCAGAGCAGACACCAGAGCTGGCCTCCCCCAAAGGTGGTCTCATTGAGGCAGCCTCATAGCTATCCTCAGCCTGCACTGCAGGAGGTCTGGGCTGAGCTTGGGGGCAGGTCTCCCCAGGGCTCCAACCCCCCTCTAAGTTCTCAAGCCAGGAGACCTTTACTTTCTGCTTTTGCAGCCGGGGTGGCTCAGGGGTTTAGCGCCACCTTCAGCCCAGGGTGTGATCCTGGAGACCCTGGATCGAGTCCCACCCGGGGACCAAGTCCCACATCAGGCTCCCTGCATGGAGCCTGCTTCTCCCTCTGCCTGTGTCTCTGCCTCTCTCTCTCTCTGTCTCTCATGAATAAATAAATAAAATCTTAAAAAAAAAAAAAAAGAACTTGAGGCAGGTTTTCCCACACTGGATCATACCAACAGTTGATTGTCCCTCCCAGGATAAAATCCCAAAGCATCTCTCCCTGGCAACCACTAACTAAACTCAGTGTCAAGGGCCCAGGAATGTGGAGCGTCCCCAGTCCTCCACCCACCTGGAGCATCAGTGGGTCTGGGGAGTAGCCCTCATCTCCATCTTGCATAAGCTTTATATTCCCAACGTCCTGGGCCTTCCCAAGGGCTCTTCAAACACCAGTGACCCTAAAGACCTCCCGCACACAAGTCTCCCCTTCCTCCCCACAGGCTGTCCTAACAGCTAGTTTCTGCAGGACTGAATGGAGATCTCCTTAACCCCCATCTGAGGGTACTCATTGCAGAGTGACGAGTGCCCTAACTCAGTAGCTTAGTTTTTCTGGTTTTGTTCTCTTTAACCTTTTAAAAAAGAAATACTTCGAGATCACAGGAAGTTGTAAAAAAACAATTGTACAGTTCCACCTCCTAGACCTTTCCTGCAGTTTCCCTGAATGGTTAGAATTCACCTAACTATGCTTCAATAGCAAAACCAGGAAACTGACTCGTTTACAATGGCACATGTGTGTGTATAGCCCCGTGTCATTTTTACTCACAGGTGTAGATTCACATAGGCAGCCCTGCGATCAAGATACAGAACTGTTCCATCACCACAAAGGTCACCTCCTCCTCCTCGTCCTTCCCCTCAGATACCATGGGCCCCTCTATCCCCTCCCTAACGTCAGGCTGTCACTCATCTGTTTTCCATCTCTAGAAGTGTGTCATTTCCAGTCTTGGCTCCCCACGGAGCTAGTGGGCATGGAAAGCCCCTGCAGACACTGGGCAAACCCCAGCTGAGAAGAGGACTGACCAGGGCGGCAGGCTGGGGACAGAAGTGACTCAAGGCACCAGGACCCCACCTCCCTTGTGGATTCAGACAACCCACATACCTGGAGCCTGTGTGCTACAAATCAGCCTTCCCTTACCCACATCAGCCCTCTTGTCCCTTGTCCCCTTGTGCTGCCCAGCCTCCTGCTGCCCGGGAACAGCATCCCTACCTGCGTGGTCCACTCCCCACTCCTGAGTCGTTAAGCTGCTGCTCTCTGCTGCCCCCATCAGGCAGCTGCTGCTCAACGTGTCTCAGGCACAGGATTTTAATTCGAAATCATGCTTCCCCGTACTGTACCTACATAATTCATTTTTACTACCTAAATATAGGGCTTAATATTTGTCCCTATTAAATTTCCTCTTGTTTGTTTCAGGCATCATTTCAGCTTATCAGGATGTTTTCAAGCCCTTGGCTCTTTCTCTGGACCTCAATTATCCCTCCTAACTGTCATCTAAAAATTTAATAATACTGCTCTCTGTGTCTTCACCCGCATCATCAATGAAATCATTGAACTGACGAGGGTTTAGGACCAAGTTCTATGGCGCAATACTAGGAGTCTCCCTTGTGGACTGAGATTTGAGATTTAAGCAATCCCCTTTAGGGACAGCTGTCCAGCAGCTATGGGTTCAGCCAAGTACACTATCAGCTGAAGTTCATTTTTTGTCATTTCTTCCCAAGGCTGCCACGAGTGATTTTTCACTGTGTTCAAAGATTGACCAGGCAAGTAGCTGGGTCTCATCAGCCTCTAAGTATAAAATGTGGTCACATTTCCTTTCAAGCACAAGTTACTATGGCTTTAACTCCTCAATCACTTAACCAAGGATCTGATTCCCAAAGATTTCCAAGAAGTCCCAGGGTTATGTACACCTGTCTAAAACTCAACCCTAAAAAAAAATAAAATAAAATAAAACTCAGCCCTCCTTGAGGCTACCTGGCTGCTGCTGCCTTCAAAGAAAGCAGAAACTAGGAAGCTAGGTCCTCCCACGGGCCTTGCCATAGATGTCTGTCTGACTTGGAGGTGGCTCTCCAAGGTGAGAGAGAGGACACCAAATCTACTCAGGACCCAAGCTTTCGCACTGTTAATGGGAAGTCGAAAGCTTTTCCCGGATCCACAGACTTCTAAATTTGCCCTGGGCCACAATGGCATCCAGAGCCACCTCCCCATGCACCCCACATACATCCCCCTGCCTCCTGCTAACAGTCTTGGAGGCCTGGGCCACAGCCTGGGACTCCCCCTTATCTACAGGTGAAGTCCTCCCAGGGAGCCATGATGCTCTTGCCTGCCTGTGTGCCTTAGATGCAGCCATCCCATGTGGCAATGTGGGGCATGGGGTGCCTTCTTCAGTCTCTGTGGGGACCACCCCACTCCTGTGTATATTTAGGATAAAAATAGAGACTTAAGAGAGGGATAGCCCACAAAGCCACCCACCCCGCAGTACCTAATTCACATGGGCACATGGATAATATTGGGAGAAGGTAACTCTCACCCACTGCCCTCTACACCCTCACCGCCCCCCCCCCAGCAGAGGGGCCCTGCCACTGATTATCAATCCAACAGCTGTCAAAAAGAGAGAGAAAGGAGGTGGGTTGATCTGCTTTGTTCTAAGTGAACTCATGCTGGCTTCTAGCAATCACCTTTCTTTTCCAAGAACTCACAAATCATCGGTTTCAGTCATCTGTTTTGGAATTTTGCCAAGAATCAACATCGAAATTACTGAATAATCCTTTCCAGAATCGAGAAAGGTTCCAGGCGATCTGGGCCTGATGAATGAGTAAGATCCTCAAGTGGAAGCCAAGCTTCTCCAAGCCCTGCTGGCTGCTCCTTGCCCCTCACTCGCCATCATGGTCATACACACACACACACACACACACACACACACTCACACACAAGGCATCCCCCTGCCCCCCACCCCCGCCTCCAGGACTACACAGAGAGGAACCTCGCCACCCCTTGTAACATGGACCTGCCATCCAGTACAAAGACACCCAAAATCAAGGTCCCTGACTCTTCCCCACCTTTTCTTCTTTTTGCCTCATTCAGAATTGCCCGCCCCTCCCCACGAGGTAACAGACGTCTTCATGTCTCTATAATTGTGACTGGCTGAGTAGCCATGTGATCGCAGGGACAGGGGAGCCAGGCATGTGGAAGGTGCTCGGCAGGCTCTGACCCATGCCGCAAACACACCTCCATCTGTCAGCGGCGGCCCTCCCTGCGTGGGGAGTTGATGGAGCGTTGACTGCCAGATCGCTAACGTCCTTGTCTGCGGACGCTGCAAAGACACGGTTTTCCGTGGAGGAATTCTAAGGCTTAGACTCAAGTCTTCTCAGAATTATAGTAATTAAAGTTGAGAAGAGCAGCACGCCAGAGTCCCTCCTTAACCTGTCATTTCTGGGCTAACGACAGGACTCCAACTCCAAGGTCATGCTGTCCTCCTCTCAGATGCCCTGCCTCTTTCCGTCCTGCCCATGCTCTCTTCTCCAAGCCAGGCCTCACACGGGGAAGAGCCCCAGCTTCCCTAGTCACAGATGAGAGGCCAGGCAGGTCCCCTGGGAAACAGGCACCTTCAAAATGCAGTTCATGGAACCCGATTGCATCTTACTGGGTTCATTCATCCGGGCCTTGTGGGGGGGTGGGGGCTGGGACAGAGACAACATGAGAACTGGAAGAGACGCAAACCAAGAAACAAATTCCTACTTACAGAGAACAAACTGATGGTTACTAGAGGGGAAGAGGTGGAATGGGTGAACGGGGGATGGGCATGAAGGAGGGCACTTGCTGTGATGAGCCCTGGGTGTTGGATGGAAGTGATGAATCACTAGATTCTACACCTGAAACTAAAATTAAGTCCATGTTAACTAACTGGAATTTAAATAAAAACTTTCTTTGCAGGGTGGTGGTAAAAGAACAGCAGTGGTGAGCTGCAGTATAAGCAGGCACATACCCTGGCCCTAACCTTACCCTGCCCCTCACCTCACTAACCCATAACCCCAACTAGTACCAGAACCAGAACCCTAAGCCTCACACCCTGGAGAGGATTCTTAACTGCAGGTTACCAGGAACATAGCCTTGCCCTAACTGTCACCCTCACCCTGACCCTCATCGTAAACCCCACCCCTACCCTCCATCCTCACCATAGATCTGCCAAAGTGAATTCCTGAACACAAGACAAGTAAAAATGAGAAGCAGCCTTAGTTATTCTTAGGAAGATACCAAACCTTTAAGAATTGGTAATATTTTTGAAAATGGGTATGGAGGAAGAGATAAAAAACAGGAGATGCAATTAAATATCTATTTAAACAGCATTTAGAGGCCCAAATCCTCTCCTTGTGTCAGCTCAGTAGATGGCTGCTAAGTCTATTCTAACCCCAACAGAAGCCTAGGGTTTCCTTCTCTGGAGAGGTTTCTGAACTGCATGGTACCAGGCACATACCATGACCCTAACACTAACACTAACGCTAAATTGTAACCCATGCCCTGTAATGTCTAATCCCAAACCCTTACCCTAATGCTAACCCTAAACCTAACACTCTTTAAAGGACTCTGAACTGCAGAATAGCAGGCGCAAACCCTCACCCTTCCCCTCACCCTGGCCCTAACCCCCGAACTCTAATCCTAGATCTGAGGGGGGAAAAGGAAGATGTGATATATAGATATATAGATACAGATATAGATATACAGATATGGATATAGATATAGATAAATATGGAATATTACTCAGCCATAAAAAGATACAAAATCTCACCAATGGCAATGGCATACATGGAACCAGAGAGTATTTTCCTAAGTGAAATAAGTCAGAGAAAGACAAATGCCATATGATTTCACTCATTTGTGGAAATTAAGAAACAAAACAAAAGAACAAAAAAGAGAGGGTGGGAAAAAAAAAAGAGAGGGTGGGCAAACCAAGAAACAGACTCCTAACTCTAGAGGAAAAACTGATGGTTACAGAGGGGAGGTGGGAAGGGGAGTCAAACAGGTGATGAGGATGAAGGAGGGCACCTGCTGTGTTGAGCACCAGGTGTGGTATGGAAGTGCTGATCACTGTATTGTACACCTGAAACGAATATTACACTGTGCGTTCACTGGAATTTAAATAAAAACTTATAAAGAAAAGGAAAAAAAAACTAGAAGAGACCTCAAATACTGTCCAGACCTGCTAATTCCACAAATGAGGAAACTGAGGCTCCAAAGAGAGAACTGTCTTGTTCAAGTTCAGTTGAACAGTCATAGAGCCAGGATGAAAACTTGGTTCTCCCAATTCTGGTTTATTCCACTACCTCAGCACTGTTTATTGAAACCAGGCATTGCGCTAGGTGCTTTACATAATTATTTCTAATTTTCTCAGCCACTTTTTTGAGGTATCATTATCCTAATTCGGGGGTTGAGTAAATGGACTGATTTGCCCAACAGCATATAGATACAAAGTGGTAGGTGAGGAATTCAAGCTCATTAAACCATCCTCTCTCATAAAGATCTATCAGGGATGGACAGAAGCAAGTCTAAGTGGGTTTGTAAACACATTAGAGTGTCCCAATGAAAGAAGTCCTAAAAACTACCTCCTGGAATGTCCTAGCCTTGGGTCTCCACTGATAACATTCAACTCAACGTGTTCTTCACAGTAGGAGCAGTAAGCACCACATGTGGCCAAATGTCAACAGGCAGGGTGTCAAGAAGGAAAGATGTCCCTGAGTACTCAGACATCAAAAGACTCAAAAGACAAAGAAAGGTTTCATGGAGGAGGTGTGCCTGGAGCTTGACCTCCAAGGGGATTGTGGGAGAGGAGAGGGACAAGAGATGTGGAAAAGCAGATGAAAACAGGGAGGACCCTGGAATTTATGGAATCTCAGGGAAGACCTAGTAAGAACCATAAGCTTCCCTCGGGTATTGGTAGCTGTAAGTATGGGAGCGAGAAGCAACGCAGACTCCCTGTCTAGCTCCCAGATGGCTGCCCACCACTCCCCATTCTCCAGGCCCTGTCCCAGAATAATTGGAGGATCGCTCAGATCTCAGAGAAAGTGACAGGATTATTCTGCTCCTGGAGCACTTGCTCCATATACCACACTCCTACCGAAGCTCTTGGGAAGTTAAGAGGCTTGGCAGAGAGAAACCAGTGGAGAGGAGGTGTGGAGTGGGAGCAAAACGTGGCTGTGTTTGCAGGAAAGATGGCCCCATCCAGCTGGGGGACAGGGCAAATGAGTGGACCTTGCATTTGTGCACTCAGGCATAGCATGACATAAGGCTTACGGGTGGAGGAGCCGCCACGTTCTCAGCTCTCCTCGTGAGGTGGGACAATTGCCATGTGATCATCATTTGAGTTATACCAGCTTTTTCATCGTTTTTCTTTGCAAAATGAAGATGATAACAGTATGCACTACACAAGTTGGTTGTGAGAATTAAATGAGATGCAAAGTACCTGGTAGGGTTGCTGGCACATAACCAACACACAATAAATGTTAGATTTTTATTATTGTTTTTATTTCTAATCTTGATGAAAAATGTATTATTTTCACACTGTTGTAAAACTAAGAGAACCATGAGTTAGGTCCCACAAATTTCATCGCTGAAATCATGTACTTTGGACAGTTCTATTACATTTGTGTTATTTAAACAAAAATTTTCCTTCTTAGGCAAGTCGGGAGGAAAGTGCTCCCTCTACCACCCCAAGGCAGTGCTTATGCTCATAAACCACTTTTTCATTTCAAGGTGATATCTAACTGCTCCTCATCACGTGCTCATGGTATAATTCTGAGGTCAGTGGGGCAGATGCTGTTATACTTCCTTTATTAGATCCTGAAACTCATGGCAAAGGAAGTTTGTTGGCTGGACCTAAAGCCACATCCCCAGTGCCTCCCTCTGTCCTCAGCCCGGCAACACGGAACACAGGTGTCTCAGCAGGCTCCTCCCCGTCTGCCCCAGCATGCACAGGTGTTCCTTTTTGCGACCTGCCCCTGACCTTCGTGGAGTCCTGATCTCTCCCAGGAGACAGGATCCTCACCTGGGAATGAGATGTTCAGAAGCCTGAGAGGGTTGGAACCATATAAAAAGATAATGAGATTGTTCTTTTGAAAGGAGCGTGATGCAGACATGTTTTTCCATCCCACAAGGGTTTCTGGTACCCAAAGCTGCCATTCCCAGCTCCATCACCATTGCCCACCCACATTCACAACTAACTCCTTTCATTGCACGTCCAACTTCCAGAAAAACAGTCAGGCTTACCTTGATGTCATTGCTCAGGGCGTGAGAGGGCACAGCTAGTGCATGTTCTGCTTGCTCAAAGCAATCAGCAATGTTCTTCCAGGAGTCAGAGATATTCCAGGTAGGAGCTATTTGGAATATCATCCCAGCCTGTTTTCCTATTTCCCATAACCCCCATATGGCCACCCCCCTACAGGGAGGCCAAACAAACATGAAGGCTTATCCTTCAAGGCCTTGCTCTGGGTTATCTCCTAGCATGACATTCCCTTACTTGACACAGCGCCTGCACCTCCTCCAGGACACTGGACAAGGGCCTTTCCCTACAGGAAGTACCGCTACACCCATCCCCAGGCCAGTGTTAACCACCACTTTCTAGCTCTCTAAAGTCTCTATTGTATAGACTCATTGTCTTCAAACTGCAGACTCATTAGAGGGTCTTGGGAATCTATTCAGTGGGCCACAATGAATATTCTTTGACAAAATTGAATAGAATACAAAATATCAGAATATATTGCCAATGATATTGATCCTGGCACACCCACGCACATACGCATATACGTGTTGCATACTAATGAAATGTAAACTCTATTTTCCATTGTGAGTTACAATCAAAACTTTTTGGGAAACATTGGATATTAGTGCCTTCCAGCCTCAATAGCACCACAAACCTATAATCTGCCTAATTTCTCCACCAGCGTCAGGAGTGAAGTGGTGAAGGGGGGGAGGGGAGCCAAACTAGAGCCACTCCCACCTGGAAGAGAAGACACCTGTCCACCACCTGGCATAAGTAAGAGACCACAAGCTCCTAAGGACAGGGGCTCGGCCTCTCTGCTTGCCTCTCTCCCTAACACCCGGAACCAAATAGCAGGAGCTCAGACATAAGTGTTGGTGACTGAATCAGGCAGGTCAGGCTAGATTACCCTGTAATAACAACAACAAAAAAAAGAAACTCTGTATGGCTTAACATGGCTTGCTTCCCACTCACACAAAGTCCAGCCTGGGTCAGGTGCCCTCTGAGCAAGAGCTCAGAGATCTAGGCTGCTCGTGTCATGTCACACTGCCTGCTGTGTCGGTGCACAGATTCCAGGTAACTATGGCAGGAAAGAGAGCTAGAATGCTGTACACAGTGACAGGTGTCACGCCCCCTCCCAGTCATTGGCCAGACCCTGTCACATAGCTCCCTCCAACTGCAAGGAGGATGGTAAATACAGAGAAACACATAGATGTTTGATGAACAGTAAATGTCTCTAGCACAACGCTGCATGAGACATTTTGCCTTGTGACTTAACTATGCTTAACTCTGTGCACCTACCTTTCCTCCCCGGCTACCCGGGTATTCATTCCACAGAACTTCTGGGGGTCTGCTCTAAAGTCAATGCTATGCTGACCTCTGGAAATACCTAGATGCCTAAGACCATGTCCTAATTTGGATCACTCTGGAAGCACACCCTGGGCCAAGGACCAATGTGGCTAACCTGGGAGGTGCAGAGAACACCAGCAAGGTTGAGGGCGATTGTCCAGATGATGCGTTTTACTAAGCCCACTACCTCAGTGCATGTTTCAAGATCAAGCTCACAGAAAAGCTCATACCTCAAAATTATCCCCACTTATGGGTTGTGAGATTGGAGGCATCAACACATTGCCGTAAGCCACTCCTGAAATCCTTATCCCCTTGCCATATTCTTGGCTTTCCAGGCTCTCTTGTATTGAGCAGTGGTCCCATAAACCAGTTCTGGCCCATGAGAAGTAAAAGCAGATCTACCAGGGAAGGTTCTGAGGCAGCATGTGCTTTCCTGAGCACAAGAACAGATGGATTTGTTGCTATCCCTTTCTTTCCCCTTGCCCTGAATGCAAATGCGATGCCTAAAGCCACTACAGCCATCTTGCGACCACCAGGTGTTGAGCAAGACAACAAAACGCCAACAAGCTAAGGATGGCAGAGTGGAAAGGGAGAAGCGACCCAGAATTCTGACAGCATTACTGAATAGCCAAATGTCTGGCACAAATGTCTGTCTTCTTGTCACATGAGAAATAGAAGGTCCTGGGGATTTAAGGCCTATTTCTGCCAGTCTCCTATAAGAGCAGCTCAATGCCATCCTAACCAATCCAAGGAGATTCCAGCAGAAGAAGCTCTGCACAGGAAGCCATACCTGGGGCTGGGGAGAGGTTTGGTTGGGCCAGAGGATGGGTGTGTGGTATGGGTTGGCCAGGAAGAGGCTGCAGAGGAAGGTCAGGAATGACATAAAGGGCCTGCTTTGCCATGCAAAAGAGTTTAACAGAGAGGTTTGCAGAGATTCAAACAAGGAAGTACTAACTCTGGGAAACGAACAAGGGGTGGTGGAAAGGGAGGTGGGCGGGGGGGGGGGTAGGGGTGACTGGGTGACAGGCACTGAGGGGGGCACTTGATAGGACGAGCACTGGGTGTTATGCTATATGTTGGCAAATTGAACTCCAACTAAAAAAAATGCATATGTGTAAAAAAAGAAAGAAAGAAAGAAAGAAAGAAAGAAAGAAAGAAAGAAAGAAAGAAAGAAAAGAAAAGAAAAGGAAAAAAGGAGTATTTAAAAAAAAGGAAGTAACAGAGTTGTGTTTGAAAACTACATTGATCCTATAAAGGAAGACCTATCACCCTCTGAAAGACAGGTGATCTCTGAGGAGCGTCCAGTGCGATTTTAGCTTCTCTACAGCCTCTAATACACTCACCATTTCATCCTTGTGGAATTGAATTGAAATAAAGTTACCCTAATTATTTTTGTGTGACATACACTGCTTCAAACAACTGCTAGCACTAACCAGAAAGCTTCAGTTGTGCTTCCGGCTCTGCCACTAACCCAGTATGACCTCAGCCATGTCACTTCCCTCTCTGGGCTCAGCCACCTCATTTGCACAAGGCAAGTGGACAAATCACTCTCACTTTTTGCAGGGATTCCGGGGACCATGGCTGACTGCATCCAGCAACCCAGAGAGGTGTCCCAGGCTCCCTCCTCTTTACTCCCACAAAAGGGGCAGGGGAAGTGGGTGGGATGGCTTTATCAAGGCCCTGGGCCACCAGGCACAGCAGAGAAAATGGGGCACTAACTCTGCTACCCCAAGCCCAACTGGGCAAAGAATAATTGCAGGTCAAATACACAGATTTCCACAGGTCTCAAATCACCCAGGTCCCAACCTACATCTTTCTCTACATGTAATATATATATACACACACACACACACACAAGTTTTTGGTTTTGTTTTATTTTGACTCTTCCAGTTATTATTTCAAAACCGAGGATGAGGAAAGAAGGGAAATCAAATGCTTTCTCATGTCACATTCAAATGAAGAATGATCAATTAACCCCCCAAATTGGGTTTGTAGTGGGGAGACCCGCAAAGATGAGGCACCGGACTCCATGTTCATACACCCATCAGCCCTGCAGTCTTAAATTATATTTGACATTTAATTAAAACTCCAAGGCAGTGAAGTCAGGAGCTGAACTGCTACATTTCTAGAAAAGGAGCTGCTCTTTAGGATGGATTCATTTATCTCCTGTCACCAAAGGCATCAACACTCACCCCCTACGACTACCCCCTGCACCCCGGCCCAGCTCCACTCACTACCACCAAGAGAAATACAACAGAGGCAGTGATTGGCCTAAGGGACCCTCCTCCCTGCCCTCCCCTCACAGGCACATGCTCCCTCAGATTCCGCAACTGCCAGGAGACAGCTGGTCCATCCAGGTTCCGTGCCTCCTAGAGCCAATGCCCTTCCTGGCCACCACCCACTCCCCACCCCAGTTCCTGCTCACGTCCTGTCCCAGAGGCGGCACTTTTACCTGTGCAAAGACACAAAGGTTTTCAGCACTGAGCTGTCTTCCTTCTCTCCTTCCAGCCATCCTTTCTCTCTGCCCCCCTCCCTCCTTCCTTCTTCCCCGGCTGTCTGCAGGACTCACTGAACAGATTCCACATTTTAGGGCAGCACTACATGTGATGGGGACGCAAAGACCTGTACGACTTAGCTCCCCGCCTTGTGATCTCTTGGTAGGAAACCACAGAACTCATGAAACGCTGACAACGGGCACTAGATGTGAAGAGACAATGTGTGTGTTAGCACCAACGAGGGCTCCAGAAGACAGGAGCTTTGGGGTGGGAGGAAGGAGAGATTTGGCTGTGTAGGAAGGGTTTCAGGGAGGAGCTGGGACTTGTGCTGGGCCCCACGTACTGATAGGATCTAGAAAGACAGGAGGAAGAGAGGCATTCCAAGAGGGAGAATAGCATATGCAAAAGTCCAGAAGCAGGAAAGAGTGAGAACACTCTCTGCCTACAGAGGAGGCGCAGTTAGAGGGTGGAACTCACAGGGTGGGAGGATTCGGTCGACAAGAGGTAGTGAGTGCTGGCTGTGGAGTCTGTACTTCCTCTGGAATCCTGGCCCCCCACGGGCCCTGCGGGGATTCTGGGGTGTTGGTGACTGTGGAACACTACAGCAGACTCAGACCGTGCTGCTCTCTGACTTTCCCGGAGCCTGGCTGTGTAGCCTTGGGCGGATTGCCTTCTCCCAGAGCCAGATTTTCCTCCCTCTGTGCAATAGGGAGCGTTATCCTCCCCCAACCTACCTTTCAGGACCAGATCAGTGCCAAACGGGTACCACGTACCAGGTCTGGGGAGACAGGGAGTGTCCCTGGACTCTTCCCCCCACAGATTTGAGATGTCAGAACACATGGTGCTTCCCTGATACAGATCACAGCCCCAGGATGGGATCGAGACACATTAGCAACGACTCCAATACACATCAATCTCATTCTGCTAAGCACAGTGCAATTCATAACCTCTAGACTCATCTGTTCACAGTTTTATCCGCACAAGGTTTAGGAGGTAACAAAGGCAACAGCCCGCTCAGGCTTAAGTCTGATCCAGCAAGAAGAAATTACTGAGGGATAGCTTAGGGGAAAGTGAGCATGTCGTCTTAGAGCTCAGAACAGTCCGGAAAGAAAACAGTGGTGCAGAGGGGCAGGTGTCACAGACTTTCCAGTCACTTAAAGAAAATGTGGCTACAATCCTATGACCAGAGGGGCACCTGGGTGGCTCAGTGGTTGAGCATCTGGCTTTGGCTCAGGGTCCCAGAATCAAGTCCTGCATCAGGCTCCCCATAGGGAGCCTGCTTCTCCCTCTGCCTATGTCTCTGCCTCTGTGTGTGTGTGTTTGTGTCTCTCTCATGAATAAATAAATAAAATATTTTTTTAAAAATCCTATGACCAGAGACTCTAAAGAGGAGACAGTTGGAGAAAGATGGGCAGCAATTCCTGGAGACAAGATTCTCACTCTGTGATTGCAAAGTACTCCAGCAGGGAAGAGAGAGGAGAGAAATCTGAAGAACGCAAAAACAATCTCAGCTGCACTAGCAGCTCCCTGGCTTCAGTGAGAAAGCAGACTTACCAAGCTCCTGTCTCCTCCGGCCTCAAGGAGAATGATCTCTGCCCTGAAAATCCAGTTTCAGTCACATCCCTCTCCGGCTCTAGAATGTTCGTGGCTTCCTCTCTCACTACGAATGGCCTGCCCAAAGTGGACCTGGCTCACTCTCCCAGTCACAGCTGATGCCCTAACCAGGGGTCGGCAGGCTGCAGCCCACAGACTAAGCACAGCCCACCATCTGTTTTTCGTATGGCCCATGGGGTAAGAATGGTTTTCACGTTTTTTTAAATGATGGGGGGGAAAATTGAAAAAATAATATTTTGTGACACATAAAAATAATACAAGGTTCAAAGTTCAATGTTCATAAAGTTTTATTGGCACACAGCCACCCTTGGTTGTGTACATTCCACCTGTATTGGCTTACTAGGGCGGCCATAACAAAGTACCACAGACCAGGGGTGCTTAATCCATGGACATCTATTCTCTCATGGTTCTGGAAGCTGCAAGTCCAAGATCGACATTCTGGCAGGGTTGTTTTTTCTCAAGGCCTCTCTCCTTGGCTAGTAGGCGGCCAACTTCTCGCTGTGTCTTCATGTGGTCTTCCCTCTGTGCACATCTCTGTCCAAATTTCCTCTTCTTATAAGAACACCAGTCCTACTGGATCAAGGTCCACCCTAGGGACCTCATCTTAACTTAAGCACCCCTTTAAAGACCCTGCCTCCAAATACACTCACATTGTGAGATACTGGGGATGAGGACTTCAACATATGGACTTGGGGGAACACAACTCAGCCCGTAACACTGCCTGTGGCTGCTTTTGCACTACAACGACACACTTCAGTCTGTGCCGCAGAGACCAGATGGTCTACAAAGACTATTACAGATAGATTTTACTATCTGTAGACTAGCTACTTCCTGCCCTTTACAGAAAAAATCGGCAGACCCCTGCCCTGGACGATCTGTACTTGCTGCAGTTTCCTGAATGGTATGCCTCACTTTCATATTCTGAACCTTAGGCTAACATTCAGATGCTCTCTCTAATTCACTAATAAAGCCCTTCCTGTTTTTCAAGATACCAACACTGGCAAGGGCCCTGTGTGTGAGCACTCCCCGGGGGCATTTGCATTTAAGCCAAAGAAATGAGTCTCTCAAGCAGTCAGACACACTGAGCAGAAGTATGGTGGCCCCTGTCACACTCCACATGTTCCCCAGGAGGGTAGGAGAGGGGTGGGGAGGGGTACAGAGGGGCAGCCAGAAAAGCAGAAGAGCCGGTAACAAGGACTAGGAAGGAGCTTGGAGAGAGCACAGGGTGGTCTTGGAACCCCCTGGAGACAGGAGGCCCTGCAGCTCCCTGTGTCCCAGCGCCTAGAGTGAGATGCTGCCATATAAGGAAAGGGTGAGCTGCAGAAGTATGGCAGGAGCCCGGGGTTCTCACAGGTCAAATGGGCATGAACCTGTAAAGGGCATAAAAACATCAGTGTGATAAAGAAGTAAAACAGTGTCGAATAACTCAGGTGTCTCCACACAGCTTCCCCAGTAACTGGAACCCCGGTCCTACTGGAGTGGACAAGGCTTGGGTGGGAAATTCCCAACCCTTCTCTCTGGCACCAACTCCTGCTCCACCACAAAAAAAACAGGGGACAGTGGTGTCACAAAGCCAATCCAAAGGGCACCAATATTGAAGCTGCCCAGAGACACACATGACTGGCCCAGGCCCCAACTCTGACTCTGAAGAGCCTTAGCTCGGTGTCCCTTGCGCAGCCTCAACATCCTCATTTGAAACACAAGGGGCTGAGCCAGCTGCTTCCAGGCCCTTCCAGCAGTGATGTCATAAGATGGGATGGCTGTAAGGGTTTGGGTATGATGTGGGTCTGACAGCAGCAGGGGAGGCCTGAGAAGAGCAAGAGAGGGAGTGCAGGTTGGATGCTGCCCAGAAACCCTCCCTGTGGCTTGTCTGCTCTGAAAGCTCGATGAAGGTCTGCGGTAAGGAAGGATAGTCATCTTGCAAATGGGGGCCACTGGCAGAAACAGGGTGTGCCTAGCACGTGGACTCCGTGTGCACGTATACACATGCACACACAGCTGATGTCCCCCGGCCTTGACCATGCCTTCCCAGCTGAGGAGGAAGGAAGGGGCTTGGCAAGGAGCTAGAGCCAGAGGGGGGCAACAGAGGAAGATAGGGGACCTCGTCCTGCTTCAGCCCTGCACGAAGCCGTATAACTTCTTTCATTTTATCAAGAGACAAACTGAGGTCATCCTCAGGAAGAGCATCCTCTTAGAGTCAGCTAGAAGCAGGAAGGAGGCCGCAGGCACCAACAGTGGTCTGGGTCTCACTTTGACCAGCTGGGAGGGAGGCGGGGAGGAAGGCAGGAAGTGCCTGTGGTAAAGGAAGATGGTTCAGATAGAAGGTGTGCTGGAAAACATCTCACTCTCCATAGAGGAAAAAGCCACAACCAAACAGGGCTGCCATGAGCAGGGAGAAAAGAGAGGAACAATCTGGGCACCGAGGGCTGTGGTCAAACAAATGGCTCCACAGCCTCATCTCCTTGCCCTCCCTGGTGTGTATGTCTGGAGGCCCAACCATTTCTACCCTCGGAAGGAGGAGCCTTGGAGGGTAATTCAAGCCCTACGTTTCCTTGTCCTACCCCTGGTTTTAGGAAACCACCCCCTTAACTCTCGGATGCGTCCAGGCCTGTCTCCAGCAGCGACCTCCATGCAGATTTCTCAGTCCATCACAAACTTCTCTCGAAACAAAACTCATGCCTGTCTCAGTCATTCTGCTCTGTAAGCTTTAAAGCAGAATGGAGCCTGGGAGCCACCGGGGAGCCCAGTGTGAGTACTTTCCTTGGGTGGTGGGGAAGGGGTGTGGATGGGAAACCCACTCAATCTTCCAGAACTACCGACCTGGATTCACTACAGTATTGGGGGCTCTGGATTTCCCACCGGAGGTGACAGCCCGCTGTAGCCAGCCCAGGTTCTCCAAAAGGAGGGGGCCCTGAGGGCCAATTCTGGGAAGGAGCACAGTGAGGCAGGTGTTTGCCCGCACCCTCTTCCCGAAACATCCTTCCGTAGCATGCCATGGAGCCATCACCCACAAAGTGAGTGAAGCCCCCAGTGGGCCTGTTTGAGCAAAATACACTTACTTATTTCCAGTAAGTGGATTTCACTCTCAAGGGGTGAACCGCTCCATGTACCTAGTGCCCTCAGTGTACTGGGGCCTGCTTTCTCTGCGGCCTGAAACTGCCTCCCCTGGTCTCACCGGGGGCTCTCCTTATTCTGCAGTTCAGCACATCCTCTCCACCAAAGGCAAGGGGCGCAGACTGAATTCTCTGCCAGTCCTGGCACTGTGAGCCATCTAGGGCAGGCAGTGGGGAGCCCACTAGGTCTCGGGGGTCTCCAGCGGGGAGTGTGGGAGCTCCAAACAGCACTTGAGGGAGAGCTCCCATCAGCCTGCAAGGGTGGCCGCTCTCCTGGGCTGGACAGATGCATTCCTGGCTCCATCAGCTACTGAAACAAATTACCTCAAGCTCAGTGGCCAAAAACAAAAGAAATGTATGCTCTCACACTTCTGGGGGCAGAGGTCCAAAATCAAGTGTTGGTGGTGTTCCGCTCCCTCCAAAGGCTCTAGGAAGGGATATTTTCTTGCCTCTCCCAGGTCCTGGTGGCTCCTGTGTTCCTTGGCTTGTGGCTACATCCCTCTGGTCTCTGCCTCTGTGGTCACACACCTCCCCTGTGTATCTGTGTCTCAAATCTCCCTGTTCTTTCTCTTATAAGGATCCAATCCTAAATCTAGAATGATCTTATCTAGAGATCCCTAATTACACCGACAAAGACCCTATCTCCAAGCAAGGTCATGTTCCTGGATACAGGGCGTTAGGACTTGACAAATCTCTTGGGGGGACTTGATTCACCCCATTGCACTGGTCTAGTGATCATTCTCTTGAAGGTGACCCCCTCACCTTGGAGGTCCAGAGTCCCTTCCATGAGTTATGGGAGGCCCCATCTTACTTAGCGGCTTGGCAAGAAGACGGGGCTACCTCGAGAGGGAAACAATAGAGGGAGGCAGGAGAGTCTGTCCCCCTGCAGCCCAGCACAAAGCCCCTGTTTCCTGTGGGCCCCACAGCAGTCCTCATTCTCATGTCCCCCTTTTAGCATCCTCGTTCACACTGCTGAACCCTGCTCAAGCTGGCCCCCTCCCACCCGAGATGTCCTTCCTCCTTCCTGCCACCTACCAGATCCTGCCTCAGTGCCTTCCTTTCCTGACTGAGCCCAGAGAAGCAGCGAGGAAGGACTCGGCCCCAAGGCCCTGACCACTGGCTCTGTCACTTACCGGCTCCTTGAGCTCAGATAGATAAGCCTCTCAATGTCTCTGGACCTCAGGTTCCGCACCTGAAAATGGAGACAACCCCTTCCTCACAGATTGCTGAGGAATAAACAGCACAAGGCAGAAGAAAGAATTTCCCACAAATGCTTGTTCTTTGGTTATTTGATCTTCCCTTCTCTGAATCTAATGCGAGTGACATCGTCACTGCCCTTAACTGTCTCCTTCTGTCGGCCTGGTCTCCTAGGGCCGAGCTTCTAGAGGAAAGGGATAGAATCTTCGAGCTTCTCTGGGATCTCTTACAGCACCTGGCATAGAGTTTAGTCTGTAAAGACCTCATGCCTGGAATAAACACCCTGGTGATGCCCGTATCTGTATTTCAGACTAAAGGGGCAGCCCTGGCCTGGGTCCCAGACCCCGTGTCCCTTCCGTCACCTCCCTGGTCTGCTTCCCTCCGGGGCCTCATACTTCGTGGGAGAGGTAGGGCCTGCCTGGCTCCTGAAGGCAGCAGCTGAGCGGGGGGAGGCGAGGTGGCAGTAATGGAATGAGAGGCCTGAGATCCAATTCCGAAATGATTAAGGTGAGAGGGACAAACTCCAGAGGCCAGTTGTTGGGTGTAATCAGGGCAACCGGCGAATCATGGCCAGCTGAGAAGCCTGAGGCCAGACAGGCTGGACCCACCCGTGTTCCAGGAGGACCCCTGTGGTCAGCCAGGCTGAAGGAGATCTCTCTCCATTAGGTCCTGGCAGGGAAGGGCAAGCAGGCTGCACTGCATCATCTGGGTGGAGCAGCTGAGTGGATGTGACATAATTGAATGAAGCCTCCGCATCCTCCACCCAGAGCGGGGGAATTAGCAGGGCCGACCCTCGCCTCTGGAGACTGCATCCAGCCCTCATCCGCCTGCATTGCTCTACTCCGCAGCCACCTACCTGCCGGGGTGCCAGGAAGGGGTGCTGGGAAGGGGTGCCGGGAAGGAGCTCCGCCAGGGTTGTGGGAGGGAACCGAGGGGGATGGGCAGGGAAGTCCCAGAGGAGGGGGCGACAGGGAGGAGGTGATAGTGACGGGCAGGGGCGGACAGCCACCGAGTGCTTGCCAGACTGTCAAACAGATGGCAAGGAGATAGCCAGAGCGAGAGGGAGGATGGGGACAGAGGGGCCGGGGAGGGATGGAGACAGGCAGAGAGCAGGAGATGAGAGCAAGATAGGCAGAGAGATAACATGACAGCGGCCAGAGATAGAGATAAGCTGAGCGATCGAGGGGAAGAAAAAAAGGTCAGATAAAAAGAGGCCTCGTAAGAAAGATAGACTGACGGGCAGCCGGAGGGATAGGCAGGCTTCATGCAACAATGCTGGAATCTTCTTCTGCAGTATTAGCAAGATACCAGGTCCCTCTGTGCACTCACTATGTGACAGGTGCTGTTCTAAATGCTCCACTTTATCTCATTTATCCCGCACAACACACTATCTTACAGATGATGAGAAGGAGGCAGTTGGAGAGGATAAATTAGCTGCCCAAGGAGACCCAGCTAGGAACTAAAGGAGCCAGACATGACCCCAGGCCTTGCCTGATTTCTCAGTCCCCTCACCAAAGCACTGGGGGTGGTGGGGGAGAGCTGGGGCCTCTAGGTTCAGCCCCGGGTGAATCCAAGCTGGTGTCTCCCCAGGCTGACCAGATATGGAGAACTTTCTGGTGGCTGGAGCCATGGAGTGTGTTGGGAGACAGTGTCTTTTTTTAACCTCTCCTGATCTCTGTTCCCTTCTCCTGAGACCCCCGGTACTGCCCCCCTGCCATCTGCATAGGCCTCTCCAGCTCTCAGCTGGCCATCACTAAATATCCACAGAAGTGTGGGCCAATGTCATTTTAAGGTATGGCCCCTGGCAGGAGTGCTTCCTTTTAATAGGAGGCTCAGGGTGTAATACAAGAAACATATGGGGGCCAGGAAGTGTTTCCTATCAGCTTTAGTAAGCCCACATGGGCAGATTCTTTTTTTTTTTTAATTTTTATTTATTTATGATAGTCACACAGAGAGAGAGAGAGAGAGAGAGAGAGAGAGAGAGAGAGAGAGAGGCAGAGACACAGGCAGAGGGAGAAGCAGGCTCCATGCACCAGGAGCCCATGTGGGATTCGATCCCGGGTCTCCAGGATCGCGCCCTGGGCCAAAGGCAGGCGCCAAACCGCTGAGCCACCCAGGGATCCCCTGGCAGATTCTTTCATGCATACTTATTGAGCTAGTTCTGGCTGTGTGACTTGCTCTGTCCAGGTGGGAAGAAATGATACCCGGATATACATCACTCATTGCCTTTGCAGTCCCCACCCCACCATGGAAGAGTCTCAGCCCTAGGCACCAGCTTGGAAAACTTTGCCAGCCAGACCAACCCAACCTCTCCCCCAAGAGCCAGTGTCCTGCTTTTGGGGACCACCAAACAACTGCTCTCATTCACCAGAGGAGCTCTGCTGTGCTCCCTGGCCACCCTCTGGCAGGATTCAGAGGGGCTTTGGGCCAGGACAACCCCCACATGCCCACTCGCTGGGCACTCTCTGACCAGGCCAGATGGCCATCTGGGTGTGGCAAGGGCCCTTTGCCCCTCCCAGTTCCCCCGCAGCCCCCTGTCGGGAAGGGGTGCCCATTTCAGCTCAGAGCTCACCAAGGAACACTGAAGGGAGGCGAGAGCCAATTCGCCTTTGCGGGCAGCAGTTTCCTAACAGCAAAGCTGGGATGATGCTCAGCACCCAAGGAGGAGGTGTTGATCCCTCCACCCCCTCTGCTCTGGTGCAGCAGAAGAAAGCAAATTAACTGCTCCATTCTGCCCACAGGAAATGGACTGGCAAAGCAGGCAGGGGAGAGGAAGGAGGGAAAGCAGGAACAGGCAGGCAAGACAGAGACTAGAGAAGAAACACCAACGATGGAACGCCAAGCTGGAGGGATGACTTCACCCATGCCTCCACTTTCACCTCCTAAGACCCAGCTCACCCAAGAGATCACCCAAGTTCACCCAGCTAGTCCTGACCTTGCAATCTCATGATCAGATCCCAATTTCTGGCTCCAAGAGGAAGCTCATAGTTTACTCACCAAAGGTCTTGGAGTGTAGCTCTGCCCCAGGAACCAGGAGGCATGACTCCTCTCCTGATCAAAAACCCCCTGTGGCCTCCCTAACCAAGGCTCCCTCCTGAGCCTGGAAGTCAATGCTCTCCCCACCTGGCCCCAATCTCTTCTCTATTGTGTCTGCCACCAGTGCTCCCCATATATCCCTGAGCAAACTGACTCCTTGCTGTGTAGTAATGTCCTACCCTCTCCCATCTTGGCTCACACTAGAATCCCTTTTGCTTCAAGGCTTCTCCAGATATCAACCATTCTGGGAGGTCTTTCTTGAGACTCCTGGACCTCAGGAAGCTCTCCCTGTCCTGTGCGGTCATGCCACATTTGTTAGGTCATGCCTATCGCTCTTTTATTTATTTATGTTTATTCAAGTATAATTAACACACAGTGTTATATTATTTTCAGATGTACAATATAATGATTCAATAATTCTATATTTTTTCAGTGCTCATCAAGATTCTGTTGTACCTCTCTTATCGAGAGAGGAAAGTAACTTCATTGAGAATTATCTCTATATTCACTATGCCTAGTGTTATTATCTCTACAAATGAAGAAACAGATTCAAGAGGTTAAGTAACTCACTCAAGATCACATGACTATCAAATGAGTGGTAGAGGCAGAAATCAAATCTAGGGCTAACTCTAAACACTGTTGTGCTTTGCATTGTAGTTGCTGTATATTGCCTAGTCACAGCCTCTTGGAGAGTTACGTTCTTTGATGTATAGGATATGCCTTCTTATCTCTCGGTATCTAGTGCCTAGCAGAGTGCTTGGGCACTCCAGATAACCATTTTTAGGATGGATGGATGGATGGATGGATGGATGGATGGATGGATGGAGGATGGATGGATGGATGGGGGATGGATGGATGGAGGGAGGGAGGATGGATGGATGGATGGATGGATGGATGGATGGATGGATAGAGGATGGATGGATGATGGATGGATGGATGGATGGATGGATGGATGGGGGATGGATGGATGGAGGGAGGGAGGATGGAAGGATGGATGGATGGATGGATGATGGATGAATGGATGGATGGATGGATGGGGGATGGATGGATGAGTAGGTGGGTAGGTGGGTGAGTGGATTATAGAAGAGTATGATATGTGTACCTGAGAAGACAGAAGTGGCTTGGAAAGGCCATGCAGATCTATAGAATGGATCTACATGGATCCAAGGATCATGACCAGCCACTAGTTCTCAGCAGAGCCTTAGGAAAGAGGTGATGGTAGGGGCTGCCTTGGAATCTAGCAGGTGGAGAGTTGCTAAGCCACCAGAACAGGAGATGGCCGCTCCAGCAAGTGGCAAGGATTCTTAGACTTGAAACTTCATCATTGGACTAGAACATCCTTAGAGATTAAAGGTCCAGCCTCTCATCTCCTCTTCCCTCTCATTTTGCAGATGAATAAATTGAGGCTCAGGGAGAGGATGCAGCATGCAATATCACACAGCTAAGTGATCCCAGGCACTCAATTTCTTTAGAAACGCAGAGACTTTATATAGGAGTACAGTCAGCTGGATGCGTTAGATGATACTCAGTGCTATATCCTGATGCACCAAGCCTCTGCTTGGAGACTCTTTGTGAGGGACCATGGAAAGAAGTGCTTCAAGGGAAGCCCCTAGACAACAACTACTCACCACCAAGCCCCAGGACACTGAAAGGGGCTGCTGTACCCTCTCCCTGTTAGCCTCCTCACCCAGCCTGAAGTGGAGCTTGGCTGTGCAGCCCACGTAAGCAACCACATGCAGCCCCATGTCCTAGCCTGCCTGGGAAGGACTCCTGATCTATTCCACCTGCTTCCATTTCAGAGGTTGCTGCAGCCCCAGGCCAAGTCAGCTTCTCCTGGACACCCCAGGTCTAGTTTCTGGGCAATCCCCATGGACGGTGAAGCCATCCTTCCCCCCATTCTGGTTGTAGTTACTATACTCCGCCTTTTGCTTCAAGGGGTGAAGGCAATATGTTCAAATACATTTGCTGTGCTTTGTTTGAGCCCCCATGATGCAGATGCAATTACAAGTAACAAGAGTCATACTGTAACAGCTTCACAAAGTAGGAAAGAAAGGTAAGAATACCACTCTTATTCCAGGTGAGGAAACTGAGGCACCGAGTAGCACCAGACAATTTGTCCAGGCTAACCCAAGAAACAGAGAACCCCTGAACCCCTCAGTCCCAGCTGACCCAACCTTGCCTGCCCTCTGGGTCTCCAGAAACCCCAAAGGCACAGCTGGGCTGAGAGAATGACCTCCCTGAGAGATGACACCTGTCCTTCCTCCCCTTTTATTCCAGTCCACATCTTTTACTTTTATCTTTATCCCCAAGTGTTTCAATCCTTGAAGGAGCTTCAAGTGGAACTCCCCCAAAATTCCTAGAAGAAGGGGAACAGCTGAGAAGGAGCCATCAAAGGCCCAGGAAGGAAGCAGAAGCACTCAGTGTAAAAAGCAGGAAGAGGCAATGGAGGGGACCAATCCATGGGGGCCAGTAAACATCCACTGGGCCCTGTTAGGATAGGGGCATAACACCCCACCTGCACCTATGGTACAGTAAAGTCTGCATAGGCACAGGGCTGGGTTGTAGGCTCTGAGAAACTCCTCCCTCAATGAGACAAAGCAGCAGCCCTGTCCCCCCACCGTCCCCCTCCCGAATAAGATCCAGAGGCAGAACACTATTATCCACATCTAATTCCACTTGGAACAGTGCCCTCCTTCCTCCCGACCTCTCTGCCCACACACCTCCTTCTAACCCTTTCCCATTCCACTCTTAAAAATGTCAATGGAGACAAAGTTGTAGCCACTGGAATCCCAAAGGCCCTGTCTGTCAAGGGCGGGGTAGGGTAGTGGAGACCTACTTGCCTGCTGGCTGATCCAGAAAACATCCCAGGGGACCTCAAAAACTCAGGGTCTGGTAGACAGGATCCACCAGGGGCACCTGAGACTTGATTTCTAATTCTGCCTCTGCTACTACTTTTTTATTTTTTTTACTTATTTATTTATTTTAAAGATTTTATTTATTTATAGAGACACAGAGAGAGAGAGAGAGAGAGAGAGAGAGAGAGGCAGAGACACAGGCAGAGGGAGAAGCAGGCTCCATGCAACAAGCCTGATGTGGGACTCAATCCCAGGTCTCCAGGATCACACCCCAGGCTGCAGGCGGTGCTAAACCGCTGCGCCACCAGGGCTGCCCTGCCTCTGCTGCTACTAAGCTGTGTAACTTCCAGCAAATCCTGCCCCTCTCTGGGCCTCAGCCTATCTGAGTAATGAGGGAGCTCAGAGGTTGCTGAGGAGACAAGGGGAAGAGTTAGCAAAGGGACTCTGGGCCCCTCATCTCATCCTGCACCTTAGCAGCCCTGCTTTTGTCTCTTTTATTCTTCAGGCTTCAGGTAAGATTTCATTTGAAAAGAAAAGATTTGGTGATTGTAAAAAAAAAAAAAAAAGAAGAAAAAAGATTAAATCCATTGGCCTAGAGGTGACCTCTGCTATTCCTTTCTTCTCTCTGTCTCGTTCTTTGATCCCATTCATGGGCATATGTTTGTTACTGGCTACCCTAACCTAGACAGTTCTGACTTCACACAACTTCTCCCGTGATCCCTACAAGATGGTCATAGTCACCAGGCTTCACGCCCTGATTTGGATTCAGAAAGTAGGATCCCCCCACCCCTTATACGCTCTGGCTGAGTGTATAAGACATGGGCCCCACCCTAAAATTCAGGAAATAGGTGCCCTCTGAAAAGGTAACAGCTCACAGCTCAACCAGGACATCGGTGCCAAGTGTGGAGTGAGTGTTTTAGCCAAGAAGGGCAGCAGGGTCCTGGAAGCAGAGGTGGCTGTGGGCTGGGGTGCACAGGGCAGGCTTCCCAGAAATGGAGTCAACTCAGGAGCACAGAAATTCCCAACCACTCTGGAAAACTGTGTGGAGGTTCCTCAAAGAGTTAAAAATAGACCTGCCCTATGACCCAGCATTCGCACTACTGGAGATTTACCCAAAGATACAGATGCAATGAAACGCCGGGACACCTGCACCCCAATATTTCTAGCAGCAATGTCCACAATAGCCAAACTGTGGAAGGAGCCTCGGTGTCCATCGAAAGATGAATGGATAAAGAAGATGTGGTCTATGTATACACTGGAATATTCCTCAGCCATTAGAAACGACAAATACCCACCATTTGCTTCGAGGTGGATGGACCTGGAGGGTACTTTGCTGAGTGAAGTAAGTCAATCGGAGAAGGACAAACATATGGTCTCATTCATTTGGGGAATATAAAAATTAGTGAAAGAGAATAAAGGGAAAGGAGAGAAAATGAGTGAAAATATCAGTGAGGATGACAGAACAGGAGAGACACCTAACTCTGGGAAATGAACAAGGGGTAGTGGAAGGGGAGGTGGGCGGGGGTTGGGGTGACTGGGTGATGGGCACTGAAGGGGCACTTGATGGGATGAGCACTGGGTGTTATGCTCTATGTTGGCAAATTGAACTCCAATAAAAAAAAAAAATTAAAAGAAAGAGGGGATCCCAGGCATTAAATCCCAGTTTAATGCCTGCCTTGGGCCCAGGGCATGATCCTGGAGTCCAGGGATCGAGTCCCACATCAGGCTTCCTGCATGAAGCCTTCTTCTCTCTCTGCCTGTGTCTCTGCCTCTCTCGCTCTCTCTCTGTCTTTCATGAATAAATAAATAAAATCTCTAAAAATAATGATAATAAAAAAATTGTTAAAAATAAAAAATAAAAGAAATAAAGAAATTCCAAGAGGGGATTACACGGCATGTGGGGAGTTCAGCAAATGAACTAATCCAGCCTCAGAGGCGAGCAGGGAGGGAAGATGTTAAGATCCCCAATGCTGTCATACAATTGCCTTATAAGTCAGGCGAGCCATTTACATCCTTAGCCTCAGTTTTCCCATCTATTTTTTTTTAAAGATTTTATGTATTTATTCATGAGAGGCAGAAAGAGAGAGAGAGAGAGAGAGAGAGAGAAGCAGGCTCCATGCAGGGAGCCCGATGTGGGACTCGATCCCGGCTGAAGGCGGCCCTAAACCACTGAGCCACCCGGGCTGCCCTCCCCATCTATTTAAACAGTACCTAGGATTCCAACCAGCTCCGTCGGATTCTCCACCTCAGCTTCTTTCCGGGGGGTTGGGGGGCTTGGTCAGGATTCTTATGGGAGAAGAGAAGGACGAGGCCCAGACAGGTCAGGCTGAAATCCTCAAATTAGAGACCTAACCTAGAACCCAGGCCTCCTTCCCCCCCACCGTCCTGCGTCTGCCACACTCCGTAGGTTAGGAGGGGACACGAAGAGGGTGGGAGAGGGGAAGAGCAGCGCGAAGCCAGAAGCCCGACCACATCCCACCCTTTGTCTTGCCAGGTTCATTAGCAAGCCTGGAGGAATTCCCACTGCTCGGAAGGGAGAACTCCTAATGAATATTCATAGTCACCAGAGGCCTCATTTGCATCATCAAATTCCCTAAATGCCACAAGCAACAGCAGCCTCTGTCCTCTCGGGCTGCCCCCCTCCTGGAAGAGGGTGACCTGCCAACCTAATCCATCACTCCAGCAACCCGCCCACCCGCCTCACTTCATCCTGCTGGTCTTCCCTGCTTGCCTCCAAGCCCCAGGCATGGGGCAAGACCCCTCCACTACCCAAAACCCCCAGGCTGAGCAAACAAGTCCCGGCCAAGCAGGTGGGTGACTGGACCTGTGAAGGAAGACAAACAGACCCAGGGGATGGGATCAGGTTAGCCAAGCTATAAACAGAGGAAAGTTGTCCCCTCACCCCTCTGGGAGTGGCACAAGGCCCAGGATGGGGATGGAGGCGGGATGAGTGGTTTTGCTGTTTCTCGTAAAGGCGCCACCAGGAGAAAGAGATGATGAAGAAGAGCATCATGCCTGCATCCTGCTCTCACCACTCAGGCCTCCTTCAAAATGCAATTTCCATTTAGAGCAATCCAGAAGCCCGTCAGTCAAGGACTGGTTAAATAAGTGGTGCCTCCTGCATGTGTCAGAATATTATATGGCCATTAAAAAGAATGTGGTATAGGTAAAAAAAACAAAAGCCAAAAAGCCTGCACTGTCCATAATATGTTGCTGGGTGAAATAAGGAAGCTGCAGAAACTATGCTTAGCAGGGTCGTGCTTTTGTAACACAAACAGTCAATCAATCAAAGTGAGTGGATCAACCCGAGAGAGTCCGCAAAGGCCTACCCTAGCCATCTGATGGGCATAGGGGTGGATAAGAAGGGAATTTGTACTTTTCATGTTAAATGTATTAAGTATTTCCTTCCTGTTAGAAGCTTGAGTGCTTCACAGTGATCGACCTTATAATCAGAACAAGAAAATTAAATGGGAGGAAATGCAAATTTCCCCTGATGGCGGGGAAAGGATGGCAGGCGTTGCTGCTACGGGCTGCCCTCTGCACACCTCTGCACACCGGGGCCTGGGCCCTGAGCTGGTGGGCCCTGCAGAGGAGAGGGTGTCGGCTGCTGTAGCCCCCTCCCCTCCCCAGAAGCTCCTGCAGGCCCGGCTCCAACCCGGCCTTGGCCTTGAAATCGGGCTCTGTTTACTTCATTATGCGTTTGCCCAAGGCTCACTCTCTGGAGAAGCACATTAAGTAACTTTTGTAAATTCTTACCAATTTACGAAGCACTTACACATTTTCATTCATTCATGCGGAGTCAGTCCTGGGCCTGTCCTGAGAGGCAGGTGCAGGGTGCTAGGATCTGAAGACCCAATAAGCCACAGCCCCACTCTTGCAAGGAGACCTGGACAGGTCCTGTTGGCACATGACCCTCAGGCTACATCACAGGGGTGCCCAGAGTGGGGCAGAGCACAGAAGCCCCCCCTTCCTCCCTCCAGAGCTGGTGGTGATCCTGAGCTTCAGGGAAGCAAAGGCATTAGCCAGATGGTCAGTGCATCAGTGTGAAAGTGGACACCTCCCGAGTGCAGGCCCCATGCTAAGGAGCTTCCCCTCCCCATTCAATCTCCACCGCAACCCTCAGAGGTGCAGCCACCATTATCCTGGTCTGTGGAGAAGAAGCTGACGGGCAGGTGGGTCACCAACCCTGAAGCACAGGGAAGGAGGAAGGCCTCCTGAGTTCATGACAACCGAGGGAAAGAGGCCTGACTGGTTCCAGTATGGCTCCCAAAGTGCCCCAGCCTCCCTGCTGCACCTGCTCCCACCTCTGGGCTTGACTCAGTAATTCAGAACCTTCCCCTGGATGCCTGGACTAACCAACCTAGGTGGAGTAGCATTTGGGAGCTGGGGTCTCCCAGGCTCCCTGGCTGGAAACAGCCGGTTCTGCACGCTTCTGCCTCCCACACTCAGCGCTCTGCAGCCACGTTGAGAGGCGTGTACGGGGCACCACGATCGCTGGCCAACGGGTCTCCTTCAGGGATCTCTGAACACACAAGGCTCGTGGGAGTCTCCTTCCTTTGTTCATGCCGATCCTCTACCTGGAATGCCGTTCCTACACATCCCTGTGCACAAAGTATAGGATGCAAGAGCTACTCCCACCGCAAAACCTCCTACATTTGTTCCAACCGGACTAGTCCATTCTCTGAACGCTTCAGGTACAACGACAGAACCTAAGTGCTTCATTGTTTTGAACGACTTCCGTGTGTGTGTGTGTGTCTTAATTTATTTGTGCAAAACTGTGGGTATATGTATGCCTTTATCTGTATAGGAGTGTGTGTCACTATTTATTTATGTGAGAGTGTGGGCATGTCTCTGTGTGTGCGTGCTTGTGTGCATGAACCCTGATCTACCAGTGTGTGTCTGTGCACATGCATGTACACAACTCAATTGTAAATCCCTGAGGGCAGTAATGTGGCCCTGTTCCTGCTGAGTGTCCACACCCCCCAGTCTACATCAGTCATAACACAAGAATTCTCTGCATCTGCCCACATGGGCACAATCTCCAACTCCCACCACACCCAGGGGGCCCCAACTGTGCCTGCAGCTTCGCAGCCCATCTGCACCCTCCAGGGCCCAATGAGCAGGGAGTGCTCAATGTGAACACGGTGGCTGGTCCTTGGATCTTGCATTTGTGCCTGGCACCATCACCTCCTCATCGCTTGCTCCCTCTCCCAGTCATTGTCACCTCCTGAAGGCACCTTGCAGAGTGACCAGGGACTCAGAAACAGAAGTTTCTATCTGTGTCTCAGAAATCAAGCCAGGGCAGGGTCACCTGAGCATCTGCCTTTGGCTCAGGTCATGATCCCGGGGTCCTGAGATCCAGTCCCGCATCAGGCTCCCCACAGGGAGCCTGCTTCTGCCTCTGCCTGTGTCTCTGCCTCTCTCTATGTCTCTCATGAATAAATAAATAAATAAAATCTTAAAAAAAAGAAAAGAAAAAAGAAACCAAGCCAGGGCTCTGGACCAGAGGAGATGAACCTCAAGTACTTGCTCCATAGGCCTGAGCCTCAGGGCACCCCACTTCCCCAGAAGATGCTGAGTGTCCTGCCCTGGGCCCCCCAAGTAAGTACAGGGAGCAAGGGCCGGCTAGGGAGCCCATCCTCCAGAATAACAACTCAGGGAGTGGCCAGAGTGTCTCAGGGCCTCAGCTACAGAACTGGGTCAGCATGGGGAAAAAAAGTGGTTAAAAAAAGAAGTAATCTGTTTCTGGAACCTGGTCTCAGTGCTGACTGGGAGCTAAGCGTACCCTGAGGATGCTGCAGAAGTCTCCCCGTTTCTTCCTCAGCATCTCAGGGACCACCTGCTTTCCAGTCGCTGGCCCCAGCAGCCAAAATGAACTCTGGTGCAGAAACAGGGAAAACTGGGGCCTCCGTCCCAGCCCACTCTCTCTCTGCTGCCACCTCCTGGGGGCTCCTCTCTCCATCCATGGGCCCCAAGACAGCACTGGGCCCCTCAGTGGGGACATCCAGGGTGTGGTCTGCCTCTCTCTGCTTTCTAGGTTGCTTCCACACTGCTCCACTTCCTGCTAAGTAGGACACACCAGGGAGTGAGGGCACTGAGCTCCTAGAGGGGCAGGCCAGGATGCAGACACTACCCAGGCCACAAGGTGTGGGGGCCTGGGATGGGAGGGGGCCACCCATGGCCACCCACCTAGTGAGCAAGAGGGTGCACCTGACAAGGGCTGCTCACGGTGCATGTACTGGGGGTGGGGGAGACGAGCGGAGCGCCCAGGGCCAGCACCAGACTCCGCCTCCGGCAGCTCCATCTCAGTTGTTTCACTGCACTGAGCCTCAGTCTTTTAATCACTAAAATGGGAGAATAATATCTATGTCAAGGATCGCCATGAAAACTGAATGAAATACTATAAGCAAAAGATCTTGCCTACAAAACGCAGTAGTAGCCTGTACAGATGTAAGGCATGATTCTTATCCTTATCTATGGTCCCCTCTATCCTTAAACCCCCAAGATCGGTCACATGTTGATACCTGCTGAACCCAGTGGGGACAGCGATCTGGTCTACTGTTCTCTCTCCTTTTGTATATTCGTGAAATTTTTCTTTTTTTTTTTTTAAGATTTTATTTATTTATTCATGAGAGACAGAGAGAGAGAGAGAGAGGCAGAGACACAGGCAGAGGGAGAAGCAGGCTCCATGCAGGGAGCCCGACGTGGGACTCTATCCCGGGTCTCCAGGATCCGGCCCTGGGCTGAAGGCGGCGCTAAACCGCTGAGCCACCCAGGGATCCCTCGTGAAATTTTTCTAAATAAAAGTCAGCATGGACACAAGGCTATGTTTCTAAGTTTCCCCCAGCACGGCCTACCCTGGCCGTGGCCTCTCACCCACACATGCGGCCCAGGAAGGGCCTGTGCAAGGATGTGCAAGGATGGACGGCCTCCTAGAATGCCACCTGAGAGGGGCAGAAAAGCAGGGCACGTCAGGGGTCTCCTAACAGCCAGTCGCCGCAGAATGTGTGACATGGCTCTCATAACCACCTGGTTGATTGATTGATTTTTATTCCCATTTTACAGAGATCTGAGTCAGGTTCTGGCCAAATTCCTCCCCTCCCCTGCATGCTCAGCCCACTGACCCCAGGCCTGCTTTTCTTCGGCTTTAAGTCATTGACAGAGAACAAGGAGTTTTGTTTCTCTGCCCTCTTCTTGACCACAGGTTCACGGGGGCATCTCACTCCTTTGCACACAGCACAGCATTAAAACAGCGTCCACTTAGAGCAAGGTCCTGCGCATGACCCGTCTTTTCATTTCTCCCTGGCCACTGTCCCCACTCTGAATCGGTCTCCTCTACGTGGGCACCTGCTCCAGTATGTTTGCTGCATGTCCTTAAATATGCATATATCCTGTAAATTATAGAGCATTGTTATGAATATGTGTTTTGAATTTTCATAAATGGCACTGTGTTATGAATGTTATTCTGCAGTTTGGGTTTTTTTCAGTCAGCACTGTTTTTTTGAGATCTGTCTTTGCTGTAGATGTCATATTAGGTGGTCCCAGCACTACACAGGATGCCTCAGGATGCACCTGTCACTCCCCCTTGTCCATCCCCTGCTCATGGACATCGAGAAGGGCTCCCGCTTGCCTCTGCCACCAACAACACCCTCTGGACGCCCCCCCTTTATCGCTGCCCAAGACCTTCTCCTGATCCATTGCTAAGATTAGGCCCTCTGGATCATAAGGCAGAGCCATCCTCAAATAAATAAGTTTGTCAGTGTTTGTAAATTGCCTACAACACTGTCTAAAACACAGTAAGCACTTCGTGGGGTGTGATCAATAAAAATAATTGGAAAAAAAATAAATAGGACTGCGTGTGCCAGATTGCTTTCCAAAATAAGTGAACCAGTTTACACCCCTACCTGTGATTCAGGAGAGGACTTGTCTTCACACATCCCCATCAGCTCGATGTTTTGGCCACCTTTCTGCCTTTTGCCATTCTGATGAGCTGAACATCAAATCTCAGTTGTTGAAATTCCCATTTTCCCCTAATTCATAGTATTTTTTTTTTCCCTAACTCATAGTACTTAAACCTTCTTCAGATACTTGTTAGTCATTTGCTCCTTATTGTTTAAGGGGTAAGCAGTGTTAGAAATATGCCTCCACTCTCCAGGTGACCCAGAGAATCTGAGAATCTTTGAGACCACCTCTGGTGAGATTTCACGTCTTGGGGGAAAAAAAGAGGGGTGGGGAGGAGAGAGAGAGAGAAAGGAGGGGGGGGGAATGCGGCAGAGGTGGAACAGAGAAAGAGAAAGTTGTTTCCTGTGTAGGTGGATGGTTTCAGTCAATCGACAAGGCTCCTCCTGCCCTTGCCAGAGGCCCAGTCCACACAAGGTGGCTCTCGCACAGATCCCCTGCAGGGCTTGTTAAAACACAGCTTCTTGGGCCGCATTCCAGTTTCTGATTCAGCTTCTCGGGTCCTATCCCAGTTTCTGATTTGGGGTCTGGGCGGAGCCGAGAATTTGTATTTCTAGCAAGTTCCCAGGTGGTGCTGATGCTATAGATCCAGACCCCCACACACACTTCCCCCGAGAACCACTGTGTTAGAGGAACTTGCTACCCTAGCTAGTGCAGCATTGTCCCCTTGGGCAGAGCTCCACCTGCTGAAGCATCAATCAAGCCTTTCAAAGAATATGAAAATCCAACTGGCGGGCAGCCCCAGTGACTCAGCGGTTTAGAGCCGCCTTCAGCCCAGGGCCTGATCCTGGAGACCCGGGATCGAGTCCCGCGTCCGGCTCCCTGCATGGAGCCTGCTTCTCCCTCTGCCTGTGTCTCTGCCTCTCTCTCCCTCTCTCTGTGTCTCTCATGAATGAATAAATAAAATCTTAAAAAAAAAATTCCAACTGGCCACCCACAGTACCCATCTCTCCTACAGGAATGTTGTCAGCTCTCACCTCCAGCACCTGGACTAGAGAGGTGAGCAAGACCCCCCACCCCAAGCCACCGTTAAGGAGTCACTGCCTCTCAGGACCAAGATCTGCAGGGCGAGCACTGGGGAGAGGCCCCCGTCAGAGTGACTCATGTCGCTCTGGCTCGGCTCCGGCCCTGCTCACCGTCCTCCTGCTCCTGACGACTGCCGATGATAACACGCTGTGCTCTAGCACTTTACTCATTCTCAGCCTGGTATCTCATTTGATTCTTGAGACAACCCTAAGGGATCACCCACCTCCATTTGACAGATGGAGACACTGAGGCCAGAGGATCCCTGCAGCAAGCCAGGGAACAACCTCCTTCTCTTGCCCCTTCAGCCGGGCCAACCCCCGGGCCAACCACTGCTGGTCCCCCTGTCCCAGGCCTCAAGGAGGCACCCCCAGGCTTCCTGGGGTCCCAGGCCACCACTGCACTGCCTGCCAAGGCTCCAGAGAGGCCGCGCAGCCCCTCACGCTCCTCAGCTCACCACCACCATGCTGCTCACCTTCAGTGTCTCTTCTGCATGCCCCCATCTCTTTGAATTGGGGGTGTTGGGGCTATCTTTTCCATTTCAAAATAGAGGACATTGAGGTGCAGAAAAGTCGAGGCCCCTTCCGGAGGCCCCAGAGCTCCTTAGAACCAGCACTCACTCTAGACTCAGCTAGCCTGGCCCACTGCATTATTCAAACCGTGCCACTCCTCCTGCCTGCTGCACTGCCTCCAGCATCCTTCCTTCCTCTTTCTTAACTGCAGACCTGTCAGAGTCTGCCTCTTCCAGGAAGCCCTCCATGCCCCCCCCCCCACCCTTTCCTAGGATCTCCCAAAGGATTCTGATCAGTCAGAGATCTCCAGAGAAACAGAGGAATTGATGCATGTAATCGTGGACACTGGTTAAGTTCAAAACATCTGCTGTGGGGGCCGGCAGGTCGGACACCCAAGGAAGAGCTAACCATGTCGCTCAAATCCAAAGGCCACATACTGGCAAAATTTTCCTCCGGGGAGCCTCAGTCTGTGCTTTCTCAAGGCCCTCTTTCTCCGAGGCCCTCCACACCTTGAAGAGCAATCTGCTTTACTCCAAGCCCACTGATTTAAATGTAATCTCACCTAAAAACTACCTTCACGGTGAAATCTAGACCGGCGTTTGGCCAATGTCTGGGTACCATGGCATCTCCAGATTTGACACCCAAAGTTTCTGTCCCAGACTTTTAACTTCTCCCTCTCCACCTGTATCTAGCTCTGCCTCGTTGACCTTTCCATGGGTCGCCACCAGGCTGTGCATGCCCCGTGGTGGTCACACGTCTGTCTCGGTCATTGCATGAACACAACACAAGTCCCTACCTCTGGCAGGTGTTCTATAAGCACCGATGAAGAAATGGGACTAGATGTCACTGCCTGACACCACCCAGTGCTTTGCCCCAGCACACACCATGACCTTTTAGGAATCAGTGTGGGGGGCCTGTTTTCCTCTCCCTCCTCAACTCTGCACAGGAGCAGAGCCTCTTCTGATTGGGCAGGTCAAATAGGGCCATTGAGACACGGAATTTGGCCCAACCACTGCAGCCCTAAGATCTTCCACAGGGGGGTCTTCTCTTCCCTCCACGCAATTGCTCATTCCCTAGGGCCCTCTGCTCATCTCCATTTGTGGCCAGCCCCCTACTACAATTGCATTCAGGGGTAGGACTGAAGGAGAGGTTACAGGGCTGGCTTCCCTGGGAAGAAACCAGTGCTTGGAAGAGCAAGGCTAGGTTAGGATTGCCCAGAGCTCCGGGTCTGCCCCTGGGAGGCAGGGCTGGGGGACAAAACACAAACCCTGTCCCTGCCCTCCTCACATCTCCCCCAAAACTTTGACCTGGTCAATGTCCCATAAAATGCATGCCAAACTGTTTTAAAGCAGAAGGGAAGCTGCATAAGGATGACCAGGGATGGAAGCAAAAGAACAGAGGGATCCAGGTAAATATGTATCACACATGCTGTGTGTGTGTACACACGCGCACAACCGCACTCTGTCCCTTTTATGTTCACATGGGCCGGTGGAGCAACCCCCTCTTCCTATGCCAGCCCCCTCCCACTACACACATACACACTTGCTTCAGTTCAGGCTGGACACTTCCCTGGCCGCGCCCGGGTCACTGCTGTGTGGAGGGGGAGTCGAATACCTGGGAAATAGCCTGCAGCCAGGATTGCGGAGGCAGGATGAACCTAAGAGCCACTCTGGAGCCAGGAGTGCAGGAGAAAAGCTCTAAGGGCCAAAAAAGAGATAGAGCGGAAGCCTGGCAGGACCAGTCTAGGGGGAAATCACCAAGGATGCACCTGGAAAATGAGATGCAAATTGCCAGGGCTGGGGGCGGAGGAGATGCTTATATGCAAATGAGCAGACCGGGCCTCTATTCGGATTAAGCTCAGTTATGTTTTTTAACCCTTTTTTGGTGGAATTCATCCTCAAACTGAGGGAGCCGGGAGCGGCCCTCCCCATCCTGCAGAGGGAAGAACTGAGACCGAGCCATGGAGAGTGAGAGGGCAGTGGAGAAGCAAGTGGCATTAGTGCCCAAGTTAAGGGGGGCGTCCAGAGCCCCATCCTGGATTCCATCCCTCACCACCCCCCAGGAACCTGCCTGCAGCCTAAGCCACGGTGTACAAATGACCCAGCACCAATGTGAGGGGTCGTGCATCAGGCAGTAGGAGGAGCATGGGGCCCAAAGGATAAAAAGATAGAAGGAAGGCCCAGAAGGGGATGGAATAACTTGCCCATGGATAAGAAGAGGAAGAGGAAGGAAACAGGCATAAGGAAGGGAAGGGGCCTCCAACAGGGTCTGCCTGGCATTCCCAGGGGGAAACAGAGCAGAAGAGGCAAGAGGAGTAGCTGCCAACCGGCTCACTTGTAGGGCAGGGGTTCCAGGAATTTTGAATAGGAAGACCTGGGTTCCAATTCCTCTTCTGCAAGAAACGTGTGACCTTGGGCAAGTCACTTCACCTCTTGAGCGTTGGTTTCATCATCTATAAAGTAAAAACCAGCAGCACTATCCCTGCCCACTCACAGTGTAACCAAGGATCACAGCAGGTAGTGCAAGTGAGAGCCCTTACAAAGGGCTGTGCAAATGGGAGTGTTTGTCACTATTTCCAACCAGGCCACCAGCAGGGTGTGAGAGTCACAAGGTAAGTGTCTTCCCCACCGCTGAAGGAGGCTGGGTGTGCCAGCTTGTGCTGGGATTCTTTCTTAATGTTTTTTCTACCTGGCGAGTTCCCATCCCCAGGGATTTGAGGTGAGGTCAACCCCCAGTGGCCTCAGCATCAGGGAATTTGGCTTCTGATCCCAGCCCTGGCACCAGTCACCAGGCTGGCCTTGGGCAAGTCACTTCCGCTCTCTGGGCCTTAGCTTCCCTGTACGCAGAATGAGGCTTTTGAACCTGATGGTCTCTGAGGCACCGAACGGAAGCCTGCTTTTTATGCAGAACAAGGAATCCTGCTAAACCCTTGGCGTCTGGGTGACCCATGAGAACTCAATTTGTGTTCAGTTTTAGTTTTTGCTTCTTTAGCAAGAAATTCTTCTCTGTGTTACATGGAGAAATGGAAAGCATTTTCACTTCCTCCTCCAAAGAGAGGAGGATGGCCCTTATGATTCTAAGAACTGGGCCTTTCCTAGCTTGAAGAGTAAGTCAACGGGCCTCATTTAGTGACTTGAGGGCAAGGTCCTTTTTGGCTAGCTCTCAAATCCTATTATGGGAGAAAAAAATGGAGAATTCAGGCCACTGTGGGAAGGGCCTAAAAGAAAAAGGTTGCCAAGACAGGGCAGAGGACAATGAGAGTAAGAGTCGGGAGAAGGGGCCCCGACCATGGATCCCATCACCACAAGAATGGGTCTGTGGCCCAGAAAATGCCAGGTCTGTTAGACTCGACTGCTAGAGGGAGAACATACAAACACAGTGGCACAGTACTATAACAGATCACAACGACACGACTCTCAAGGGCTCGCCTGGGCAGACGGCCCCAAAAGAAGCTGGAGCCTGCCTAGCCCATAACCATACCCCTCACCCACTAAGCTTCTGCTTGTTGCTTGAGAACACACAGGGCACTTAGAAGCTCTGGGGACCACTGGACACCCAAGACACCAGGAGAGAGAAGGTCCCACTAACCTCAAGTTAGGGCCAGACCATGACATGTTGGGAGCTGAAAACAGGGGTGACAGAGTATCCAGGTGGCTCAGTGGTTGAGTGTCTGCCTTTGGCTCAGGTCTTGATCCCTGGGTCCAGGGATCGAGTTCTGCATTGGGCTCCCCAGAGGGAGCCTGCTTCTCCTTCTGCCTTTGTCTCTGCCTCTCTCTGTATGTCTCTCATGAATAAATAAAATCGAAAGAAAGAAAGAAAGAAAGAAAGAAAGAAAGAAAGAAAGAAAGAAAGAAAGAAAGAAAGAAAGAAGAAAGAAAGAAAGAAAGAAAGAAAGAAAGAAAGAAAGAAAGAAAGAAAGAAAGAAAGAAGAAAGAAAGAAAGAAAGAAGAAAGAAAGAAAGAAAGAAAGAAAGAAAGAAAGAAAGAAAGAAAGAAAGAAAGAAAGGTAACAGACATCTCAGTAGACACAGCCATTGTGTCTTCAGGAGGCCAGAAGTCTGAAAGCAGGGTATCAGCAGGAAAGGCTCCTCCAAAGGCTCTAGGGTAGGATCTCCCTTGCCTCTTCCTGGCTTCCAGTGGTTCCAACCAGGCCTCAGCACCCTCGGCATATAGACCAATCACCCCAATTTCTACATTTGTCTTCCCGTAGCCACCTCCCCCGTATGTGCATCTCCATGTCCACATTTCCCTCTTCATGTACAGACACCGTCTATCTGTCACCTAATCCAGGGTGACCTCCTCCTAACCTGATTCCATCTGCAGGGACCCAGTGAAGGTCACAGTCACAGGTTCCAGGTGGAACATGAATTGGGGGTGGGAGGGGACACTCTTCGACCCAGGATAATCAGTAAGCTTTCATTTTATCTTTCTGCATACAAAAGAGACTATCACTCTCTCAAAGGCTAGACCTCTGTTAAGTTCTGTTAGAACTTACATCAAACATGTTTACTCTAAGGGACAAAGATGAATGGGACATGCCCACCTCTTCAGGCCAGGAGCACAAGTTCACGATTGTGGGAAGTGCATAGTCTGGGTGGGGCAGCTGCTGAGAGGTTGGGGGCAGGGAGTGAAGGAAGGACAAAGCTGAGCTTCGAACATGGTGCCACAAACCAGAACCAGAGGGGACTCCTCTGCACACCCACGGCTCGGGTTCACACGGGCCCCTTGCCTCAGGCACAGACACTCCACCCACACTTTCAGAAGCATTTCTGTACCTTGGCACTACCAACGTTTTGGATAGGATAACTCTTTGCTGTCGGGCTCTGTCCTGTGCATTGTAGGATGTTTAACAGCATCCCTGGCCCCAGTAGATGCCAATGGAAGTTCCCAGCTGTGATATCCCCTCCTTGGAGGCAAAATCTCACCCAGTGGAGGACACTGTGTTAAAGGGTCAGGAACAGCAGGGTCCAGAAAAGAAGTAGGCTATACTCCTGACCATAGAAAGGGCAGGCTTTCTCTCTCATCACCCTCCCAGCGCCACCTTAGGAAGACCAGGACTTTGAATGAACTGTTGAGGCATAATGACAATCATGCTCACCCTGGGAACCATCACTCACTACATAGAAGCTTGGACCTCACGATAGAATCGACTAGCAGAATCTATGAGCCTCAGATGCAAGACACGATAGGATTTTATCAGCGGGCAGGAGGACAATTCTGGATCCAAAGAAAGGGACCCAGAGGTGGAACAGGCCCCACCCTGTCCCTGGGCCCAAATCACAGAGCCCAACTTGAGTCCAGTCAGCTACTGCTGATGGCCACGGGTCCAGGCAGGAGTCCTCAAGACTTCAGGGAGTTCTGTCTAAGTTTAAGCACAAGCCTAGCCAGGGCTGGGAGATGCAGAAAACAGGCTGAGCTCTAAGAGCTGGCAAAAGTCAGCCAGAGAGACAGAGACCCGATCAACAAGGCTAGGATTCGGGCAGGCTCCATCCCACTGGGGAACTGAACTGCCAAGGCCAGACTGTGGGATCTGTTATGCCCAGCTGAGCTTGGGGGAAAGCCAGAGCTCATGGGTCCCTGGGGACCCCAGGGACCCACCCATGACACACACGCTGGCAGTGGAGGGAGGAGCCACTAAAGTTGGTTGCCCCTGACTCAGCAGCTGGATCCTGTCGGAGGGAAAGGGCCTGGCTTTTCCCTCAGCTCAGAGCCCTGCCTTCATTCTCCACACTGCAGTCTGGACGATTTCCTGCTTATAAATTGCCCATCCCCCTTGAACGCAGAATTCACAGTAAAGTCCTCCACTGTCACCTCTAACTGAGTCCGTCTTGACACTTACGAGGTCCAAGGAAAGCCTCCGGTCGCAGAGATGGTAGGATGTGGCCCGAACTGGGTGGCAGAAAGAGCTGGGCTTGGGGATCCCTGGGTGGCTCAGCGGTTTGGCGCCTGCCTTTGGCCCAGGGCACAATCCTGGAGTCCCGGGATCGAGTCCCGCATCGGGCTCCCGGCATGGAGCCTGCTTCTCCCTCCTCCTGTGTCTCTGCCTCTGTGTGTGTGTGTGTGTGTCTATCATGAGTAAATAAATAAATAAATCTTAAAAAAAAAAAAAAAGAAAAAAAGAAAGAGCTGGGCTTCGGACTGGGATGAGCCTCAGGCTGTTTTGCCTTCAGCAGATGTCTTAACCTCTCTGAGGCTCCAGGTTCTCCTCTATAAAATGGAAGGAACGGGAGGTACCTACATCAAAGGACCTTAGAATTAAGTGAGATGACATACATAAAGCTTTGGCACAGCACCCAATACAAAAAATGTCCTCAACAAATGTGCTTTACTGTTATGACAACCCATCTGGCAGACATTCCAGGAGTGACCTGTGCTGCAAAGGTGGTCCCTGTCACACAGTGCACAGGAGCATCTGCTGGCCGGAGCAACAGGACATAGGGCGTGCCTGCCCAGATGGCCGCTCCTGCATCCAAAGACAGCAACCCCAGCCCTCTCCTTGCAGCTTTGAGGCTGGGAGAGCAGAGCCCTCCAGAGGAAGGATGACTCAGACCCTCCGCTGTTACAGCACCAGCAGGGAAATATCCAGGGCTCCCAGGTGCCGTTCAGGGGTCTTTATTTTCATTTGTCAGAGAGCTGTGCACGCGAGGAGCTTGTGCAGTGCCTCTAGTCATGGCACTAGAGGGCCCAGGGCCCCTCCAGGATCAGCAAGGACACCCTTCTAGCTCTCCTTGCCACCCTTCGGTTGCTGCTGAGGTTTAGTGCCCATTCCAGACCGCAATGCGGATGGTGCACCTGCTGAAGGCAGCAACGCGCCTCAGCGTGACCCCCTCTGGGAGCGGATGAAAGGGCAGGATCAAAAAAATTAAAAAAAAAAAAAAAAAAAAAGAAAGAAAGAAAGAAAGAAAGAAAGGGCAGGATCAAGGCTTCTTGAAAAGAATCAGAACTGGGTGACGGGCACTGAGGAGGGCACTTGATGGGATGAGCACTGTGTGTTACACTATATGTTGGCAAATCGAACTTTAATAAAAACAAATTAAAAAAAAAAGGAATCAGAAGCCCAGGTTGCATCAGAACAGCCCCATCAGAGGCTAGAGCCAACAAACATCCTCAGCCTCAGAGAAGCAGGCCTCTATGGGGAAAGTCAAGGCCGAAGCTACTTTGCAACAGGTGTCCTCTGTTTACCTTCTTTTCCTCTCTTAGCCCTCATTATGCTTTATCATTGATATCTGCCTCCACTGCTCCACTGGAGGCTCCAGGAGAGCAGGGGCCATGGCTGATTTGCTCTTTGTGGTCTCCCCAGCACCTGAATAAATAAATACCTCTAAGATACAGAAAGTGAAAAGACAAAGCACGGGATAGCACTAAATCAGATGCTTCAAAACATCTCACGAGCCCAGAGAGTATTGCTGCTGCTAACACCCGTTGGTCTGAGAAGACTGCAGAGACTGCAGTGCCCCATGATTGAGGCATTTAATACAGACGTGGACAGACTAGCCCAGCTGTGACTCAGCTCGTCCCTCCTCCTGGACCTTCCCAAGCGCATGGAGAGGAAATCTGAAGAGACCCTGCGAAGAATCGTTACTTGCTGGATACCAGCAGAGCTAAGCACCTTAACAAGTAGGGCATGTGCTGCCGTCTAGAACCTTCCCACGGAGAGCCATACTGTGATATTGCCCTGATGTTTACATCAGCAAAAATAAACTCATAAGAGGTTTTTGTGAAAGCCCACATCTTCGGCAAATATCCGTGTCCTTGGGGAAAACAAGAGAAGTGTGAAACTGGACTTACTGTCACCTTCTCAGACGACCCCATCATTGCTGCTACAGTTAGCCACCCCTCTGCCTCCCCCACCACAAAGCCGGGTCGACATGATCCATGAAGTGTTTGTTCTCAAAAAGGAAACAACAACCTCCAGCCTTCGCCTGGCAACTCCGTTTCCAGGTTTCCCCTCCTTAAGAAGCAACAATTGCAAAACCAATTTAACTTCCACTAGGAAAACGTCCCATGGTATTGGACTTACCATCCTGAGGACACTTCCAGGAATGTCAAGCAATTATAGACCTCTGAGTCTGCATCAGGATATTATAATAAACATAATCCACCACTTCTGACCAGTGACGCTTCGCCTAACCCTATCTGGGCCGTGCTCAACCACAAGATGCCAGAGAGACTGATAAGCCAATTGCTTATGACTTCAGAGCAACATCATCTGGGTACAAATTGATAAAGAAGCCCTAGAGATTATCACAAAAGTCAAGAAGCCTTAAAACTAATTCTCTGTCCTTGCAATTATAAACCCTTTTTGCAAATCTTTTCCAAGGACGAGCCTTCCCTCTTAATTATGCCACAATGTATGCATCCCTGAAATGAGAGGCTCTGTTCGGCATTTATGACTATATGCTTATCTTCCAGCCTGAAGACGCACTTCTCATTGCTGATGTGCTGAACCAGCTACTATGCCAGGTTCTAGAAAACTGCCCCTGACAGCAGCCTACCGTGACCATGAAGATGACCGTGAAGATGGAGGTGTGGATGAGCCACGGTAAGGGGTGCAGGAACACGATGTGCTGCAAAAGAATCATAACAAAGGACCTGCTCCCCTAAAGGAGAAAGGGCCCCTCTCCCACCTCAAGCAGCAGAACAGAATTGAGGACTTTTAGTGCAGGTACAGGTTGGAAGAACTGAGGCAGACAAGTATAATACATGTCCCTATTTTTAAGGGCTTTGCAAGCTAATGGAGGGAGACAATACCCACAAAAGTTTCAAGTTAAATATCCAAGTCAATAATGCAGAGCAAGTGCTCTAGGAACTCAGAGGAGAGTTGACTATATGCATTGGTGGCCAACAGGGGACTTACATGAAGCAGGGTTTGGACAACAGGCGACTGGTCTCTCTAACAGTATTTTTCCAATGGATTATGGAAGAGGTGATGTTAAGGCTCTGAGGTGGCTGGAAGAGGGCCCCAAAGCCCTCCAGGGCAATAGCAGGATGGGAGGCACAGGAGTGGGCAGAGACGGGCAGTAACCAGTAAAGGGAGACTAAATGTAAGAACTAGGAATGCAAACTCCAGAAGCTAGGTGACCTTACATCCTGGCTGGCCTGAGGCAGTCCCAGTTTACCTCTTCTGCCCCACTGTAATTATTAATAGCGTCCCTACAATCTCAAAAGTGTCCCAGTTTAAATGAAAAATTATATGGCCACTCTAGTGAGAAGGAACTTTGGGCAGTCACCTTCCATCTGTGGGCAGGCCTCCAACACACCTGGGGGTCTGAGACCATGCAGCTCCCCTCCTGAAGGAAGTTTGCCAGCCACATCTACACACATCCTCGTTTCTGCCAGGAGCCTCCCGTCCCCAAGCAGGGATCCCTTCTCTCCCCCATCACCATCCCTGAGGAGTCCTGGTTTCCCCCAGAAAAGGGAAAGGGATTAATTTGAATTTAAAAAACATTAAAGACCTATGCAGAACAAGAAATTCCCTGAACAAACGAAGAGATTCACCACAGACAGGGAGCAGATAGTTGCAATGTAGGCAGTGGAGAATGGATCTGTAGTCAAAATATGCAGGAAATCCCAACATATCAGTAAGAATAAGACAAATAACCCAATGGGAGGGCACCTGGGTGGCTCAGTGGTTGAGTGTCTGCCTTCAGCTGAGGTCATGATCCCAGGGTCCTGGGATCAAGTCCCATATAGGGATCCCCGCAGGGAGCCCACTTCTCCCTCTGCCTGTGTCTCTGCCTCCTGTGTGTGTCACTCATGAATAAATAAATAAAATCTTTAAAAAGAAATAACCCAATGGGAAAGTGGGCAAATAAAATGAGTAGGTAATTCACAGAAGAAGCCCAAATGTCAATAATTACAAAAGGATGTTCAACCTCCCTCATAATTTTTGAAATATAAATTGAAACAATAAGAAATACTCTTTTATACTCGCAAAAAAAAAAAAAACTCTTTAAAGTCTACAATGTCAAGTGGTGGTGGACAAACAGCTATAGTCAAACAGTTTGATAGGAGATAACTTGGAAGAACCACTTAGTTCTGTTTGGTAAAGTAGAAGATATAAGTGCTCCACAATCCAGAAATCCCATTCCTCAATGTATGTCCTAGAAAAATTCTCTCACCCATGGCATAGGGAGATCCATGTCTCCCTGTACAAATGAATACTTAAGTGCGCAGTAGTAGTGAAAAACATTGGAAAAAATCTAAACATTCCATGACAGAAGAATGGACAAATCAGTTTGGTGTAGTCACACAATGAATATCATACAGCGCTTGAAATGAATAAGCCAGTTACAAGAATCACGTGGATAAGCCTCAGTAATGTTGAAAAGGAAAAGCAAGTTGAAGATTTACACAGTATAATACTTTAAAATATGCAAAAATTTATATATAGTTTATGGAAACATACATATGTAGCGTAAGTCTAAAATTATGAGTAGGATGATAAACTCCAAATTCAGAAAAGCAGTTACCTCTGGGGAAGAAGGTCACACATGGGATCGGGGGTGGGGGAGGAAGAGGCCTCAGGGGGCTTCTATTGGCTGTGTCATTTTTTTTTTTAATGTGAAGCAACTATGGCAAATCTTAAGATTTAACAGAACTGAGTGATAGGTAAATGGATGTTCCTTGTATTCTTATCCTCCCCATTTTTTCGTATTCTTGAAAGACAAGGAGGGTGGGTGCGTGAGGGCTAGGTAGTATAAGCATGCCGAGGAGCAAAGGTTATAAACCAAGAGGCCAAGACAGAGACAAGCTTGGGTGTGCCTCCCTGAGTCCTTCACACGACCAACACCAACCCTACAAGCCTGGAAGGGTCGAGTGTAGGGCCAGGGTGACTCCCAAGCCTCTGGCCCAACAGGGACAGAGCTAGCAGGTGGGAGTGTGGTTCCCCACAGCCCCCTCTCCCTCTTCTGTCTCTGGTTGGCCCTTGATCCTCTTCCCTGTTGGTCTTTAGCACCCCACAATGTCCACTTGGACAAGCTTCACCTATCAGATTGACAAAAATCACGATGTTTGACGCCACCCAATGTCACAGGTCTGGATTTGCTCCATACCTCTTTGATCCAAGAAACGTCACATTGCTCATTTGTGTAAATCCAACTAAACTTGGCTACAAGACCCCACTCTCTAGAGCTGACAAAAGAATTCAATCTTAGTCATGATTTGGAGGGTGCCTCTCCCTTTTCAAGATCATACTAAAGCCCTGTTTTGTTGAGTTTGCAGGGAAATGGCTTTTATGGACTAAACTGTATTCCCCAAAATATGTACATTGAACCCCTCATCCACAATGGTACTGTATTTGGAGAAAAGGGTTTTAAAGAGGTAATTGAGGTCAAATGAGGATATATACGGGTCAGATCCTAATCCAGTGTGAGCGGTGTCCTTTGTCTTACAAAGGAAGAGACACATAGAGAAAAGGCCTTGTGAGGACCCAATGCAAAGGCCGCTGTCAGCGAGCCAAAGAAAGAGGCCTTGAGAGAAGTTGGCCTTGCCAGTGCCTTGATCTTAGATTTCCAGCTCCTAGAATGGTGAAAAAATAACTTTCTTTCTTTGTTTAAACCAGTCAGTCTGTGGTATTTAGGAGACCCTTTACAAACTAATACAATGTCCAAGGGTGTGTGTGGGAACTTAGAGCTGCAACCCTCAACCCCAGACAAGGGACACTCCCCACAGCCTGTGCGGTGGCTCTCCATGTCCATTCTGCTTGGCTGCTGAGTCAGGTTGACACTTTTAGTGCGAGCAAATCCCCCAGGGACAGGAGGAGGGGGACACCCAGGGAGGAGATAGCAGATTTACTAATACAGGAGGCAAGTTGACATGAGCACATTTTTACCCGAGCTGCAGAACTTCATGAGTAATTATTTTGGGGCAATGAGATTGGAAAGGAAGTGTATTTTCTTTGATTTGTCTATGTTTCCTCTATGTTCTAAATGAGCACATATTGGCTTTGTAATAATGAAAATAGTAAGTTCTTAACTTCTAAAATTTCTACCATCCTCTAGGCCCAAATCCAAGGCCATTTTCTCCAACGTACCACTCTCCAAAGCTGAGTGCGTGAGCTTTTTCTTCTCTGAAAGCCCATGAGAGTCGGGCTTCTCCCATGTTTCCTGTCTGGGCTGTAGTTACTTATTATGTGGGTGATTTTGCTCCACTGCTAGCTATCTGCCTCCCTGTGGCCTTCAAATAGTGCCCTGTCCGCTCAGCATGGCTGTGTGACATACTAACATTAAGCACTTTTTTTATATAAATGCATTTTGCCAACATATAGAATAACACCCAGTGCTCATCCCGTCAAGTGCCCACCTCAGTGTCCATCACCCAGTCACCCCCACCCCCTGCCCACCTCCCCTTCCACCACCCCTAGTTCATTTCCCAGAGTTAGGAGTCTTTCATGTTCTTCTCCCTTTCTGATATTTCCCACTCATTTTTTCTCCTTTCCCCTTTATTCCCTTTCACTATTTTTTATATTCCCCAATTGAATGAGACCATATAATGTTTGTCCTTCTTCCATTGACTTATTTCACTCAGCATAATACCCTCCAGTTCCATCCACGTCAAAGCAAATGGTGGGTATTTGTCATTTCTAATGGCTGAGGAATATTCCATTGTATACATAGACCACATCTTCTTTACCCATTCATCTTTCAATGGACACCGAGGCTCCTTCCACAGTTTGGCTATTGTGGCCATTGCTGCTATAAACATCGGGGTGCAGGTGTCCCGGCATTTCATTGCATCTGTATCTTTGAGGTAAATCCCCAGCAGTGCAATTGCTGGGTCGTAGGGCAGGTCTATTTTTAACTCTTTGAGGAACCTCCACACAGTTCTCCAGAGTGGCTGCACCAGTTCACATTCCCACCAACAGTTCAGGAGGGTTCCCCTTTCTCCACATCCTCTCCAACATTTGTGGTTTCCTGCTTTGTTAATTTTCCCCATTCTCACTGGTGTGAGGTGGGATCTCATTGTGGTTTTGATTTGTATTTCCCTGATGGCAAGTGATGCGGAGCATTTTCTCATGTGTTTGTTGGCCATGTCTATGTCTTCCTCTGTGAGATTTCTGTTCATGTCTTTTGCCCATTTCATGACTGGATTGTTTGTTTCTTTGTTGTTGGGTTTAACAAGTTCTTTATAGATCTTGGATACTAGCCCTTTATCTGATATGTCATTTGCAAATATCTTCTCCCATTCTGTAGGTTGTCCTTGAGTTTTGTTGACAGTATCTTTTGCTGTGCAAAAGCTTCTTATCTTGATGAAGTCCCAATAGTTCATTTTTGCTTTTGTTTCTCTTGCCTTCATGGATGAATCTTGCAAGAAGTTACTGTGGCCAAGTTCAAAAAGGGTGTTGCCTGTGTTCTCCTTTAGGATTTTGATGGCATCTTGTCTCACATTAAGATCTTTCATCCATTTTGAGTTTATCTTGTGTATGGTGCAAGAGAGTGGTCTAGTTTCATTCTTCTGCATGTGGATGTCCAATTTTCCCAGCACCATTTATTGAAGAGACTGTCTTTTTTCCAGTGGATAGTCTTTCCTCCTTTGTCGAATATTAGTTGACCATAAAGTTGAGGGTCCCACCAAAAAGGAGAATTATAGACCAATATCCCTGATGAACATGGATGCAAAAATTCTCAACAAGATACTAGCCAATAGGATACAACAATATATTAAGAAGACTATTCACCATGACCAAGTAGGATTTATCCCTGGGATGCAAGGCTGGTTCAACACTCGTAAAACAATCAATGTGATTCATCATATCAGTAAGAGAAAAAACAAGAACCATATGATCCTCTCAATAGATGCAGAGAAAGCACTTGACAAAATACAGCATCCACTCCTGATCAAAACTCTTCAGAGTGTAGGGATAGAGGGAACATTCCTCAACATCTTAAAAGCCATCTATGAAAAGTCCACAGCAAATATCATTCTCAGTGAGGAATCACTGGGAGCCTTTCCCCTAAGATCAGGAACAAGACATGGATGTCCACTCTCACCACTGCTATTCAACATAGTACTAGAAGTCCTAGCCTCAGCAATCAGACAACAAAAAAACATTAAAGGCATTCAAATTGGCAAAGAAGAAGTCAAACTCTCCCTCTTCGCCAATGACCTGATACTCTACATAGAAAACCCAAAAGACTCCACCCCAAGATTGCTAGAACTCATACAGCAATTTTGGCAGTATGGCAGGTTACAAAATCAATGCCCAGAAGTCAGTGGCATTTCTATACACTAACAATGAGACTGAAGAAAGAGAAATTAAGGAGTCAATCCCATTTACAATTGCACCCAAAAGCCAAAGGTACCCAGGAATAAACCTAACCAAAGAGGTAAAGGATCTATACCCTAAAAACTAGAGAACACTTCTGAAAGAAATTGAGGAAGAGGGATCCTGGGGTGGCTCAGCGGTTTAGTGCCTGCCTTCAGCCCAGGGTGTGATCCTGGAGTCCTGGGATCGAGTCCCACATCAGGCTCGCTGCGTGGAGCCTGTTTCTCCCTCTGCCTGTGTCTCTGCCTCTCTTTCTCTCTGTGTCTCTCATGAATAAATAAATAAAATCTTTGAAAAAAAAGAAAAGAAAAAAGAAATTGAGGAAGACACAAAGAGATGGAAAAATATTCCATGCTCATGGATTGGAAGAATTAATATTGTGAAAATGTCAATGTTACCCAGGGCAATTTACACGTTTAATGCAATCCCTATCAAAATACCATGGACTTTCTTCAGAGAGTTGGAACAAATTATTTTAAGATTTGCGTGGAATCAGAAAAGACCCTGAATAGCCAGGGGAATTTTAAAAAAGAAAGCCATAGCTGGGGGCATCACAATGCCAGATTTCAGGTTGTACTACAAAGCACTTTTTCAATCATGACTCTTAAGATTTTTTTCAACAAAACTTAACAATACCTAAGATCTTCCTAGTTTTGCAGATTTGGAGTGTAAAGGTCAAAGGTTGACAACCCATGAGTCTCAAGGCCAAAGGAGAGAAGAAACCAGGCCCATCTGGCTCCAGGTCCTCCAGGCATAACCACCAGGGGTTAGAGCCCCCTTTGACTCTCCTTGGGGCTTCCATATTCCCCTCATCTGGGTCAGGCAGCTCTGGCTGCCATTTTAGGCAAAGAAGCACCTCCTGGTACAGGGAGAGGGCCTGGGTGAACATGGCATGATGTGGTGAGTGCCTTCTTTCTCTCTCTGTCATGCCAGGCCCTAGAAGAGCCCTGTGTTTTCAAGGGAGATGAAAAAATTCGACTCAGGAGTGTAGAAGGGCCAATCTCCCTTAGGTAACAGCCGAAAGCACTATTCTCCAGCAGTCCTCTCAGTGATAAAGGAGATACTTTGATCTCTTTCTGCCTGATTCGAGGTTCAGACCTGAGACAAGGAAGAGAAGGTGTCCTATAAAGACCGCCTCAAATGCCACAAGAGTCCAAATGACCACTGGGAACCCTGCTGTCCTTCCTTCTGTCCTTCTGTTAAATGTGTCAGGCTAACTCTACAGCAGCATCTCTCAACATTGGCATTATTGATATTTTGGCGAGGAGAATGCTTCATTACAGGAGCTGTCCTTGGTTTGTAAGATGTGCAGCAGCATCCCTGCCATGCCACTGGGTGCCAGCAGTATCCCCTCACTCGTGACAATCAAAAATGTCTGCAGACATTACGAAATGACTCCTGGGAGACAAACTTGCCTCCAGTTGAGACGCACTGCTCTAGAGTTTTGTGCTCTCAAAACTCATGTAGACTCATCCCCCAACACAGTGTCAGTACCCGAGCAAAAGTGTCAGACTGGGGCCTTGATTACCAGACACCAGGGAGCAGAAAGAACATGATGGAAATAGTGACTCCAGCTCTGAATCACAGATACATTCCTAGCACAGAAGGGTGAAAGCAATGAGGGACCCATTCATTCAATCAGGCAATCAACAAATATGTGTCTATTTATTGGTCGATTATTATGCACTGGGTGTTGTGCTAGCTGTTGGAGACACAAAGATCAAGAGGATAAACAGAGTCCTTGCCCTAACGTAGCTTTCTGTCCAGCAGGAAAAAAGACATTACACAGTCGACTGCAATCAAGTGTGTTAAGGTTGATGATGGAGGCATACAGGGGGCTCCAAATGAAATTATGAAAGATGAACTCCAGGATTAGGAAAGGATTCTTTGCATCATCTGAAACTATACAATATTGGTCTACCTGGCAAGTTGGCCCTTCTCCACCCAGCACCCCCCTCAACAGGTTCCTCGGTTTCCCCTCAGACCTGGAAGCATGTTTGTGACAGAGAGGCCCTAAGTACTGAGGGTGTGTCAGGATCCAGTTGACTTTGCTCCCAGGTGTAACTTCTGATTCCATTTTGAGCCAGCTGAGGCCGTGGAGTAATCGAATTAGGCAAATATTATGGGGAAGAAAATGGGCCTGTAAGTAGCTTAAAGTGATGGAAATGACCTGAAGGTGGCCATGCAAATGGTCTGTATAATATCCTGTAATAACCCTGTCCAGGCAGCCCGAGGAGGCAGGCTTCCAATAATGAGGTGTCTGATTAGAATAATGTTCAGTGGGAGAATGTGTGAGTGTCCGCATAAATCAGGCCTGGAGAGCCTCCCCAATTAGCCAGGAAGGAGACAGGCAAGGTGCGTGCCAATGCTACGCTGGGAGGCCACTGCGGGAGGAAAGCTAATCATCCTCATAGCAATCCTGATATTTTATAGCACTCTACAGTTTATAAACGTTTTTCCCAAGCAATAGTTCACCTGGTCATCACCCAGCTGTTCTAAAGATTAAATGAGATAATGTCCTCTTGTGAGATAATTAATGGCCAGTTTGGGTCACAATTGCAGGCCCAGCACCCAGCATGGTGCCTGGCACATAGTAGCTGTTCAATAAACAGAGCTATGAAGGGCCAGGTAGCAGAGAGCTGACTTCTCCAATCATCTGCTCTTCTCCTTACTGGCACCGGGGTCAGAAGCAAGCTCCAACACAGCCTCAGAAAGCTTCCTTTCCCTTCCTTTGCTTCCCAGTGGGGATACACGAGCTTTGTTTTGGGCAGTCAACTACTTGGGAGATGTCAGTTCCCCTGTCTACTCTGTCCCTCTCTGCCCCAGCTGGCGAGAAGCGAGGCAAAATGTTCTGATGGGCCCCCAGGACACCTCACCCATCCAGTAATTGCGTACAGAGTGTCTACAAGGTGCCATTCATTCATTTATAGACTTGAAACTAATTGTTGAATAACCAGTGTGAGCCAGGCTCAGGTAGCTGGGCAGAGGGGAGTGGAAACAGGAGAACAACACGGGCCCTGGGAGGCCTGGCAGCAGACACCCCACCTGTGCACACGCCTCCTGGGTGGGGTACCCGAAGCAACAGCCGGTAAGGACTGGCGGAGAGCGAGCCGGCTTCGGGGGCAGGGGGGGTTGGCCACACAGCCTCCCAGGGTGGGGGAAGGGCAGCTACCGCCTCCCCAGCCCCAACCAACCCAGGGCTACCCCCTCCCACCCTGTGGGCCTCACCACTCACCTCTGGGAAACAGTTCTGTTCTCTGTTTCACAGAGGAAGAGACTAAGGATCTCGCCAAAGATTATGAAGCTGATAAGAAAAAAATGTAGCTACAACCCAGGTTCCAGACCCCATATCTAATCTTCTATGTGTAAACGAATGTGCATGGTAACCAAACCCATGAGTACACCACAGCCCCATGGCGCAGACGCCTAGGTGACCGCTTGTACATACGTGAACACTCAGTGTCCCTGTAAGCACACCCACACACAGACGCAGCTCCTCATCCTTGTGCACACCCCAGCAGCATCCCGGAATGGTACCTGACCTCTTGGGCTTTTATCTTCGTGCCAAAGAGTAGTAATCTGTGGGGGAGCAGCTAGAGGGCACAGGATTGGGGCTCTCAATGCTGGGCTGGATGTGAGGCTGCTGGGAAAGCTTGGAGCAAGGCAGAAAAAACTTGACCCACAGTGATCTCGTTGTGACCACCTGAAACCCAAACACATTTGAATATTCCTTATAGACAATCCATTAGGTATAAATGCACTACCTGCTTGAGTGGATGAGGAGTGCTGAGCGTTGCCCCGTGCTTAGCTCAGACTACTATAACAGAATACCAGAGACTGGGAGGCTTAAACGATGCATTTGTTTTGTCCCAGCTCTTGAGGCTAGAAGTCTGGGACCAATGTGTCAGTCAGTAAGGTGGGTTTCTGCAGAGACCTCTCTTCCCTGGCTTACAGACGGCCACCTTCTCACTGTGCCCTCCCCTGGCCCTTCCTCTGTGCTCCTGCAGAGGGGGGAGGGGGGAGGGACGAGTGCATGCTTGCATGCACACTCTGGTGTCTCTTCCTCTTTTTATAGATACCAGTCCTATCAGATTAGGGCTCTACCCTTCCCACCTCATTTAACCTTAATTACTTCCCTAAAGTCCCTATCTCCAAATACAGTCACATCAAAGGGTAGGGGTTCAGTGTAAATTTGAGGGAGTCACCATCAGTCTGTAACACCTCCATAACACGAGCTGGAGGCAAACTCTGGGGCACAGGAACACAGACACACATAGAGAGCTGCATGTGTCACTCCTATCAGGAGCAGCCTGCAGGGTCTGGGTTCCTGCATACCTCAGACACAGCTTCCTTCTGCACCACAGGCCTGTAGCAATATGCTCCCAGAGGAGAAAGGCCGTCAGAATGCAGAAAGGTGGGGTGCCTGGGGAGCTCAGCAGTTGAGCGTCTGCCTTCGGCTCAGGTCATGATCCGGGGTCCTGGGATCGAGTCCCATATCAGGCTCCCTACAGAGAGCTTTACAGTGGTGCAAAAGCAATGCTTATTCAATAGCAGCCATACTTCAAATTTTGAATTTGATCTTTTCCTGGGCTCATGATATGCTAGGATATTCTCTCATGATGCAGGGCAGTGACAGTGAGCATGGCTCGCAGCGAGCCACGTGGGTAAAAACACCAATACACTGACAGCCATTCTATACCCGTACAACCATTCTGTTTTCACTCACAGCACAGTACTAGATAAACTACATGGGCTATTCAACACTATTATAAAATAGGCTTCTTGTTCCATGATTTTGCCCAATTGTAGGCAGACGTACATATGCTGAGCCTGTTAAAGGTAGGCGAGGCTAAGCTACAATGTTTGGTAGGTTAGGCGTATTAAATGAGTTTTTGACTTAATATATGTTCTTATATATAATGGTTTATCAGGATGTGACACTATCATGATAAGGAAGATCTGTACTCAAAATTTGCTACAAGGGTAGATATTAAGTGTTCTCACACCCACACACACAAAAGGAATTGTGCAAGGTGTTGGATACATTAACTAGCTTGATTGTTGTGATCCTCTTACAATATATACTATTTCAAAACATCAAGTCACTTGCACCTCATTTATTTGTCACTTGCACCTCAATAAAGATGAAAAAATAAAATAAAAAATTTAAAACTATAAAAATGATGACTAAGGGGGCCAACATGGCAGAGGCTCAGCAAGACCCACCTGAGGGTCACACTCATGATGCTGGGGTGACTCCTAACTCTTACCTTTCTGTTTTCCCTTCCTATCTCTGCCTTGCCATTTTCCATTGGTAAGTCCAAACCTTTAGAGAGGAAGACTTAGGTCAATGATATCTCAAGGAAAAGAAAGAGTGGTATAGGAGGGAAACTTGGGCTTTTAACCAAAATGAAGCATTAAAGAACCGGTGCCATCAGCTTCAGTCTACATCCCTTGAGAGAGCCCAGACTCTCCCTGACACATTTCCATAGATCCCCTCCTTTTCTAAATTAACCTGCTTCCTTCAAGTACCAGAATTCTAGATAAATAAAAAATGAGTCCTTATTCAATGGAATTGTTTTTCTGTTTTGTTTAATTACTAAAATTGTGACAGCATTATTTTCTACCATTTCCAATGCAAATACGCGATGTTCCTGTTACGCTGTGGATTAAGCTGGGTTTTATGAGCTAGCCCTGGAAGCTAACCACCACTTAAAACCTACTCCTGTGGGAAAACGCATGCTAAATTCCTAAGATCCAACTTTTACAGATCAGCTCTGGGAAGTGCAGCCTGTCAGTACACTGAGGGCTGCCTGGAAAAATGCTGTGTTTTGAGGGGCACATTCTCCTTTCATACCACTCTTACTAGAATCACAGACTACGAGGTGGAAAATCCTTAGAAATCAGGACACCCTCTCAGGTCACAGATGAGCAGAATGTTTACATGTGAGAGTACAGCAAGATGGAGTGACACGCCCCAATTCACACAGCTAGACAGTGACTCGGGTCCCCAGATGCCCAGTGCAGAGACTACAGCCAGGTGAGTGGAAATACCAAGGAAGAAAAGAAGTATAACAATAGCAGCCAACATTTATTGAATACTTGGTATGGACTGGGCACCATACTAGGCACTTAAGTGCATTTAATCTTCCAAAAGCCCTATTGGGTAATACAAATACTATCTCCATGGTACAGAAGAGACTTCTGAGGTTCCGCTGTCAGCCCAAAGCCATTTAGTAAGTTCAGAGTTAACCATCACAGTTAATAAATAACAGGTAATTCAAGCAACTACACTCCTAATCAAGGTGATCTTCAAGTTTTCAAGCTGCCCACTTACTCTCCCGCCCTATTGCACCCCCAAAGGAAGAGCTTCGCCACCCAGCCATCTGTTGAAGGTAGTGCTTCACAAACCTCAGATTTGCATCCTTCTTCCCCTGTTGTAAGAGAGGTGGCCCTCATGGTACAAGATTTCTCTATTGAGAAGTACTCAATAGGACTTCCCATTTCAGGTAATACAATAGTCTAGATGTCCAGAAAATTCTCACAGTGAAGAACACCAAAAATATGATGAATAAAAGTAAATTAATTTCATAAATACATAGCTGAGCTGGGAGAAAGAAAAATCTTCAAAGGCCAAAATCATCAGAAAGCCCAGTCTTAAGGTTGTAAGTGCCCACCAAAGCCTGAGGTGAGGGGTGATCAGATGATTCCATTAGCCAAGAGCTTGGGTTTTAATGATCAAAACAAAGCTAAGGAGCTTAAGAGACAAAGTCAGGGCTCAAGAGGAATGAGAGGCAGCTGAGAGACCCCATCACAAAGCCAGGACACCTCTACACCCTCAGTAAGTCCACTGCACTCCTGGAGATGGTGGGGATTCCTGCCCATCTCTGCTGTGGGTAGAGTCTCCCTGATAATTCCTAATCAAAAAATGACCCTCCCATGGATTGGGGGCTGAAACTTGTACCAGCTGTAAGACACCACAACAAAAAAAAATTATTTTAAAGTCGTTTTGCTTGAAAAACACAAACACACAGACCCTCTCCAGAGGAACATAATTCAAACTTAGACATCAAAGAATTCTACAGATAAAGCACTAAAGATATGATTTCAGATTTCTGTACTTTTAGTCCATTCCCACATTATTCACAATAGCCAAGATATGGAAACAAGCTACGTCTCCAATGACAGGTGAATGGATAAAGAAAATGTGGTATAAATATACAATGGAATATTATTCAGCCTTTTAAAAATAAGGAAAATCTGCCATTTGCAACAACATAGATGATCCTGGAGAGCATTATGCTAAATGAAATATGTCAGAGAGAAAAATACAAATACTCTATGATCTTGCTTCTATGTGGAATTAAAAAAAAATAGTTGAACTCACAGAAACAGAGTACAATGATGGTTGCCAGGAACTGGGGCTAGGAGAAATGAGGTTGGTAAAAGTTACAAGATGAATAAGTTCTGAGGATCTAATATATAGCATGGTGATTATGGTTAATACTCTACACTTGAAATTAGCTAAGAGTGGCACCTGGGTGGCTCAGTGGTTGAGCGTCTGCCTTTGGCTCAGGTCGTGATCCTGAGATTGAGTCCCGCATCAGGATCCCTGCAGGGAGCCTGCTTCTCCCTCTGCCTATGTCTCTGCCTCTCTCTGTGTGTCTCTCATGAAAAAATAAATAAAATCTGAAAGAAGAAAGAAAGAAAGAAAGAAAGAAAGAAAGAAAGAAAGAAAGAAAGAAAGAGAAAGAAAGAAAGAAAGAAGAAAGAAAGAAAGAAAGAAAGAAAGAAAGAAAGAAAGAAAGAAAGAAAGAAAGAAAGAAAGAAAGGAGTGAAATGATGGATGTGTTAATTTTCTTGATTATGGAAATCATTTTGCAATATATAATATATCAGATCATCACATTGTATATTTTAAGTATATTAGAATTTTATTTGCAAATTATACTTCAGTAAAGCTGGGGGGGAAATGATCTCAGAATCATAAATTAGAGGACACAAGATGGTGAACATCAGTAACCTTCGGGGAAGTAGAGATCAAAACCACAATGAAGTATCACTTCACACCTGTCTGAATTGCTAAAACCAAAAAGACAAGAAATAACAAGTGTTGGCAAGGGTAAGGAGAAAAAGAACCCTTGCATACTGTTGATGGGAATGTAAACTGGTGCAGCCACTGTGGAAAACATTATGGAGATTCCTCAAAAAATTGAAAATAGAACTTCCATATAATCCAATAATTCTAGGTATTTACCCAAAGCAAAAACTATGTATTTACCCCAAAGCAAATAAAAACACTAATTCAAAAAGATGAACCCTGGGCACCTAGGAGGTTCAGTAGGTTAAGCAGCTGGCTTCACCTCATGTCATGATCCCAGGGTCCTGGGATCGAGCCCTGTGTTGGACTCCCTGCTCAGCAGGGAGCCTGCTTCTCCCTCTCCCATTGCAGTTTCCACTGCTTGTGCGCACTCTCTCTCTCTCTCTCTCTCTATGTCAAATAAATAAATAAAATCTTTAAAGAAAAAAAAGATGAACCTCTATATTTATTGCAGCATTACTTACAATAGCCAAGTTATGGAAGCAAACTAAGTGTCCATTGATAGATGAATGGAAAAAGAAGATGTGGTATGTGTGTGTGTGTGTGTGTCTCATTAATAAATAAATAAAATATTTTTTAAAAATACAGAAATCAGAGAAAGACAAATATCATATGACTTCACTTACATGTGGAATCTAAAAAAACAAAACAAACAAATAAAAAGCAGAAACAAACCTATAGATACAGAGAACAAACTAACTGATGGTTGCCAGAGGCAGGAGTAGGCAGGAAATGGGCAAAATGGGTGAAGAGAACTGGGAGTTACAAGGCCTCCAGTTATGGAATGAATAGGTCATGGAAATTTAAGATACAGCACAGGGAGTATAATTGATGGTATCGTAACAGTGTTGTGTGATGACAGGTGGTAGCTACACTTGTGAGCATAGCATCAGGTAGAGACTTGTTGAATCACTATGTTGTACACTTGAAACTAATGTAACACTGTTAACTATACTCAAATAAAAGGAAAGAAAATTACAGGACACAGAGGGAAATGAGTACCTGTAGGGAAAAGCCAAAAGGGGAGAAATGAAGTGGGCTCCAAGGTGCTGAAGCCAATCCAGGTAGTGAGAATAAGTAACAAGTGACAGTCACAGGACACGTACTGTGAGCAGAACCCTGTGCTAAGAGCACTACACAGACATGTAGCCTTTGACTGCATGTTCAATGAGTCACCCAAAGCAGCCTTAAGAAAACTTAAAATAGCAGCATTAGAGAGGTGCCTGGGTGGCTCAGTTAGTTAAGCATCAGCCTTCAGCTCAGGTCATGATCCCAGGATCCTGGGTTCGAGTCCCGTGTTGCCTCCCTGCTCAGCAGGGATATGCTTTTCCCCCTCCCTGTGCCTGTGCACTCTCTCTCTCTCTCTCTCTCTCAAATAAATAAATAAAAGTCTTTTAAAAATAACAGAATTAGAATCAATCACCTATTCTAGGGTATTTCAAACAGCAAGTCTTACAATCTTTATCTAGATAGCTAAATAGATAATAGATAGATGATATGCATACAGAGAGAAATGGAAAGACTGTAGGTAGACAGATAAAGAAATGGGCACGCAGATACATGTACACAAATGTGTGTGTGTTAGGGTTCTCCAGAAAAACAGGACAACAGGACATACATACATTTATCTGTATATAGAGGTGGGAGGAGGGAGAGAGAGAAAAAGAGGGAGAGAGAGAAATATTTATTATGAGGCATCAGCTCACACAGTAAAAAGGCTGAGCAGTCCCAAGATCTGCAAGCTGGAGGCCCAGGACAGCTGGTGGTGTAATTCAGGAATAGCCCAAAGGCCTCAGAACCAGAGGAGCCAAAGGTGTAAATACCAGTCTGCAGTCAGAAGAGGAGATAAGATGACTCAGCTCAAGCAGTGAGGAGGGGAAAAAAAGGTGAATTCCTCTTTCCTCTGCCTTTGGTTCTATTGGGCCCCTCGGCCTCTCAGTGGATTGGATGGTGTCAACCCACATTGGGGAGAGCAATTTACTTTCCTAAGTCCACTGATTCCAATGCTAATCTCCTCTACAAAGACCCTCACAGACACAGCTAGAAACACCCTCACAGATATACCTAGAAATAGTGTTTTTCACCTGGGCAGGCCATGACCAGTCAAGCTGACACATTATATATATATAATGTGTACATATATATATGTAATGTGTGTATCCACATACATCATGAACGCATATGCTGGGTCTCAATGGAAAGCGTATTTCTTACTGCAGATCAAGGTTAAAATAAAATTTAAAAAAAGCCAAGGGGATACTGATATAGCCCCAGGCCGCCATTTTCTTTTCTGGGAAACTGAGGCCCGGAGAGGGAGCATCAAAGTCGCTGGCCTGGCTACAGCAGAGTTCAGATGAGGGCCAGGTCTTTCTGTTGCTCCCCATGGCAGCAGGTAGCACTGGGAGCCTTCACCATTTATTATTATTATTCTTTTATTTAAATTCAATTTGCCAACATATAGTATAACTCCCAGGGCTCATCCCATCAAGTGTCCTCCTTAATGCCCATCACCCAGTGACCCTATCCTTCACCCTCCTCCCCTTCTGCAAACCTTTGTTTGTTTCCCAAAGTTAAGAGTCTCTCATGGTTTGTCTTCCTCCCTAATTTTTCCCCACTCGATTCCCCCCCCCCCTTCCTTTATGGTCCCTTTCACTATTTCTTATATTCCAACTATGAGTGAAACCATACAATAATTGTCTGTCTCTGACTGAATTATTTCATTCAACATAATACCCTCCAATTCCATCCACATCAAAGCAAGGTAGATATTCGTCCTTTCTGATGGCTGAGTAATATTCCATGGTGTATATATACCACATCTTCTTTAGCCATTCATCTGTCAAAGGACATTTGGGCTCCTTCCACAGTTTGGCTGTTGTGGACATTGCTGCTATAAACATTGGGGGGCAGGTGTACTGTCGTTTCACTACATCAGTATCTTTGGGGTAAACACCCAGTGGTGCAATTGCTGAGTCATAGGGTAGCCCTATTTTTAACTTCTTGAGGAACCTTACACCATACACAAAGATAAACTCAGAATGGATGAGAGATCTACACGTGGCCAGGAGTCCATCAAAATCCTAGAGGAGGACACAGGCAGCAACCTCTTTGAACTTGGCTGCAGCAACTTCTTGGTAGACACATCTATAAAAGCAAGGGAAACAAAAGCAATAATCAGCTATTGAGAGGTCATCAAGATAAAAAGCTCTGCACAGCAAAGGAAACAGTTAACAAAATTAAAAGGCAACCTACAGGATGGGAACCTTCACCACTGAAAGCCGTGGGCTGGGAAGCTCCTTCACATGCTCCTTGGGGAGGAAAGGACAGAGTAAGTCGCTCTGCACAACAGGGAGCATTAGGTACTTTGCCTTTGGTGTCTCTAACTTTCCGGTGATGTCCTCTCCTTTTCTACCTCTTTTGCAGAGACACTCGTGGCCTTTCTGCCATCTCTGCTCTCACATTATCAAGACCTGGTCTTGGGAAAGGAGTTAGTAACCTTCTTCACACAAAGCTGCAAATTATCCCCATGCTATCGTCTTCCTGATTATTTGCTCTTGTACTGAAAGATTGAAAGTTTAAGCCAAAGACAAGAATTTCTCAACCTAGAGCTTTTCTCTGGCATCAGCAAACCAACAGAAAAGAATTGAGGGCAGCAATGAGGAAGGGAGAGAGCACATTTGGCCTCTCTGATACCTGGTGACACACTATGCCTAGTGCTGGATAACCAGGTACCACCAGCAGGCATGGGTGGTCCTAATGGGTGCCACAGGGGTTGGCACTATTCTTCTCCCCATGATCTCCACCAGCTGCTCTTTTCTCTGATATGGAGCTCTTTATCCTCCGACTTGCAAGGTTGATAAAGATTAACAGATACGATTATAAAGTTATAAATCTGCTTTTTTAACAGACTTAGCAAAATTTATCATTCTAGATAAAGTCTGTCCCTTCAAAGCCATCACCTTGGGGGATGAATCATTTACTTCAATGATGCTTCTATTCATTTCAGGATTGCTGTTTTAGGAATATTAATAATTACCAATTATGAAGTGCCTGCCATGGATCAAAAACTAGACCAGGCACTTCACACGCTATACCTTATTAAATCCCTTAAAAGAAGTATTGTCCCTTTTAAACAAGACAAGGCTAGTTTTATTCTATCCGTATCAGACCTCATCCGTGGCCACAAAAAAAAAAAAAATCTAATCCCCAATTTTAGTCATCACACTTGGCTCTAAATGACTTTAGGCTGTTCCAGAAATCAAATCTACCCTTGGAATGCAAAGAGTGACCCCCACAGAGAACAGTCAGAGAGTGTGTCACATGCTCAGTTGGATTTCCCAAAAAGGAGTTCCAGCAGTATTTTCTGCCATGGCAACATCTTTGCAATAAGTTCATGGCCCAAGATGACTACTTTGATGTTTGAGCTCGTGTGTGTGTGTGTGTGTGTGTGTGTGTGTGTGTGTGTGTTTGTGTGTAATTAGCCAAGGTACTTCAGAGATGCAAGCTATGCCCTCAGAAAATCTGCCTAAATGTCTGACCAGGTACTTTGAGAGGGGAGATAAGAAGATGTCGTAAGAGTTTCTTCTGACAGGGATCCCTGGGTGGCGCAGCGGTTTGGCGCCTGCCTTTGGCCCAGGGCGCGATCCTGGAGACCCGGGATCGAATCCCACGTCGGGCTCCCGGTGCATGGAGCCCGCTTCTCCCTCTGCCTGTGTCTCTGCCTCTCTCTCTCTATGTGTGTGTGTGTGTGTGACTATCATAAAAAAAAAAAAAAAAGAGTTTCTTCTGACAGATGATGTGGTGTGGCCACCATGTCACCTGGTGCACTCCCATCTAGTCCTGAACCCTCCTTCTCACCCCACTACTCCTTTGCTATGACTGCACACAGCCTGTGACAGAGGGGCGGCTTGGTTCTCAGCGGTATGGGTCACCCCACCCAGAAGGCCCATCCTCACACCCCAATATAACACCCACGCTGAGGAGGCTCATAAGGTGTTTGCCTAATTTTTCGACCCCTTCAGCTCTTCTTTTGGATGTGGACAGCTGAGATTTCTCTGCCTTACATGGGCATTTCACAGGTTCACTGTCAAGCTCCTCTTCTTTTTTTTTTTTTTTTAAGATTTTATGTATTTATTCATGAGAGGCATAGAGAAAGAAGCAGAGACATAGGCAGAGGGAGAAGCAGGCTCCATGCAGGGAGCCTGATGTGGGACTCGATTCCAGGACTAGCATCATGACCTGAGCCAAAGGCAGATGCTCAATTGCTGAGCCATCCAGATGCCCCGTCAAGCTCCCCTTCTAACCAGATCAATGTTACTCCTTCAGATACAGAACTTCTGGGGCGCTACCAATCAAGTGGGCGTTTGGTGCCACTCGGCAGTCCTGCATTTCCTGAGTCCTCTTCCTCTCTTCTCTCTTCCCTTCAAAATTCCAATGTCTCGGGATCCCTGGGTGGCGCAGCGGTTTGGCGCCTGCCTTTGGCCCAGGGCGCGATCCTGGAGACCCGGGATCGAATCCCACATCGGGCTCCCGGTGCATGGAGCCTGCTTCTCCCTCTGCCTGTGTCTCTGCCTCTCTCTCTCTCTCTCTCTCTATCATAAATTAAAAAAAAAAAAAAATTAAAAAAATAAAATCTTTAAAAAAAAAAAAATTCCAATGTCTCATCCCTACCCTTTGTCCTCCACCTGTGATTCTCACTTCACTGAGAAGAGAGAAGCAACCAGAACACTGAGACTCTCACTATGGGATCTGTTCTCCTGCCTCTCTCTGTCTTCCCTCCTGGAAGAGTGACCCGCCCACAACATTAATTAACAGGCTGAACACCCCCTCCTCCTCAAAACACTTTTTCCCACAGCTTCCAGGACAACCACTCTCTCTCTCTCTCTCCCTGTCTCTCTCTCTCTCTCCTGGTTCTTCTCTCACATGGCCAGCAGCCCTGCCCTGTTGTCTTTGCTGACCTGACCTCCTAGCCTTACTGATTGCAGTGCCCCAGGGATCAATCCTTTGCTTATCTTTTTTTTACAAACATTGGCTTTCACAGTGAGCTCATTCTGCCTCACGGCTTTAAAATGCCATCCAAACTCTAATAACTAACTCATAAATGCACATCTCCAGTCCAGACTCCCCACTAAGTTCCAGGCTCCTGTATGCAACTGCCCACTCACCACCTTCCCTTAAAGTCACGTCTACCTTTAATCACGCCCAATCAGACCCCTTGATCTTCCTGCCAGACCTGCACCTCCTGCAGCCTTCCCCATCTTGGAGTATGGCAACTCCATGCTTCTAGCTTCTCAGGCCAAAAAAGCTCAGAGCCAGCCTTGACATCTGTCTCTCACAGCTGGTCCAATCAGTAAATCTCACCGGATCCACTTTCAAAGAATATCCAGAAACCAGTCATTTCTCACCCCTCACCACCTTCCCTACTGTCATCTGGCCTAAACCACCTTTAGCTTGTCTGGATCACTGTGAGAGCCTCTCTCTGCTTCCACTCTGGCCTCTCAAAGACTATTCTCAGCACAGCAGTAGGGCGATCTATTTAAAATTAGGTCAGATTACTGACTTCTCTGCTCAAAATCCTGCATTGACACTCAGGATAAAATACAAGATCCTTACCCATGTGGAATTACCAGCACCGCCCCCCCAGACCTGGCCACACACTGCGTCTCTATCTTCCTTTCCCGCCTCCTTCTTCCCACTCTGCTCTAACCCCGCTGGCCTCTGCAGTTCCACCCCTACCTTCACGCTTGTTGCTCTCAGCCAGGAATATTCTTCCCTGTTCTCTTAGACTGCTTTATTTTTTGCCTTAGCCCTGTCGCCACCTGGTGTATCAGCTGTCTGTCTCCCCTTCCCCCAACTCCAACAGAGATTCAGGAAAGCAGGGACTTTTTCCACTTCCCTCCCCACAGTGCTCAGTCAAGTCCTCCTATCTGTGTCTCTGAGAAACTCTCCCTGAGGCTGCAGCTGCCTCTCTGACCTGAAGCATCAGCCTCTGCTACATCTCCCCACCCCCGCCTGCCTCACCCCCATGTTTGGCCCTTTTTGCTTGCCCTTCTGCTCCATGGTGGGCCCATGAGATCAGATACTCCGGAGCAACATCCAGGGAACTGCAGTGCTTGACACCCAAGAGAATCTCAGGAAATGTTGGCTGCTTACAAAGAGGTCTCTAAGATGCTGATTTTGTGACCCAAGGGAGGGCGGGGTGGCCTCAGGAGGTACCTCCTGGCCCAGGGCTGATGTAGCAAATGCCCATTCAGGGCTCAAGAATGCCACCTGCTCCTGATCGCTTGGTAGATCTTCACATTCCTCAGCCCTGGAGGCAGGGGGAGACTCACAGCCTTCCCATCCCCGCAGCTCCCCTTTGGGTCTCGATGCTGGCTGGCCCTTGGACAAGCATTAGATAGCACTGACCCCACGATGAAAAAGCTCTCCCTTTTCAATTCTCTTTCAAAGATCCTATCATGGAATGAATTGCACCCACCCCCCAAAAAAGAGTATGTGGAAGTCCTAATCCTCAATGCTTCAGGAAGTGGTCTTATTTGGAAATAAGTTTGTTTTGCACATATAATTAGTTAAGATGAGGTCACAGTGGACTAGGGTGGGTCCCTCATCCAAATGGCTGTCGTCCTTACAAAAAGATGGCCTTGTGAGATAGACACAGGGAGAGGCCATGTGACAATGAAGGCAAAGACTGGAGTGACACGGCTGTGGACCAAGGAACAGCCAGGTTGCCAGCCAACCACCAGAAGCTCTACGCAGCAAGGAAGGACACTCCCCTACAGTGCTCAGAGCACGGCTCTGCTAACATCTTGACTCCAGACCTGTAAGCCTCCAGAACTGAGGACAAGTTACTGTTGCTTTAAGCCTCCCCGTTTGGGGCAGCCTGAGGAAGTTAACACAGATCCCGGTTACCTCAAGAAGCTCTCATCTGGGGCTCGGAGGTTTTTAATGCCTTTCCAACACTTGCTAATTTTCCTTTTGACAAAGCAAAAACAGTCCTCAGGCTAAGAGCTTTTGGCAGGAAAGGCACCTAACTAAATTTTAATAACCTTGTTTTGATCTCATTATATTTATTTTTATGATTACCATCTATTTCTGGCAAGTGATAACTGGCTTTCCTTGCACAATAGTAAAACAAAGTTTTGTTTTTAAATAGATTAAGTTTAAAATGAGTTCATTTAAAGAAAAATATTGTCATATTAACAAAAGTGGCACAAAAATATGGCAAAACCAGCAAGGGTGGGGATGGTGATCGAAGTTTGGCACGTACCCTCGCAGGGAGGGCCAAGGCCAGCAAGCCACTGCACAGCTGCCTTTGAAGCCCTCGTCACACATGCAAAATAAAGAACATGAAACTGGCAGCACATAGGATTGGAGGAAATACCACATCGGCAAAATTGTCTTCATATGGGTCCTGCCTTCCAACACCCTCTCTCGATCACACCCCACCCACTCTGGCCTTGTCAGCCTTCCCTCACTTAGGAGTCGGGGCCTACATATGGCCAGGCTCCCTCTTGTCCTGGAAGAAGACTGATCTGATAAACCAGGTACCTCTGGGCTTGGAGTCAGAGGATCTAGGCAATGGCCACATCACTGTCACTGACATGCTGAGTGACCTTGGGCAAACCCCCCAGACTTCAGCTTCTTCTCTACAAGAGAACATAAGACCATCTTTAGAATCTCTTCCGGCTCTGGATTCTTTGCTTCTGGGATGTTAGTGACTTAATGCATTCCCCTCTTAGAGACTCATATTTCATTTTGAAAAAGACCCCAGGAAAGGGATGAATAAATTCATAGGAATGATGCCCCAGTAGAGGAATTCCACGTTCAGTGGCATGTGGAAGAGAGGTATTCTCAGGGTGGTGGGATGGGGCACCTCTAAAATCACACTGTGGGCAAACTCTGGCTCCACATGAGGCTGGCTTCCCCCCCAGATGATAGGACTAGCATCATCTCAGACCCCTTTGTCCCTCTATGGGGGCTCTTGCCCCCAGGGTAGCTGCCTTCTACTCTATCAGGAATCAGGTAGCTGAATCTCTGATAGGGATAAATACCACATTTTAGCTTTTAAAAAGCAAAATATAGGTATTTATTTACATGCATGTTCATATGCACACATACACACACACACACACACACACACACACACACACACACACACACACCAGAGTTGGGGGCAGGAAAGGGCCAGGAAGAAAAATCAGCTTTGACAACCTAATAAATGTCAATTTCTGAGGGGGGCTGAGTTAGAAGATGAATCCTCACAACTTTAATTGGAGACATGATGCTCTCACTTTGCCAGGCTGCCCCGCCTCTCCGTTAGATCCTGCCACAGATAGCAAAGCCCTTGCCTTGCTCTAATTGACAAGAGGCCTCTGTCTGCTAGGATTTGTTTCTGGGATGTCAGAGATATAAGGGGGAGGGGGTACTCTAATGTCTTCCATCCTTACCCCAATGCCCGTCGGAGTGGAGAGACAGAAGCAGCAGGACACGGGACTCAGCAGCCCCACAGATGGTACCCACAAGATCCAGTAGGAATGAAGGGGCCCTCCAGACAAGTGATGTTTGTCCTCACCTCACAGAAATCAAGAGTTTCTTTTCTGACCTGGCAATGATGTTCTAACCTAGGCACAGGGGAAGAAATGACAAAGAGCTGGGGAGATGGCACCGAGCAGGCAAGGAAGTCATGGGCCTGGTTCCAAGAGGCAGCGTCCCATACGGCTGGGAGGACCTGGCCAGACCAGACCGCCTGTAATCACAGCCCAGCTCCACCACCGTCCTCTGATAAAGTGCTTGGCCTCTATGCTTGGCCTCCATTTCATCATCTGTAAAATGGTGATCATCATAGGGCCCAACTGGAAGCATTGTGAGAGGATGCACAGCCTCCTGCACTCATGCCCCGGCACACGGCTGGGCCTTCCTCGGCCCAGCACGCCTCTTTCCACTAGAGCGTTGAAGCCAGAGCTCCTGAGTGAAACATGGAGGCTTGGTGATTACCCAAACACACTGAATGTCATGCATGAGGCAGCCTGCTGGGACAGACAGCCACGCATCTGACCAATCTGGACGGGGGTTGCAGCCCTTCTCACAATCCTAGGCCCACCATGTCACACTGACCAGCCACCTCCCCTGCAACAGGAAGGACCGCTCTTCCCCCAGGACCCCCACTGCGATTGCCCTTGCCCTCTCCCAAACCCCCAAGCATTCTCCTTTTGCCTGCCTGCAGACTCAGGTCCTTATCATGCCATTTAGCCCATTTTTATATGAGTGATGGCCCAAGTCACTAGCATCTGCACAATGCTCTGCACTTTACAAAGCCATGTTTTATTCACATATTTGAATTGCTAACGCACACACCTGGTTCAAAACATTAAAAATACATATTAAAAGGCGAACAGCGAGGACTCTCCCTGACACTCCCATCTCTCATCCATCCAGATCCCAACCTCATCCCCCACAAGTGGCCACCTGTTACTGGTTCCTCAGAGATCCTTCCAGAGTTTCATTATGTAGGCACAAGCAAATATTCTTTTTTTTTAATTATTTTATGTATTTATTTGGGGGTGGGGAGCATGAGCAGGGCAGGGGGCAGAGGGAGGGGGAGAAGCAGAATACCCACTTAGCAGGGAGTCCCATGTGGGGCTGGATCCCAGGACCCTGTGATCATGACCTGAGCCAAAGGCAGATAATTAACTGACTGAGCCACCCAAGCACCCTACAAGCAAATATTCTTATAACCTTTTTTAAACACAAAATGCAGCATACTGTACATACTGTTCGATATCTTGCTTTTCTGCACTTGACAGCATGTCCTATACATCATACAAAACCCCGCTTTCTATTTCCTGTTTATAACTGCATAATACTCCTCCCCTGGGTGAACCAGAGTCTCTTAAAAAGACTCTTCTTGATGGATATTTACATCGTTTCAAATCTCTTCCCATTGAAAACAAGGCTGCAACAAATAGCCATAAACACAGGCCCTTTGCACTTATGCAAATATATTTGTAGGATAAATTCCCGAAAGTGGAATTGCTGGGTCAGAAGATACATGTATTTATAATATTGACAGCCATCGCCGAGTTGCCCTCCGTAGAGGTTATACCCATCTATCTTCCCATGAGAAGTATGAGAGTGCCTGCTTCTTTACAACCTCACTATTAGAGCGTGTTTCAAATTTCTGGACTCTTTCCAATCTGATAGGTGAAAAAATTATTTATCAGTGTAATTTTAATTTGTATTTCTCTTATTCTGAGTGAGATCGAACATCATTTTATACATTTAAGAGCTATTTGTATTTCTTTCCCTTAGATGTACTTTGCTACCCATTTATCTCCTTTGGTCTTCACAACACCCCTGTGAGATACAGAAGGCAAGTATTAATAAGATCGGCATTTTAAAATGATAAAGCTAAGACTCAAAGCATTTAAGATACTGGCTCAAAGCCATAGGCTTGTATGTGGCAAAGCCAAATTTCATCCTGCATTTTTCTACTGTCTGTCATGAATCACTCCCCGCTGAAGCCAGAACGGTGCTGAGATGTGGCAGGAGAAACAGCCAGGGGACCAGGAGCCTGACCTGGCTTCTCCCCATGGCTCTGGAGTTACAGGCTGCGTGCCTTTGGGCCGGTCCCTCCTTTTGGGGCAGACTTTCCATATCTATTAAACCAAGATTTGAACTAAATCACTAAGGTCCCTTCCAGGAAATGATTATAGTGGGAAGCACTCCATGAATCTTTTATTATTATTTCTTTTTGAGCAGAGGAAATAAAACCGTTTTCAAACCTCCCAAGATGAGAACTTTCAAATCATACCCGTTTATGTGAACCTAGTCTAATCAGAGGCTGAGTGTGAGGAAGCAGGAGACGGGAGAAAGGGGGGGTTCAGGCAGGGTGGGGAAGGATGGGGGGGGGCCTGGTGCTGCGGCACGCTAGAGTTTTCCATATCGAGAGCCGATGGCAAGATTTTCAGGAGTTCTTCAAGCCAACTGACGTCAAACTGATGGCTGGGAAATAGCCCCACATGGAATATTTACACCATGTAAATCAGCAAATGCTAGAAACAATGGCCTCCCCATCTCCCACCCCCAGAGCCGGTTATTCAATAGCTATCAGCCCATCTCTGCTAGAGAGTCTGCAAAAATCATAAGCAAGAGGGAGACTGGGGAGTTGAGAAGATTTGGGGGGGGGCAGCATGGAGGGTTTGGGACTGTGACCAGCCCACCAATGCCAGCATGGTGCTCAAGCCGGGGCAGCCAGGCCACCTCCCCACGTTACCTCCAGGGAGAGTATGACCCCAGAGCAAAGCCCTAGGGGCTCAAACCCCTGCTCTCTCACACTAGCAGAGTGACCTGGAGTAAGTTGCTTCCTCCTCTGAAAAATCGGGAAGTAACAGCCCACTCACCTCTGGGGAGTTTTGTGAAGACGCCCAAGCTAATCCACAGAAAGTTTTTAGAACAGCGTCTGGCACACTGGAAGCTCGGTTGGCACTGGCTCTTGCTGTCCTTTGACAACAGCTACAGGGCAAGCATGCTCAGGAGCCCCCAGAGGGAAGCCTGCCTGTCTGGTGCTCTGGGACCTTGGGCAGCTCTCTGGGCCTCTGGGCCTGTTTCCATAATCTGTAAGGGACTGGATTGGATCGAATTGGAGTGAATCGTCCCTCCACTTCTCTAGAGCCAGCGTCCCGTGATCCTACCATGTCTGCCCATGAGGAGCTCAGCTCTCTGAGGCATGCCACTCCTCCAGGCGCCCTCCCTGCCCTGCCCACTGGACCTTCTATGGCCTTCCTCAAATTTCCTTCTTGACAGAGGGGGTCCATTAGGCCCAGAGCCAGCCCTCTAAGCACAGCAATCCAACTCGCCAGTCTCTCAGCCTAGAGCAGCATCCTTTTCTCCCCTCTCAGTTTGGGGGTGCAGCTGCTACATCACCTCCCCTGGGAAGCCTTCCATCATACCCACGTAGAGTCGGGCCTCCTTCCATGAGTCAGGCCCATACTCTGGTATGATGTGTGCAGATCCCTGAGCACTTAAACATACTACACCTTGAGTCTCTCCCCATCTCCCCACTAGACAACTTGAGTCAAGGACTTTTTGCTTTTTTTTTTCTGCCCCCTTACCTAGCCAGAGAAGACCCTCAAGGATGGAATGAGGGAGGGAAAAGTGAATGGAGAAATGGGCAAAGGGAGGGAGGGGAGGAAGGAGTGTGGGAAGGAAACTAGGTACTTTCTGAAATAAGCCCTTGCCCACCTATCCTGTGCCCACCCCTGCAATGCTATCCTAAGCCTTGGCTTTCTGCTGCAGAGTGACCCCTGTAACTCCACATAGCTCCCCTGATCCCCACCAAATCTTGGTATGGAAAAAAAAAGATAAATAGCCCAGATTAGGGCTGGGTAATGAGCCATGCGAGGTGAGCAAGCACCACATTCCTCACTGATCTTGGCTGGTCCAGAGCTAGCAAGCCCCACTCACTTCCTCTTCCTGCCAGCCCCAGGAACATTTCCAGCTGGTGGTCTGCCAGGGGGCTGACTCCCCACAGTCTTCTCTGCGAGGACCTGAGAGCTCTATGGATCTTGGGGCTTGGGGTGAAGGAGGAGCCGGTGGGCGGGCACAGACGGCAGGTCCCACAGCACTCACACACCTGACTAGTCTCAGTGCTGGCAAAGGCCAAGAGGTCAGCTCTTTCTCAAAGCCAAGCCTAGACCTAGAGGTTTGCCCCTCCTCCAGTCATAATCCTATCCCCTTCCCTTCTCAATTCTTCCCCATAGCACAAACTGATATCCTATAAATTTCATTTGTTTATTTGTTTATTGTCCCCCTCTCCCAAAAGAATATAAATGCCACAGGGGCAGATTTTCACGTCTTCCATTCACTCTGCATCCCCAGGACCAAAAATACTATTTAGCATGTTCCCCCATGCTCGATCAATACTTGTTGAATGAATGGAAAAATAAATCTCCCACCTTCAACCCAAATACACACATACACACACACACACACACACACACACACACATGCACACATGTACACTGATACCTCTTTCTAGACCAAATTTCTGGCTGTTATCTAGGTCCCACTAAAATGATAATAACTGAGATGTTGCCCAATAATGAACTGAAGGCATGACTGTTTTATAGAGGTATTTGCATTTTATAAGGGAGGCCTTTAGAAATGATAAAACTTTTCATAAGCAAATGGAGCGAAGCTTTAATGGTGGATTATATGGGGGAGATATTTGGGGACCCTCTCCTGCCCTGTTCAGAGTGCCTCAAAGCAGATTAGCACAAAGTGGGGAGTCAGGCCCCCAAATTACGTAGCCAACAGCTGGGCTGCCTGCCTCTAAGGTTCAGTTTAGCTCTCCCTGATTCCTGAGAAAGATGTATCAGCTGTTCAGCTCTCTCCTCTTCCACAACCTACCCACCCCACCCCACAGAAGGTCTCATTTTGTCTTTGTCTAGGGCAAGTAGTGAGTTCAGGAGATTATGGCTCTCTAGAGCCATGGCTCCCAACCAGGGCCAGGAGTGGCCCAGTCTGAAGCTCTTGGAGGTTCCCTGGCATTTTAATTTGGTGTTACTAGGCCCAGCAAATCAGGTGCCCAGAAGAGCTGGCATCCTGGCACTCTGGGCTTCAGACCCCAACAGCAAAGGCCAGAATGTTTATGGATGAAGCAGGAGACTGCACAGAGACTTGCACAAAGCACATGCTTGGCCGCCAAGGAGAAGAATGGTCTGGACCCTGGGTCACTGTCCCCTACCCCCAGCACCCCCAACACTTCTGATCGGGCTGGGGCTGGGCTGCTTCAGGGGAGTCAATCCAGAGCCTAGCCTTGGGAGGACCCCTGAAAACAGAAGGAGTCCTTCAGATTGTCCCTTTACTTAGGAAGATTCCCCATGTGAGTGATGTCCAAGCTCGCCCCTCAGAGGACCCCAGCCTACTGAAGTAGTTCTATCATTCCTCTTGGGGTGCTATGAACTAGTGGGGAGGGTGTATTGAGTCCAGACTCCTGGAAAGGGAGCTGATGGTGTAATAGGGCTGTCTCTCCTGCAGTCCCACCTTCTGGGGACAGGAGGAGGCCCTGAAGACCCAAACCATCAGTGACATAAAGGTGTCCACACTTGCCAGCAGTGACAAGTCTGGGACATTCAGAATGTGACAGCATTTGGGTGTGGCAATAGAAGTACACCCTCACACCCCCGCCTTCTCAGCTCTATCAGGGGCACAACTTAAAGTGTCAGTCCCATGGGGTGGGAGAAGGCAAGAGAGAAGGGTTCTCAGTCCTCCTAGAGAGGGGATAGGGTGGGAGTGGGTACCAGGCCTCCAGCCAGAACTTCTCTCTTCTCTGGGAGCAGGGCAGCATATAACAGGCTCTGGGGAGCCCAGCCACTGGCTGCTAGGCCCCTAATTGCAGACTCTCTATTCAGATGGTCCCCATCAATCTCCTGGAGATTTGACCAGCTGGTCAGTTCTCCATCCCATTTCTTCTTGTGGATTCGATTCCCTCTTCAGGCCATCCATCATTTGTCCCCCTTTCTGGAGGAAGGGGCAGCGTCTTAAAGGAGCCAAGTCCAAGCCTCGGGTGACCTACAAGCCTTCCCACAGGTGACAAAGGCTCCCTCTGCCCCAGCACCTTTGCTCTGGGTCTGGTTGTTTGTGTGGCCTCTGGTAAGCTTCAGGGGGAGCTGGCCGGCCATGCCAAGGACAGGTGGATCTAAGAGTTCCTAGCTCCCACCTGCCCCCATGGGGCAGTTCTGTGTCCCATTCACACTGCTCTCAATCCCATGCCTCTTAGAAGCTCAGGTGGTCCCTGAGATATGAGCTGATAGGAGGTCATAGGGGACTCATGATGGAACAGAGCTGCACAATTTCTACTTACCTTCACACCATCTTATTTAAGCCACATGGCAACCCCATGAGGCCGACAGATGTGACCAAGCCTACCTTACAGATGAGAAAACAAAGGCTCAGAGAAGTGAAGGGACTTGCCCCAGGTAGCACAAGTGAGCGCTCGAGCCAGTTCCCTTCCCATTCTGCTACACTGCCCCTTAGAGGTTCCCAAGTCACACAGGGTCCCTGGTGCCACCTCTCCATGCAGGGTGCTCTGGCATTCTGGGAAGGGCTTAGTTGAGTCCCACATGGCCACTTAGGAGCCTCATGATCTCAGCGAGTCATCAAGTCTCCAGTCTGAACTTCAGTTTCTTCATCTGTATTGCACAGCAACACTCACTGTTTTGAAAAGAATAGAGAAGACTGTGAAATGCTCTGGATTCTAGGAAGCCCTGTCCCAGGAGAGGGGCCACCGTCACCACAGCCCCCGCTGGCCAGATGATACAATACAGTGTGACAAAGCAGCCCCTGAGGCAGATTGTGACTCCCACAAACCAATACTGCTGTCTCCCCCGCATGACTCCCTTTGTGAAAGGAACAAAGAGGGTCAGGCAAGTGGCTGGGAGGACAGGCATGGAAGAAAGCTGCATGGAGCAGACAGGTGTTCAGGTCAGGGGTGATTAAACTTGGAGACAGGCTTTCCTAGTTGCTGAGAGAGGGTGAGCCTAGCTGGGACCACCGGAGGGAGGAAAGCCAGCTGCGCTGAGGGAGAGCTCTAAGGCCACCTTCCGAGGATAGTGACACAGGAGTGTACAGCCCTTGGCAGGCCCCTGCTAATGAAGGACCTCAGTCCACAAAAAGTGCCCCTTGGGTGTTTACGGCTCACCCAGGCACTGGCTTTCTTGTCTTCTAGCACTGAGGCCACCTCCACTGAAACCATTACACTTATGCCTTCTGCTCCTGCACTTCTGTGTCCACCGAGCACCAGGAACTCCTAAGGCACCAGGTCTTTGGATCTGCTGACAGCGTTTGGCATCCTGTGGCAAAGCAAGGAAACCCCCACTTTCCCTTTTCTGCCTCAACCCCAACTGTAGGAAATGCCCAAATGTGCGGCCAGTGCTCCAAGTGAAAGAGGGGTGCTGAGAGACAAGACCAAGAGATAGATACCCAAGCACAGCTCCACCATGATGTATGCGAATGACATCCCTGGACTTGTGCAGTGTATGGAGTGTGGCACTGTGTATGGTGGCCATGCAGAGGGGTGCAGTCCTCAAAGCCCCCCATCTCTGACAACTTGCCCTTTATTGCTTGGCCAAGCTTGTCATGCTTACCTGAGTCTTCATTATGAATGGTACTGTCTAGCATTGTCATTGCCCAACCTGTACAATCATACAGAGATGCTGCAATGCTGTCTCCTTCCTCTATGATAAGGTCTCTTCCAGGAAGTTCCTCTGTCTGTCACGCTAGAGGACCCACCCTACCACTTCTTCAGACACCTCTGAACCCCAGCAGTGGGCGGGCCCACTCTGTGTTTAAGATTTTGAACCCATATTTCCCATACTCACTCTTGTTGAAGTCATTTCTGCTGTCCTGCTATCCTTGTCAACTGCCCTAAAACAAAGGACTAGAGAGTCAATGGGAACTTTAAAGGTCTTTTAATCCAGTTCTATCATTTTGCAGATAAAAGGGGCTCAGAGAGGGGGAGTGACTTGCCTGGCATCCCATGGCCAGTTCATGGCAGAGCAAGGATTAAGTCTCCTAGTCCAGTGCTCTGGCTGGTGTTCCATGTTGTCCCTGTCACAGACATATAGGATTAAAGGCACAGAGCTGCTGAATAAGCCGAGATGCCCCAAGCCCAGAGCCCTTTATATTGCTGCCCCTCTTGTTGCCTTTGCCATCAAAGGAATCAAAGCCTTTTTTTTTTTTTTTTAAAGGAGGCAGCTCTATTTTGTCTACTGGGAAGCAGGACCCTGTGCTGAGCCAACCAAGCCAGAAAGCATGGGTTGGCTATTAGGATCTGACAAAGCCTAAAGGACCAAATACCTGCAGGGAGGTGACCTAGTCTCTGTCTACGGTTCAGGCTGAGTCTGGCTGGTCAGTTCTGCCCAGCTGGCACTCCAGGCCCCAGACACTGGATGCTTGGCTCTGAATGCCAGTTCTTACTTCCTGCAGGCTCCTCTCCAGACTCCCAGGCCCACAAAAGCCTGCTGAGTGCTCTGTCCCCCAACTGTATGCCCAGTCAGACCCAGTTAAGCCCACTCTGGCTGGTCATGCTCCTCTGACACTCTCCACCCCTCCCCAGCACCACCTCCCACCCCAAGACCAGCCAGGCTCCCACTCTATCTCAGCTAACAGTCCTTGAGAACCAGGATCTTTCTCACTGGTTCTCAGGCATAACCCCAGGTTTGAATAAGCCAGCCCCCCAGGCACCTCGTGGCACTGGCTTTGGTAACGACTCTGCTGTTCGAGGCCATGACTTCTTAAAGCCTTCCTTTGTGACCAGGCAGTGGAGCTTTGTCCCAACTGCTCTCCAGCAAGCTCCCTTAAGGATCCCCCTCCCCATCCTGCTGGAACTTCCTGTCCTTTACCCAGTCCCCATCTCAGCTTGTTCCTTTTTATGTGCACACCCTCCCGTCCAGCCAGGCCCAATCACCTGCCTGTGTACCCTCCATCTCCTCTGCACCGACCCTTTAGCTGCTGGGGGCAGGGAGTGGGGGGTTAGTTATTGGAGGAACATAGAGAATAGGATCAGTGAAGTAACCAGCAGAAAATGAACAGCCTCAATCTAAGCTGCCCTTAATTAACCCAGGCCTCTGGCTCATACCCCTGGGCATTTGCTCAGGGACTTGCAGGAGTGACATTGGGGAAGCTAAGACAGCTTTGCTCAGAGATAGGAGAGTAGGGGAGTCTTTTCCCCCCTTTGTCCCTCCCCTATGCACCTAAAAGACTAAAAATGAACTCCCTGTGGGTGTCACAAGACTCAGCATCAGCGATTGGTTCCTTTGCATTAAGCACAACTGTAAACAATTTCTAATAAAATATAAATACATGTGAGAAGGATTAAAAATTTACTTGGCCTCAGTTTCCCTCAAGTGGAAGATAAGGACTCAGGCAAGCAGGTTGCCAAGGTGCCTTCTGGCTCAGACGTTCTATTCCTCGAAAGGTCAAAGGAGAGGGGGTTCCCGACTCCCAGGGCATCCAGTGGGCCCAACTGTGGAGGAGCAGGGCTGAGATGCTGAGTTGGGCACAGGAAGACAGGTGGACACCACCAGGGGCAGCCTGCCATTCTAGGCAGAGGTGGGCCTGCGGAGAAGCTGGCCCCGTCTTGGCCTCCTGCGTTTGGACGCCTGTCTGATGGGTTTCTTGGCTGCACCAGAGGGCCGGCCCCCACCAACCCCTTCTTCTAGACCAGAGTCAGGGCATTTCTCACCCTCAGCCCCCCTCCCCTGCCTCCCTGCTGTCTGCAGTCCAGACCAAGCCTCTCTCCCATCTTCACTCTGCATTTGAAAAGAGGCCTGCTGGGAGGGGGAGGGCTGGCCGGAAGACCAGTGCTGGGATTCCTGGAGTCCATTGGGGGTTAGGTTTCTGGATGGGAATCCCAGGGTTCCATGATTCCATGAACCATGACACATAGGGAACCCCGTGGGTTCCCCCCCAAGCAAAGTGGATTTCATTTATTCTTTCCATCAGGAAGTAGTTATCTGTGCCTCCCCTGTACCAGGCCTCTGGTAGGTGCCGCGGTTCGACATCAAATTAGGTAAAGAATGAACCACCCTGAGGACATCTGCAAATGTCCCTCAGAGAGATGGTGAACTCCTTCAGAGGTGTCTGTGTCTCTTCTACTGCCTTCTCCTCAGCCTCTCCCTCCCACAGCCCCTCTGCTGGCTGCCAGGCAATGGCTCCACAATTGTGTTTTGATGGTACCAGTTAGTAGGCCATGACAGCCTGACCACCAGGTGCCCCCTATCCAGCCAGAAGCCTGCCCCTGTCCTGGGGTCCCAGCAGCCAGGCCCTGACCGGGTGCAGAGGCTAGGATTAAAGGGGGAGAAATCCCCTGTGGCTTCTGCTCTCTGGTATATCAAGCCAGAGGCCTTCTAGCCTATGAAGCAGCCTATTTCCAAGCTCTCCCATTTCTGGGCATAAAAGGGCCTGGCAGTGCTGCTCTGCCCAAGTGAGAGCCCCCTCAGGAGAAGCCACATACCCAGCCCTCAAAGGCCTTTGATGTTGCTCCCCTCCCCTCTCTGTGACTCTTCTTCCTTCCAATCAAAATCCTACCTGCCCTTCCCAGCCAGGTCCTTCCGCAAAGCCCAAGTTCAGCCCCCAAAGAGAGGAGGGGCTTCTCTATGCTTCTATTCCCTTCCTTATGAAATGGGGACATCTCATCCTGTCTGCTTCACTGTGCTGTGTGGATAAGACTGGAGGGAGGTCTGTGTGTGCCAGGGGCTGCTCTAGGAGCTCTGCGTTTACACCCTTACTTCAGTCTTCACAACAAACCTCTGAGAAACATATTATTAGTATCTCCATTTTACAGACGTGCACACAGATGCTCAGAGCAGATGTCCCAAGTAGCAGAGCCAGAATTCGAATGCAGATCATCAGGCTGCAGCCTGGGTGCCTCACCAACTACCCCAAATTGCCCCCAAAGCCATTTATAAATAAGAAAATGCTGTACAAACTCAAGAGCATTGTTATCATCCCAATTACTGTCCTCTCATCGGGCACAGGCTCACACCACTCCTCCCAGTGCTCTCTGGAAGCAGAAGGCTGACCCTGTCCCTGGGAAGCAGGTCCTGGAATCAGTTAACCCCAGCTCTGGGACACCGGTTCCCCATCAGATCCCTGAGAACCTGGCACACCCCCACCCACAACCACTCCTGAACTCACCAGCTACTTCTGTCTGGCCCAGGGATCCAGGAGCTGGTGTCAAGATCAGGGCTGTGGCTTCAAGAGAGAGGCAGGGAAGAAAGAAGCAAGCCTGGGCAGCAGTGGGGGGCGGTTACAGATGGGCCCTGCTTCTTGCTCACCAGCATCGGACAGGCCTGGGAGCCGGGAATCTGAGCAGGGCAGGGATGTGCAGCTGTCTACCAGGGAAAACCAGCTTGATGCCTAATCAGATCAGATGCCCCTGCCCAGAAACCTCCCCCATTCCATTCCTGTACCACCCTGTCACTCACTGATCTCCCCCCTTGATTCCCGGTCCTGCCCTCCCTGAGGTCTCCAGCTGCCCCAGCTGATATTATAAATGGCCATTGCAGGAGGTGGGCACCTTGGCTAATTGAATCAGTGCCTAGGAGGCAGGAGGCAGGAGGCTGGTTAGCATCACGGCTGAAAGGTGGTGGCAGCAACAGCTTGAGTGCAGCCATTAGGGAGGAGTCTAAGTGAGCAGAGAGGCCCAGACAATCTGGACCTTGGTATATTGTGAAGCATCAAGGTGGGAACCCACCAGGGGGCCCTGGATCCCCCACCATGAGCCTGAGAGTAGGCTCATAGGGTAGACCACAGGCCAATACACACATGCACACACATACACGCGTGCACACACACACACACCCCATTCATGTTCTCGAAAGTAGAAAATACAAAGGAGGGCAAGAGAGAGAAGAACAGAAACAGGAAGAATGACCTGGTGTGCTTGTGTGTGCACCTGCGCAGTTACGTGACTCTATGTACACATCTCTACTCTGGGCACCACTCGTGATGCCATTCTTCCCTGCCCCGATGTCACCTCTGCATAACGATGAGCCAGTAAAAGCAGTTTCTAAGTGTCCTGGTCACAGCAGAGCATCTCATGGTATCCACAGCTGCCAGGTAGCAGACTCTTGAGCCAAGGGAACCTTTCCTGCAGAACTGTCACTTGGTCTTACATTGCCCTGTCCCCTGGAGACCAGTCTGCTTCCTGACCTATGAATTTGCCTCTGACAGCCAGGCTGGCACGGAAACACTTCAAGGAAGGCTTTACCTCTGTGTTTCTGTTTGAGATGGATCCCTAAGGCTCACCCCATCATTAATCCACTCAGTCAACATCTCCTGCATAGCCACTCTGTGTGCAGGCTCCAGAGGGCAGGGGATGGGTCTGTGGCATTGCCCCAGGCCCTCCCACCCTCACTCCGGGTGGGGCCCCTAGGTGGCAGGGACCACGGCATGATGCCCATGTCCTGTCCTAGGCCACAGGGCAGTTGAGGCTGGCTGCACTGGCACTGACATAGCTGTCTGTAGGATGACCCACCCACCTGGTCGTGTCTTCTGAGAGGGACACTGATGGCATGGTCATTGTGCTTTACCAGCTGCCTCAAGGACTTTCATTACCCCTCCCAACTTCCCCAAATGCTCCACTTCCCCTGCCCTCCAGCCCTTACACCACCTTTCCCTAAGGCCCCTATCTACCACTTCCCTTTAGAGCAAAGCCAGCATCAGAACAGAAGTCCGAAGTCCCTGGATCTCCACGGAGAGAAAGCAGGGAGGATGGGGGCAGTTTTCAGCTTAGGGTCCCACACCGCTAGGAAGCGGGGTCCGCAGGCCTCCAAGTGGGGCTTAAGCATCTGAAGGGGCAAGGTCTGATGTGCCCATTCCTCAGGTGATCCTCCGTTCCTTTAGCAAACAAGAAAGTTCCTTCCTTCACCACCGAGCCCCCACACACCTGGCAGCAGCTAAGCCCCCAGTGGCCTTTTCCATGGGCTAACACTGCCCTCTGCTGGGATGAACTGGCACATCCACCTCAAGTGCCACTAGAGGAAATTAGAAATGTGGCATCCTCGCTTAGGAGCCCCGCAACTCCTGCCCCTGGCCTGCGGAAGGGAATGACGGAAGCCCTTAGAGGCCTCGGCCTCCCTGCCTCCAGTGTATTCTGGGATTGGAGGGTGGCAACAGGAACAGCCCGTTGGCAGACAAAAGACGCAGGGCTGCTGGAAGCCCACCTGCTGCTCCACCTCTAGCCTGCTCACCCATTGCCTCAACTTCTCTTAGCAAGGGGGCAAAGGCCGGGTTTGAGATCAAACTTTGATCACAACACACCTGAGAGGCTCTATCTTATTTCCCTCCTGAGCTCTGGAGCCCCTTTCCAGCTGTTTTTAGGACTCTTCTAGCTGGATACAAGAAACCCATCTTAACCTCTACACACCAGAAACCAAGCTCACCTTCTTCCCAAAACCTGAATCTTTCCAGAAACCCTATTTCTCTGTGTTCCATACCCAATATAACTCCAAGATATGCAGGCCCCACCTTGACATCTTTTTAATCCAGTCTTTTCTGGATTTCTCCTTCCATCCCAGCCTCAAACCATCCCACCCCCAGTCCCATTTTTCCCCAGGGCTGGTGGGATTATTGCCCACAACACACAGCTCTTCTAAGAGTCTCTCTGCTCAAAAGCCTCATCTCTTTCCCTTCGAATCCCTCCTTCCACAATATGGTTGGAGCCTGCCTTCCCAACTAGATGGCTGCATGTTTGCCCCACTCTGAACGTGGAACTCTTTCCAGAGCACATACATACCTCCACTCACGCTCATTTTTCTGCCCACGATGCTCTCTTCACATGTTCCTTCAATCCTCATCAAATTCCTTCCCACCCTTAGAGATCCACCTTCCAGATGAAGGTCTTTCTTCATATGTCCCCCGGCAAGCAGTTGTCTCCTCTGACCCCCAAGACTCTGATTTACCTCTTGTGGTACCTGCACCCACCTCGTGGAACAGGCACCTGTGCCCTTGTCTCAGCCCCCTCTGAGTTGTCAGCATCTTGAAGCCAGGGTAGTCAAGAGCCTGGCAGTGCTCCATGACACCGGCTGAATTGGCTGATAGCAGAAGTGTGTAGACATCACGTGGCATGATATTGACACCAACTGAATGCAGGTTTTAATGAGAGGGGAGGGTACAGGGCAGAGGGACATGGGGTACTGAGGACAGATGGGGAATTACAAAGCAGGAAGGGATCTTAGAGCCTACACAGTGGACAAAGAAGGCAAGTCTTAGGAAGGCAATGGATCGATCCAAGGCCACACAGGTCTAGACCCACTTCTAGTCCATAAGAGGCTCAGGAAGTGCCAACTCTTTCCCGTCTTCCAGTACAGTTCTTCACACACACACCCTGCTTCCCCACTATTTTCCTGGGATTGACCCCAAGCTAGCAAAAGGTTAGAAAAGCTTAAATGTCTTTCCCAAGGTGCCCTGACTTTCAGAGACCTCCCACTCTGTGGACAAATGCTTGGGACCCAGCCTAGGCCCAGAGAAGATCTTGCTGCTGGGACAGGAGGTATCCATGGTGGCCAATTGAAGCATTCATCCCCATCCCCACCCCACAGCACTGATGCCACACATAAATATTCCAGAAATGTTTAATGCCACAGAGAAATCCAAAACCTCCAGAAAGTTACAGTCATCCTCCTGGGTGCCTGGAGCCAGGGTTGTCCCCAGGAGGCAGGAGGCGTGCATAAGCCAAGGAACCAGGGCAATCTGCTGACATTCTTCTGTCCTCTGCCCTAAATGCCAAGGTTCCTTTAGGCTGGGGAAAGAAGAGGAAGTAGAAAGGGGTAGGAGGAGGGTGTGTCTCTTTTAGGCACTCTTCCTGTGTTAGGATGATGACTCATACGGCAGGCCCTGGGAGGGACAAGTCCTCAGACCAGACTACGGCAGGCCAAGCCCAGGGTTCCGGAAGGAACAGAGGGAAGTTCCTGGAATGCAGCAGCCAGGAGGAATAACCAGCAGAAACTAGAAGGGAGGCCTGGTGCCTCCATCACGCTCCTTGCTCCTTCTCATAGGCCTCTGACCCCACCCCAGTGGGGACAGGCAGGCTTCAGCCCCCACAGGCTTCAGCACCCACATCTGATAAGATCCATACCTCCTCCACTTTAGGCATCACTTTGGGCCTTTCTTAAGTATGACATTGTCATATTCAGTTCCCTGCGGCCAGCCAGAGGCAGAGAAGTCCTGCCCTGCTGAGTAGACGTGCTGGCTGCCGCTGGGGTCCCTGTCAGCTGCGGCCTGTCTCCTCCAGGCCTCACCCTGGGGCTCCTGTGGGCTGTCATACAGGGACAGGGCAGCCAATCCCTCAGGCTCATCGTATATGTGGTCAGGTCGTGGGGGTGGGTGCTCCTCGATGCTGTCATACAGAGGGTCCGCCGGGGGCTGGGGAGGGACCGCCAGGATGCCCCGCAAGCTCTTCCCCAGGTTGCGGGCCACGGCATCAAAGGGCACTGCATATTCTCCCTCTGGGCCCCGTGGCTGGGCGGTGGACACTGGAGTGGAGGGTGACAGAGGTGGCAGTGAGTCGTGGGGCCGGGAGTAGGGGCTTTCTGGCCGGGGCAGCACCGGAGGGGCTGTGGCCGGCTGGCTTTGGGGCCCGGGAGGGGCACTGTTCTTCTGGGCAGAAATGGCTTCTTCCAGGGCCAAGAAGATCTCGTTGCCTTGCCGGGTTTCGAACTCAAAGTTGCCCTCTCCAGAGACGCAGCGCCGGCCCGCCTCGAAGGAAAAGGTGACCTGGGTGGTTGGGAGAGGGAGATAATTAGCCAGGCCACAGGGTGGGGTCACTTCTGCTGGACCCAGCCCCCAACCGCAAACCTGTCACTTCCGACTTCCCTCCACAGGAACTGCTTCTCCTCCTGGGCTCTTTCCTCAACAAGCAAAGCCCTCACCCTTCCTTCTCCCTCCATCCATCCAAGCACAGAGCTTGGTACCTAGTCAACCTCAGTAATACCAGCCACCATTTACGCCTCTGGCCTGTCCACCTCTTGCTGTTCTCCTGTCCCTCTACCCCCTCCCACCCCCTCAGTATCCCTGATGCCCCCCCTATTCCTGACCCCTCCCCCCCACACCTCCACCCCACACCTTCTCTCTCCTTCCCCTGGCGCTTAGCCTTCTGCTGGCTTTTATCCCTGTCTTTCCTTCCTCATCCCATTCTCTCCTCTTTTGAGGGCCCCTTCGCCCTCTCCCTGACCAGCTCTTCCTCACAGCTCTTCTCTCCTTCAGCCTGCCCTGCAGCGGCCCCTGCTCACCTTGTCCCGCCCAAAGCGCCTCAGGAACCTGTAGGGCCACTCGTAGAGCTGGGTGCCCCGCTCAGGGCCACTCCACAGCTCCAGGGCATTCTCTCCAGCCCGGAGGGTATAGGATCCCCGGAGCCGGCACCTCTCACTGGCTTCTGTGGGTCTCATGGTCACGGCAAACTCCTTGCGGGGGGCTACTGTTAAGGGTGGGGAGGGGGAGAAGGTGGTAAATGGGAAACAGCTGGCCTGCCTCGACTCTGCCCTGCTCTAGATGAGGGTGCCAGAGGCCTCCAGGAAAAGCGTTAGCCATGTGCCCGTGACCCCACAGCCTGGGGCTGAGCTGCCCTAGGACAGGTCACACTCCCCAAACGCCAGATCCCTCCACCCCCTACCCTAGCGGCATCATGCCCTAGCCACATGCACCCTGACATCGTGCCCACATCCTTCCTGCCCCTTGCCAGAGCCACAGCTTCGTCCCCTCCATCTAATCTCCTGTCCCCACCCAGCCACCTCCCAAGTCCTGTCACAGCTGCAGGTGTGGCCGTCCCAGCACCCCTGCTCTCAGCCTACCCACCCGCCGCCGATGCCCTCCAGTGCCCTCTGTGAGGCGGAGCTGGAATGCCACCCCCGTCCACCTGCTCCCCCACACACACCCAGCCCGGCGGGCGAGACATCACAAACCGGGACTGTCTCATCAGCAGAAAGCTCCCTTGCCACAGGACACCTTAAACCCCCAGAAATAAAACCATTCTCAGACAGAGAAGGCCAGAGGGTTCACTAGGCGCTCCTCTGCTGACCCCGACCCCCCACCCCCAGCCTCGCCCTCTCCCCGCAGCGGGGCCCAGGGGACAGGGCCTGAACCACGGCTGAAGGCCTGACACTCGACACTCGGGGCAGGCCAGGCTCCCCCAGCTCGGCCTCCCGGAAGCGATGCAGAGAGGCTGATAAGGGGGCTGGCCAGGGCTGGGGGCAACCACAGGGCAGGAAGAGTCAGCCGCGGCTGAGGCCCACAGCCCCTCCCGGCACGGCCCCCCGAGAGGAGGCAGCCCCTCACCTGCGGTCGTGCTGCTGTACAGTTCATTTTCCTCCATGCGGGGCCGGCTGCCCTTCCCCGCTGGCCCCGGCAGCTCCTTCCTCTGGCCCTGAGGAAGAGGCCAGGGTCTCAAGACCGCCTCCGATGCCAAGCCCACGGCCAGCCCAGGCCTCCCTCCCGCGCACTCAGCCTGCTGTCTCTGCATTCTGCACTGGGGCTCCCCCCGCCCCCAGCAACTGCCCCCAGCACCCTGACCTCGGCTCTTATCACACCCGTCTGCAAGCACAGACTGCCCCCCAATGCCATGCCCCCTCCTCCCCGCCCCCCCGGGGGGCGCTCACGGAGAAGGCCAAGAGGCAGATGGCCTGGACCCAGTCGCTGCGCTCCGCAGCAGGGGCCGCCAGCAGGTACGGACGCTCCTTGGTCTCCAGGAAGAAGGCGCTGGTGTCCCGGGGGCTGCTGGCCTCCCCGCCGGCCTCGGTCACGCGTAGGCAGTCACTGAGGCGGATCACCTTCCTGGCGGCCTCTCCCCGCCGCGGCTTCTCCGAGGCCTCCTGGAGCTCCAGCCGGGCCAAGGCGCAGTCTGACTCTCCATACAGCGTAGCCCCGAAACGGCGCCATTTCTGAATCCAGATGCGTGGCAGGTGGGTGCCCAGAGGGAGCCACCCAGAAATGGACAGGCGGTGACCGAAGGGGGAAGAGGAGGAACCACGGGGGAGGCCGCGGGGTGGCACTCGGACGAGGAGAGTGGCAAAGGTCACAGGAGAGCCAAGGCAGTCAGAGAGAATAACAGGGACCTTAGCGACTAGAAAGCACCCACAACCAAGGAAGAGGCAGGGACAGCAGGTAGAGTGCAGAAGGCAGGAGGGCACAATAGTGAGCCCCCCAGAGGCAGAATGCAAGGCAGGCCCAGCCCAGGTCCACGTCGAGGGGCAAAAAGCCTGTGAGTCCCTGAAGCCCAGAGGAGGATTGAGAGGGTGGTACCAGGGCCACCCTCGCTCTGCGCGAGGTCCTACAGGAAGCCCCAGGCCAGGAACTTCAGCCCACCCTCTTGAACCTTCCTACTTCATCCCTTGGCAGGTTGGGTCATGAGAGAGACAGAGAAGCCCTGGCGTGGCTCAGCTGAGGGAAAGAGGACTTCCTCAATCAAGGAAGGTAAAGGAAGCTGGCCACAGAGACCCTAGCTCCAGCTTACCACCGGCCAAACTCACCCCACTGGAGCAAGAAAGGGACACGGGAACCTCTACTGCAATCCCAAATTATCTCCCCCGCTGCTCTTTCCCTTCCCTTCCCAAGCACCCCCTTGAGAAGTTACCAGAGAGCCAAAGAGGCAAGAAATGAAGTCACAGAACCTCCTTTACACCCTTCCCACTGGCCCAACAGCCGTCTGCAAAGCACACACTTTGGGGCCTGGTTGGGGAAGCGAGCGGCTGCTAAGGAAAGACCCCTCCGAAGATTGGGCCCTGGGTGGAACGTGGTGGGGGGCACAGTGCTCACCTTCCCATGAGGGTTTTGAAACATTCAGGGGCTCCTCCTCCTCCCCAGGAATTTCTAGCAGCCCCCCCAGGCCTTCCGCCCAGTTCCAGCACAGCCTCGCCCTTACCTTTCCAAAAGTCTGCTGCTGTAGAAGGTACAGGAAGCCCTGTTTCACTGCCACTTCTTCCATCCTCCCACCATGCCGGCACCCCAGCCCTACAGCTCTCTCCTACTCCTGCCCTCTTTCTCTCCTCCCTGCCGTGTTCCCCCTTCTCTCAAGTGCATTTCCTCTCAGCCTAGACTTTTCGCACTGTTCTGCTCTTGTCTGCTCGATGACGACAAACCGATAGGCCCTGTGGTTTCTTGCTCTGTGTGGTTTGTGTGTGTGTGTGTGTGTGTGTGTGTGTGTGTGTGTTTGACGAATGAATTTCATGCACAAGCTTCCTGCATTTTCATTGAGTAAGATAATTTCCGAAAAGCCAATTTTCAGTTTTTCACCTAACAACAGCGCAGGTGCAGAAGCTGGCCAAGGAAGGGCTGACCGAGGAACGAGGAATGAACGAGGAAGGGCTGACCTATAGCAACAAGGAGACCCAGGACGAAATTTAACAGTAAAACCAATAGCAAAATATCCTCACACTCCAGCTGCATGCTCAGCATGACACAGGAAGGGAACTTAAAAATCAACCGGCCTAAGTCCCAAATGTAAAAATGAACGGACTGGGGGCACCTGGGTGGCTCCATCAGTGAAGGGTCCCACTCTTGATTTCAGCTCAAGTCATGATCTCAAGGTCTTGAGATGGAGCCCTGTGATCAGTCATCTGGCCGCACACTCAGCGGGAGTCTGCTTGGGACTCTCTCCCTCTTCCATTGCCTATCTTCCTTCTGGCATCCTCTCTCTCTAAAATAAATAAACAAGTCTTTAAAAATAAATAAATAAATAAAAATGGTAGACTGAGGCTCCAGAAGACCAGAGGGACATGTTGAAGGCCACTCAAACCAGAACCTAGGTCTCTCAGCTCAGTAAGAGCTAAGCCACACACAAACACACACACACACACACAGCATAAATGACACATCAGACAGAAGCTCATCACTTTCACACACAGCTGCAACCCTGTTTCACTCTGAAGGGAGCACTCCCTGCTCCAGACAACTGCACACACACAACAATCAATTCTTTGGAATTCTAGAAACATCCCCACACTGAAACATGCTATTTCTTGGAGCACATCCAGAGAGTTGAAGTTCACCAGAAGGTGAACCAGAAGGTTCTTCCAGTCTTTGTGAGCATTATAAAGGCACTAGAGTTTCACCTGGACATTATCTTTTTAGGTTGCAATAGCACTCTTTTATACTAAAAAAAAAAAAATTTAAAGACTTCATAGTTGCCAAAACAAAAGTATTCCTTAGTTACTAGAGCTTCCAGGCTCACAACCTTACCAGCCATACTACCTATCCCTGGAAGAAGGGAATGCAAGTATGAACCCACCTATTTGTGACTGTTCTGAGGTCACAGGGCTGGTAGGGACAGGAGGAAGAACCAGGGTTCCTGATTTTTAATTCAATGGTCTTTTTAATGCTGGCCCCTAAATGCAATCCAGACTCCTAGATGCAAGAAGATACATTGCTTTGGGGAAAATTGAAGGTCCCCAGAGAATAGTGAACTTAGAGACAGATGGTTTAGAGAACAATCTGATGGAGGCATGGTGTAGAAATGTTGGGGAACCAGAGAATTAGACAAGCACTCTTGGGGTAACCCCATAATGGGTGCTTATATAATCGGGCCATTTCCTCTACCACGGGGGTTTGTTTGCCTTGGGAAGGAGAGCAGAGCAGTGCACTGCTCAGGCCATCTGCTGTATATGCCGTGTGCTTTACCAAAACAGCTTTAAAAGATGAATGTTATGAGCTCTGGGAGGAGAGGGCTGAGTCATGTAGAGCTCACAGCACTCAGCCCTGCTGCCTGCATTTGAACAGGTTGATCCAGAGATCAAGGGAAAACCAAGGATGCTGGTGTGAGAAAAGCTCTTTAGGAAGTGGTCAGGAGTATGGACATGGGGCAAGGTCTACTCTGTCTCTCTAGTCTCTAAGGAGAGGCAATGTTACCTGGGAGCCATTTGGTCTTTTAGCCATCAGCATCTTCTTATGGAGTGAGAAGAAGAGAGCTTTTAGAGTCATCCTGGAGGTTGCCAGAGCAGTGCCTTTCCAACACTAATGTGTAGATCCTGTAAAAAGTGCAGATTCTGTTACGGCAGATCTGGAGTGAGACCAGAGATGCTGAAAGGAGGAAAACAGAAGCCCCTACGACTCTGATCGCCTTTCCCTAAGGCAAATCGGACACATTCCACTCAGAACCACAGGGGGGCACCCAAGCTTACTAGATTACTTTATAGCTATTTACACCTGAATGCCTGGGCCCGACAACCAACCACATGCCACCCCTTGCCTCTGGAAAGGAAAACTCTTTGGCTGTTGTCTGCAGATGGAACAGCATGAATGTATTATAAGTGACACACATTAAAAGCCTCCCACTTTCCTTGGCAGGACTTGTGGGATCCCTGCAGTGGAAGTTCTAACTCCAGTACCTTCTGTCTGGCCACAGGCGAACCCTGTGAGTAGAGAGACCCAGGAGACATAGCTCCAAGACAGAGCAGAAGGGCAGAAAATTAGAGGCGCTTTAGGTTACCCAAGCACCAATGATGGGAAGAGAAAGCATTCTAAAGGAAAGAGTCCCAGTGATTTATACTGAGGCACAAGTGGGTTCTGGAGTGCTCTTTGGTTTCTCTTTGCTTTTATTGGAAAGGAAAGGACACACCACGCCTCATCTGTGCTTCAATATAAGCCAGGGGATCCTTTCATTTACACTGGTTTCTCTCAACAGGAGTTAGGAACCATGCAGGTCAGAGAACACAGCTCTAAGAGTTCTGCAACTTTTTGTTATTATTCTCACCACTGATTAGCAACTAAATCCTTAACACAAAAGGATTTATGAGCTTGTCTTTGGGGGCAAAAAAGAAAGGAGCAGAGACTGTGTCTGATTCCTTGGGCAGGCTTAGACATTAGGTGACCGCCCTAAGTGACGGACAGGTGGGACAGTTACCCCAGTGCTAGGGCTGGGCACACAACAGGAAAGAAGATATACAATGGGCATGTAGCTTGCGTGGGCCTGGGGAGGATGGAGAACTTAGGAAAGAGATACATGACCTGGGGTCATAAAAGATCCTCCTCTGCTTCCCCTCAACCCAGTGGTTCCGACTGTAGAGGAGGGAGCACAACACCAGTCTAAGTTTTCTTCTTAGTCTCACCCTTTCTCCAATAAGTATTTTCACTTCTCCCAGTACTAGGAAGGGGAGACCCCATGCTGGAAACTCTCTGAGAAGAAAGGCTTATAATACAATATAATAATTATGTTACTTCACATTGACACAACACTTCAAATGTTTTATGTTCTCATATGAACCCACACACACCATAGAATGAGACAGAGACATAAATAAGTTAATTAACTCAGAAATTATTTATCAAGGGATGCCTGGGTGGCTCAGCAGTTGAGCCCGGGATCGAGTCCCACATCGGCTCCCTTCGAGGAGCCGGCTTCTCATTCTGCCTCTCTCTCTCTCTCTCTCTGTCTCTCATGAATAAATAAGTAAAATCTTTTTTAAAAAATATTTATTGAGCACCTACTCTGTACAGGCGTACGAGGTACAAGGCATAAACAAGACAGAAGGTGGTTCCTTTCTAATTGGAGACCCTGACAATGAAACGAGTATGCAAGTAAATAGCTCTGGACAGTGAACAATGCTATAAGTATGACAGGGATGGGGTCAGAGGACAACTCTCATAGAATGGTGAGAAAAGCCACTGAGGAGATAACAACAGCACTAAGAAGTCAATGACAGCAGGGAACTAGCTACTTAACGATCTGGAAAACCATGCCAGGCAGAAGCAACACCAAATGCAAAGACCCTGAGAAAGAATCACTAATGTGATGTGTAAATGTGAGGAGCTGCAAGAAAGCCAGAACGAACAGAGCATTGTTAGCAAGAGATAAGGTAAGATTACATGGCTTCTCGGGCCACACCAAAGATTGGGAATGTATTTTAAATGCAACAGAAGGCCACTTAAGGATTTTTATGCAAGGGTGTAATGATCTAATTTATGATTTTAAAATAATGTTCTGCAGCTGTATGGAAAACAGATTATCACAGGGCAAGGCAGGAAGCAGGGAAACTACTTAGGAATCTATTACCAGACCTCAAGAAAAATGTGATGTAGCTTGGACCAGGGTGTTAGCAGTAGAAATGAAGAGAAGCGGCCGGATTTGGGTATGTATTAAATTTAAATTAAATGGGACTTGCAAGTGGATTGGATGTGAAGGACTGTTGAGATGCTAGGAATCAAGGTAATGCCTGGGTTTTTAGCTGAGCAACTAGGTAAAGAGTGGTACCATTTACTGATGAAGAGAGGATAGAGTACCAAGGGCGAGGAGCTGGATTGGTTGGGGAGTAAATGGGGGCCTAGACCACAGACAGCTGTTACTCCCACCCAATCAGGCAACTAAGGAATTGGAAGACTGCCACTGCAATTGTGACTCCAAGAATATACCACTGCAGCTGCAATGCCAAGGTCGGGAAGCCCCTGACTCACCATCCCCACTCAATACAATCAGGGAGCTTATGATTGGACACTAGGAAAACAAAACACAGCACAACACAACACAACATCCCAGGGGTTAGGCTTGCCAGAAGCAACAGTCAAAAGCTTCTGCCTCACTTCTGCCTCCAAAAATCTTCCCTCAGTGAATCTAATTGGCAGAGGCGATCTTGCATTGGGAACCCTAGCTGCAAGGAAGTCTGGGTAATGTAGTTTTTAGGCGTCCTACCTCTGCAAATCAGAACGATTGCACTAGGAGGACCCAGGTTGAAATGAATGCTGAGCACCAGGCCTCTCTGTCCACAACAGGAAGTGATTCACTACCACCTTCATTTCCATTGCAGGTGGTAGCCCACAGTCGGTATAAACTTCAAACGACCAACAGTCTCAGAATCCAGAGAAGATTTAATCTGGGGGCCTTGACTGGAAGCAAGAGTGAAATCCAATGGAACACAGAAACCAGCATTATCTAACACTGATAATTCCTAGCGGAAAAGATTGGAATCGGCCTCAGCGGGAAAGAGACTGACCTGATCTGACCCAGGAGGTTGGCCCTCCCAGTCAGACTGAGCCCAGGGGTCCTAAACACCCTTTATCTCACCCTACCGCCACCGCCACCACCTCTTCCCAGCATCTGACCCCTCTCAGGAGGCAGCCTAGAGGGCTGGTTAAGATAACAATCTACTTGCGAACATTGCAACTGTGCCTTCTGCGTGTTTCCATTGTCACCACTATTTGGCGGCAATTAGCATGAACGTTTCTGGAGGAGAAAAAGGACAGAGGTGAAAAGAGGGGAGATCACTATCCGGGTTGCTGGTAAAACGCAGGATCCGAGGGCAATGGCCCTGATCCCCTGGAGCAGAAAACTAGAAAGACAAACATAAATTCGGTCGACGTCGAATTGGAAATTCATTGGAAAGTAAATAATAATGCAGACATCCGAAGTGTGGGGTGGGGGTGGGGGGGCACACGGGCGGAGGGCGCAGCGAAGACCGTCGGGGTGTGATGGGACAGCATCTGCACGGTTGGGGTGCGGAGGGGGGCATCCGGGGGCAGGTCGGAAGGACACTCGGGAAGAGAGGCGTCCCCCAGGTGCTGGATCCGGGCGGGGACAGGTCCCGGCCCCTCTCCCGGAGCCGCCGCCAAGCCGGCCCGCGGCAGGTAGCCCCAAGTCCCGCTCCAGCGCCCGCCGCAGCCGGCGCGGCCCCTTTAAAAACCATGTAAACAAAGCTTTGTTCCCCCGGCTCCCCTCCCTCGCGCTCCCCCGGCCCGCTCCCTCTTCCCACCCCCCGCGTCTCCGGGCCGCTGACGTTGCCCGCGCCTTTACGCCGTCCCAGCGGCGCTGCGCATTCTCCAACCGCGGCCGCGGCCGCCGGGGCCTGCGCAGCCGAGCAGCGCTACGCCGCGAGCGTAGCGCGACGAGCCCCCAGCGCGCAGGCGCAGCGGCGACGGCGGCGGCGGCGGCAGCGGCCCCGGCCGAGGTGCGCGCTGGGGGGGAGGGGGGGCCGGAGAGGAGCATGAATGGAGCAAAATGGCGGATCATGTGCAGGTGAGAGGAGCCGCGGGGGGGAGGCGGCGGCCGCGGAGAGTGGGGGAGTGGGGGGCGCCCGCGGCCCAGAGGGCTCGAGCCGGCTCGGGGCTCGCCAGGCCCGCGCCGCCACCGCTCGGGGCTCCGGAGCCGCCGCCCGTCCCGGAGCCCCCGGGCCTTTCCCGCCTCCCGGGCCGGGGGGCCTCCTCCATCCCCTCCCACCGGGTCCCACGCCTCTCGCGCGGGCCGGAGCTGCGGGAATCCGTGCCCCGGCGCGCACCGCTTACACGGCTTATCGGGCACTGTCCCCCCGCTGGAAGGAGGCCTTCCGCGAGTCCTCCTACCCCCCGAGACGGGGGGGGGGAGGGAGACCCCCTCGCCGGCTCTGCCCCGAGGGGCCTGCCCCGTGACCCTCGCCAGCTCCCGGCGAATACCAGGAGGGAAAGCTCACCCTGGGGAACCTCGCTCTCCCGAGTAGTTCCCGCCGCCGGCCTCTTCACGGCCCCGAATACGGGAGACGACCCCCGCCCCCACCTGGCCGCCTCCCCCCACCCCCTCCGCGGATGCGCCCTTCACTCCCACACTCCCGATCGCACAGCCCTCGGGGCCGAGCTCCCCAGTCCTCCAAAATGGGTGCTCGGGCCTGGGCCCGCCCTCCCTCCTGTCCCCCTATCCACAGTGAAGGAGTTGAGTGCCCACACCTCCTCTGAAACGCGGGGTGGAGGGGGGTGTGTCTGGAATGAGCGATTCGGTGTTGGGTGCACACGTTGCCGTGGAGGGTCTCCACGAGGGGCTCCCTGGGGCTCAGGACCTGCCCTAGCCGTGCCTTGGGCCCAAGCCACTTTTCTTCAAAGACATGGCACAGGCCCTAGGAAGGGACAGCCCGCACCAAACCTGGTCGTAGCTCAAGGACTGCCAGGTTATTTTCTTGCAAACTCCGTAAAGTTGTTTTCTTCTCTGTGCTCTAGACGTGATTGAGATAGATAGATAGATAGATAGATAGATAGATAGATAGATAGATAGATAGATAGATATGTTTTTTTTTAATGACAGTTATTGATACAAACGTGTTGTCAGAATTCTTCAGATTTTTTTTCTAGGTAACTGCACAGATTTTGTGTTGTGGGAAGTGCAGAGAGGATGAGAAGCGTCACCTTATTTTGCACGCTGTACAGTACCATTTCTCTCAAGAACAAGAAGCTAGAGTGGCTATCAGTTGTTTAATTGGGAGAGGAGGCACTAGTTTTCAGGCCCAGGGATCAGTGGAGTAGATCTTTGGAGAATGAGGGGTAAGTTATCAGGACAGAATTATTAAAAAAAAAAAAAAAAATGTAACCGAAGATAGAAGACCACAAAATTTGTGTTTTAAGTTTTTGTTTTTCTTTAAGATTTCGTTTATTTATTCATGAGACATGCAGAGACATAGGCAGAGGGAGAAGCAGGACCCCCAGGAACACCACTGGAGCCAAAGGCAGACAGATGCTCAACCGACTGAGCCACCCCAAGTGCCCCGAGATTTGTGTTTTAAAGCCAGTATCATGGCCTGATTCAGAAATAGCAGTAAAACGATACAAGGTAATAATAGTATAGTGTAGCACCTTGAGTTTTATACCAGCCATTTCTAAGAAACACGAAGGATCTTATGATTTAAAAAAAAAAAAAAAAAAAATTCTCCCATCCTAGAAGAGTAGGTAGGTAAGACCTATTTCTCTTTTTAGAGGCAAATCAAAGCACAAAATGATTTATGTGAGATGAAGCTGAGTGGACCAAAGGCATTTTGACTCTGGATCTGGTGTTATCTGTTGGGGGGAAAAAAATAGTGTCCATGAGCATTCTGAAACGTGATTCAAAGGGTTAGCCTTCCCGAATGATGCTTTGGAAAGCAAAGAAAGTCAGTTTACTTTTATGTATATACACCTGTTCTGTCTCCTGTAAGGAGTAACTCTAAATGCTTTCTCTTCCACATCTTGAGCCCAAAAGGAACTCTCACAAGAGGAAAGTGAAGCTGCATCAAAGCAATCTTCATAGCATTTTTTGCTCAAAGCATGGTCTACCGTATGTTTAATAAGGTGATATTTTCCTCCCACCTACCCAAGAATAATAATCTACCAAAGTTAAAAATTTATTAACTTTTTAAGACAAAGGAATAAGCCAGCCAGTGTTTTATTTCACCTTTAAGAACTGCGTAGTGTGTTGTTTGAATTGGTCTTTATTGCAAGAAAATTAGCTTGTGAGGGAATTTTTTTCTCTTTAGCTAGAATGGGGCATGTTGCTTTTCTTTGTTAGGTCAATAAATTAGTGGTTAGTATTGGAAACTCACAGATTTTACCCTGGTATTTCATTGTAGCAGAAAAACCTTCCCAAGATGATGCTCTCTCCCCAATATGGGATGAGTAAATAGAAGGACGAAAGACCCATCTGAAGTACTTTGAGGGGTGGTACTTTTCTCATAACATTACTGGAACATGAAGTTTAAAAAGGAGTCTGTCACAGATTCAAAACAGTGATTATTTGAAAGTTTCATATGTACTACTAAATAGTTGAGTCATTTTGTGTCTAGTACTTTTCTGAACCACCAGGGTGAGCAGTTTTGTTATTGATTTTTTTTTGTTGTTGTGCGCTTTTTTTTTTTTTTAAACTGACACTAAGCGAGTGTCATGTGATTCTCAGGCTGAAGTCCTGAGCATCTTTTCTGATACGTGTTTTATGGATGACTTAAGTGTTACAAGACATTAGTAATGGGAAAATTATAATTGATCTGTCTTTCAGCTCTATTGTTGTCATAGTCAAGCCTCTTTAGAAGAGTGACTGTAAGCATCTCAACAGTGATGGGTCTCTTGTTCTTAGATGACCTTATCTAACACCCACCAGGCAGGCAGTGATTACAGAGCAGCATGAACTTAAAAAAAAAAAATCAGATTCATTTGTATTTATCTTCAGTTGCTCCCCTTCTATTTATTATTTATTTATTTATTTATTATTATTTTTTTAATCTAAAGTTAGATGAAGTTAGGATTCAGTATCTTCAGTTACTGGCTAGTTACTGCAAAGAGAAGACAATTCTTAGTGTACAGTGGTAATGAAAAATATTAAGAAGAATCAGGCATTAGCTTAAATAGTGCTAGCTGGTGTTCAGGATCTTGAAGGAAAAGGAGAGCGCATATTATATATAATATATACATTACTTAATTTTTAAGTATATTAAATGTATAGTAATTATAATATAAATGAAAGATGGTCCTGGGTGTTTTGTTTTGTTTTTTCTTAAGATTTTATTTATTTATTCATGAGAGACACACAGAGAGGCACAGGCACAGGCAGAGGGAGAAGCAGGCTCCATGCAGGGAGGCTGATGTGGGACTCGATCCGGGATCCCCGGGATCACGCCCTGAGCCAAAGGCAGACGCCCAACTGCTGAGCCACCCAGGCGTCCCATCCCGGTCCTGGGGCTTTGTTAGATTTATTATGTTGTTATGCTGGGCGTTACACAGAATCCTTTAAGTATAATTTATTGGGCTCTGCATTATGACTAATAACAGAAGATACTGTTTTCATATAGCCTTATTTTATTTTAAATTTAAGGTGTGGTAATTAAATACTGACCACTGATGTAACTTTAGGGAGTCACATAGAAGAATCTTTACAACTGGCAGGTTAAAATTGAAGAGTGCAAAAGTTTAGCCTGATTATGGCAAAATTGATAGTTGTTTCAGCTTTTAAAAATATGTAAGGAAATGATTGGAGCTGTGGGTAGTCCATTTTGAGAAGGGAGTTCTGTACAGCTTTTGAAAATTTTAAATGGAAAAAAACTTGGTAACTTTTGCAGCTTTTTTTCGATGATATCATAATGCTTAATGTATATGAGGCCCTTTGCTGTTCTGTGCTCTGTAGAGAATTCAGAGCTGAGAAAGACACAGGAGCCAGACTGCTGAAATGTCAAATTCTGCTGCTCTCTTTGGGCAGGCTTCAAAAGTACACATACAGGAACTAATATATTGATTTCATAACATACTACATTTGTGTTGGATGATACTGAAAAAGCTATATTCCCTTAATTCACCCCATCTCCTTCCTCTGGATTTATATAAGTGATATGTCCACATTTTAGAAGAACAGATATTTACTTGATAACTGGCTTTAGTATATTTCATCTTGTGAGAAAAGCCTTCAGAAAAATTGAGGTATGGATGTGATATCATTCAAACACTTACGCAGTAAAACATAAAACATTGTATTGTAGTAGAATTTCTAATTTAGATGAAGGTAGGAAAAAGAAGCATTGAGAAGATCCCTGTTCTGCATCTTATAGAGAAACTAAATTCCATTTGATGCAGAAATTGGTATTCATAACCACCAGCTATATTTTCTTTTTTCTTGGTTGGGTTTTTGTTTTTGTTTTTTTAAAGATTTTATTTATTTGAGAGAGAGAGAGAAAGAGTGATGGGGAGGCGCAGAAGGGAAGGGAGAAGCAGACTCCCCAATGAACAGGGAGCCAGACTTGGGGCTAGATCCCAGGACCCTGAGATTAGAGCTGGAGCTGAAGGCAGACACTTAACTGACTGAGCCACTCAGGCACGCTTCTTGGTTAGATTTGGAAAGCAGTATTATACCACAGCCTTTCAAGAAGGAAATATTGCCAATTTAAACTAATGTCTCAGTAGGTACAACTACTGAAGCTGCATTGCTCACTTCAACATATATAAGGAAGGTAGTGTTTAGACGTTGCATCATCTTTTTTTTTTTTTAAACACCAAAATGTATTATCCCACAGATTTTCTCAGAGTCAGGAATCAAGAAGTGGCTTACCTAGACCCTTCTAGTACAGGGTCTTTCATTTGCAGTCAGGCTGTCAACCAGGGCTACAGTCAGTATCAGGGCTCGAGTGAGGATGGTGAGCGTGCCCCACTTAGTTCCTTGCAGGCTGCTGGACTGAGGGGCCACTGGGCCTCATTGGTGGTTTCACAGGGGCCTTTCTCTCTCTCTCAAATAAATAAAAGTACTTTTTTTTAAGTACTTGTTTTTTACATTATGTCATGATGTGTGCTTTGTATAAATGACCAGTCTTGGTTACTGTTTTGTTTTGTTTTTAACCTCTTAGTGAAATACACCTTCAGAGAGGTAAAAAAAAAAAAAAAAAAAAAAAAATCATGTGTTCAGCTTGATGAGTTTTCACATAGCTAACACTTCTGTAGCCAGCATCCAAAACCATAATATAATCAGTGCCTCAAAAATCCCTCTGATGCCCCCCTCAGTAACTACCCATACATCCTTCCTCTTAAGGGTAACTGCTATCCTGTCATTTGATTTTTTTTTTTCTGTCATTTGATTTTTAAATATACTTTTAGAAGTCAAGCTGAGTAAGGCCTATCTATAAGAACTTGACCTTCAAAGCCAGGGAAAACAGTATAGAACAGTAATTCTTCAGCTTTTGGGGGGAGTTGGGAGTTTTTTGCATTTTTTTGTGTGTGTGCATTTTTAGAATGTGATGGAATCTGTGTGCTCTCCAGGGAGGAAAAGCATACCTCCACAAAAATCTGCCTCCAGTTTCAGGCCATTCATGAACCTTAGAACTAATATGTAAAGATAACATTTCTTTTTTTTTTTTTTTAAGATTTTATTTATTTATTCATGAGAGACACAGAGAGGGAGAGAGAGGCAGAGACACAGGCAGAGGGAGAAGCAGGCTCCATACAGGGAGCCTGATGTGGGACTTGATCCCGGGACTCCAGGATCACACCCTGAGCTAAAGGCAGGCGCTTAACCGCTGAGCCACCCAGGCCTCCCGGTAACATTTCTTTTAGATGAAAATGCTCACTGCATTTTTTTGAGAAACTAATTTGTAAGTATTTCTCTTTTGGCCTATGTGATAGGGTAGTTCAGGGTTACAGTATGTGTTCCTGGAGAGTTACATGCAGATTGAATTTTTAAATATTGAATTCTCGAGACTGATTAATAGAGACTATTAAGCATCTGCTGATGTACTGTTCTTAATGCTATATAGACACATGGAAGGAAGTACAAGATGTGATGTCTTATTTTCAGGGGCCTTGAATTTTAATTGGGGAGATAACAAGCCCAGGTTTTTGAGTTGTGAATTTGTAATGAGACCATGGTTTTCTCAACATGTCTCTGAATGATGGGGCTATTACTTCCATTCCTTTTTCCCTCTATTCCAGTGCATCTGAGCTCATGCCTCACATTTATAGTGACTCACTATAGCAGAGAATTCTCAAAGGAATGAGACTTAGGGGAAGCAGGGTCAAAATCATGGGGAAAGGAGGAGAATTGTCAAAAACTGGGTCCTAAAGTATGTCATATTTGCATCCCTGGCCCTTCACCCCTTCGTAAACCTTCATGCGCACTCACACAAAGGCATAGACACTCATGTTCTTACTACCATAAATGGAAAGGATGTCTTTGAGAAAAGGCAGAAATGGAAACTTTATGCTAGCATTTATTGGACTTTCAGCTGCTTGCCACTTTACATGGTCTCATTTAATGCTCACAGCAACTCTATAAGGTAGGTATTATAGAGATTATAGTAATGGAATTTTCCTTGATATAGGCAGATGAAAGGACCTAGTGTCTCTGGAAGACTGGAGAACTGTTGGAAGCTTTAAGTGATGATTGTGATGGTACTTATTGTCAAACTTAACTGGTATGGGATCTTGGTTGGGGTAGGGAAAAGGGAGATGCCAACATTTCTTGAGCATCTGTTAGCCAGCCATCCTGCTAAGTCCTTTTATGCCATTTAATTGGGTAACTCCTCTAGCGTCTTTGAGCCTGGATTAGGTAATCTGTTAAGTCTCTTATACTTCCAACATTCTGGCTGAAATTTCCAGTTGTTATCATTTTCTCCCAAATAAACCACCCTGTTCCTAATTCGTACTTATGGTATGGTGAATTTCCCTAAAATATTTATGCTCATACTAGTATCTCCATTTCATCTCTCTTATTTTTTATTTAGTTTTTTAAAGATTTTATTTATTCATGAGAGACACAGAGGCAGAGACACAGGCAGAGGGAGAAGCAGGCTCCATGCAAAGAGCCTGACGTGGATCTCAATCCCAGGACTCCAGGATCATGACCTGAGCCGAGGGCAGATGCTCAACCACTGAGCCACCCAGGCGTCCCTTCATCTTTCCTAAATATGCTTTCCTCGGGACAGTAAGCAGTGAAAGACATTTATTTTGGGACAAGAAATTGACATTATTAGATATTGATGCTAGTAGACTAAAAATTTATTCTCACTTAAAAGTCCCTGGATATAGGTGCCTGGGTGACTCAGTTGTTTAAGCATCTGACTCTTGATCTCGGGTCTGTGAGTTTAAGCCCCGCACTGAGATCCAATGTGGACCCTACTTTTTAAAAAAAAAAAAAAGTCCCTGAATTTAAACCTCTCTTAGAGAAAGATTAGTCAGATGAAAAACAATTAGAATGCTTTATTATACATACCTCTGAAAACAGATTAATGAAAAATCCTTGTGCTACTTCAGGAAGTTGTGATCATATAGCCGTAGTGGCCTTTTAATGTTTAAGTGTATGAACTTATGTTGGACACAAATACTGATCTCCTTGGTACTCTGTGGTAGGTTATGACACTTGAAGTGTGTAGTCTCCAAATTGAGGTATGCTAGTCATTTGCCCGAAAGCTTGAGTCACTTGTACAGTTAAAAGGATTGTGTTTAAAGCCAGAAAAGGAAAAGCAGGGTTTTTAAAAGTATATTTTTCAATTCTCTTTAGAATTCTTTGCAGTTTTGAAAGTATGTATCATTTCAAAAGGCAAAAGTCATTTCAGGGTTTGGGTTCTTAACCTCATTCACCTCCACTGACTCCTGAATTTTGATGATTTATTTCACTCTTCCAAAAGGACATTATCTAAAGTCAAGTGTGAAATTAATTTAACTATAGGAAGCCATAACATACAGTTTTCTCTGAAAAGAATCTGGGAAGCCAGATACATGTTTCACATATCTGTATTTGGCTGAAAAATTTTGCCCAATCCAATTTTTTTTTTTAATTTTTTTTTTTAATTTATTTATGATAGTCACAGAGAGAGAGAGAGAGGGAGAGAGGCAGAGACACAGGCAGAGGGAGAAGCAGGCCCCATGCACCGGGAGCCCGACGTGGGATTCGATCCCGGGTCTCCAGGATCGCGCGCTGAGCCAAAGGCAGGCGCCAAACCGCTGCGCCACCCAGGGATCCCCCAATCCAAATTTTGCCCATGGTATAGCCACAAATTATTTAGCGTATTGTTTTGTGTTAGTAGATGGTTTTTTTGTTTGTTTGTTTTAATCATCAATTTATCATTGACCCATCTGAGGAATCCCTGTAGGGTCTTGTCAAAAAAGTCTGAGGAATACCCAAGAATTCAAAAGAATAGATAAAACTTTATGGAAAATGAGACCTTGTTTTCTTTATTAATATTTTGAACTGATAAACTTGTTCCATGGTAAGCATGTTTCATCAAGCTTTCAAAAGACCTATAATGAAATGTTTTTAAACCAACTAAACCTGAGTAACAGGGTATACTTATTATCCCAAAGGTGTTACAAGTGAAAACCTATTGTAATGTAAAAGATGGAATTCTGCATTCTAGTCTGACTTAAAATTCCTGTTACAATCTGGGAGATCAGAATGTTGTAAACAGGAAAAACGTTAGGTTCACAGAATTTCTAAAACCTTTCCTCAAAGCTCTTTGATTTGGGTGCCCTCAAGGTACCAGGAACACATTTCTCTTAAGAACTGATAGTATAAGACTTCAAACTAACTTTGCATCTATCCCCTGCTTACTCATCTCCTCAAAATTAAGTAGCATTTATTTTTTTAAATAAATATATCAATTCGTAAAGATTGTTATGTGTAAATCTGATGCCAGTGGAATCAGATTTTCCTTTAAGTTATGTGCACAGTAAATTGCATCCTTTTAAGGTGTACAATTTAACAAACACATACCTGTGACTCCTTCACCATGATCAAAGTACAAAACATTTCCTCCTAACTCTGCCAGACAACTCTGATCTGCTGTTACCATAAATTAGTTTGCATTTCTGGGAATTTTATGCAATAGACTTACTTTGTATTTTTTGGCTTTTTTACTTCTTTTACTGGCATGTGATTTTGAGATTCATTCCGATGATTGGGTAGAATCAGTAGCTGGCCACCTTTTATTGCTGAGCAGTATTCCTTTGTATGAATGTGAATGTATCACATTGTATATATCCATTCACACCTTGGAGGGATATTTGGGTTGTTTCCAGTTTTAAATCACTCTGAATAAAAGGGCTATAAATATTCACATGCTAGTCTTTGTGTAGACTAAAATTTCCATTTTTCTTGAGTACCTAGGAAAAGAATGGCTGGGTCTTCTGGTACATTTAACCATTTATTTATTTGTATTTTTACTTTTTTGAGGGGAGGGAGAGACGGGGAGAGAAGAGAATCAAGCAGGCTCTACACTCAGCATGAAGCCCAACACAAGGCTCAGTATCAAAGACCCTTAACCAACTGAGCCACCCAGAATATATAACTTTTCAAAGAAACTGTCAATTTCCTTAAGTGACTGTACCATTTTACTTTCTCACCTGCAGTGTATAAGAATTCCAAGTGTTAGATATCTTCACCAACCTTTGATATTGCCATTCTAGTGGGCTCTTATTATGATTTTAGCTAGCATTTCCTCTATTACTAAGGAAGTAGAGTATCTCTTCATGTCCTCACTGACTTTTCATGTATTTTAGAGGTTTGCAGACCGGGCTGGTGGTTTGGTCACAGCCTGTTTTTGTATGACCTGATAACTAAGAAAAAAGTCTAAGAGTAATATTTCATGGCACATGATAATTATTTGAAATTCAAATTTCAGTATTCTTGAATAAAAGTTTCATTGGGATATAGCCATACAAGTTCCTTAACAAATTGGCTGTGGCTACTTTTATGCTGTAGTGGCAGAATTGAATAGTTGTGACAGAGACCTTTTGGCTTACTGGCCCACAAAGCCTAAACTACAATCTGGCACTTTACCAAAAAGGTTTGTAGACTTTTGGGTAGGGGGTAGCTTAGTGTGGTTTTAACCCAAGCACAGTATGATAGGAGGAGATCAGGCTATACTTTTTTATTGACCATAGCATTCTGAGATCTCTACTGGCCAAAATGGTAACTGCTAGCCACATGTTGCTATTTAAATTTAATTTAAAAATTTAGTCCTCCATTCACAGTGACCACATTTCCGTTACTTACTAGCCTCATGTGGCTAGTGACTACCATATAGCACAGTGCAGGTAAAATATTTCTTTTATCACAGAAACTTCTGTTGGACAGTGTTACTCTAGAATAAGAAAAACTTGCCAACTAAACCAAAGGGAATGGAAGCAGAAGTAGAACACAGATTATAGAATTACTTTCCTTGATGCATATAAAAGTAAGCTACTCATTCTCCTAGATATGCGAATGCAAATGCCTATTTTAAGGTATTTAAGACTACTTACTGTTTATATCATGAGCCTAGGATATGTTCTATTCTAAGTGAGAAGTCAACACATAAAAGAAATTCAGAACTTTATTGATAGGAAGTAGTGTTTTAAGGACTTTAACAAAAAAACATCCAGAGCACTTGGCAAAAACAAACCTAAAATCCCGTGTATTTTGAAACCGTTTTACAAATAACAGTGAAGAATATTGAGGAAGGTATTAAACCATGAAGTCATTTTATTCAAGGTGCTAAGCCTTGAAATACTAGCAATTCTGGTTTCTTTCAGCTACTCATTTAAAAATATCATTGACCTTAAAAGTTTTCAAAATGATAGCATTAGCTTTGAAAATAATTCAGAGGGTGTCCTGAATGGTGCAGTGGGTTAGGTTTCTTTCTGACTCTTGGTTTCGGCTCAGGTATCAGAATCTGCTTAAAACTCTCCTCTGCCCCTCCCTCCCACATAGGCATTCCCTCTCTAACTTTCAAATAAATAAATAAATCTGTAAAAATAAATATTTTGAGTTAAAATGGGCAAGGTAGCCTATTTTAAGATGGAATTTAAAGGCTTTCCTTCACATCACTGAAAATTTTTGTGTGATTCTGCTCTTGGGGGCAGGCAAACTGATTATGAATAGTAAAATGGAAGTCAGTAAATATATTACTAAATGATCATCCTCTTCTTTGGCAAAAAGAAGAAAATTATGTAATTATTATACTTGATGAATTATCTTGCTGTTAACAGAGATGTTTATGAGTTTTGTGATTGATTGGTCATGTCAATATGATCTATCTTAGAAATGTATGTTTTGCTGAAGTAAAAATCTAAATGCACCAGCTCACACTGAGAAAGTGGCATATGTTCTATTGTTCTTATATTTAGATATAAGGAAATATGTAACAAAGGGTATTTTAGAGGCTTCCAGAAAGATACATTTTTAAACAACTCTTGTCATTTTTGGTTTCAAACATAGTTCTTGTCACATTCTTGAATGACCTGATGTGTCTCATATGTACTCTAAATGTTTCCCCTATTTGCTATTTGACAGAATGTTGTTATTAGAAGAGTATCATCCTCTTGGTGAATTGGTAAGATAGGCGAAATGACAACTAAAATAGGCATATTTGTAAACAGTACTTCAATTTGGCTGATATTTTTTTTATTGTGTGTTGTGTGGATATATAAAGGTGAATAAGGTGCAACATCTGCCCTCAAGGACCATGATAGCTAGAAATGTATGCCAGTAAGGGAAGTAAAATGATATAGATGATATGACACATGTATGCATAGAACATAATGAGATACTCATGTCAGTCTTCCCTTAGAGAGCCAGGAAAGTTTTCTTTCTTTTTTCTTTTCTTTTCTTTCTTTCTTTCTTTCTTTCTTTCTTTCTTTCTTTCTTTCTTTCTTTCTTTCTTTCTTTCTTTCTTTTTTTTAGATTTATTTACTTAGAGAGAGAGAGAGAGAGTGCACAAGTGGGAGGGGAGAGGGAGAGAGAATCTCCAGCAGACTCTGCACAGAGCCTGACACGGGCTCAATCTCACCACCTGATCTGAAACCAAGAGTCCAATGCTTAACCAGCTCTGCCACCCAAGCACCCCGAGCCAGGAAAGTTTTCTTAAAGTGGTGAGTGCTTGAGCCAGATCTGAAAAGACATGAAAAATAAAAACAAAAAGATGTAGTGTTCTCTAGGTCAATAAAAGCATACCAAGCAGAGAGATAATACCATAAGGAAAGCTGTATATGGGCAGCCCCGGTGGCGCAGCGGTTTAGCGCCGCCTGCAGCCTGGGGTGTGATCCTGGAGACCCAGGATCCAGTCCCACATCGGGCTTCCTGCATGGAGCCTGCTTCTCCCTCTGCCTGTGTCTCTGCCTCTCTGCCTCTTTCTCTCTCTCTCTCTCTCTCTCTCTGCCCCTGAATAAATTAAAAAAAAAAAAGGAAAGCTGTATATGTTCATGGAACATTCCAGGAAATTGAAAGCAATTAAGTATGGCTGTTATATAGAAAATAAAGAGGAGGGCAGCCTGGGTGGCTCAGCGGTTTGGCACCACCTTCAGCCCAGGGCGTGATCCTGGGGTCCCAGGATGGAGTCCTGCATCGGGCTCCCTGCATGGAGCCTGCTTCTCCCTCTGCCTGTGTTTCTGCCTCTCTCTCTCTCTCTCTCTCTCTCTCTCTGTCTGTCTCTCATGAATAAATAAATAAAATCTTTAAAAAAAAAAAAAGAAAAGAAAAGAGGAACAAAGTGGGACATGAGACTTTAATGATTGGAAGGAACCAGAACATGAAGAACCTGTTATAACATAATAAGGAATTTGTTCTTTAGATGTGTTGTTAAAGGTTTTTAAGTAGAAGTGATGGAATAATCGCATCACTATATGATGGTATAGAAAACTGATTGGATGTGGACAAAGTAGGAAATAAACTATGCAAAAAGTACCTGGGACTTGAATTAAGGTTATAGCTTTGATGATGGGGAATAGATTGATATCATGGAGGTTACACGTGGTGGGATTTGACAGTCAGGCTTCCACATTTCTGAGTAGGTAAGGGGACAGTGAATGAACAAGATGTTGAAGAAGTAGTAAGGTCAGTTTCAAATATACAGATTTTGAGGTGCTGTTGTACATTTGATACATTTGAATGGAGATATCTAGTAGTGTTTACCTGTTATCAACTTGGGTTAGAACTCACATAATCATAGTAAAAGCCCATTTCAGTTACCTTCAGATGTTGTAAATACATTTAAAATGTTAGCTGTTCACAGTACACATCTATCAATTTTCTTAGTTTACAGCAAACTGCAAAACTTGAGTGAACGGATGTTTTATTCTAGTTTGTATTCTCAAACAGCCTCAAATTCTGTTAGCAGCAGGGGTAAAAATAATTTGACAAACAGCAGTGAAACTGGCACGCGTTTAGTGCAGGAGTTTCAGTAAACCTGATGATGTTACCTACTCTGACCACCAATACCTCTTAAGAGTCTCATGCTCTGAGCTAGCTGAGCATTTTAGCCACCAAAACCTATTAAAGGTTTCTTTATTATTAAGGCATTTAAAACTAAATCCACTTAATCTGCCCTTGGTCCAGTGTGTCTCTCCATCCCGTTTTTAAGTTTTGGACAACAGACGAGTTTTTATCTCCCCATCATAACTAGTGTTTGAGGGGTACCCAGGAAAAACTTCTTTAAGAAAAAAAAAAAAAAACTGTTTCTTTTATTAGAAGATTCGTCTAAATCTTCTGTTTTGCAACTTTCCTGGTCCTCCAAATAATGCTGACTTGATAAGTTCCTGGAAAGCATTTTTCATAGATCATATAGTAGTGTAGACTTGAAAGGCAAATTTATATTTTACAAAACTCTTAAGGGAAAAATTATTTAGAATTCCAGAGAACCAGAAAACCAGTTTAATACTTGTTTTTTACGTTTTTTTGTCGGGTAAATATGAAACTCTGAATTCTTTGCTTCTCTGAATCAAAGTTCAGGGTTCCAAGATTAAGTATTTGTGATTACTTTTATCTTTTTATCTTTTTTCCTTTAATAAGTTGTTTTGAGTTTCTTAAGCTCCGTTTTTGTTGAATCTTCTAAAGGAGTATATACAGTGTTTGGGATTTTCTCTTGGGAAAAAGAGCTGAGAAGCTTCTGAATTTTTAGGCCAATAAAAATCCTGTCCTCTTTACACCTTTATTTCTGAAGTCTTTCATTCTTACTGGCAAACTTTTAAAAGTTTATCATCAAGAGTTAGACCAAAAGTCTCAGTAGATTAGAAGAGATGCTCTCCTATCTCAGAATAGTAAATCTCAGCTAGGCTCAGAAACTTCACGTTGTTCATTCTTGATACCTGTGATATACAAGCATATACAGGTATAAAGAAATAACATAGGAAATGAGAACATTCAAGGAAAGTTGGCTGTGATGTGTACTTAATATACACATTGATTTTCTTTTAGAGAATCAAGAACGTATTTCTATAGGATGAGAAGGTATTATTTGGCCTGTGGTATGCTGTAGTATTTTACTGCCAAGATTATAAGTGTGGGGATGCCTGTGTGGCTTGGTTGAACGTCTGCCTTCGGCTCAGGGCATGATCCCACATCAGGGAGCCTGCTTCTCTCTGCCTGTGTCTCTGCCTCTCTTTGTGTGTCTCATGAATAAATAAATACAATATTTAAAGAGATTATAGGTGTATATAGCACATTCTGAGGTTTGAGAAAACAGTTGAAATGTCTTACTGCTTTTCCTGGATTTTAAGATGTTTGTTATTGTTACTGTTGTTTAACCCATGATGTGGCTGCAGTTTGAAAATTCCTCTAATTCAAGCCTTTAAGTCATTAGTTCCGCAATCACATGCACAGGTTTATTTAGAATGGAATATTGTCCTGACCCCTGTTTTTAAACAGACAACTATTTTAATGATGTATAAGGGTAGTTTGCTTTCTGTTTAATATTATATTTTATTTATGTGGGTGTATTAAGAAACCATTTTAAAGCCAGTTAACATTTCTCCACCTGGTGTACTGTTTTGGTTTACACACAACTGAATATTGAGAATGTTTCATTTATGACTGCAGTAATTATATTACATGTCCGTGGTAATCAGAATGATACCATTAGTGAGTTAATGAAATGGGATTAGAATCACATAATTTTTAGGCTAGAAGGAATCTTAGAGTGTGATGACACAATTTAAAAAATTCATATATCCTCTTTTTGTAGGATAACTAGCTTTATATTATTGTTTTTTTAGAGATAATATAAGAATTTAAACTTTTCCAATCATGACAATCTTAACAATCTTAATTTTGTTACACAATTAGGACAATTAAAGAAAAAGTTCAAGTAATCATGCCTAAAGGTTTAGACAAAAATAGGTTTAGAAAATGGTTTATTTATCTATTTTACTTCTATGGGTCAGACACTGTGGTAAATACCAGAGATAAAGCAAAGAACAAAAATAGGTATGGTCTTTCCTTATAGATATTCTAGAAATTGTACCAATAAATACAAATTTACCAATTGTGATAAGTGATAGGAAGAAAAAGGTATACTGAAATCTTTTGAGTGTACTGATTTCTTATTTTTCTTATTGGGTGGGGATATGAAGGGAAGGAAGGAGACAGTGTTCCAGACAAAAAGATATGGTATATTTAAGGCCCTGAGGGAGGAAACCTCCCCTCTCAGAACTGGAAGAGACCATCCTGGATGAAGCTTATTACACCAAGTAGGGAGACAAAGCTACAGGGATTAGGAAGCATTAGAATGTGATGGGTTGGTATGCAGGCATTCAAACTAGATTTTTTTCAGAGATTTAAGTGATTTATTAAAATACTCATTTCACAAATCAAATGGAAAAAGCAAGGAGTGAAACTTGGTGTAGTATCTTGATTCTAATTGTTAGTTGCAGGGGCAGAGGTTGTAATAGCAAAAGGTGGAAGTATATCACAAATTAGATCATGATTATCTGTGTTATTTTTTTTTTTTCTTCCTATGTTATTTTCAGTTTAGCTGTTGGAATTAGTCACAAGAGATGATATGATTGTCTTTTGATGGAGACTCTCTTTTGAATAGAATATCCTTTCCCCAGGGTGCCTGGGTGGCTCAGGTCATGATCTTGGGGTTCCTGGGAATGTGCCCTGCAGGGGGCTGGAAGTCTACTGTCTACTTCTCCCTCTCCTCCCTCTGCCCCTCCCCCAGCTCATGTGCACATGCTCACACTCTTTCTCTCCTCTCAAATAAATAAAATTTTACAAAAAAAAAAAAAAACTCTTCCCAAGATACTTTGTTATGCCTAAGGAGTATACTGATTATATGCATATACATTTAAAGTTGTGTTTTGGTATAGTATATGTATGTGTGCGCATATACCTTATTTAGTTTCAAGTAGCTGGGAACATTTATTCTCCCATTCATAGAAAATCATAATGTTTTCTCGAAGAAAACTCAGTGTCCCTTTGTTAAATCATTCTATTCTGGATATATTGCTATTTATGTGAAAAAATAAAAACTTATTATTTTGTTATGATATTCGGTTTTATTTCCTGAAATTCATGTTTGGATAAAGATAAAATTTGACTTTTTCCCCCACAAGGAGTTTTCAGCCTTATTGTACTGTTCACTCAGTCCTTATCCATCTGTATTGCCACATCTGTGGTACAAGTTTTCCTTCAGGTGCTGTGTCTGTTCTATTGGCCTGTTTCTCTATCCCTGTGCCCATATCATACTGTCCTAATTTTTTTTTTTAAGTTTTATTTATTTAAGTAATCTCTGCACCCATTGTGGGGCTTGAACTCATAATCCTGAGATCAAGAGTTACTTTTCTGACTGAGCCAGATAGTCACCCCTCATACTGTCCTAATTGAGGGAGCTTTATAAGTTTTGGTCTCTGGCAAGGCAGTGACTCCCAAACTACTTCTTAAAAATGGCCTCCATTGTTCTTGGCCCTTTTTTTCTTCCACACGAATTAGGATCAGCTGTCAAATTTATCAGATTGGATTTGCTGATATTTTATTTAGGATTTTTGTAACTGTTCGTAAGTGAAAATTGGCCTCTAATTTTCCTTTGTCATACTATGCTCTCCCTTTGTCTGGTTTTGGTGTCAAGGTTATACTAGCCTCAGACTCAGGTGAGGATCTTTCCTACTTTTCTTTTCCATCTTTCCCTCCCTCTCTTCTTTCCTTGCTTTTCTGGAACAATTTAAATAAGATAGGTATTAGTACTTACATGATTGGTACTATTCACCATAAAACCATACAGCATGGTTTTTAGAGGTAGGGCAGTAGATCTATTCAGGTTTTCTTTTCTTTCTTGAGTCATTTGTGGTGAGTTGTAATTTTCTAAATTTTCATTTTATCAAAATTGTCTAATTAATGGACAACGTTGGTAAAATTATTTTTTTCATCTTTGTGCTATCCTTCTGGAATGAATCTCCTCTAATATATGCACCCTTTAGTAAATTTGTACAATTTTAGTAATTGTTTCAACAATTTGAACAAGAAACTTAGTCCACTTTTGTCTGAAAATGTTTTTATTTAGCCCTCACTTGTGAAAGATCTTGTAGCTGGATATAGAAATAAAAGCAATACTGTTATTCTCACCCATTGAAAAGGTTATTTCATTGTCTTCTGTCTTTTGCTGTCAGGAATTCTGCTGTCAGTCTCATTTTTTTAAATAAAACTACTCCATGTCTTGGCTGGGACATATAAACAGGTACAGTCAAAAAAAATAAAATAAATAAACAGGAACAGTCCCAATTTTTTACTCCTTTTGTCTTGAGGTCCCATGTGGGGACCTCGGACAGAAGTGTCCTACTTTGAAGAATAAATTATGTGGTCACTCTAAGATTTTCTTTTTGTTTTACGTGTTTTACTACAAAATGGATGTTGTTTTTTTTAATCTATTTGATATATGTTGCATTTTCTAAAATTGGAGATTTGTAGTTTTTTTTCAGTTCTGGAACTTTTTGAATATTACCTTTTGCATTCTCTATCTTCCTTTCTGGAGGCCTTTTTAGAAATGTATTAGGATCTTCTTGTTCTGTCTCCCATATGTCCTAACCACACTCATATTTCATGTCTTTTTTTTTTTTTTTTTTTTTTTTTTTTTAAGATTTTATTGATTTATTTGAGAGAGAGGGAGACTGAGCAGGAGCAGAGGGTGTAAAGGGAGAAATAGAAGCAGGCTCCTTGCTGAGCAGGGATCCGGGCCTCATCTCCAGACTCCGGGATCATGACCTGAGCTGAAGGCAGACACTTAACAAACTAAGCCACCCAGATGCCCCTCATATTTCATGTCTTTATTTCTTTTCTATTAATGTAGAGCTTCGATGGATTTCTCTTTTAGTTCACTAACTCATTCTTCAGCTGTGATTACTCAGTTGTTTAACCCGTCTACTGAAGCTTTTGATTTAATTGACCTATATTTTCTTTTTTCACAGTTTCATTTCATCTTTATTGAAATCTACCAGTTTTTTTTTTCAGAGTATCTTTTTCTCTTAAAGTTTTGATTACTTTAACATCTGTACTCATCTCTGTCATTCTTTTATGTGAATTTCTTAAGAGGTTTAATTCTGCTATTAGTCTCCTGATTCTTGCCTTCACGTGTTTTCAGTCTTAGATTATGAGCTAAACTGGAATACGGATTTGTGTGTGGGACCTCTGTGGTCTGGATTGAAGATGTCCTCTTCCAGAGAGGTTTTGCATTTATTTCCACCCAGCCCAAAAGCATCATTGGCCCAATGGCAATTACTTGTTAGTTTCATGACCTGGGATTTCCAAAACTGGAGTATGACACCAGTCCTTGGTTAGAGATTCTGGGATATTTTTTTCCTTTACTAAAGTTCAGATTGAGGTAGACAAGCCTTCATATTATCTCCCAGGTTGGTGAGCAAATTTTACTTATATCTTAGTATCAATATTATTTTTAGTCCACTCTCTTTTTGAGCTACTTTATTCTCTGGTAGGAATCCAGAATCCCTGAGGACTTGTTTCCAGCTCCCCCACCAGTGCAGGCTCAGAGCATCTCTAGTCCTTGGGCTGGTATCAAAACATAAGCCCCTAGATTACCAAGACCAACAGGCAGCATGCCCCATCTGCACTGGGACAGTCACAGGACATGCTTGCTTCTCTGGTTTTTAGTTTTCTTAGTTTTGTGCCCTAGTTGGTTTCTTCTCTTTAGTTATATAGTTCTATAGCCTTGCATTTAAAATAATTTTTGTCTTACTTAAATAGCAGCTCTAGATGTTTTGTGTCCAAAGGTTGGAAGCTAACTAGTTTGCCATTTTGCTGGAAACAGAAGTCTAAATTTAATTTGCAGTGTATCTTAAAATGCGTGATTTCTTTTGATTTTTTTAAATCAAAGTGCAGTCTTTTCCCAGGTGAGCAGACTAGTTGGAAATTAAGCTTGTTGTCCACAGCCTCAATCAGTGAGAGCTGGGATTAAAACTTGAGTATTAAACTCCCAAGTGTGGGGGCACCTGCTGGGTCAGTAGTTGAGCGTCTGCCTTCGGCTGAGGTCCTGATCCCGAGGTCTTGGGATTGAGTTCCTCATCAGGCTCCTGACTATGTCTCTGCCACTCTCTCTGTGTCTCTCATGAATAAATGAGTAAAATCTTTTAAATAAAATAAAAATAAATCCGAAGTATAGGTCTCTTGCCAACACTCCTTTTCTGCTGAATACAAACAGACGTACACAAATATATTTGTTGGTGTGTATATTCTTTCTCACTAAATACCGTGGCTTTTTGCTTCTTTCTCATAGATAGGATTTTAAGAGGAATTTATTATGTCATACAGTCTGATTTAGTGGAGGGAGCATTGGCTTTGAGGCCACATCTAAATTTTAATAGCAGTCTAACCTTGGGCAAATTCACTGTCCAGAGCTGTAGTTTTTTTGTTATGTGAAATGTTGTCTGAGGTATTGGGACTGCCTTCTGATTAAATTGAATCTGTGGCCCCACTCATATCCATTCAGAGTCCCTGTGAGGAGTCTGTATGAGCAGGATATTTCTTTGTTTAATTTCCGCAGATCCCAGGGCTTTAATGTGCTTTCCTTATTTTTGTTAGTTGCTTCTCTGTTCTCTCCCTTGGGGCCTTCTTTCCCATTTTTATGTAGTGTATACCTCTGAAACAACATCATAGGCCTCTTCTTTCCTAATACCTTTACTCCTGATCACCAGTAGAGGATTGGTCAGGAGTAGCAAAAGCAGTGTACACTGAGCCCTCTTCACATAGCAGGTGCTTTGCTAAGTGTGCAGTATCTCATTTAAGCCTCATGACAACAAAGGTTCATGTTATTATTTTCATTTTATAGATGAGAAAACTGAGGTACAGAGAGGTTACCTAACTTGCCCAATTTCACTTACCTAGTAAGTTGTGGTGTACAAATTCAAACCCACAAATGAACTATTCCCTACAGTCGTGCAGTATACACTAAACGTCACCAGTGCCATTTTTTTTAAGAACACCCCCAACTGATTTTGATTAACAGTCTTTTAGGGGTTACTAGTAATTATTTCTTCCACCGTCTTGACTTCTCTTTACACCCAGAAGATAAAATCAGCATAACAATTATTGCCCTCTTGTTTCGCAGAAGCAGTTTGAATCTGCAGTACTTCATCACATCCAGGTCACTGGATTTCTGCTGTATAAAAGATGATAATGTGTGGTACTATAATGACTAAATCATACCTATTCTGTGATAGTCTCAAAAGATTAATCCCCAGACTTCCATGAATCTTCAAATTTTGTGAGACCACGGTAGCAGCATTTACTAAGTACTATATTTCTTGGCTCACTGGTCTGTCACCTATTCCATACACAAAAGGGTTATTTGGTCTTAGAAGTTGGGAAACTACAGATAGTGTCTCTCACTCAGAAATTCATGGTGTACGTTAGCATACTGAACTTCACCTTAGAAGTTCTTCAGATGAAAACTACTCTTCACGTTGTTTAACTTGTCACTGGAAGCTCTTTTATCCATGCAATTCTGTTAGTAGCCAGTGTGGAACATGCACTGCTCTGTAGGCAGAATTTTTGTTTTTTCCATTTGAAAGAGGAAATAAGGTCTATGAGAGTTGAGAGGTAAATGTTGAGTAGCTAGGCTACTCACCACCTGTGTAAGTGCGTTGCTACTACCTACCAGGGTCAGCAAAATAAAACAACTTACTTTGTCATCAACCTGTGAACCTGTAGTCTCTGTGAGTTCCAAAATGGTACTCTATTTGAAATGCCTAGCACAATAAGAGCTCAAAAAATTTCAAACTTGCATATCTTCTGGAATTGTCAACATGGCTAGAAAATGTTTATAACGTGTGTAATTTACATAATTCTTGGTAGATTGTAAATTAACCACCATAGAGCACACACAAATTCATATTGATTGAATCAGTCAGTCTTATTTGGGTTTATTAATGTATTTCCAAAACACACTTAAGTTCAGTCATTAAACTTTTTATTTGCTTTTTAAAACGTCTTGATCTGTTATGTTTCAGGCAGAAGCACTTTTGATCTCTCTACTACCAATATTAAATCTTAGTACTCACATAATAGGAGAGACTGATATCTCATGTTTTGCTGGCTTGACCCCATAGGAGCTGAGCTTAGTATACTTTTCAAACTGTGCTTGTCTAGTTGTTTAGGATTCTTAAGTAGCTCTTAGCTGCTTGCTTCCTGTTCGCATCACTGTTCTGATCACTGCAGTGTTCCTGTCTATAACAGCCTACCAGTTGTCAAAGCAAGGAAGGTATTCCTTTTTTGAGTTTATTAATTACTGAAAAGCTAGCTAAAATCACTAGAAGTTATTGACTAGTGACTTTGTTTAATTGTAGAGGATCAACAGAAAACTGAAGTACCCTGGACCAACATGGAATCTCCATTTCTGTTTCTCAGTGCCCGATTCTTGGTATCTTTGTTCCTCTTTTTAAAGCATTCAGCAGCTGCTGTGTTCAAATTGGTATTCACTTTTTGCCGGTAGAAATGTTGCAGGGGTGAATGAGAATCTTCAGAGGTCTTGGTGTGGTATATAAAGAAAAGAAATTTTGTATTAAGTCCCATTTGTGTTAAACTGTTTTATTACTAAACTTTCTAAAGTTTCAGAGAAATAGGATGTGGATGATGTTTATGAATCTTGCATAACAGTTTTTCTCAAACTTTCTTACTGTATGGTCCCTCTTACGGGGGCAGATGGCGTGTCACCGATTCCCCAGCATTGATTAAATTACTTTGGCTTTAATGTAAGAGATATTAACAAAGATAAAACTAGACATAAATTCTATAGGGCTGTCACTCTTCTGCAATTATAAACAAGTTACAAATTTAAAACAAACCATAAGATCAATTATATTCCAATTGGCAACATACATTTAATATATCAGGTGATGGTATCTGTAATACTGACTGATGTGCTCTAAGTTCTTTCTTTTTTATTGAGATAAAATTCACAAGCATAAAAGAAAACCATTTCAAAATCTATAACTCAGCTTTTCCAGTGTATTCACAGTGTTGTGCATTATCAGTACTGTCTAGTTCCAGAACATTGTCCTCACCCCAAAAAGAAACCCCACACCCATTATGAAGTTTCCATAAGTTCTATTTTGAGTTCACCATGTCAATACTATGGGTGTCATGTGATGACCCAATTCCTCCACCATTTTTTTTTTTTGTATTCCAAGGACTAGGAAACTCTCATTTATATTATAACTTGACCTTTACTTTGTAGGATACCTCATTTACATATTAAATCTACCTCTGCACCATTTTTATTAGCCCTCAATTATTAAAGTACAACTACTTGGCACTAGTAAACCTCAAGCAAGTATGTGAGCTCAAAATCATGAGATAGCATTTAGTATTAAAGGTGATCAGCCAAATGATCCAAAATATGGGTTGTTTTTTTTAACAATCCGAAAAGTGGAAATACATCATTATAAAATTCTTGTGGAGAACAATAAGACTGTTTCTGAGGATCCCAGATTGAGAAACATTGTTATATATAATTGTTCAGGTCTTGTGTGTACTTAATGAGAATGAGGCGCATTTTAAATCTCTTTAAAATTTTGACAATAATTGCCTTGTGGAAAATAACTTTTTGGAAAAATCTTATCCTTTTAGTAAAAACAAGATTTTTGTTTATGTATTTTTTTACCCCATTGGAAACATGATACTTCTCCCTTTTGGAAACTTCATACTCTTATTCTTATATTGTACCTTTGTAACTTAAAGATAGGTGGATGTAGACTTTGCCTATAGAATGTGCTCAGGATTTTCAAGCAGTAACTTATTTTTGGATTTTTAAAATTACATTGGAGTAATTACTTTCAGGAGCACCTGGCTGGCTCAGTCAATAGAGTATGCGACTCTTGATCTCGGGGTTTTTAGTTTGAGCCCCATGTCGGGTGTAGAGATTACTAGAATAATTACTTCCAACAGTTGGGTGGCAGTGTTGTTTTTAGTGCCGGAGTTAATGGAATTAGATTCTTATAAAATAATTATCATATGAACTGCATTTAGATGTATATGGATAATTTTTTTAACATTATATCATGAAAACAGCATCACCAAAACAGACAACTTTTTTTTTTTTAATTTATATTACCCAAAAAGATGAGAGGGTTAGTGAGACACAGTGGCCAGAGATGAGGCCAAAAAGACCAAGTGGTGATGTGCTTTATGAGCTAAGCTAATGAACTTTCATTATATTCCGAAAATCAAGGGGAAGTCATTAAAGAATTTTTAAAAATAGAATTAGCAAACACTTCCCAGCCTTTTAAATTTTATCTGAACTTCTTATCTCCATGTAAATGTTAAGAAAATCATATTTTTTAATCTACCTTGAATTTTTTTGTGTAAGAACTAATTAGTTATCAGCCTTTTCCATAACTAAAATGTCTTTGCTTATGGAGAGTTACCTTTTTAGGTGTGAAGCTGATCTTTACATAGCTAAATCTAATGTACTTAAGTCTAGCCCTTGGTGACCTAAATGAGCTGTTTGAAAATTTGGCAGGAAGATCAATCAAGTATGTTTAAATCCATTAATTCTTAATGATATTTAAAAGTAATAATGAAAATGATTGGTCACTGTCAGAGGGTGATAGGAAACCAATTCATTATCTTGAAAACTTGTAAAGGAAAAGAATCAAGTATTTCCCCTGACTTTTCTATATGATAACCAAATAGTAACTGAGGGAAAGAATCACTTTATAAATGTATTCCAATTAATAAATTAAAAATAAATTGTAAAATTAAAGTATCACCATTTTACAGTCTCCACTGACTGAATAAATATAGGCAGTGAGCATCAGTGGCTCCCAAAATCACAAAAAGACCAAATTATTGGGCATTACATGTCTCCTATAGTCTTCCCAAAGAGGGACAAACCTGAATGTAATCCAATTTCTGGATTCATCTGTCAATTTTTAGGTTATACCAAACACAGGAACATGCTGAAGTACACCAGTACTATGCAGTTAACAGAATCCAAACCTGAGGAACTCTATTGGTAAAATAGCCTGGGTCCTTCAGTGAATAAATTATAGGGAAGTGAAGGGGATGCTGGCTCTCCTATAGCTTAAAAGAGACCTAGAAGACACCAAAATTTGTTTACATGGGCAAAACAAAACTGCAGTGTCAAGGGAAGCACACCATAAAAAGAAAATGTCAAAGAAGTGATTAATATAAATCAGGATAATGGTTATTAATGGTTACGTACAACAAGAGTGGGAAGATATTATGATTGAGAATGGGACAACAGAGAAAGGGCTTCTGGGTAGGTGGTAAAGTTCTGTTTCTGGACTTGACTAGGGTTCACCTTATAATTCATTAGGTCCTTCATTGCAATATTGGAGAAAATATACAGGTATTCCTTATTTTTGTTTATTTATTTTTTTATTAAGTAAATTCTACTGCCATCTTGGGCCTTGATCTCACAGCCCTGAGATTGAGTTGCATGCTTTACCGACTGAGCCAGCCAGGTGCCCCAAGAAATATTCTGAAATATTTCTTGCTAAGTAAGAAAAATCAGGTAGTTTGTTAAGTCCTACTGTGTGTAAAGTGGAACAGGGCTTGCCAAAGGATGTTTTTCATTAACTTCAGTAGTTGTCAGATTTTTTGGTTCAGGACCCCTTTATATTCTTAAATATTGAGGACCCCAAAGAACTTTTGTTAATGTGATTTGTAGCTAACAGTATTTACTGTATTAGAAATTAAGACAAAATTTTTAGAATGTGTTTAATTCATTTAAAAAATTGTAACCCATTATAAACATTTTTATGAAGAAATGTTCCAAGACAAAACAAAATCTTAGTAAAATAGCATTGTTTTGTTTTGTTTTTTTGTAACTCTTTAATATCTGGCTTAATAGAGTGGATCTGAATTCTCATGTTTACTTCTGTGTTCAGTCCATTACCATACATTGTTTTGTCTGAAGTATATGAACAAAATCCAGCCTCACACAAATATGTAGTTGGAAAAAGGAAGAATATTTTATTAGCCTTACAGATAATTATGGATATTCTTCTTTGATACTTCTTTGACAAGGAGTAGTTTTGTAAAGGTGAGCTGCAGTATAGAATGGAAACCATATCTGAACTGACCTTGTTACATGAAAAGCCATTAGTATGCAGTGGAAGTTTTTATGTGTGCTTCCTATATGTCATAAAGAATATTAAAGAAAATAAAAGAATATTAAAGATACGTTCTCAAGGTTGAGATTTAGTAAAAATAATTTTTCTGCTTCATCAAGGACATTCTTAAGTGAAAACTGGCCTCTTTTTTTTTTTTTTTTTTTAATAAGTATGAGACGATGAGGAAGACAGTGATTGCTAACACACTTTGATGCATCTGCCTTGGTTTGTACCAAGATACCAGTAATTTTACCCAGCGCTGCGTTTGTACCATTGGGACACCATTGTGCAAATGTCAATACAGTGAGAAAGATAAGTAACATCTTAGTATTAATTTGAAAGTAGCTTGGATCTTGGGCAGCCGGGGTGGCTCAGTGGTTTAGCGCTGCCTTCAGCCCAGGATGTGATCCTGGAGACCTGGGCATGGAGCCTGCCTCTCCCTCTGCCTGTGTCTGTGCCTCTCTCTCTCTGTGTCTCTCATGAATGAATAAATAAAATCTTTAAAAAAAAAAAAAAAAAAGAAAGAAAGAAAATAGCTTGGATCTATAAACCTGAAAGTGTCTCAGTAACTCTCTGGGGTCGTCCATGGACTATACTTCAAGAACCATTTAACTAGAGAACTTTATGGTCTCTAACTAGCTTCACTGGCTGTTCTATTCAGCTTGGTTATTTTTTGAGAAAGATATGAAATAACTTCTTGTATTTTTAAGGAATTGGCATACAATGTGGCTTTCCCAGGCTTGTCACAAATTAAGAACTTGATAGTTTATAGAAGTTCCTTTGGGTGTCGTCATATAAAATAGGGCTGTAGTGATAGTATGCTAAGGTGGATCTTCAAAATATTCTGTTTCACATCATCTGAGAAACAAATAGGCTTCTTTATTCTTTGGATTTCTATAATTGAATATATCTCTTTTACAAATATTCATTACTTTGAAGAAATAGGATTTCTATTTCCTGTTTCTTCCCTTCCATTTTCCCTAGTAAGGGTGGGACTAGAGATGAGATTTCTCACTTTTAAAAGGCTCTGCTCTAGGAAAGCAGTAATTTATTGATTGTTTGCTATTTGTTTTAACACTATGTTAAATCTCACAAGTCCCAAACCCTAAACAGTTTTTAAGGAATGCAGGGAGTACTCAGCATCACTCTGTTAGTATGCTTTATCACCATACTAGGTTAAAGGAATTTCGTGTAGCCATTCAGATATAAGGTATATTTATATGTGTGGATATGGAAATAAATCACCCATTTGTATTGTTAATTTAAGAATGCAAGGTCTAGAACTAAATACAGAATGTTCCTGTTTGTGTAAGAGAATTGTTTCTCTTTGTGTAGAAACATAGGTATTTGTGTCTGTGGGCACACACACAGTTCTGCAGTTGTTAAAATTTCTGTGAGGATAAGAACAAGTTTTATAGTGGTTGACTCTAGAAAAGGAAACAAAGGATTAGGTGGAGGGAAGATATTCTTTTTTAAAATCTTTTTTTAGGGATCCCTGGGTGGCTCAGTAGTTTAGCGCCTGCCTTTGGCCCAGGGCGCGATCCTGGAGTCCCGGGATCGAGTCCCACGTCGGGCTCCCAGCATGGAGTCTGCTTCTCCCTCTGCCTATGTCTCTGCCTCTCTCTCTCTCTCTCTATCATGAATAAATAAATAAATAAATCTTTTTTAAAAAATAAAATCCTTTTTTACTGTAGAATTTTTTAATTAAAATAATTATAATTATAATTATTATTATTATTTTTAAGATTTTATTTATCCATTTACTCATGAGAGACAGAGAGAGAGAGGCAGAGACACAGGCAGAGGGAGAAGCAGGCTCCATGCAGGGAGCCCAACCTGGGACTCAATCCCGGGTCTTCAGGATCATGCCCTGGGCTGAAGGCGGCGTTAAACCACTGAGCCACCTGGGCTGCCCTAAATTAGTTTTTAAATGGCAAAAAATAACTTATGGAAAAGTAATTTATAAACTCAGTTGGTAAGGCAAAAAAATAGCACATAGTTAAAGTGTAAAAATGTGTTGCTGAGTTCAAGGTTGTGCTAAAGAAATCAGTTTGATCTGAATATTCAAAAAGGCTTCATGAAGGATTTAAGATGAGTCAATAAGGCTAGTAGAAAAGGGAAATGCTGTAGATAGACTATATCTGGATTTCAGCAAAGCATTTGATAAAATCTCTCAGAATATTGTCATAGACATTAGATAATTGGCTGAAATGTAAAATTTCTTAGACATTTATTCTTAGTCTTAGATATTTGTTGAATCACTGAATTGAGTAATAGGTTGAATGACTATAACAAAGAGTGCTATTTAATGGATCATTGATAGCTAGAAACCAAGTCCCTCCTATGGCTCAGGGCTCTGACCATGAGCTTATCCTGTTTAATATTTTTATCAGTGACTTAGGGACATTCATTCAATATGCACTTATTGAATACCCCCTGTGAGTTATATACTCCATCATGAGCTCAGAAATCAAAAGTAATTAAGGTATTTCCTATTTTTTAATCTCAAAGAATAATAAAGGAAATGATCATATAAACAAATAACTATTGGAATATAAGTTAATACACTGTTTATATACAGGGTAAAACAGTGGATTGTTTGATAATGGGAACTAGAAAGATCTCAATATATTAAGTAAAAAAATTCTCCAAATCTGACAGGGTAAAAATGTTATACAAATAAATGCAACATTCTGCAAGTAGGTATAGAAAACTACATGGGTATAAAATGGAAAAGATCTAGTGTAACATTTTGGGGGGAGAAAACGGGACTACTGAAATTTCTAACAGAATGGCAGTGTACATTACTTAAAATTCTTCTATATAACACTCAAAAATGTTGAGTAAAATATTAAAATAATTCCTTTTAAATACACAGTCAACCTTATATCAAAAAAGTAAGGAAAGTCCCTTGGGAGCAAAAATTAGGTTCCATTTCCTTTTGTGTGGCAAACTAACTTTTCTGAAGTACCCTGTCACTATTATGTAAGTAAATCTGTTAGAATTTGAACAAGCATTGACAAGCTTACAAGAAACAAGGGAAATCTCCAAGTCCCCCAGCCCTATTAATTAATTTCAATGAATCCACTCAAACTGAAGTATGGGGAGTGTTAGAATGAACATCACTCTAGGGTCAAATGCCAAAACTAAACACTCTTCCCTACTGCAAAGGGAAGAAGCTAATGCTGAAATTTCTTTGTTAATCCGGGACCGTAGAAAACAACTAGAGTAGTTAGCACTCCCTGGCCATTAGCAGAAACAAGAAAACCTAGGTACTCAAGATTTCCAAGATTTATATTGACCAATTAGCAGTTCATATTATCCCACACAAGAAAAGGCCCTTGTAAATAAGCTTGAGCAGAAACTAGAAACAACAGTTTTAGATTACCCCATCTCCCCCACCCCACCCCCGATACCTCACAGATACTGCAGATCATTAGAGAATTAAAACAAACTATGTCTGAAATGCTTAACAAAGTAATGAATTTTTTTTTTTTAAGATTTTATTTATTCATGAGAGACACACAGAGAGAGAGAGAGAGGCAGAGACACAGGCAGAGGGAGAAGCAGGCTCCATGCAGGGAGCCCGACATGGGACTCCATCCCGGGACTCCAGGATCACGCCCTGGGCTGATGGCACGTGCTAAACTGCTGAGCCACCCACAAATCCCCAAGAGTAATGAATTTTTAAAAGAAAAATCAAGCAAGGAGTTATAAAAAATGACAAGGCACAATTGACAAATCAAGTAGAATGTAAGTTTAAAAATATAACCATTGAAATTTTTAACCCAGTGGATCGGTTAGTATATTAGACATAGCAAGGAAGAGAGAAATCTGGAAGATCTAAAGATATTATTCAGAATATAGCCCAGGGAGATGGGCACAGGAAAAAGATGAATGGTTAAGGGACATGGAATCTGGAATACCTTGGAATACATACCTTGAAGGAGAGCATGGGAGAGAGACATCTCAACAGCAGCGTGGAAGCCAAAAGATAGTACAGAGAAAAATAAATGCTAACTTAGGATTGTATACCCAAAAAAAGAATCTCAAGAATGAAGGCATTATCAGTCATTTTTAGATAAACAGAAACTTTTTCACTCAGTAAATCTTTAAAAACTATTATAAAGGATTCTTAAGAAGGAAAATATCCTAGAAGGGTTTGGTTGTGTGAGCAAAGAAGTTGGTAAACATAAACAAATGTAAATATTGTTTGAAATAATAGTAATGTCTAATTTTTAGGACTAAAAAGACAAAACCAAAATAAACTAAAAAGACATAACCAAAATAACAAACGTAACACAGGAGAGAAGTGATCATAGATGTGTTCTAAGGCCATTGTGTTATTCAGAAGGAGGGATAAACTACTGCCTAACTTTGGACTTATGCTTAAGAGTGTGTGGTAACTAGTTTTGAGAAAATAGAATTTAAAAACTAGCAAACAAAAATTTTTTTAAATATGAAAAAAGGAAAGAAAAAGCAGAAAAGTAAGACAAATATAGCAGAAAGGAAGAAGGAAGAATGAGTCCAGGGTACATTAGAAATCTCAAGTACGAAGTAATCTCAGAGTTAAAATCCAGTTTGAGTGGACTAAAAATAATCATATAAAAGAAGTAAAGCTTGATCATTGCCTCCACAACATGGTCACTTCACTTCCAACTGCTTTTGTTCTATTTTATTTTTTAAAGATTTTATTTATTTATTCATGAGAGACACAGAGAGAGAGAGAGACAGGCAGAGAGAGAAGCGGGCTCCTCACAGGGAGCCCAATGTGGGACTCAATCCCAGATTCTGGGATCACGCCCTGCGCCGAAGGCATATGCTCAACCGCTAAGCCATCCAGGCGTCCCCCAACTGCTTTTAGACCTAAAGGTGAAAGTAAAAAAGAAACGAAAGTTAAAAAAAAAAAAAAAAGAATAGGTTTGTTGTCTTAGGAAAAGATTTGTTAAACAGGGCAAGCAAATACTAATAAAGGAAAGTAATGATAAGTTGGACTATTAAAATTAAGAACTTCTCTTCATCAAAGACATCAATGGTTAAAAAAAATCTACAAAGTAGCAAGAAAGATTGATAACAGTAATTGGTTAAATGAAAAAGCCTTTAGAGAATAACATTTACATGGAAGCTCTATGGTATATGGTAGCTCTTCGTGATCAGGGAAGGAATCCCTGAGGAGGTAGCACATGAACCAAGAATAAATGATGATAAGAAGAGCCGTGTAAGGGCACCTGGGTGGCTCAGTGGTTGAGCATCTGCCTTTGGCTCAGGTCGTGATCCCAGGGTCCTGGGATTGTATCCGGCATTGGGCTCCCCTCAGGGAGCCTGCTTCTCCCTCTGCCTAGGTCTCTGCCTCACTGTGTCTCTCATGAATAAATTTTTAAAAAATAAATAAATAATCTTTAACATGGAAAAAAGCCTTTAGAGATCAAAAAGTCACTAACAAGAGATTCAGCTCCTATACTTGTATGCACCTCATGAAATAGCTTCAGAATTAAAAAATGAGAACTAGAAGTATAGAGCAAAACTAGAAATCCATAATCATAGTAAAAAAAAGTCACTGAATCATTATAAGGCAAGGAGCCAAAAAGAATAAAGTTGCAGAAGATTTGAGCACAAGTTTAACAGGTTGGATTTGATGGGCATATACAAACACATTTTTTTAAATATTTTAATTTATTCATGAGAGAGACAGAGAGAGAGAGGCAGAGACATAGGCAGAGGGGAGAAGAAGGCTCCCTATAGGGAGCCTGATGTGAGACTTGATCCCAGGACCACAGGATCACAACCTGAGCCAAAGGTGCTCATCCACTGAGCTATCCCATCTGCCCCCTCAAACACATTATTAAACACACTTGGAATATCTGCAGAAATGAACAAGAATCAGGACACCTGGCTGGCTCAGTCTGTAGAGCATGGGACTCGATCTTGGGGTCATGAGTTCAAGCCCCACATTGGGTGTAGAGATTACTTAAAAATAAAATATTTTTTTAAAATAAAGAAATGAATATGAATCAAAACTGGAGTGGTAAGCAGGCCCTGTAAGCCCAGAATGAGCACGATGTATTTGAAAACCAAAGAGACAGAGGGTTTGTGTTATAAGTGGAAAGTAGATTTAGAATAGGTAGATTTCAAGTCAGATTGTTTACCAAATTTGTAATAGCACTCACCCTAATATATTGATCTGAAATTGAAATCAAGGGGCACCTGGATGGCCCAGTCAGTTGAGCATGTAACTTTTGATATCCAGGTTGTGAGCTCAAGCCTCACGTTGGGCCTACAACCTTAAGTGCTCTTTAAAATTGCTCTTTAAAGGTGCTCTTTAAATTGAAATCCAGCCCTTAATTAGAAGCAGAACACAAATTTCAAAGTACTTTGAAGGCTTTCTTTTTTTCTTTTTTTGAAGGTGTTATTTTTATATATTAGGTTGAACCACATAAAATTGCCATTTTTGTAGATCAAGAATGATTGGATATTTGGCATTTTCATATAGCTCAAGCTAATACAAAGTGAGGGAATGAGCTTTTCTGGGTTTGGTTTTGGTTTTTTTGTGTTTTTTTTTTTTCATCTCTTCCAGAAAAAAATGAGTATTAGCCAGAATTCAGCATCCTATCAAAAATGTCTGTGCCAAAGTCTTCCTGAATTTAATATTTTATACTTCGAAAGATGTCTCAGGCTTTAGTAATGACACACTCTCAGAATGGGAGGATATGGTGGGATTATTTCAAAGAAACCATCTAATTCCTCACAGGATCCTTAAAAAAGCCTGCTTCTCCCTCTGTCTGTGTTTCTGCCCCCCTCTCTCTGTCTCTTATGAATAAATAAATAAGATCTTAAAAAAAAAAAAAAAAAAAAAAAAAAAAAAGCCAGTACCCCAGAGAGTACTGGTACTGAATACGTGGTCTCAAACATAGTTGTTGAGTCACTACAAAGAAACACTGCCCCTGGACCTGGGGACTTCTGGTAGCAGTAGCAAATGAAAGATCCCTAGATAGGAACATGGTCCTGAAAGCTCCCACAATTCAAAGTAATTTTCTAAAGTTTTGCCAATCTCTGTGTTCAAAACTCAAGAAGCCCTCCACTTCTGGTTTCTACTGAACTGTTGAATTTTGCTTTTCAGAAAGTCTCCTACATTGACACACTAGTTCCAGATATTAACATCCTAGGGAAATGAATTTATTTTTCTCACACTGTAAAGTTTAATTTTCACATTTATAATTAAGTGACTTTTCTTCCTGTGTAACACAAATCTTCCTAACTTAATGAACTTTTGTTCTCTGAGATTCAGTTGTAGCTCAGGTAACTATAAAAGCCTGAAACAGTGTCATCCTTAGTGCATTGCCCGTCCAAAGGCAGCTGCTAGCATAGCTGCCTTTCTCCAAAGCCTACATACTGTAGGACATGAAACTGACAAGCAACTCTGAGATTCTTGCTGTATGCAATACTTCTACCATCATCACCACTCAAATGAAAATATATTTGTGCATTTGTGTGCCAGGGTAGTTACCGACAGGTTTAACATTTGAGAATTAATTTGTTAAAAGCAGTGTGATGGGGAAAGGGGGGAAGCCACGGGGTGTAAAAAGTAGTGCCAACTGTGGCTGTAAAGGCTAAATGCTTCAGGACTTCCTTACTCTCCCCCCCTTACCCCCCAATAACTTGTTTCAGGGGCTGCTCCTAACTCTCCCAGGTGGCAGGTAAAGCTTCTTCATGCCAAGGGCAAGGTTCTTGAAAAGCTATCCATCTCAGTCTTTGAGTGTCATTGTCATTTATTGTTCAGTCCTAAACTTTATTGAGCACTGTTGATTAGTTTTGGTAGGGAAATGCATACAGAACTTCCCTTTATTATAGTTTGGGAAATCTTTTAACTTTCTGAAAATGTATAGTTAGGAGCACTTCACCTTAAACCTAATCACCAAAGTAGGAACAGGTTTAAGTTCCAGAAGGTAATTTTACAGTCATTCTTACTGGGAGCTGGGTTTGGTTTTTAAAAAAAAAAAAACCAAACCTATTATATGGGGTTTGTTTTTGCTTAACTCACAGCCATATCCTAAAATAATTGTTTCCAATTGAGCTGAATAGTTCTACAGTCATTTTATTTCCTTGGAACTAGTTTCTTTAATCTCATTTGTCTCATAAGCTCTTATGGACATTTTCAGAGAAACATTTGTCTGAAAATTTAATTTGCATTTGTACCATTCAATAAAGGAATATTTCATGTTCCTAATCTACAGGAGTTGATTTTTGTTCCCCTAAAAGGAAGAGTAAATTGAACTCCCCATCAAATAAGTGAGATTTGTTAGGTTATATGGAGAGGTTTAGGTCACATCATGACTATTTCTGGGATTATTACTGTTGTTTTTATTTCAACTGCTAGGTTGTCAATTTCAGGTCATCTTTTACAGCCTGCAGATGTCATATGGACTTTTTTTGGAAGTATCTTACAGTAGACCATTGTTAATTTTAAAAAACAGCATTAGTTGGGTGAATTATATATGTGTGTATATGTGTATATATATATATATATAATTTCTTTTATATATATAATTTATCTTTCTTTTTGGTAACCTTTAAATTAACTCATGTAAAGTTTATATGTGTGTTTTACTTTTTTTAAAAAAGAGAACTACCAATGGGATTTTAATATCCTGTCTTAAATTTGTATAGGAAGTGAGATAGACATAAGTATATACACAGGACCTAACACACAGTTGGTAGGTACCTAACCAAGTGGTAGTCTTTCCCTTTTGAGGACCTCATGTGTGTTGTCTTGATCTATAGGGAATCCTTGTTAGGAGTCATAAGTAGATGTGCCCTCTTTGGTTAACTCCCTCACTTTCTAAACATTTGGCTCTTTTTTTAACCTCTCTGTGAAGCCTACCTTAACTACCCTGTTGACTACTGTAACCTGCAGTTCTCCCTCCATCCCATATAGACTTTATTCATCCTCCTTTCCTTGCTCCCTTTGTTTCCATAGATTTATTGCCTTCCAACATACCCTAAAGGTAATGTATTATGTTTATTATGATTTGTCTTTCCTCACTTTAGTGTTCCCTCCAAGAGGGCAGGGGTCTTTGTTTTGTTCACTGATGTATCTCAAGCATTTAGAATGATGCTTGGCACATAGTAGGCACTCACATATTTGTTATTGAGTGAATGATTCTGATTTTCTGTGATAGAAGTTCAAGTTGGGAAACTTTTGGTGTCATATAAATAGTCTAAAGCAGAGCTGCCCATGAAACCTCTAGTTAAAACTCTCCTTTCCTGACTTTCAAAAGTAGTGTTCTTTTCTTTAGTCTGCCATTCTGCACAGGTAGTTAAAATATTGTTGCAGCCCTCAAGCATTTGATCACACTTGGAGAAGCTGGGAGCCACATACATGTGTTATCAACTGTTTTGTTTTGGTCTCCAGCTACTGCTAATGTATTTTCAGACCCTCATGTTCCCTTCCCAGTATTTTTGGAAAACTGCTTTTGAAGAGTATTTATGGTACGTATGGTACTGGAACTTACATTAAAATCTTATGTTGATTATAAGTATATAAAGTGTACAGTTAACTGTGACTTGTATGTTGCCTGTGAAAGAGAAGATACCGATGGTGTTTGAACAGTGAGAATCCTTGAAGAAGGTGACGGAGACACAACAGTTAATCGAGACACAACAGAATCAAGATAGGAGTGATTGGAAATAACCCAACCCAGTCTCCACAAATTTATTTATTTATTTATTTATTTTATTTATTTATTTTTTTTTTTAGCAAAGTTTTGGATACTTTTTTTTTTTTAATTTTTTTATTTATTTATGATAGTCACAGAGAGAGAGAGAGAGAGAGGCAGAGACACAGGCAGAGGGAGAAGCAGGCTCCATGCACCGGGAGCCTGATGTGGGATTCGATCCCGGGTCTCCAGGATCGCGCCCTGGGCCAAAGGCAGGCGCTAAACCGCTGCGCCACCCAGGGATCCCTCTCCACAAATTTAAATAAAATTGTTCAGTATCATCTCCCCCCATTGTTGGAGAGTTCCTCGTTGGTATTAGTGACCTGTTTAGCAGATATCACTTGTGTTCTTTCTAGAATAACATTCTTTTGGCCTATTTCTTTTGAGAATTTAGCTCAAAAAACATAACCAATTTAGGATGTCAGAGGTGGTAAAATACGAGTAGTCATTTCCTGCTTAAGTTTGTGAATGAAAACATTAGGCCTATCCAAAAATAATATTGGCATTATTTTTGGATATATTTTCTTTAGCTGCACATTTTGTTATTTCCCATCCAAGTACTAACCAGGCCCGACCCTGCTTAGCTTCCGAGATCAGACGAGATCGGGCGCGTTCAGGGTGGTATGGCCTTAGACTCATTTTGTTATTTCATATGTAGCAACAGTTCTTCTAAAATTTACAGTAACTTTGGTTCTTCAGGTGAAGTGAGTATTGTTTGTTTGTTTGTTTGTTTTTTAACTGAGACAAATGCATGGTTAAGCTATAGCAGTTTACAGAGAAAATATTTTCAGTTGTCAAAATGTGCCAGAGTGTATCAGAATTTTGAGAGGACAGAGCATGCTATATAAAATAAAAGACCCATAAGGCAAACTAAGATATATTTTGCTGATCTTTTATATATATATAATATATATAATATTTGGGTGGCAGGGGATAATAAAAGTAACTGGGGTGCCTAGGTGGCTCAGTCAATTAAGCATCCATTTCTTGATTTCAGTTCATGTCATGGTCTCATAGTCATGAGTTAGAGCCCCAAGTTGGGCTCTAGCTCTGCAGGGGAGTCTGCTTGAGATTCTTTCCCTCTCCTTTGCCCCTCCCCCTGCTTGCATGCACATGCTTCCCCTCCTAAAATAAATAAATACATCTTTTTATTTTTTTTTAAGATTTTATTTATTTATTCATGAGAGACATGGGGGCGGGGGAGGGGTTGTAGAGAGACCGAGGCAGAGACACAGGCAGAGGGAGAAGTAGGCTAGCTGCAGGGAGCCCAATGTGGGACTGGATCCCGGATCTGCAGGATCACACCCTGGGCTGAAGGCGGTGCTAAACGGCTGAGCCACCCAGGCTGCCCAAATAACTCTTTTTTAAAAAGTAACAGTAAGCTATTTAAAACAGCATTCCTTTGAAATGACCTTATAAATCTAGCTTTTTTTTTTTTTTTTTTTTTTTTTTAATTTATTTGTTCATGAGAAACAGAGAGAGAGGCTGAGATATAGACAGGGAAGAAGTAGGCTCCTCAAAGGGAGCCCGATTTGGGACTCCATCCCGAGACCTGGGATCACCCGGGATCACATCCAGAGTGGAAGACAGACACTCAACTGCTGAACCACCCAGACATCTCTAAATCTAGTTTTTAAAGACTTTTCCTACATAGATCCTCTAGCAGAATTTTTTTTTATCAGATAGATAGATACAGTATGGATTCTAACTTAGATCTGCCAAGGAGCACCTTGCTGGTTCAGTTGATAGAGCATATGACTCTTGATCTTGGGGTGGTGAGTTTGAGCCCCACATTGGATGTAGAGCTTACTTTAAAAAAAATTTTTTTAACTAAAAAAAATCAATTTAGATCTGCAGAAAATCACTGTCAGTTACATCATCTTTCATTGTGAATAGTGGTGTTATAATGCCTTGTATTAAACTAGGGAATTTTAACCATTTTATTAGACTGTCAGATGAGCTAGCAGCATGAAAGCTAGGATGTAAAATGTGATGTTTTATTATAGAAGCCCTTGGTTAGTAAACCAGACAGTATTAAAATTTAAGGGGAGTAAGTAGCACTTTTAAACTATCAAATTAGATTTGGTTTTGATAGACTTTATATTTTAATATACTTTTCTGGAACATTTTTAGGTTTACAAAAAAATTGAGCAGAAAGTAGAGTGTTCCCACATACCTCCTTATCCTTCCCTACAGTTTCTCCTCTTGCATTACAGTCCATGAGCCAATATTGATACACAGTTATTAACTATTATCTTTTTTCTTTATTAAAATCTTTATTTTAACATTTAAAAGAAAGAATCACATGTTCATCCTGACAGCTTTACCAGATTTGGCCACTCAATAAGTTACACACACACGTAGGTACTTGGAAAGTTATTGCACACCTCTTTCACTGATGGAGTCACGGCGAGGTAGCCACTCTCCCTGCCGTAGGACCCACAGTGGGTCCTCCACAAGGAGGCCTGACTCAAAACAGGCTGTGGGGAGGTTCAGGTGAGCAGAATGTACTGTATTATACATTCTGTAGGTTTTGACAAATGTATACTGATATGCATTCATCATTATCATTATCATACAGGATAGTATCATACAGTGTATCATACAAGATAGTTTTTTAACATCTCCTGTGCTCCACCTATTCTTCATCACTGTATACGCCCCAGACTCTTGGCAGCAACTGCTCTTTTTACTGTTTTGCCTTTTTCTGAATGTCATATAGTTGGAATGACACATATAGCTTTTTCAGATTGGCTTCTTTCACATAGTATTAGGTATTTAAGTTTCTTCCATGTCTTTTTGTGGCTTGAAAGCTCATTTCTTTTTATTCCTGAATAATGTTCTGTTGTCTAGATGTACCATAGTTTGTTTACCCATTCACCTATTGAAGGACATCTCAGTTGCTTCCATGTGTTGGCAATTCTAAACTAACCTGCTGTAAACACTGATATACAGGTTTTTGTGTAGACATAAGTTTTCAGCTCATTTGAGTAAATAAATACCAAGGAGTACAATTGCTGGATCATATGGTAAGAGTATGTTAAGTTTTGTAAGAAACTGCCAAATTCCCTTCCAAAGTGGCGGTACTGTTTTGCATTCTCACCAGCAGTGAATGTGAACTAATATTTCACATTGTTGCCAACATTTGGGGTTTTCAGTGTTTTGGATTTTAGCCATTCTAATAGATGTGTTGTAGTTTATCATTGTTTTAATTTGCATTTCCCTGATAAGATACAATGTGGAGCATCATTTCATATGCTTATTTGCCATCTGTATATCTTGTTTGGTGAGGTGTCTGTTGAGGTCTTTTGCCAAATTTATAATTGGGTTGTTATTGTCGAGTTTTAAGAGTTCTTTGTATATTTTGGATGCCAGTCTTTTCTCAGATATATGTTTTGCAAAGATATTTCTCCTAAGACTCCTGAAGTTGCCTGAATATTCACCAGGCCAGTCACATTCATTTGGATAGCCTGTTAGTAAAACTAAGTATAAATGCTTTAATCTGAAATCCTTTTTTATTTAGTCACTGTAAAACATAATAATCATTGGTGATTGGTGGCCAGAGGTAATTGGTAATTCTGCATTGGATCCCTTTCTTTCCTCTATTATATATAATTAAGGGTTTAAATGGCACTTTTAATCTTTCTTTGTGTTTTATTTTTTTAGTAGTCTCTATGCCCAACATGAGGCTTGAACTCACATCCCTGAGATTAAGAATCACATGTTCTAAACTAGCTAGGTAGTTTAGACTAAACTAGCTAGGTAGCCCACTTTTAAAATATTTTTAAATGATTCTGTATAAAATACACCCAAAACTCTGAAGTTTGAATCTTGTACCAAATTGGCATTAAGAACGCAAAACTAAAATAATAAGTGCACACCCGCCCAATGGTATGCCTCTACAGTGTAACTTGAATTAATAATAACTCAAAAAGAAATCACTCTTCAAAACCAGACTAAATGCAGGTAAAGTCTGTATACCTCTAATAGTTCGGCTTCTTTAACCAATAGGCTATTACTTTCTGACCTTTGGAGGCATGTTTGACCATGCTTGCTATATGGTAGAAATCATTAAATTTGTAAGGAAAAAATTTGATAACATCAAGAGAGAGTATCATTCCAACTTAAATTGTTAAGAGTTGTGTTTTGACATTCTAAACAGTATTGACCTATTATAAATATGATTTTTCTCCCTATATAGATCTGCTTTTAAAAATGAGGTTTTAGGGCAGCCCGGGATAGCTCAGCGGTTTAGCGCCGCCTTCAGCCCAGGGTGTGATCCTGGAGACTCAGGATCAAATCCCACATCGGGCTCCCTGCATGGAGCCTGCTTCTCCCTCTGCCTGTGTCTCTGCCCTCCCCCTGCCCGTGTCTCTTATAAACAAATAAATAATCTTTTTTTAAAAAATGAGGTTTTAGACTGGCTTGTGACTCTTGATCTAGGCTAGGGGTTGTGAGTTCAGGCACCATGTTGGGTGTAGAAATTACTAAAAAGAAAAAGAAACTGAAGTTTTAGGGAGCCGGTTAATATAGCAGAAAAGCTTATTTAAAGGTGTGTTGTTTCGCATTGCAAATTTAGGTTCCCAAATGGCTGGGTGTTGGCTTCCTTTTGTAAGGTGATCTGCTTGGCCTACATAGTCCACTCTCTTACTCAGCCATTTTCATAGCAGAGTACATCATTTTGGTCTTCTGCTGTCAGCATGACAGAATCAAGTTCCATAAAAGGCATTTGAGAGACAAACAACCTTATTTATAAAGGAAGTGAAGGTGGCAAAAACCAAGTATATTGTTCCTTTTTTTGTTTGTTATTGGAACTCCTGTTTATAAATCATAGGGTGCAAAATGTTTATGCCTAAGGCCCATTACAGATTTTTAAAATGCTGTGAGTAACCATACAATGCAGTATTAATTTCAAAGCTGTCCTTTAATGTTGCACTACTGCCTTTTTCTTGGAATGTTGTTTAAAATGAGTACAGGGCAGCCCAGGTGGCTCAGCAGTTTAGCACCGCCTTCGGCCCAGGACCTGATCCTGGAGATCCAGGATCGAATCCCACGTAAGGCTCCCTGCATGGGGTCTGCTTCTCCCTCTGCCTGTGTCTGTGCGCCTCTCTCTCTCTCTCTCTCTCTCTCGAATAAATAAATAACATATTTAATAAATAAATAAATAAAATGATTACACAGTTCTGTAGAAAAACTTTTCAAAGTTTAATAGAAAATGGTTACTTTGTCAGTTGAGGATTTTTCTACTTCAACATGAATTAAAGTGAAATCTTAATTTAAGAATCCTCACCCAGGTATTCTCCATGGCAGGAGGAATCCTGGTGGTGACTTCTTGAACAAGGCTTGGCCCTTGAGCCAATTTGCTTGAATAAGGCTGGTTGCATGGACACAGTTATCATCATAGGATCTCCCTTCACCACTGCCCCCTAGGAATTTTTTTGATGTCTCTCCACCTTGGCAGTTCCCATTTTCTGCATTCCATGCTTACCTTTTTATATGGGATTACTCTTATTTTGATGTAAAGCACTTCCTTTCCATAGGAGCATGGCTAATAGATTGTTGTGGCTTTGCAGGCCAGAAATAGCTTTGTTCTACCCTCACACTGTATTACTTGTTTGTCTGGGGTAGATATAGTGTTCTATGTGGATCATTTTTTTCAGAATCTTGCAGATGTTTTTCTGTTGGCTTGTTTCCAATATTGGTTTTGTGATGTCCAGAGCCTTCCTGATTATTCTTGATCATTTGTATGTGACCTGGCTTGGGTTTTGTTTTTATTTTTTTATCCCAACTCCCACCCTCCCACCCACCTGGGCAGCTTGTAGAATCTTTTTGTCCTCAGGTTTCTGAAGTTTTACAGAGATGTACCTTGGCTTGATTTTCACCAAAATCAGTGCTAGGCATTCAGTAGACCCATTCCTTCTCGCAACTGATGTTTTTCAGTTCTAGAAGTTAACTTAAATTATTTTGTTGATAATTTCCCCTCCTTTACTCTTCTGTTTTCTTTCTGGAACTCCTGTTACTTAGATGTTGGTCCTCCAGAACGTGGTCTCTGATTTTATATGTGCTCTCTTATTTTTCATCTCTGTCCTTTTACTTTACTTTCTGAAAGATTTTATTTTCCAACCCTCTGATAGAATATTTTATCTCTACTATCATATTTTTATTTTCTAAGATCTCTTTTTTATGTTCTTTGGACTTTTTTTTTTTAGAGCATCCTGTTCTTATTCCACAGTTGCAGTATATTTTCCTGTCTCTTTGGTGAGCTTAATATTCTCCCCATCTTATCTCTTTTTTTCTTTTTCTTCATGTTTCCTTCTCCCTGCACAACTCATTTGTTCCAGGTTGCTTTTTGTGTGCTTATTTAGATTGCTATTGCTAAGAGATAAGATGAGGCATATTAAAACTTGCAAAGGATTATTTGGGTAAAAATTAATTAGAATCGAGCAGCGTCCAATCTAGCAGACAGAAAGGAGCTCCAAGTTGCTGCACAAAATGAAACACAAGAAGGAAGTGGGAACAAGGAAATCATACGAGGAAAAAAATGGGTTGGTTATTGCAAAGTTACTTTCCTTTAGGGTATGGCAGGGGTCTGTCAGGCAGATTACCTTACTGGTGCTGATCAGGTGATTCCTGATTGACATGGTTTAGAATTCCATTCCTGGGCGAGTCAACCTTTAGTAATGTCTCAGTTTGGTGACATGGGGCTTAGCATAAACAACTCCATTCTGTGCCTGTTATCTTGTTCTAAACACTGTCTTCCATGTTAAAGACCTTCTTTAGATTTCTAGTAATCCTTTGTTATTTGCTCATAATCAAGATTAGGAGACAACAAAACTGATTGGAGAGCTCTTAAGTGTGGGAGTGAGACTTGTTTGCTTAGCATCACAGTAGGGTCATCTGACTATCATTTGTTGGGTAATCCCCATATCAGTGATCTTTAAGTATTGCATTTCCCAGGGGAGTATCTTCCAAATTCCTGCTACAGAGTACTGTCCCGGACCTTGGCATTTCTGGGTAGAAGGAACCAAGTAGGGAAAGACTGTGCACCATTTGATGTCTTTTTGGCTGTGTAATTGACCTGTTAGCTATGTGGTACCCATATGCTTTTGAATGGTTTAGTATCTTCCATTCCAGAGAAAGAGGAACAGTCATTTAGAAGCATGGAGTGAGGGAAAATATCTAGAATCTAACTTTACTTTTTTTTTCCTTTTAAGATTTTATTTATTTATTCATGAGAGACATAGAGAGATGTAGAGACACAGACAGGGAGAAGCATGCTCCTCGCAGGGAGCCCAATGCCGGACTCAGTCACCAGACCAGGCAGGCATCATGTCCTGAGCCAAAGGCAGACACCCAGCCACTGAGCCACCCAGGCATCCCTAGAATCTAACCTTTCAAAAATATTTTCACCCGGGGATCCCTGGGTGGCGCAGCGGTTTAGCGCCTGCCTTTGGCCCAGGGCGCGATCCTGGAGACCCGGGATCGAATCCCACGTCGGGCTCCCAGTGCATGGAGCCTGCTTCTCCCTCTGCCTGTGTCTCTGCCTCTCTCTCTCTCTCTGTGACTATCATAAATAAATAAAAAATTAAATAAAAAAAAAATATTTTCACCCTGTTCTTCCTTGCTTTGGCCACCCCACCTCATCTTAACATCTGAGCATGGAGTGTATAAATCATGTTGGTTTTCAGATCTCACTGGCAAGGGATTTGGCTTTCTTGAGTCAGTTAAAGTCAGTGACCACTGATTTTACTGTATCCCAAAATTTTCTTGCTATTTGTCTCCTCTCCTGTCTTCCCCATCCATGTGGGATTATGACTTTTAAAAATCCCAGTAATGTTGTTTTAGTTGGGCTTTGGGAGTAGGGAACAAAATTAGATGTTTGGTCAATCTGCCATTTTAACCCAAGATCCCTTTAGAAGCCTATAAAAGTTAGACTTAACCATTTATACAAGACATTTTTATGAAACTCCTATTATGTTTCAGACACTATGCACACTTTTATCTTTTCCTCTAGTGTGTTCATTACTACTCATTAATTAAAACTATAATGCGTAAATAATATAAATGCAGTTTCAGCAAATGTTTGAGTCAATTGTGCAAAAATGCCAGTGTTCTAAATGTTAATATGGAAGTTCTAGAAGTTCATAAATCCCTCTGTTTGAGATAAATGCCCTTAACAGTGGCAGTGTAGTTCTCTTTCTATGGGAAAACGTGTACTGAATACCACCTAATGTGCCAGAAATACAGTCACTGGTCCTCATTATTCATGGTGGTTCTGTTGTGTGAGTCACCAAGAACTGAATTAGGAAATACTAGAATGTTGCTCCTAGAGGATATACAAGGTTAGGTTCCTGCAGACCCCTGGTCACAGTATTTTCATTAGCCAATCAACCTGTAACCTTGGCTTTTTTTGGTTTTTGTTCAAAGACATCATATTTAATATGTCTGAGTGAAGCTTATCTGACACATGTATTTTCACACAGCCTTCTTGGCTTTGGAACACTAACCAGCACTTCAGCACTATACTTGAGCCATTTTAAACGACAAAATCAAAAGTGTCAGCTATACTTTAAAAATTTTAATAAAATACTTTTCTCAAAAGAAAAATAAATGGCAAAAATAAACAATAAAAAGCACAAAACTATGAAAAGCAAATAAACCAAATAGATAAACCAAAAAGATACTTATACTTGTTCACTATATGAGAGCTGAATGTTGCACCTCAGCTGGAATATGTATCAAATGACTCAGATTTTTCGCCATTCTGAGTATGCCTGTGAATGACCACAAAATTGCCACAAGTATTGATTTTGAGGTTACAAATAAATTTTAGCAAGTCGGTAGCACAAATTTGGAATCCACAAATAATGACAATTACTTGTATATCATATCCCCGATCCCCCTACCTACCTCTATAGGAAGGGCATTTATAACCCCTCAAGAAGAAACAGTGCAGCTTTTATATGCATTTATCCCTGTGCTTCGAAAATGTTTTTTATTTTTTAAAGATTTTATCTGTAAGTAATTGCTACACCCAACATGGGCTTGAACTTACAATCCTGAGATCAAAACTCACATGCTTTACTCACTGAACCAACCAGGCACCCCCAGAGTTTTTAATAGCCAGTGTAATTGATAATGGCCAGTAATAGACTCAGTCATTAACAGTTTACATATAATACCTTACTGACTTTTCCAGCTTCATGTAGTATTTCTATTTAAAAGAAATAAAAACTAGTTTGAAAGATATGAGTAACTTATTCAACTCACTAGTACGTAGAGGAGTGAGGATTTGTCTGACGTGTAAAGTCTTAGTCATTACATGGCACTGTGACCCTCCAAACAGGATCCTTGTTCTGCTAGGTCACTCAAGTTGTTTGTGAGTAAAGCTCCCATGCTGTTTTAAGAGGGATGTATGGGAGTGTTGCCAATTTTTTTTTAAGTGTAATTCTCTCCTTAAGAAAATTTGTCTTGTTTTCACGATTATCTTAATTTTAATATTTGCTTACTTTTAAATCCGATTTCTTTATTTAATCGAAAGAGGAAGAATAGTATATTATAATCACAGGATTTTGGAGCTGAGAGTGTCTTTTTTTTTTTTTTTTTTTAAGATTTTATTTATTTATTCATGAGAGACCCACAGAGAGACAGAGACGTAGAGGAAGAAGCAGATTCCTCCCAGGGAGCCTAATGTGGGACTCGATCCCTGAACTGGGATCACGCCCTGAGCTGAAGGTAAATGCTCAGCCGCTAAGCCACCCAGGCGTCCCGAGAGTATCTTTAAAATAATATAATAAAATCCACTTGTTTTACACATGAACAGACTGAAGCTTCAGGAAATTAACTTGCCCAAAGTCACACAGTTAATTACTAAGACCAGAATCCAAATTGCTTTAACTCTCAATCTGTCTCTTCTCTGTGCCTGTTTTATGTAGCCCCTGTACTCAAAAGATTGTTTGAAACAGATTCAGAAAAAAGTTGTTACCCAAAGTTAAGCCCAAATCTACTGTGGTATGCTCACTACTTTTTACCCTTGAGATCCTTGAGTGAGCCACTGATAGGAGACAAAACTACATTAGAGCTCAGGGAAAAGGCATTCAGAGGCTTGCAGGAACTGAAGTGAACTACAGAGAACCTGCCTGAGGCAAGTGTCATCTGATTAGTGACACTTGAAAATGCAGCCCAGTGTTATCAGATCTTTGAATTTTTCATAGGAAGCTTAAAAAACAGATATTATGAAATACCAGCAACTATGTCTAACTTTAAAACCACGCTGTAAGACAACAAAAATGTCCATCAGCTGGTTTGAAGCTACCACTAGTTTGAAACCTGTACTTTAGAGAATTCTGCTTACACTGCAACTTTCATTCCTCTGCGCTGTGACTATGAGAAAGAACCAAAACCAGAGTTTAGTGACATGCTGAATGAAAACACTTGAGTGAGGTTTATAAGTCAATAAGCCATTAAGTGACCAGGCACAGTCTGTTTACTTCTTGAAATAACTTGTTTACATGTGTTTTTGCTGCCTATTACCCACAAGGCAAAGATCTTACATGTTTATTACAAGTTCGAATTGATTCGTATTTTGAGGCTAAGTGTAGAATTCTGCAGTCTCATATGTTAGCAGACTTACTGTCCTTATCTAATGCATGCAAAGCTCTGGCATAGTATTATCACTTGCTGAAAATACGTATTTTATCTTGTTTTACGGCAGTAGACATTACACAGCATCTGCAACCAAAAAGTTTTACTCAACCTCTTAGTACTCTCAGACATAGAACGTCTCCAGAAGCATCCAAAAGCCTTACCTTATTTATTTGTTGAGAAAATGATGGAAGTTATGGTTCTAAAAGCATGAATTGATATAAAAGTACAGCATTCCAAAACTAAAGAGTACCTGCCAGTTATGATGAACTTCTTTTCCATTAATATCAGAAAGAAATATATGAGATAAATACCTGGAGAATTACAACTGTGGCATTCAACAGTTTTTTTAAAGCTTCTCATTGAAGTATAACATACAGAAAAATATACAAATTATACAGTTCAATGGATTTTCTCAAAATGAGCATGCCTGTGTAATGAGCACCAGATCAAGAAATGAAATATTTATCCATACTACGGTTGATGGACATTTGGATGTCCATTTAGAAATGATAACATTTAGTGCTGCCTGAACATTCTTGTATGTGAGTTTTTGTTTGATTGGTTTGTTGTTGTTGTTCTGGTAGATTTAGCACAAATCCCTTTTAAATGTATTCACAGGAGTGTGATAGCTAGGTCTTAGGGTATCTGTTTTTTTGTTGTTGTTGTTGTTTTGTTTTTTGTTTTGTTTTTGGAAGAGCACAAGCAGGCGAGGGGTAGGGCAGCAGAGGGAAAGAGAAAAACAGACTTCTGGTGAGCAGAGAGCCCAATGGGGGGCTCGATCCCAGGACACCCTGAAGGCAGACAGTCAACCAACTGAGCATCCCAGGCACTTCATAGGGTATCCATATTTTGAGCTTTAATAGGGCCAATTTTCTAGTGTATTTGAACCAATTCAGGCTCCACTAGCAGAATATGAGTTCTTGTTTTCACATCCTAAGCAACACTAGATGTTGGCTTAGGATGTGAAAAAAGGGATCCCACCTTTTTGTTTTTTGAATTGGTTTTATGAATTCTGATTGGGAACAGAATTAGCTGTTAATTAGCAATATTACTAATTAGAAGAGTTTGTTTAGAAAGAGAAGGTAGCACAAATTTGTCCTTTAAAAAATATTATCTATATAGTTGTTGGGGTGTTTTCCTGCTTACAAGTAATATATGGTCGTAGTTAAACATTCAGAAGTTAGGGATGCCTGGGTGGCTCAGTGGTTGAGCATCTGCCTTCATCTCAGGGCATCATCCCCAGTCCAAGTATCGAGTCCCGCATCGGGCTCCCTGCATGGAGCCTGCTTCTCCCTCTGCCTTTGTCTCTGCCTCTCTCTCTCTCTGTCTCTCATGAATAAATAAATAAAGTCTTTTTAAAAAAATTCAGAAGTTACAGAAATATGTAACATAGAAGTTGACAGTTTTTCATAATCTCACCTCCCAGAGATGATTGGTTTGTTCATATCCCTCCAGATTTTCTTCTGTGAATTTGCTAACATACACAAATGATACACTCTACATAGAGCTTTGCCATTTGCTTTTTTAATGTAACAACTGTTGTTACTGGATCTTTAGGAGTTTTAAAAGATTATCTATGATAATGGGTACACATTATTGACAAGAATGCCTAATTGAATAGATAAGTAATAATATGTAATTAGTATATTTTATTAATCTTATAGATCTTTAAAATGGTTCACCTGGCACTTTCAGTATGCCTTTTTAATTTACTTAAGACAGTATTTTCCTAGTACCCAGGAAAGTTCTAACTAAAGATGTAAATTAATGTAGTTTATGAGAAGTTGGAAGTGGCTTGATTTTTTTTTCTTTTTCTTTTTTTTTTTTTCTTTTTTGTATATTTAAGGCATCATAATCATGAAAATTCAGATACTGATTTGGTAAATCAGTTCTATATTTTTCATGAGAAGTTCTCTGGACTGAGTCTGCGCTTTACACTTTGTAATAGGATGGTGGCTTATCATTTCAGGTGGTACTGGTGGCTGTCAGGTTAAAGATGTGCTCTACAGAAAACCTACAGATCTGACTAGTCAGATCTTTGTTTTCTGTTCAGTACTCAACATTATTGGGAAGGTCATCATATCCTTCCTAAAATTGACTGTTCTAGTCTGTGATTGGAAATCTCCAAGTAAAAATTTCTTTAAGCAATGAGGTTAATTTAAAAGAATATACTGGTAGGCTTTTTAAAAAAGCAATATTTTGCAAATTAAAATAAATTCCAAAGTATTGTGCATCTAATCCACAAACAGTCTTCATTCTCCTCTAATCTAAAGGAAACTCTTCAGGTAATCATTATATTTTAAGAGGTCTGTAGTCCCAGTTGGTTGCACTTTATATTGAAATGAGACCAAAGGAGTTTCATTTTCCCTATTCAAGTTTAAAAGACTGGATAAAACAATATTGTTTCTCAATATTAGTGAAGATACTTTTCTTTCAATACCTTCATCTTAACTATCTCTGCTGAAATCAGTGTGGTCTACATTTGGGGGGTTCATCTTATATTTCTTGTACTAAAGCAGTACTTTACTAGTGGAAGATCGCCTTTCAGTTTCATGAAGTATTTCACCCAAATGTGCTTTTCTGTTCCAGTGGGACCAGATGGAAGTTTCTTTGTGGATTATACATTTGACAATCTCAGGAATAGAAAATAGGCAGTCATTCTTCTCTGGAGGCTTTTCTGGCATCATGTTATAGTTGTCCTCAGTATGAACTGGTAGATGGGAGAAGGTTTAATACAGGTGTTACTGTGCAAAGGCGAAAATGCTGTTATATGTTGTTGCTATCCTAAATGTGAAGTACTACTTTTAAAAGCTAATCAAATAATTGTAGGATAAAGTGTTTTATTCAGGGTCCCAAAAAAAGGTGATTCAGTATAATGTTAGATTTGCTTTGTAAACATTAGGATCCAGAAGGGCATAAAGATAAATGTGTCATTCTCCCTCATTCCATGGGTAGCATGGGTAACCCAAATAAAATAACCCTGTGGTTTTAGATGTTTTCACTAATTGTTTAGGAAAACAAAATTGTTCCCAATTCATTCTGGAAACACAGATACAAGGCTATAGATCTTCAAACTGTTTGTGTAAATGGTCAAATTACTTTTTTTTTTTTTTTTACACAGACTTGTTTCTTGAGCTGAGAACTCACTAACAGACTTACTCTGCAGTATGCTTTTGTCTGCTGAATTAAAACATCAAAAAACAACCACCGAGAAAACCCATCATAACCTATGTGTAGGTTTTTAGCAGTAAGAAGCTACTAGTGACAGATGCCTAGCCATTGTCTTGTGAACAACTTTGTTGTAATAAACATAAACAAGACATGCACACATGAGAGTGCTACTCTCTGATGAGAGTAGCACATCTCATCTACTCTTGATCAGACTTTAAGGAGAGTCATTATACCTTAAGCAGCATGACTATGTACAGAATGTCTGAGCTATTGGAAAGCTCCAAGTGTGTGGTGGCTGTGGAGTTACGAGGTGGCTACTGCTCCCTAATACCGAATACCAGGTTTTATAACTATTTTCAGTTTTAGTTAGGGTGACTTTCTGCTGATGGCTTCAGCGTTAGCCTTCTTTTTTTTTTTCCTTTTTTTTTTTTAAAGATTTTATTTATTCATTTAACAGAGCACAAGCAGGGGGGAACAGGAGGCCTAGGGAGAGAGAGAAGCAGACTCCCTGTGGAGCAGGGTGTCTGATTCGGGGCTTGATCCCAGGACCTGACCCAAAGGGTAGACACTTAACCAACTGAACACCCAGATGCCCTGCTTTTTTTTTTTTTTTTTTTTTTTTTTAAGATTTTATTTTTAAGTAATCTCTACACCCAGCTTGGAGCTCGAACTCACAATCCCTCCCCCAAGAGTCACATGTGCTACTGACTGAGTCAGCCAGGTGCCCTGTGTAAATCATTTTTTTCCTTTTTTTTTTTTTTTTAAAGTGAATCATTTAATGGGGGGTGGGGGTGGGGGACCAGCCTGCTAGGTTGAAACAGAACTTTGCAAAGGAAATTTAATCCCTTGCTTAGGAACGTGGGGATTTAAAATTAAACCTATTCATTTGTCAGTAGGGTCATGGACCAATATTGCAAGCATATTGCTTTCACTGCTGTTTACGGAATGAATATATGTAATGAATTTGCCTTATCCTCTCTATTCCTTGTGTTTATAAGCTTGTGAAAAAATCAGGTACTACTTATGCAACTTCACTGAGATTTGACTTTGCAAGTACAATTTCCTCTGCGCTTTTAAATTCAAGAAGGTATTAAATGAGATTCCTGAAAGTCAGAGAGGAACAAATTAAACCTAAGGCTAATCTGAATCCCAAGATATTTTGAAGGCTGGTGGGTTGGTTTTGTTTTGGAGGTAGAGGTTGTTGTGTCTGATGTTGGGGAGCTCTGAAGTGAGACTTGCTGATCAAGTATTTGTCAGTGTCAGTATTTGTCTTTCATGTTTCTTTTAGGTTAATGTTTGAAATTTATTAATCAGGTTGAGTAAAATAGGTACCTGCCCTAAGGGCTTTCCTGCTTAGTGGAAAAGCTGTGATTTATAAAGTAACACCATAATGAAATAAAGTGATCACAAAAAGCCTTGGGCAGAGAGGCTTTGTAAGCAATTGTAGACTATTTACCCAGGTCAGTTTGTTTAATTATTATTATTCTTGCTGTTCCCATCAGAATTGTCATTTCTAATAGTAGGATCCCTCAAAATGTTTAAACCAAATCTTGCTACTGTAGAAAATAGGCTCATATTTCTTCTTAAAGTCCAAACCGTTTCTTTAAAGACTAACAGATGTTTGCCCTCCTCTTCAGTCAGTGAAAGGTGACAGTTAAGTGAACTCTTACTGGTTTCTTTCCTCTTTGCTTTTCAACACCACGTTTAGTGGAAGTAGATTTGTATCCCTTTGGGTTTTTGACTGAAGCACACACCCATCTCCTTCCTGCCTCCCTGGAACTGGTTCAAGATTTGGAGAGAAGGGTTTGTTTGGGGGCGTTTCCTTGGTCTTATCTCTGTCTGAGCATATGCTAGGGTTGAATTTATTTTGACCCTTCCACTTTAAATTTGGAACCGAAGCAAGAGTTTAAAGTACGACAGGAGAAGAGTCTGCTGAACTTTAAACATGAGGGATCCAGGGAGGAAGGTGCGTACATGCATTCAGAAGCCTTCTCATAGAGGTTGGCCATCTTTATTCGTATACATAATTTTAAGCTGATAACTACTAGGCAAAGGGAAATATTTAAAACTACATTAAGATATATGTGATGCTTATATTGTGTGCTTATGTGCTTAATTTTACAACAATGCCTCCAGTATTGAGTTTTGAAATTGATAGCAGAAAAAGTCAATTCTGAGTTTTTATTTGAAAATCTTTTAGGAGGATGAGTATTTATAAGGAAAAATGAATATATCATCTGTGACTGATCTCCAGTGGAATGACTACAAAAGTATAGATGTTTTAGGCATTTCATCATTTTGTCTTCTAAAGCATAAAATTTAAGAAGCTATAAATGGTTATTATTAGATAAGATCACCCATGTTCTCCTCAGAGTTGAGAAACAAGTATCTCTCCATTGCTTATTACTTACCTTTGTCTAGTGGTTTTGTGCATGGTACTTTGAGTGGGCTGGACTGATTTCTTCCTTGACTGATCTTTTCCAGAGCCTGGCCCAACTAGAGAATCTGTGCAAACAGCTTTATGAGACAACAGACACAACCACTCGACTCCAGGCAGAGAAAGCCTTGGTTGAATTCACCAACAGCCCTGATTGCCTGAGCAAGTGCCAGCTACTCCTCGAAAGAGGAAGTGTACGTAAGATTTGAAGAATCCTGAAGGAGAAGAAAAGTTTAGGAAAGTGTATTCAAAGTTTAAGGGTGAATTGGGATAGCTTGTGTTCTATAACCCTTCTAGGTGCCTCTGACTTCTTAATTTCACCTTTAAAAAGCACCATAGCTAGCCACCAGGTTGACAGTGAAAGGACACACAGCCTCATCAGGAAAATCTCATTGAATATATATTTTATTCTGTCATTTTTCATCTTGAATCAAATTTCTGGGACTTTTTTCTGTTTCTCACAATTAAGTACCACTTCATATCCTTTACTGACAAGACAGAGCTATATATGAATGATCCTTCCTACCCACATAGCCCATGTCACTGTGCAAGCACCCCAGTGGTCTCTGAGGCCTCCTGTATACCACAGCTGCTGCTTATTGCCTTGCAGGCATGAGGAGTGGGGAGGAATCCACAATGAAAACCACAAGTCATTGTTTTAAAAATGGAATCAGAACCTCTTGGAGCTAAAAATGGCAGTGTAGTGATCAATGTAATGCTGTCAGTGAGACATAGTTTGATTCAATTAGCATTTGGGGCAAGAGGGAGGTCTTAGAAAGGCTAAGTAAGAGTCCAACCAGGGCATCCTGAAAGGGCCCTGAAAGAGTCAGAATCCCAACTAGACTAGCAGCTAGCATTCTGCTTAAGACGGGAAGGATATGTGGAAAGAACAAAAGCAGTTTAATTTGTTTTGAAGGTAAAATTCTGGATGACTTCATGTTTGAATTTTCATTGACAGTGTTACAGTATTTGTTCAGTTGGCTAAAAATTACCCTTCAGTAGCTAAGAGAGCTAACTCTTTTTCCAAGCATAGGAAGGTTACAGAGTCCTGGTCAGAGACTATATAGTGCTCTGTTCCATTTTTGCATGTAGTATGTTATGTATTTCTTTCCAGTCCCTTAATCTTAGGATTGACCCACTTATATTTGTATATTTTGTGCTAAAGGTCAAGCATAACCAGCTCTTCCAGGTGACTTCCACTGGAGCCATACAGTATCATCTCTGACACTGTTAATTCCAGATCTTCATGTTGACAGTCAGTAAATAAAACAAGCTGCAATAAAACAGGATTGGTGTGGTACTAAAAACAGTTATAGTGGATTCTTCCTTCTAATCTCTATTGATTTAGCAGATTTATGGAAACTATGTATAAAAACCACCTAGACGTTGTATAGTGTATAGTTACAGTTGTATGTTGTATTCTATAAAGTAGCCTCTTGCATTATTAGTGTTTGACACACCTGCTCTAATCAGTTTAAACCATATTCAGGGGTATTGAAAAAAAACATGTCGAAGTCACTTCATAGATTTTGTTTAAGCATAAATTTTTGTTTGTAACTGGTGGTATTATGCAGTGCCTGTGGATAGCCTAGTGTTTTAAGGATTTTTAATGTTATAGGAAATTGTCCTTGACCTTTGATTAAATTATTTTTAGTGGGTCTGAGTCTGTCCCTGTTATAGGACGTTATCATAATAGAAACATGTGGAAGAATTCGCACATGGCTCTTTTTTATACATTATGGTCAGTTGGAATGCTCTGATTCTCCATAAGTTTAAAACTCATAAAATCCACATGGGAGAATGTGCTAATACTGTACTCTTGCATATAGGGCATGATTTTTCTTTCTCATAAATGTTATAAATTTACTTTAAAACTAGCATATACATCTCGCAAAACTGGATCTGATTGATAGCCATGTTGATGTAAAGATGTAGTTGCACAATGTAGTGGTTCCCTCTGACACTGCATTGTTTTTGTTTTTGTTTTAACTTTCTAATGGTATACTATAGGAATACTTTGAGTTGAAACTTTTTGAACATCACTGTAACAAGGCTTTTAACAGATTACTTGGTTTAAATGAAAGAAGAGATCCATCTTCTAAAGATTTGTCTTCTTAATAACTCTCTGAAATGATCTTCTCTAGAGTGGGCCCCCTCTGAGTGATGCAGAATCTGCACTGGATTCAGTTCAATCAGGCCATTCACTTTATACTGTACCTTGTTCATTACTGAAATCAGCTCAGTGAACATATACTCTATGTGGGACTCATTTTTCCTTAGACCCTCTAAAATGCAGAGGATCAGATAGGGCAAAACTGATTAATATTTCTGGAATCTGAGCATAGATCTCCAAATAAAAAACCTCGTGACTGAGTAACTCAATAAAATTGAATTCTGAGTCCTTTTCCTCATCTTTCCACAGTCCTCTTACTCCCAGTTACTGGCAGCTACATGCCTTACAAAGCTTGTATCACGCACAAACAACCCTCTACCATTGGAGCAACGCATAGATATTCGTAAGTAGAGAATCTGTTTTCAAGAAATTGTATGTTTAATGATATGCTAGTAATAATTAAATGTATGTTTGATAATGTTCTGAAATTGGTAAGCATAAAAAATATATAGAATCTAGTTTTTTTCCTAGAATTTGGGGCTTTTGAAAGTATAGAGGATCTGATATAATTATTTTTAGATAAAGTCCTAAGTCATCCCATTTGTTAGGAGATTTCTTTCCTTTGGTCCCTACTACCACTATTAACTAAGAAAAATATTGTTAAGAATTTTGAATTCTGTACAAGCATGTTATTTAGCTATCTAGGAGTAGATTCACAGTTGCCATATTCCAGGGTCTTCATTGTGACAGGTATAAAATCCTGAATTAAAAAGCCTACCAGTCATAAATTCAAAGTCCCATTTCTCAGTTGCATTAAGAATTAAGAGAATATAACAGAAACAAGAATTATGGAGACTTAGGAGAAATGGTTATGTTTTCTTTTTTTCTTTTGTATCTCCAGTTACAACTCTTCTTAAAGCTACATTATGACTTGCACTTTCTTACTGTTAGATATATCACCATGTTAGAAAGCAGGGAGAAAAAAAATAATAGAAGAAAACTAAGGCAATCATGGGAAATAAGCTAAATTTACCATTTCCTGGATGTTTAATATATTTAAAGATGTGTGCCCTTCCCTGGCAGAGATTTCCAATTATGTGGATTTTTTTGTTTTGTAGGGAACTATGTGCTCAACTACCTTGCCACTCGGCCAAAATTGGCTACTTTTGTGACACAAGCACTTATTCAGTTATATGCCAGAATCACAAAACTGGGCTGGTTTGACTGTCAGAAGGATGACTATGTCTTCAGAAATGCAATCACAGACGTCACAAGGTTCTTACAGGTACGATGTGTATATGTGATGGAGTAGGAATGTGAGAAGCAACATGTATTTGCTTATATAGTGATCTACTTTTTTTTTTAAATTACACAAAATGGAATTATTTTATACAGTCTCTTCTATGTCTTTTTTACCTTTAATGTTCCTTAGCTTTATATGTTTATATGTCAGCACAAACTCCATTTTTTCTAATGCCTATATACTATGCCAGTCTTAAAATACCATAACTTAATTAACTAATGTCTTATAGGTGGACCTTTAGTTTGGTTCTATACTTTGTTAAGTAGACACATCAGTGAATATCCTAAAATAATTACACCTGTCATACGTGGAATAAGTATGTGTTTCTACGGTGAATTCCTAGCCTTAGAATTATACGGTCAAAGGGATATGTGTATTTTTGGCTTTCAAAGATATTTCCAAATTATCTTCAAAAAAGTTGTGTCCTACAACAATTAAAAGAATGCTTGCCTAGTCCTCTGTACCTCCACCCTAGGAACTCAGCTGTTTATTTTTCCAATATTTAATAGGTAAAAAGAATTAGCATTTCAACATTTGAGTTATGAATGAGACAGAACAAATGTTCATGTTAATTTACACTTTTTTTTTTTTCTGTGAACTTCCTATTTACATCTTCTGTAAATCTAGTTTTTGGTCTCTTTGTGAATTGTATTACACATCTACTTATTGCTTAACTTAGATGTATTTTGCCAGTTTCTCTTTGTATAATGGGTGTGGTATGATGCCATGAGTATGTTTTAAATACAAAAGGTTTCAGTCTTGATGAAGTCAAAGTTAGCAGCCTTCCTGTGTAGCAGTTAACGTTTTATGTCCTGCAAAGCAACAGCCTTAAACTACCTTATCTGGGCGGTTTTAGTAGCTACACAGGATTCCACCATTTCCAAAGCGTGGCTGCAATTCCGTTGCTGAAACCTAGCTACACGCACCAACCTGTACCTTACGTTGTTTTTACCAGGATAGTGTTGAATACTGCATCATTGGCGTCACAATTTTATCTCAGCTAACCAATGAAATTAATCAAGTAAGTGCTACAGCCTTCCTCATTGAAGTAAGTGCCATATTTTTTCTTAGTATTGGTGTTTTCTGCTATGTGTGGGATGATCTTTTTTGGCAGTTGTGTGCTTTTGCGGTAAGTGATTAATGCCCTTTGAAACAATAGTTCCATTGGGTTTTCCTCTGTAAGTGCAGCCTACCTCATTCTTAATGTCCTGGTCCTCTTCTGTCTCCAAAACATTTTATCCTCCACCAGCTCTCCTTGCTGGTATTAATGTTCATTGTGAGAGCTGAGAGCAGCTGTCCTAAGTCAAAACCTTAATGAATTACTGCTTTGCTAATCAAAGAGAATGCATCCAAAAAAGGGATCACAGAACTAGAACCAGAACCATTTGTGTGCCACTTCTGCTAAATACATTAGTATGTGTTTATAATCCTTTAAAACTCAATTCCTATATGCTATTATTAAAGACTTTTCTGGTGATCATTTTAGAATGCATAAAGCATTCTTCTTAATACCAAATAATTTTTTGAGTAGTCCTTGATGTCACAGGTTACTACAGAGGAAACACCAGTGGCTTTCTTTCGCTCTGGCTTTTTTTTTTTTTTTTTTTTTAGTCATTTACTTTTGTATCCAGCTAAAATTTCGTAATTATTGAACAGGCCCCTATTAATATTAGTTGTGACATCTCACCCTTCAGTCGCAAGCTGTGAATTACATTGGCATCACTGTTGCTATTGCGCATATTTATGCAGATCTGTATATTAACCCTGAGAAATGTTTACTATGAAGCAGTACTATTTTAAATGCATCAACCTCTGGCCATTTAAACTCTCTGTCACATGCGATCCCCACTATGGTCAGTAATATCAAAATAATAAAAGCTTGTACTTCTGAGTTGCTGATGTGTGGCAGGTGCTGTTCTAAGAAATTTACTGATAGCAGCTAATTTTATTCTCACAATAATCCAGGTTCCATCACCATCCCATTTTCTAAAGAAGGAACCTGAGGCACATAAAGGTCAATAATTTGCCTAAGGTATCACAGGTAGCAAGCAAGCATATCAGAATTTAAAGCCATATAGTCTTAGTACGGAGCCTGTACTCTTAACTAATTTACTATTGAACCATGTTACCTTTGTAATAGGAGAGTGTGCATGCTGTTAATGTTCTCCTCTTTGAAGCTTGTACCCCCCCAAAATACACCAGTCTTGATATTTTGAACTCCAAAATTTTATTTGTCTTTCTTAATAAAACAATAGAAATATGTGTAATATATTTAATGTGTGTAGTTATTCTCTGTATTATGATCAGTGTAAATGATTATATATGGAATATGGTATATAATCTGGCAATGCCATATTATCCAAGACATTTATGGTAACACAGTGACACTGAAGCTAGAATTGGGAGGTATTTTGAACCTCTGCCAAACTTAGTTTTCTTTTAATTTTTTTTTTGGTCGTCAGATTTGAATCAGAAAGCTTATTTCTGTTATCCCTGTTTGAACTTCGAAATAAAATCAAGGGGAGGGGTGCCTGGCTGGCTCACTCAGAAGATCACCTGACTCTTGATCTCAGGGTCGTGAGTTTGAACCCCACGTTGGGTGTAGAGATTACTTAAATAAAGCCTTTAAAAAGAAAATCAGGGAGAGTCTATAACCTGATTGTCAGAAATCTTGCTGTATTCTTTAATGTGCCAACGGCAAATGAACCCCTTCTCAGATAAATTGATTGGTATATAGAAGAGATTTAAGCTTTTAGTAGGTGGTTGGTCTAAAAAACCCCCTGGTTATGGTTTGGTGCCTCCCTTTGGCCCAGGGCGCGATTCTGGAGTCCCGGGATCGAGTCCTGCATCAGGCTCCCGGTATGGAGCCTGCTTCCTCCTCCTGTGTCTCTGCCTCTCTCTCTCTGTCTGTGTCTATCATAAATAAATAAATAAATAAATATTTAAAAAAATAAAAATAAAAATTCCCTGGTAACCTTGAAACCCCTTTATATTCCACTTACCGAAGTGCCTGTATGTCAGGAACAGAGGGCATACTAAAGAAGTAAAAGAGCCTTTAACCACAAAAAACCTTAAAGTTTGGCTGAGAAGAGGGAACAGAGGAAAAAGTGAGAGACCAATGCAGCCCTTCAATTAAGTGCTCACTTCTGGGGTAGAGACTATGTGTTGAAATAGGTTAGAGAAGGCAGAGGGTATTATGGACTATTGTCAGCATAAGTTCATGACTGTCGGTTAATGGCTGCTTTGGAAATGCTGTGGTAACTTTAGCCCTGGGTAGATTGTTTACCAAACCCAGTGCCACTGTCTATTTCTGAGACAACCCACAGTATAACATGTTAGTAATTATTAGCACTATCTGCCAGCAATTGGTTAAATTTTACCTCCCTAAGTGCAGAGGAAGTGAAAACTTGGCAGTAGAGATGCTTACCTCTTTTTCCATCTTCTGTCTGTAAGCTAGAGACATATCCTGGCTAGCTGTTAGCAGCTTATTATCCTTTGCATCCTCTCATTATACATCAGTTAACAGTGGTTTAAACATTAAAAATGTATTTTGTATGTAAGTTGATTTTATTAGAAATCCCACTTTATTTGAAGTCTACATGAAATATTTTTCTTTGCAATTAATTCTAAAACTTGGATTGGCTTATCTTTCTGCACAGGCCGACACCACCCATCCTTTAACCAAGCACAGAAAAATAGCCTCTTCTTTCCGAGATTCATCGTTATTTGATATCTTTACACTTTCCTGCAATTTACTAAAACAGGTGAGATTATAGGTTGGGCCCTGCTTCCCAGTCCCCTTTGAAAGGATGAGAATGTGTGAGGACCTGTTAAAGATCAGCTCTAAGCTGACCTCTCAAGAGTTGGTACAGCTCTCACCGTCTTTCACGAAACACTTGTCTCCAGGATGTGGAAGAAAGTGCCACACTGACCACAAACATTAGAGAGGGGATTGGAATCACCTTATTTCAGAACTGTTCCCCTAAGCAAAGTGCAGTAAGTGAACACGTATCCCAAAGAATCTAGTTTACCACAAAGTTTGGGATTTTGTTGTTTGCTTTTTTATACCCACATAAAATCTTCCTGCATGGAGGAAAGGCATGTTAGCTTTATGGTGTTTGGATTCTCAGAGCTCTAAAAGCAGGTTCAGACTGCATTGTTAGCATACTGAAACGGCTGGCTCCCCTGCCTCCTGCTGAGTTACAGGCAGCACATAAACAAGCAACATCTGTAAGGAAAAGTAGGTTTTGAATTTTTAACATCCATCTAGATTTCATAACCCGAAGGGGCAGACAGTTACCACATAAGGAAATTACCTGTTTTAAAACAGAAAATGGGTGCTGAGGTCCATTTATGGATGAGTTTAACTAGAAAGGAAATGCTCACCTATGTGTCGTGCACATTGATAGCAATCTGTAGGGTCCCTTGTCCCCATAGAAAGCTAAATGAGGTTAGCTTCTGGCTGTCTCTTCATTTTGGGTTGTCTATTTGGTTTGGTTTGTTGTGGGGTTTATTCTTAGTCTCATTTTCCATTATGCTTCGAGTTTTAGAAGCAAGTTTGGATTCTTTGTGTTGTCCCAGTTAACGATGTTCATTTTTTTCCTCAATTGCGTAGTTCTACCTCAGAACTCCCACAGTCCTCGAGTTGGGCAAGCTGCCTGGCAAAAAACTATTGAACCCTCTAAGGTGGGGAAGCTTTTGATAAAACTGTAGATTGACTCCTCCTGGCCGATACCATCAAAAATAATTAGCCAACTAGTCACTGAAGTCAAAGGCCCCATCTAGAACTAACTAGGATCTCATAGCGAATGGAGTACCCACCCATCCCATATTGCTTCAGAATCCCATGTGTCCACTATGTGTACAACATGTAAAGAATACATGTCAAAAGGAAGATTTCTTTAAATACCAATTTTATGTTTTTACAGTAAATAAGAAGCTAGGATTTTCATAGTGACGTTAAGGTGACACAAGTGCAGCATCTTTTGCAGGGGAAACATCATTTTGTTGAGTTGAAATACTGTCCTCCTTTTCTGGCTTAACAGCCTTCTCAGGAGTCTGGCAGCCAGTTGGAAGAGAGGAGTGATTGTTTGGGCCTCATTATGTGGTAATTTTTACAGGCTTCAGGAAAGAATCTAAACTTGAATGATGAAAGTCAGCATGGCTTGCTCATGCAACTGCTCAAACTCACTCATAACTGCCTAAACTTTGATTTCATCGGCACTTCTACTGATGAGTCCTCAGATGACCTGTGCACAGTACAGATTCCCACCAGCTGGAGATCAGGTAATAGCACTGTGCCACCTAGAATAAACTGCTGCCCACCCCTACATAACGTCTGCAAGACAATCTGAAGAACCCCTGACAGTCCCTTGCTGGCTTTTAGAGGAAACTTAGAAGGTCAGCATCTGTCTTGAAAAAGGGAGATAGAGAGTGTTGGATGAATCTTACAGATCCCTCAGCTTGGGAGAACTTTGAATTACTGGGTTACTCACAGATGTGAGTTTGACCTTCTCACATTCATCACCTATAGACTTCTGTGATCTTACTCATTTCAGGTCACTTCTAGATTTAAACATAAAATCGGAGAAAAGAACTTATTTTTGTGTTCTTCAGGATCAAACTTCTTCCTTTAAACACATTCCTGATTGTCTTAAGTTCTCTGAGAATCATAAGAATGAATCTGCTCCTTAGAGGAGCTAAAACCTAGTACTTTAAAAAATGAGAAAACAGGAAAAACAAAGAGCCCCTTTTAGCTTATCAGTTTGAAAGGAAATAAACACTGAGAAAAGCAGAGGATGTGCCCCCTAATACATAGTGCTGTAAGTATGCCGCTAGCAATGAGCAGACGCACTCAGTAATGACTCCTTTGTCTCTTTTCAGCATTCTTAGATTCTTCAACTCTGCAGCTGTTTTTTGACCTGTATCATTCCATCCCTCCTTCATTTTCACCTCTGGTGAGTCAGGCCCACAGTTTACAAAGCTAACCTACTACTAGAAAGTAGCAATGGTGAATGAGCCTTACGCTCCTTCATTTTGTTGTACCAAATCACACAAGTAAAGCATGTGATACTAGGAATACTAGGGTTAGTTATCTAGCCTTTTGTGGTAAAGCTCGTGGCCTAAAAATTCTTGCAGTAAAGTCTTAATTCTCTTTAAATTTTTCCCGCTAAAGACAAATTGCTGCAGATGTCAAGGCTCTTTTGGTCTCATCTTGAATCTGACTTTATACTGTACTGTTTGAGAACAGCCACAGGCTACAGTAGAGGAGGTTCAGCTTGTATTATCTAATTAAAAATTATCCTGCCCACAATTTTTGAATATCCTTCAGGCATGTATTACATGAGTGCTAACTGGAAACTGTAAGGGGAAGGCACATTTGTATACTATCCTGTATAACATTCGAGAGCTCTTAGAATGATGTATTTCTCCTTTAAAACAGTAATTACCATCCTCAAATCTCAGAGTTCATCCAGGTCCTGAAAGACACCGGCCTAGTATTTCAGATTGGTATAAAGTGCTACTGTACGAAACACAAACAAAACAGTAAAGTAATGGGTGTTTTGCTTAGTACTGTTTTCCTGGTTATTATGGTACTTTTCCAAATGTAGACCTTAGCACTAGTAGAAACATGAATTCAATATTGTTTGTATCATTAGGTTTACTTCAGGAAAAGGTAGCTCACTCAAGAGAGGTAGTTTGTGAAAGGCCAATTGGTAAAGATGTGGGCAACACTAAGGGAATCCGACAAGGAGTGGTGAGGTGAGGTACACCCTCTAGGGGGTTGCAGTAGTGGGGAGCCCTAGTGGGCAAGAAGAGGAAACGCTGGAAAGAGCTGAAGCTGTGATTTGGTGACAGCTGGGAGGGGACACTGCCAGTCATGGCCCAGCCAGGGGTCCAGAAGGGATGCCTCTTTTCTTCCTGCCTTTAATCTCTCCCCAGTACTTTGCAGTGATTGAAGCCTACTAGAGGCAAGAGGGCAGCGGAGCTCTGGCCACTTACTGGTGGGCAGAAGTCAGCCTCCCAGGGAACAGAGCAATCTGGAGAATGATAGAAGATAGATCTGGAGGGGCAAACAATATTAATATCTAACACAGTGGGGAAAGGGTAAAATGTTTTCAGTGTAAAGCCTATTCTTTTTCAGGACACAGATCTAATTCGGTTATTTCATTATGGCAAAACCTGATTAGCCAAAAGTCTTAATGAAGCAGGGAAAACTAAAACTTAAACTATGAACTGTATGGTATTTTCAAGCCTTAAATATATATATCTTAAGAACCAAAGAAGCCATTGGGTGGTCAAAGAATAATACTTAATTTCCAGACTATGAATTTAACTAGTTAGCATGGTAACTTGTATCTAATTATCTTTTTCTTTTCTTTCAATAAAGCTTTTTCAAGTATTGTTAGCTGCACCTTCCCTAATCTTTCTATATCATTATAATGGTAGCAGAGGTTGAAAGGATAGAGTTAGTGGCATATGTAAAGAAGAATATTATAGGAGGGGAGGGGGATAGTCTGGAGTAGCCATATCATCTTTTAATTAGTTGTGTTTGGGTTGTGCCTGCTTTTTAGGTATTATCCTGCTTAGTACAGATTGCCTCAGTCAGAAGATCCCTGTTTAACAATGCAGAGAGGGCCAAGTTTCTCTCACATCTTGTTGATGGTGTTAAACGAATACTGGAAAACCCACAGGTAAGAGTTTTGAGAATTTATTTTTATTTGAATACATATATAAATAATGTATGTTGTGCATGTGTATGTATGTAATTAGTATATGCCTTTCTGTTGGGTCAGAAGGAGATCCATCTAAAGGCCACACTTAACAGAAATCCTAGAGAGTCATTCTTCAGATTTAAGTGAATCTGTATCTGTAGACAGATTCTTGAGAGTGTTTACCCAAATGGGGAGCTTGTATCCTCTAGCATCAGAAATGCAGGAGTTGGGGGAAAGGATACTTTGACACGAGAAAATAAGGAGAAACCTAGTCATTTTTCTCCCAAGAAATTAAGAATCTAGAGTTTGGGTTTTGTTTTTGTTTCCTTTTTTTAATGTACATTATTTACCAAAGTGTATAGGGCTGCTTTTAGGTAAGAAGGGAGATATTCCCATTCCAGTATTCATTCCATAATTTGATTGCCCTTTTTGTGTTTTTCAGTCCCAAAGGTTCCGCCAACGCCTAGTTCTTTTAAAGTACTACTTCTCTACACTAGGAAATACCATATAAGCATTTCATTTTTAAATATACTCAGTTCTGTCCCTCTTGGTAATAATTCTTTTTTTAAATTGAAGTTCATTGACTCAGAATGTACATTAGTTTCAGATGTACAACGTAGTGAAACGATTCTCTATGTTATGCCATGCTTACAAGTGTAGCTCCCATCTGTCACCACAGAATCCTTTTACAGTATCATTGACTATATTCCCTGTGCTGTGCCTCATCCCCGTGACTTCTTCACTGCATAAGTGGGAAGCCTGTGTTTCCCACTCCCCTTCGTCCATTTTTGACCATGTCCCCAGTGCCTCCCCTCTAGCTACCCTCAGTTTGTTCTCTTTATTTATGGATCTGTCTCAGCTTTTTTTGTTTGTTTGTTCTTTTGTTTCATTTTTTAGATTCCACATATAAGTCCTATGGTATTTGTATTTCTTTAACTGACTTAGTTCACTTAGTATAATACCCCATAGGTCCATCCACTTAATCGCAAGTGGCAAGATCTTGGTCTTTTTTATGGTTGAATAATATTACATTGTATGTATATGCATGTATGTAGGTATACACACACACACATACCACTTATTCTTTATTCATTTGTCTATAGTGGACACTTAGGTTGCTTCCATAGCTTGATTATTGTAAATAATGCCACAGGACACAGAGGGTTGCATATATCTTTTCAAATTACTGTTTTTGTTTTCTTTGGGTAGATAACCAATAGTGGAATTACTGGATCATACAGTATTTCTATTTTTAATTTTATGAGGAACCTCCATACTGTCTGCCACGATGACTACACCAGTTTGCATTCGCACCAGCAGTGCACTTGTTCTTTCTTGTCTTTTGGGTCAAGTTTTTAGGTTTTTTTGTTTTGGGTTTTTGTTTTTGTTGTTGTTTTGCTTTGTTTTTTATGCCCCTATGTGGGCTCCCTGTTCAGCAAGGAGTCTGCTTCCCTCCCTCTGCCCCTCCTTGTGCTCATGTGTGTGCACATATACGCTCTCTCTCTTTCTCTCTCTCAAATAAATAAATAAAATCTTTTTAAAAAGAGGGATGCCTGGGTGGCTCAGCAGCTAAGCGCCTGCCTTCAGCCCAGGGCATGATCCTGGAGTTCCAGGATCGAGTCCCACATCGGGCTCTCTGCATGGAGCCTGCTTCTCTCTCTGCCTTTGTCTCTGCCTCTCTCTCTGTGTGTATCTCATGAATAAATAAATAAAATCTTTAAAGAAAAAGAGACGCCTGCATGCCTCAGTGGTGGAGTGTCTGCCTTTGGCTCAAGGCATGATCCCGGGATTCCAGGATCAAGTCCCACATCAGACTTCCTGCATGGGGATCCCTGGGTGGCACAGCGGTTTGGCGCCTGCCTTTGGCCCAGGGCGCAATCCTGGAGACCTGGGATCAAATCCCACGTCGGGCTCCTGGTGCATGGAGCCTGCTTCTCCCTCTGCCTGTGTCTCTGCCTCTCTCTGTCTCTCCCTGTGTGACTATCATAAATAAATAAAAATTAAAAAAAAAAAAAAGAAGAAGAAAAATAAGACTTCCTGCATGGAGCCTGCTTCTCCCTCTGCCTGTGTCTACCTCTCTTGTTCTCTGTGTCTCTCGTGAATAAATAAGTAAATAAAATCTTTAAAAAAAGAGAGAGTACATGCTCTAAAAAAGTAAATAATTTTTTTAAAAAAGTAATATGCTTTAGTGACTGAGCCAGACAGGTGCCGCAGTATTTCTGTCTTTTTAATAACTAGCTGTTCTGACAAGTTGTAAGGGGATATCTCATTGTGATTTTGATGATTAGTGATATTAAGCATATTTTCATGGGTCTGTTGGCCATCTGTATGTCCTCTATGGGAAAATGTCTCTTCAGATCCTCCCATCATGTTTTAGCCAGATTGTCAAGTTGCATGAGTTCTTTACGTATTTTGGATACTATCCCCTTATCAGATATATCCATTTGCAAATATCTTTTCCCATTCAGTAGGTTATCTTTTCATTTTGTTGATGGTTTCCTTCACTATGCAAAAGCTTTTTATTTTGGTATAGTCCCAATAGTTTATTTTTGCTTTTTGTTTGTCTTGCCTGAGGACACATATCCAAAGAAATGTTGCTGTGGCTGATGTCAAGGAGATGACTGCCTACTTTCTCTTCTAGGAATTTTATGGTTTCAAGTCTCAAGTTTAGGTCTTTAGTCCATTTTGAGTTTATTTTTCTGTATGATGTAAGGAAGTGGTCCAGTTCGGCTTTTTGCATGTTGCTGTCCAGTTTTCCCAACACCATTTATTGAAGACTGTTAAAAAAGCATTTATTCATTCAGCAAATATGTAGAGCACCTACTATGTGTTAGGGATATGGTAGTGAACAAAATAAAGTATGCTAATCAAGGAAGACCAACGTAAGAAGACAGTTAAATACGTTGGTATAATATGCAAACAAATCCAAAGTGTTTGATTATAAAGTAAATATATAAACATACTAGTATAAGATCTTTAAAACTTATTATAGCAATGATAATATAATGTAAATAAATTAAGTATTTGTGTAACTTTGCCACTGAATATAGTCTTATTTACTGATAAATTTGACAGATGTAGAAATGAAAATTTCATGATCTTTGATCAGTGGGAAGCAGACAGACCAGTCACATCCTCAGTTGTGCCTCTTTTCTATTATTAATCAGCTTTACAACTTTAGGCAAGTAATGTGATCCCTCTGGGCTTCCATTTCAGACTTTAAATTGAGGCTCCTAATTTCATCTCACAGGATGATTGATAAGAACAGATGAGATAATAGATGTGACCATCCCTTTTAAAAGTTACATCTTTAAAAATTGTTTTTAAACCATTCTATAGATGTATCTTTCTAAGTGAGGGCATGTAGCTCAGATTAAATGATTGTCCCCTCGTGCCATCCCAAATGTCATTCTGGAAGTATAGTGCATCACATTTTACATTTTATTTTCCTCCTGTGCTGTCACCAGAGTTTATCAGACCCAAACAATTACCATGAGTTTTGCAGACTACTGGCCCGATTGAAGAGTAACTATCAACTGGGAGAATTAGTAAAGGTGGAAAACTATCCTGAGGTCATCCGATTGATAGCTAACTTCACAGTGACCAGCCTACAGGTTTGTCTTTGATTGTTTGTCTCTCTTTACTACACATTGGAACCTCTTCTCTTGCTCATTGGTTTTAAACTTATAAGAATACAGGCATACCTCATTTTATTGCACTTCACAGATGATACTATGTTTTTTACAAGTTGAACGTTTATGGCAACCCTGCATTGAGCAAGTATGTCGGTGCCATTTTTCCAACAGCACTTAATGTCTCTGTGTCACATTTTGGTAATTCTCATAATATTTCAGACTTTCTCCTGTTTGTTATAGTGATCTGTGACCAGTGATTACAACTGCCTGAAAGTTCAGATGATGGTTAGCATTTTTAGCAATAAGATATTTTTTAGTTAAGGTTATGTACATTTTTTTTAGACATAATGCTGTTGCACACTTACTAGATTGTAGTGTAAAACATAACTTTCTTATATGTGCTGGAAAACCAAAAAGTTCATTTGACTTGCTTTATAGCAGTGGTGTGGAATCAAACCCATAGTGGTATCTCCAAGATGTGCCTGTATTCCCTTTTCTTCCCCCAGGCAAAAATGAATATAAATTTAGGGCAACCCTGCAGAGTAGTTACTGCAGCCTGCTTGTTTGCCTAACAAAAGTGCAAGGAGTTTGGTTAGAGCAGCATGTGGGAGCTGCAAGGATAATATTTACATTATCACTCTAAAAAGGGAAGACTAGAACAGAGAGCCAGACAGAAGAATAAAGAGAAAGCTAGTGGCCTCTTTCATAGTCATGTAATATAGGACAGTGGTTCTCAAATTTTATGGCTTGCATCAAAATCATCTGAGGAGTTTGATGAAAAATACAGGTGCTGTGTTTTACCCCCATAATTTCTTGCTTCGGTAGGTCCAGGTGGATCCTTGGTGTCTCTGTGTCTAACAGGTTCTCCGGGTGATTCTCATGGATACTAATGTTTGAGAACCACTTACACAAGACTTTCCTTGTGGGAAGGCTTACACAACCAGCGTAGAACAGCTCTTTTTATTAGATTGTTAATCTCTGAAATACTAATAAGCACATTACATGAGTTGTCATGCACAGAACAAAGCCCATAAACATTTATCCCTTTTTTTTTTCTTAAGTCAAGTAGAATGGGACTAATGTGTACAAAAAAATGAGAATATGCCTCCTACTCTTTTGATTTTCCTTAGCACTGGGAATTTGCCCCAAATAGTGTGCACTATCTCCTGAGCCTATGGCAGCGGCTGGCAGCCTCTGTGCCATACGTGAAAGCCACAGAGCCCCACATGCTGGAAACTTATACTCCTGAGGTCACCAAAGCCTATATCACGTCCCGTTTGGAATCTGTGCACATCATCCTGAGGTAAGGAAAATGAGACAGCCGCATGGTGTCAGACTTGACAGAGGTCAGACACCCAGTTGTCAAGAGCGCACTTGACTTGGGCCTCCTTGGAGCTGACTCCATATTAACGGCCATTTCCTCATGTCAGCCAAATAGCAGGTGGAGCATAAAATCTGAGAACAGGCTTTCTCTGCAGCATCCTGATTCATAGCCCCCTTTTTTGCCCTCCTTAGCGATCTCTTTGAATACAAGGTATATAACAATGTTCTCTTTGTCCTTGGAGATGATTTCTTTTAAACGTGGCAGGAACATTTATAAGCTATAGATGATAAGAATTATCTATAAGTTATAGGTGCTCTAATTTCTTGAAGAAATTGGTGGATAAATAAGATGACACAATCCAGAGCTTACTAGAAGAGGGAAGAATCCTAGGCAGCTGATTATCAATTTCATGGTTTCTGTCTACCTTGACTGTTAACTGGACCAGAAATCTCTACCCAAAGAAATGTTAGACCTTTTCAGAAATGACCTATATAAATGAAGTTACTCTTTGTTTAGGGACCTTTCTTGTATATTTTTTCTGTTGGTTGTTTTTCAGGGGAATTTACTTGGACTCTGAAGGTCTGGGTTTTTTTTAAAAAATCAGGTCTTAATTGGCTCAGAGTCAAGTGCATTTAATTGTCATAAGAGTTATAGGCTCAACTACTAATGACTTGAATCATTTCAAAATCCAAGTATTTGTGAAGACCACTGGAAAGCATTGTTCTATCAGCTACATAGTTTGTTTCTGAGGATTCAGCTGGTTTCAGTGAGGCATTGTTGAGGAGTGATTACAGGTGTGGGCTCTGGGCCCAGAGAACCAATTAATAACCATGTGCTCTTGGGCAAGGTTATTAGAAGGATTAAATTACTGTGTCCTGGCCCAGTGTATGGACCATGGTACACACACAACTGTGACTCTTGTTGTATGGTAGTGGAGCTATAGCTGTTGGATTGTCATACTGTGATGTAGCAATAGACCAAGAGCTCAAGAGTATGACACAATTTTTAAGTCTAGGAGCCTAGAGAGAAGCTAGGACCTGGTATAGACCCATAGTGCCTCATCTGCGAGTCTAACATCCAAGATGTGAAAACTAAATTTTCTCATAAGTTTGGAATCAAAACTCATTCGGTGGCAAAATTTGTCATGCGCTGATAAGAAACCATTTATAGTTTTTTTAAAAACTGCTTTGTAAAAAAAAAAAAAAACTGCTTTGTATAACTATCCATGATGGTTCTACATTTTGCCACAGGAATATTTTATTTGATACACCAGAGTCCATTGAGGGTTCGTATCACATGGTAGAAGCATCATATTGACCCTTTAAAATCTGAAGATCTCTGAATTCCAAAACCTATCTAGCCACAGTGGCCTCACCACAGGGACAGGATATATGTAGTCCCAAAGGTTATTAGAGTCAACAACAAGCAAGAGACTAAAAACCAAGAGCATGGGGGGAAGCATAGGACTGAGAGGGTGGAGGCAGACGAATGTTACAGGAGCAGGAGTCCAGATCAGAAGGCTGGACACCAACACAATATATTTAAAGAAGACAGACGTTAGGGTGAAGACACCTGTCTTCCCACTTTTTGTATTTTTTTCTTGGTAAATGATACTGTTGGGATATGGGCCTCTGTCATTGGCAGTGGTGGCTAAATGCAGAAGAGTGAGAGCTGTTGTGGTGGGGTAATCAATGGCATATTTGAAGAAAGCCGCCTTCCTTCTTCTTCCCTTGGGAACAGGGATGGCCTGGAAGACCCTCTGGAGGATACAGGCCTGGTGCAACAGCAGCTGGACCAGCTGTCTACCATTGGGCGTTGTGAGTACGAGAAGACATGCGCACTTCTTGTGCAGTTGTTTGACCAGTCTGCCCAGTCCTATCAGGAGCTGCTGCAGAGTGCTAGCGCGAGCCCAATGGATATCGCAGTGCAGGAAGGTGAGTGGATGGGAGCTGTAGCCTGGAACGCGGTGCTCTCAGTACCACTTCACTCATTACCACCTCTCTTCCCTACCTGCCCTCCAAAAGAGCTCTTCCATCATCCATTACCTCCCTCTACACAAAAGAATATTGTGAGTAAATGCCACAGGGCTAGGGAAGAGTAACTGAAATTGTGTCTATATGCATGTATTTAACTTCAAGAAAGTACTGAACTCTAAAAATAATGACTTTGTCTGATAGGGGACCATTGGTTATCTGATGAATTTTCCCCTTGACATCACCTTTACCAAAGTTAGGGTAATAGCAATACTCGGTAAGAAAAGTTAGACATTATGGCTTTGCCATAGTGTTCTAAAGATTACAGAAGCTCATAGTAAGAAACGCACCTCACCATAAGGAAGCTTCTTCAATGAAATGACCACTATAGGGGACACTAATAGATCTCCTTCCTGTTGCAGGAAGACTGACGTGGCTGGTTTACATCATTGGCGCAGTGATTGGTGGCCGAGTATCTTTTGCCAGCACTGATGAGCAAGATGCTATGGATGGCGAGCTTGTCTGTCGGTAAGTGCTCTCATAGACTTTCCATTTCACTGGTGTGACTGCCACCCCTCTTTTTGGGTCCTAACACCACGAGAACTTTTGCATGCTTCTGTTAATGCTTTCCTCCCTGCTTATAGAGTGTAATCTCATGAAGCTGATTGCCCATGAAAATGAAGGACTGTTACAGGTCTAACTTTTAGAAGTATAGCAAAAATTCTACCTATAGTCTATACTGAGAAAACATTTGCAGTAATTCAGCAAAGAAATGATGGATACAAAATTAGGAAAACCAGAGTAGAGAGTAGCTTTTATCTTTAAGGACAGTATCTCAGAGTTAATGAAATGTGGATTGCTTTTGCCTTAGCAGAGTAAGACTGATAGGAAAATACAGTTCTTCAAATATCACCAAATATGGAATTAGAGTTTCTACAGCCTTTCAAATCTCTTGACATACACTTTTCCACCTAGAGGATTTCAAGTTATTTTGTATCTGTGTGATTCTCATCCATCTTTCTAAAAACCTACAATGAACATTTAACAATTTCTAAAAATTAACCTAACAGAAATAAAAAGGCAGGATTTTGGGAGTGCCTGGGTGGCTCAGTCAATTAGGTATCTGTCTTTGGCTCAGGTTGTGATCTTGGGGTCCTAGGATAGAGCCCTCCATCGGGCTCCCCTCTGTGGGGAGTCTGCTTGTCTCTCTCCTCTTCTCCCCTCCCCCTACACTTATGTACATTCTTTCTCTCTCTCTCTCTCTCTCTCTCTCATCTTTTTAAAATTTAAATAAGAAGGCAGGATTTTTTAATACTCTACTGCAGAGGTTCTCAAACCTTTTCCTCAAGACTATTCACCCCTTAAAAAGTATCGAAGATCTTAAAGAGCTTCCATTTATAAAATATAGCTATTGATATTATATTAAAAACTAAAACTGGGGTGCCTAGTTGGCTCAGTTGGTAAAGGATGGGACTCTTGATCTCAGGGTTGTGAGTTCGAGCCCCATGTTGGACAGTGAGATGACTAAAAAATAAAAAGTAAAACTGAGAAAGTTTAAAATTTTCACTTAAAAATAATAAGCCCATTACATGTCAGCATAAATAATGCTTAAGTATTATTCAAAAAAAATTAGAGGCACCTGGTTGACTTATTCAGTTAACCATCTGCTTTTGGCTCAGATCATGATCCCAGAGTCCTGGGATTAAGCTCCCAAGTCAGGCTCTCCCTTCAGGGGAGGAGTCTGCTCCTTCCTCTGCCCTTCACCCTGTTTGTGCTCATTCTCTCTCTCTCTCTCTCTCTCTCTCTCTCTCAAATAAATAAGTTAGTAAAATCTTTTTTAAAAAATTTTAATGAGGAAAGTGGCTTTGTTTTAACGTCTAGCCCAGAAGTCAGCTAGATTCTCCTATCTGCATCTGCATCCAGTCTGTCATGGTGTCACACATCCAGTAGCCCCTGGACAACCCACTGCAGCCTCCTATCAGAATGCAAGTGGAAGGGCAGATCATGTTACAGGATTGTGTGAGAACAGATTTCAACCTTGGGGACCTGCCACCCTGAAGGTTCTGAACTTTCAGATGCTCTCCTTGGAGATAAACATATTTTAACATGATGCCTTCAAATAGATTGATTCCCAGGCATTTCAATCCATAATTCTTTTTCTGAAAATCCTCATTTTTCTATTATCAGATGCCCATCTGCCCTTAGGTACCTTAATCCTGACCAAAGTCTCCATGCCGTGTCACATTGGCATTTTTTGAAGAGTTGAGCCAAGATTTGATAAGGATGAAAGCTAATAAGCTTACTGATGCAGCGGCCTGTGTGATACTTTGTGTGTCTTAATATATATTAAGTTTAGAGAGTGTCTTGGATACTGGTTCTCACACTGTGTGTTACAACATCATGCCTGAGTCTAATTTATTTGTGATATGTCAAAAACAGTCTACCTGTTCTCAGATCATCAGAATGACAAATGACTCACTTGTAATAACATTCACTCAGTATTTATACACTTGTATTACACAATTCCAATATGCTTTTTTGGGGAGGGAGGAAAGGCATGAGGAAAAGGGATGAAGTCACGGGTGACATATCTGTTCTTGGTCTTTGGAACTGTTATCTGCCTGTGGACATTGTCCTTCATGTGTCCGTTCCCTTCATGGCTCTGTGGGAAAAGAGAATGAGCTTAGTCTAGTCTCCCTCAAATTATAGATGCGGTACTGGGACTCATAAAACAAATTGCTTCACTTAGTCTCCCAAAAGTTTCAAGGAAAACCATTACCATGGTGCCAGTATTGTTTTATTTTTCCCCCACTATTTTTTTTTTAAGATTTTATTTATTTATTCATGAGAGACAGAAAGAGAGAGGCAGAGACACAGGCAGAGGGAGAAGCAGGCTCCATGCAGGGAGCCTGAGGTGGGACTGGATTCCGCGTCTCCAGGATCACACCCAGAGCTGCAGGCGGCGCTAAACCGCTGCGCCACCAGGCTGCCCTCCCCCACTATTTTTAAGCCAGTTATTAGTTCTGCCTCAGTCTACAGTCTCCGTGAACTGGAACTTTTAAACATCCAACCAGTCATTCATATTCATTCTTCAGCTGTGGTTCCTATGGGTCAGAAGTGGAGAGTTTTGGTCTCTCAGCAGAGCATAGAGCCTGCAGAGAATGCCCTTTAGATAGAATGGGTAAGGAGAGGAGACACATAGGACTACTTGAGGGTAGGTCAGATCTTCTAGAGTGACCAGGATATCCTGCTGTTGAGAGAATCATTGCTCTTCTTCCTCTAGGGTGCTCCAGCTGATGAACCTAACAGATTCTCGCTTGGCTCAAGCGGGTAATGAGAAGCTAGAATTGGCCATGCTGAGCTTTTTTGAACAGTTTCGTAAGATCTACATTGGGGACCAGGTGCAAAAATCCTCTAAGGTAACAGACTCTCATTTGGCTCCACTTGGTTCTCACTTATGCTTGTGGAATTGCTGACTGAGAAACATCTGATAATAGTTCAGACACAGATTTTAGTATCAGGAGTCCAAATGTCTCTTCTTCATCTGTAGAATTTTGAGAGATTGATTGGGACCCAGAGAATTGGGTCCATTTCTCTAGTGTTCCACGTGCTTACCAGATGGCCAGTCAAAACATCTGTTGATCTCAACATTGGCAGTTCTTGGTCTCTGTACGTGAATTGATGTCCAAAACAGCAGAAGGTTTTGACAGTTTGTAATGTAAGGGTTGAAGGGGACTGGTAAGATAGCTCAGCATCTTTCCAGTATCAAGTAATACTTAGTAACTAGCTTATCCCTTCAACAGAGACTTCTTCTACACTTTTGTCCATTTTCTTCCCACATCTAACCCCTGAATAAGAATCAAAACAATGTTGGGATGTGATTTTTTTCTAATCCATATTTTCTGATTACTTTCTCTTCCCTTAATAACACAACACCAGCTGTACCGCCGACTTTCAGAAGTTCTGGGCTTGAATGATGAAACTATGGTCCTAAGCGTCTTCATAGGAAAAATGTAAGTGTTTGGCTTGCCATCAGCAAGAGTCCCTTGCAATCCTGTTGCAACTGTAAAATGTGATATTGGCATTATGCTGCCAGTGCCTTGGTATTCCAGCATTGATCGTTTGCGTCAGAAAATTGTGCATTTGAGTGTGTGACAAGCTGTGCTTAGAGATATGGCCCGGCCCCAGAGCATTCCAGGCTTGTACAGGCAAGGATTTAATTTTGTTCATGTGGAATCTCATCTCTAGCTTCTGGAATCACCGGTGAAACCCTGTCATGGCATTAGCAAAATGGACCTCCCTCCCCAGTGATTGGTGCTCAGCCTCTCACCCAATCACCCTGCTGCCAGGGATGCCCAGAGGGGGCATTCATTTTCTGGTGCTGATTTCCACTAGGTTTGCCCCCCGCCCCTGCCCAAGGAGGAGAGCCCCACTTTAAAACAGGCTTTTCCTCTCAAGAAGCATCACACCCTTTGAGAGCCTTAAATCTGCAAAATACAGTACTATTTGAACTGTCTTCAAAGTTAGAGCTCCTAATTGGCCCTTTTTCGTTTGTTTTGTTTTTGTTTGTTGGTTGGTTTTTTAAGTTATACCCCTTTGTTCACATTTTTCCCCTTTCTGGAGCTCACTATCTCAAAGCACACGCTAGGAGCCAAATATTCTACCCAGGGCTGTGTGCAAAGTGACATTTTGCCCCCTTCCAGCCATCCCAATCCTAAACACTCATATCCATGAGCTGGTTAATAATTTAAGATGCAAAAAACAAAGGGGGTCTAAAGGACTCTGCCAGCCAAGAACCCGGAAGCAAGGGCTACTAGAATTCTGCAGCTGACAGTGGATGGTGCAGGTGCAGAATTGCATACGTCTGCATGTTATCACTGCCGCAGAAATCTCTTACCCTTGCTGCAGAAATCAGCCCTGGAGTGCCCCAGAATTCCAAGGGCCTGGGTATGGGCCAGTGTAGCTTTGGAACCAAGTAGTGAAGATTATCTGAAGGATAATTTTTCTAGTCAACCAAATGTAAGTACGGAGATTTTATACCCATTTTTTGTGGTTGTGATGTCTGTGAATTGGTGATGCAGATGTGTGGTGACTCTTGATGGATGATATTCTTCTTCTCCCAACCCTGAAGGAAACCAGGCATATCAAAAGTGTCTCCTGCTTTTTTTCTTCTTTTTGTCCTCCAGCATCACCAACCTGAAGTACTGGGGCCGCTGTGAACCAATCACCTCCAAGACACTACAGCTTCTCAATGACCTCTCCATTGGATATCCTTTTCTAAGCCAGCTTCTGTGCACAGCAGGAACTGTGGCTTGCCACCATCTTACAAATCATGGCCTCCTGCTGTTTCCACTTTAATTTAGTTTTATGTGTACTCAGGTATCCTCCATTCTCCTAGGAGCCAGAGGCAATACCCACACAGAATCCAGGGATAATTCCAGACTCCAGATATGAGCCACCCCACAGTTTCTACAGATTTATCCCTCGTTATTTCTAAGATCCAGAAATACCCAACAGATCTGTCCGATCAGTATACACTCTGTAGCCAAGATTTTTGGCTACAAAAATCTTGTACTCTGCATACAAGTGATGCAGAGTCCATCTTGATTTTGATGGTCTGTCAGCCTTTTGGTAAGAGGAGCCTGATTATAGGCTCTGCAATAAAAGCAGTGGTTATACTCCCTCTTGACTTGGACCAACTCTGCTGTAAAGTTTGAATTGCTCGGAGACAGCCTTCTACAACCAGGGGTCTGCCAGAGACTAAACCCTGTAAAAATGAGTGACTTTTTCCTCAATCATCCCAAAGTTTGTACATAGCTAGTACCATTCTAAAAGCATAGGAAAGAACTTGATTCACCACACACAATGCATGCCTTAGGCTGGGATTTAGGGCTTAATTCACTTAGAAGCAAGAAAAGCTACCCTAGGATATTCTTGGGGGAAACTGCTGGGTTTTATCTCTTTTCTTACAGATAGGAGTTTGTTATGTCAATTTTGTCATTGGTTGGTTAAATAATGCTTAGAAGAGAACACATCTTTTTTTTTCATTTGGCAGGTATTATATTCAAGTGTTTAAGGAAAATAAGATCATTTGGGTATAGAACTCATTAGAAAGAAACTACTTTATCCTAGAAAGTTGCATTCTACATTAAAGATTCTTCATTTGTACACACTTTCCTTGACCTTCTTTCTTTGTCTTCACATACAGTAGTGTAAGGAAACTAGTGAAGCTTAGTGCGGTACAGTTCATGCTGAACAATCACACGGTGAGTGATTTAGCACCTCCTCCTGGTTCTCCTTTAGCCAGCCACACACGCTTCCTCAGCCATATGAAGGAGATGTTTTCAGCTGAGGTTCATAATGCTCTTCCTCCGCCCCTTCTCAGCCAGAGACCCCTCCCTGGCTCCCTTCACCCTGCCAGAATGTACTTAACTGGCATCTGAGCTGCTCTTCAGGAGCCAGATAATCTGAGTTTTGATGATGCTGCTTACTTCTACTCATACAAAGATAAATTAGTTGGAGATAACAACAATAATCAAAAAAAAATTTTAATCCCCTTCATAATCAAGAATGACGATACAGCCATTAGCTTGAAAAGGCTCAGTAATTCTGAAGTTCCTGGCTTGCCTTCTGCCTGTGACCCATGTCTTTATCTTTTTAACTTGTCTTCTTTTTTTCAATAGAGCGAGCACTTTTCATTTCTGGGTATTAACAATCAGTCCAATCTGACAGACATGCGGTGTCGGACTACTTTCTACACAGCACTTGGGCGTCTCCTCATGGTGGATCTAGGTACTGCAATAAATCCTAGAGGCTTGTGCTGTAGTCTGGCACTGTCCTAAATTCTTACTTGAGCATAGGAGACTAGAGTGGGGGAGGTCTTCCCTGTTGTTTCAACAGTAACAGAACTATCTGAAATAACAGACTGATTTCACCAAGAACACATCATGCCCTCATGGTCCCTGTAACTGGAAGAGAAAAACAGTATGTGTCAGTTTTCATCTGATGTGCAGTGGTTTTATTTTTCTATTTTTTTATGTGCAGTGGTTTTAAAACCTCTTCATATTTCTCCTCTGAAAGTTCAGAGCATCAAGAATGGAGAGTCCTAAATGCATCTCCTTGGCCAGATAACCCCTCCACCCCAAATGAAGGCCACCTAAGACAGTCAACAGAACTTTCCATGCCCCAGTTCACTAGTACATGTGAACTCAACAGGGCTAAAGAACCTGTCGAGCTCTGTTGTGGTATTAGCAATTTGGATCCAACTAATGACTGAAACTCAATGCTCTCATCCTCATTTTGAGCTATTTAAGTTTAATCCTACTCTAGAATATTACAAAACCTTCTAGGTTTATGGAAGATCAGTGAAAAGAGAAATATGAAGAGAGCCTCCACAAGCACCTGATTCAAGTATGAGTCTCGTCAGGTTTCATACACTAGACTCAGTCCTTTCTCAGCTGAGTGTTAGCTCTCACTTAAGGAGAAGTAAATAAAAATACACTATCTTGTACGCATAGGAACCTATGATTTTGTGGTTCAGTGTCTGAAAAAAATATGGACATCCCTGGACTGAAGATTTCTGCCCTTTTTTAGTTTAAAAATTATCTTTGTATATACATTTCACTCTTGAAATTACTACTATTACCTGTGGAGATGATAAAGGGGCCCCCTTGAATTGTCCTTGGGTCTGCTCACCTTTCATACCATCTTACTTCCCTTGCATATGCAGCTTTGACTTTGTTATATTGGAGTTTATAAGGGTTGTTTTCCTTACAGGAGAGGATGAAGATCAGTATGAGCAGTTCATGCTGCCACTCACAGCAGCGTTTGAGGCTGTGGCCCAGATGTTTAGCACTAATAGTTTCAACGAGCAAGAGGCAAAGGTGAGTCTTTCACCCACTGATAGACCAGCTTCTGCTTTTAGGCAGCCCCTGACAGAGACTAGATTAGCTAGCACTGCAGAAAATAGTGCTCATCCATACATTTTCCACTGATTTTGCTTTTTATTCAATCTCTTTGGACTCCTGGGATTTTGAAATAGAAGAACCAGTAGAGATTATTTATAAAGTCTTTTATTTTTATATTAAAGTGTGTTCTTCAGCACTTAGGATGTTTTGTCTAAATTTTCAAATGTAGTAGCATAAAGTTATTTTATATGTTTTCCTATTGCCTTTTTAATTTCTGTTATATCTTTAGTTATGTTCCCTTTTCATTTTTAATACTGCTTATTAGTGCTTTCTCTGTTTTTCTATATCAGTTCTGCTAGAGATGTGCTAATCTTATTAGTCTTCACAAAAATAATAATTTTTGTTTTGCTTTGTTTGAATTTTCTGTAACTGCATTTTCTATTTCATTTATTTCTACTCCTTATGTTTATTTTCATGTGTTTTCCTTGGGGTTTTTCCTTTATCCTAACTTCTTCTCAGCCCTCCTTCTTTCCTAATATAATCATTTAAAACTACAACTGTTCCTGTTAGGTATATTATTCCACAGGTCAGTTTTGGTTTTGTTTGGTTTTGTTTGGTTTTTTATTTTAATTAAAAAACACGTAACATAAAATTTACCAGCTTAACCATTTTTAGGCATATAGTTGAATAACATTAAGTATATTAACATTTTTGTAATCTAAGCCTCCAGAGTCTATACTTTTTATATGTAATGTTTTCATTATCATTCAGTTCTTAATAGATATATCTAATAGATTATCTAATTAGATAATTAGTATTATCTAATTTCCATTAAGGTTTCTTCTTTGACAGGAGTCATTTAGAAGGGTTTGTGAATTTCCATATATATATGGAATTTTAAAGTTGCTTTTCGTTATTGATTTCTGGCTCTCAGAATTATCATTTCTTAATTTCTGCTCTCCTCATCTTCACACACATCTGCTCTCCTTATCTGTAGGTCTCTGTACAAAAACCAGAAGCACCAGACCATTAATATTTGTAGGACATTTTTGCAGTGTTCATAATGACACTGAAGCTGAATTACAGTCACCAGATAGCCAGAAGTACTGCCCCCAAAATGCTAGGCTTTACCTAATATTCTAAAATTCTGTTTTCATCTTTAGAAAGCCCCTTCGTTTTCTGTCTCCAAATCACAAGAGAAGTTAGAGAGCAACACCACTTTATCCAGCTCTCTCTCCTCTTGAGATAGGTACTATTCAAAGCTGAGGTTAGTGTGGAGCATATCAGTTACTTGAGCTAGAGTACCAACCAATACCAAGGATAATTGAGGGGCATTAGTGAGTAGTAACCCTTTTCCTCATCACTTTAGTTTAGCAGCACTTTTCCCCATTGCTTTAGTACAAAGCAAGTAAAATTAATGAAAAGAACCATTTGGGCCATGAACTACAAACATTATCCATGTCTTTGTTACATCATGTAATAAGTCTTTTAAGTGACTGTGTCTTAGGCTTGAAAACAACTTATTTATCAGTTTAGGAACAGAACTTTGCCTAAAGTGGGCTGTTATGTTAGCAGAAGTGCAATAATTTTTGACAAATGAGTCAGGACACTGAAACGTGCCTTGAGCCTATTGATGATTATTAGCCTTTCAAAATAGTCTTACTGCCGTTCAGGGCCCATAGGATAAGTAAAAGTTCTGTTGAGAAAGAGCATTCATTGGATTTGGAGTCTTTTTTTTTTTTTTTTTTTTTTTTAAGATTTTATTTATTTATTCATATGAGAGAGAGAGAGAAAGAGGCAGACAGAGAAGTAGGCTCCATGCAGGGAGCCCGATGTGGGACTCAATCCTGGGTCTCCAGGATCAAGCCCTGGGCTGAAGGCGGCGCTAAACTGCTGAGCCACCCAGGCTGCCCTGGATTTGGAGTCTTGATGGTACCAATCTTAACCGTGGCCCTCTTGGCCACCTAGCAGTGTAACTATAGCCATAGTATCTGACCTCTTAGGGTATGGTCTCTTCTATAAAAGTGTACTTTACAGCTCCAGGAATTGACACAGTCTTCTTTCCAGACACCCCAGACAAAGGGGGAAGTAACATGTAGGCTTCTATGTCTTCCAGCAGGGTCTGCATTTGAGTTCCTATGATATTAATGCCTTTGTAATAAGGTGTGGTACCAGACCTTTAGGATATATATAGTCCTTCTGCCTCTTGTGTGAACTTTTTGGCCATTTTTTCTTTTTTTTCTAACTCTTCGTAAGTCAAGCTTTTTTACTTTTCTACTTTCTACATATGAGTTATCACATTTTAAAACATTAGCCTCTGTTTTTGCTGTGATGGAGCAGGAACCATTGCTTTTTTTTTTTTTTAGTATATAGCAAGTTTTCAAAACTGATTTTCCAAGTGAAAAGATTCTATCCTAGTATGGAAGAGATCAGTTCAGAATATCTGGGAAGGAGTATTTGTTGAGTGATGGAAGAATTTGGTTACACATTTGTGAAATCCCCATCAAATGGTTATAGATTTGGTTTTTCTTCTATTGTAATATATTTTTGCCTTCTACTACAGCGAACTCTGGTTGGCCTTGTAAGAGACCTGAGAGGGATAGCTTTCGCCTTCAATGCCAAGACCAGCTTCATGATGCTGTTTGAGTGGATGTATCCTAATACAGACCAGGAGCTTGCCACTGCAAGTGGTGGAGTCATCAGGGAAGGGAGCGCGGGAGGATTAGTGAGGCAGCAACGAAGGCAAAGAGTTGCCACCAAAGGCCTGCCCTGTGTCGTGTGAGGTGCCATTCCACAGTGGTGTGATGGCATAACGCTGCCTGCTTGGGTCAGAGGGATGGGGCAATGAATGAGGTCATTTCCCACTTTCTCTTCTGGGTCCCAGATACAGATGCCTGCAGAACTGCTGCACGTGAAGTTTGCTACAGTCAGAAAAGAAAAAAGAGACCTCTCAATATAGTAAAAAAAAAAGCTTTCCTAGGAATGAGAAAGTCTAACCTTGTTGAATTCATAACCTTAAACAAATCCTTTCAAAGCTGAGTGCCTTTGTTTCTCCAATAGTTATATAACAGAAATAGCTGATTCCCTTTCATGTCACAAAAGGGAAAAGAGAATAAATAACAATACGAGATACATGATGCTCTTCAGATGAAAGTCATTATGTAAATGACAGTGCATTTTTAGATGCCTATTACAATTTCAGGAGCACACAGTCACCTTAGCACCTTATAGTTAGAAAGACTGCAAGATTAGCAAGCAAGAGACAGGCAGTTGGAGAACTTCCATTTGACAGTTTGTGCTTGCCCAGCGCAGAAAAATATTTTCAATTCTGTACCTTTCTGGATTTAGAATGCTTCCTTAGCTTTTCACTTACAGATATCCATCCTACATGCCAATTCTTCAGCGGGCAATTGAGCTATGGTACCATGATCCAGCCTGCACTACACCTGTGCTCAAGCTGATGGCTGAATTAGTTCATAACAGGTAAGCAGGAAGAAGATTTTCAAAGGACACAACTGCCCTTTTATCAGAGAATTCTTTTTTTTTTTTTTTTTTTTAACTTTTTTATTTATTTATGATAGTCACAGAGAGAGAGAGAGAGGCAGAGACACAGGCAGAGGGAGAAGCAGGCTCCATGCACTGGGAGCCCGACGTGGGATTCGATCCCGGGTCTCCAGGATCGTGCCCCGGGCCAAAGGCAGGCGCCAAACCGCTGCGCCACCCAGGGATCCCATCAGAGAATTCTGGGAGAATAGATTTTATCTCATGTTTGGGCAGATTGTAGAAGATAATAAGACTCACTGCTATCAGAATTTGAAAAACATCTCTAAAAGTTAATGTGTATATATTTTTGTTTGTTTGAGAGAAGGGTGTCCCAGCCACACAAAGCCATAGCTGCTCGTAGGAAATAAGTGACTCTGGAAAGTCACAAGATAACTCATCCTTACAAGAGGTGAATCTGGCAACCAATATTCTGATTTCCGCACCCATATATAAAAGTTAACATTTAGTACTGGTGTCATATACACTACATTTCAAAGTTCACATTTCAGAGAGACAAGAGTGATGCCAGATTCATTAGAATACCCCATTTTAAGAAAGGTGTCTATTTGGCAAATTGCAGCTGGATGGGTAAAGATTTACTTAGAAAGTAAGACAGGCTTCCCAAAATACTGAATTTTAAATTTGCCCAAGAATTTAGGGATGGAGGAAAAGAAAAATCCATTACCTTGACTTCACTAGAATTTTAGGTGCTTGACATGGCACTCCCTTTAAGACTACCTTACTGAGGAGGTAGGTAATATTCATAGACCCTGTAGTCTCTCTCCTAGGAGGCTCATAGTCAAGAGTTATTTATTTACAAAATAGATATTTGAGAGCATCTACTCTGCCAGCCACTTATCTAGCTGTTGTGCCAGACAAAACCTCTCCCCTCTTAGATGTTACATTTTGGAAAGACAAATAGTAAAACGAGTATGGAAAAATCATTTCAGATAGTGGTAAGTGCTATGCAAAAGTTAATAACAGGAATTGAAGGAGGGTCAGAGAACTGACCTCTCAGAAAAGGTGATGTTTAAGCCAGGATCTGAATGACAAGAAAGATTCTAGTAGCCCTACAAAAATAAGGTGAAAGAGCATCCTAAACAGTGAAAACAACTGCAAAAGTCCTAAGATGGGATGAGCTCACTGGGACTTGAGACAGAAAAATGGCACTTGTTGGAGCATGGTGAATGAGGGAGGCCAGAGTAGGAGGAGTCAAACAGGTGGGCAGAGGCCCAGCCCTGGAGACACTTAGTACAGCAGTAACGAGGAAAGTGCGTGCATTCTCATTATAGCGGGAAGCTGCTGAAGTATTTTAAGCACAGGATTAAAATGACCTCGTTTACATTACTTAAAGGTATACCCGTACTATCTAAAGAATGAGACCATAGAGGGGCAAGAGTGGATGCAGAAGAACCATATAGGAAGTGGATAGATTCGGGGCATGTTGTAGAGCTAGACCTTGATGGATCCAGGATGGGGAGGAAAGGAAAGAAGAATCAAGAAAGACTCCTGGGTTTGAGGCTTTAACCACTAGAGTCCTTCAGAAGACTATCTAGAAAATCATTAAAAGGTGGTGAAAACCAAAGAGGTTCTCTGGTCAAAGGAACAGTCAGGAACTCAAAACTCAAATTGTTTAAAATGCTTGCCTTATGTACTCTCTTTTGTAGCATTCTCAGTCCCTTCTCCTGGTACCCTCAGGTGCCACTGAACCTGTGAAGGTAAATGTAGGCTGATATCTGAGGGGCCGTGATTTACTACTACCAAGAAATGACTGTCATACAAGCCATAACTTAATCAAATGGAGAATTTTAAGAGAGTAATTTTGTCTACTACCTCACTTTTGTTTCTTTTAAATATTTTTAATTTGAGGAGCAGAACCTGAGTCTGGCATGTCAGTCTTCAAGACAGAAATTTTGTCACTGGTTAAGTATCTTTAACTTCGTTAATCTACATTAGGAATTATGTACATCTTAGTGCAAAAAGAATCACCCAGAGTACTCAGATGAGAGCCTGAAGTACCCTGGTCTTCCAGCAGCATACCTCTGACTTCCTCTGCTTCTGTGTTCTCTGTTCAGGTCTCAGCGACTCCAATTTGATGTCTCTTCCCCCAATGGCATCTTACTCTTCAGAGAAACCAGCAAGATGATAACAATGTATGGTAAGTGCCTTAGAGGAGCATAACCTTGGGAGTGAATTTCAGTGCAGTCACCACACTGTGTGCAGTGTAGGCAAGCTCTGGCACAGCCAGGATAGGCAGCTGGCACTGAGTGCCTTTGAATAAGAGGGTTGAGTTGGTGACATAAACTATCAGTTACAATGTGGTTGAATAAATGTATATATCACATATCTGTCTACTCAGGCAATCGCATCCTGACACTAGGAGAGGTCCCAAAGGATCAGGTCTATGCACTGAAGCTCAAGGGCATCTCCATCTGCTTCTCCATGCTGAAGGCTGCCCTCAGTGGGAGTTACGTCAATTTTGGAGTCTTCCGTCTCTATGGAGATGATGCGCTGGACAATGCTCTACAGACCTTCATCAAGCTGCTCCTCTCTATTCCCCACAGTGACCTCCTGGTAAGTCTTTAGCTTCATCGACAGGATCCGAGCCCCTCATCACAATCAGATGTTTTTGTTTTGGGGTTTTGTTTTTTTGTTATTTTGCCTGACGCTATGATTGAATGTTTCTCTGGGAAACTATAAGCTAGCTCCAGCTAGTTCTTTTGTCTTCCCATCTGAAAGGCACTCAGCTATTTTATTTAGGATCTTGCTCTCCGTGTTGGAGCACCTGGGTGGCATAATCACTTGAGCATCTGACTCTTGGTTTTGGCTTGGACCCTGATCTCAGGGTCGTGAGTCAAGCCACATCGGGTTTTATGCTTAGTGGAGAGTCTGCTTGAGATTCTCTCTCCTTTCCCTCTGCCCCTCCAGTTCATGCTCACTTGCTCTCTCTCTAAAATCATCAATCCTAAAAAAAAAAAAAAAAAAAAAAAAAAAGATCTTGCTCTCTGAATATTTAGGTGAACAGTGCCTCAGCTTTTATCCTCCTCTTCTCCCACAGGACTACCCCAAGCTCAGCCAGTCTTACTATTCACTACTGGAAGTCCTGACCCAGGACCACATGAACTTTATTGCAAGTCTGGAACCTCATGTCATCATGTATATTCTCTCTTCCATTTCTGAAGGACTTACTGCACTTGGTGAGCACCTAGATTGGTTGCTTTTTACCACTTCACAGAAAGGGAGAATTTTGCCCCCATGTCCAAAAGGGTTACCACTTTGGGGTATATGTATGACCCATGGATACATTCTCATCCATAAAAATTTAGCCACCCTATCCTAAGGACCAAGCACTCTGCTAGGCACTAAGGATATAGTAATTAATAACCACCCTATCCTTTCAGAGCTTTTTATCTGCTAGATGAAACAGACATGTAGATAAGTGCCTATTTACTGCACTTACCTACTTATGCACTACAGTAGGGATGCAGAGGGTGTCCTGTGAGAGCTGTTGGGAAGAATACCTAAACTCCTGGTTTTGAGGAGGTGGGGTCAAACAAGGCTGGCCAAAGGCATTGATATCAAAGTATAGGCCAAAAAGCTGAACGGGTTAGCAGGTTAGTGAAGAGGCTTCCTAGCAGCAGAGCAGCAAGTACTAGCACCTGCGGGCAGGAGTCGGGAAATCCAGGTGGCTGGCACACTGGTGCGGAGGAGCAGGGGAGAGAGGTGGATGGGGCAAATCTGGAGATCACACAGGGGCCCTCAAGCCCTATTAGAATATTGGATTCTTACCTGAGGATAGTGGAAGGAGGCTATGGAATGTGCTCACACAGCTCCACAAGTTTTCATCCTCCTCCATGTGGTTCCTGTCAACTCCTTTGTTTCTGGGCTGCCTTCAAGGAGTCTTAGTAGGTATGCATGTGTTCAGAGAATAAAAACCATTTTTTTATGTTAGGCTAAACCAAACCTAAATAGGAAGATTAAGTCAACTGTAAAATATCACAATGTATTGCAAGTGCACATAGAACGACTTTGGATTGCCTGCTGTGGTGGGTTACACCTCCACGCCCCTCCTTTGACAGGCATTTACTTCCAGCAGGGTGCAGAGCCATTCCTAGGACAGTCCAGCCAAGGTATCCGACATTGCTTTGGAAAGCTGTTTGATAGCTTCTTGAAAATGGAGGGACATCTGCACAAACAGAAACGGAATGGTTGACTCTTTAATGGTTTATCCCTTAGTCCTCTGGCCTGTGCCTTACCTTGTCAGAGTTCTGTCCACAAGTCAGGCTGCAGTGTCCCCTTCGGTAAAATGCAGAGAGGAGTCTGCAGCTCCCTGTGTGCCCTCCACGCTCCCCGCAAAGTGCTTCGATGATAAGGAATACGGTATCTCTAACAAATTGCAAATGTTGTTAGGCAGTAGGAAGCTAGGTTTAATGACCTTCCTCCAGTAACTCAGACTTCTTGGATTCCCATCACAGCTTGTCCAGTTATTAGCAGTGTGATCTGGAGGCAAATCACATAACCTCTCCAAACTTTGGTTTATTCATTTGTAAAATGGAACACCTACCTCCTGGAATTCTCAGGAGGATAAATTGGAGATAATACCTGAAAAATCCTTAACACAATATTTGGCACAGTAGAAATACTTGCTGGTTGTAAATTATTTGTCATTTTTTATGAAGCAGAAGACCTATATCCATATCACATTGAGTCAGTAATGTCGATACTACTAATTTATATTGTCTATTACCACATGGTCACTTTCAAGCTTAGAATTGGACCTTGCTATATGATGGTGAGAGGTCAACAGGAAGCACCCAAGCACAGGGTGACTGAACTGGGACAGTCCCCAGGCTGCTGGGGTACCTCTTCCTCTAAAGGATCTCAGCTGAGGGCAGTCCCTTAGTTGCCCAGTCGCCATCAGCCATTCCATCCCTGCTCTAATCCACCCCTGCCCCTCATTCTTTTAGACACCATGGTATGCACAGGCTGCTGCTCCTGCCTGGACCACATCGTGACATACCTCTTTAAGCAACTGTCACGGAGCACCAAGAAGAGGACGACACCCCTAAACCAGGAGAGTGACCGTTTTCTGCATATCATGCAGCAGCATCCAGAGATGATCCAGCAGGTAAGGAACATGAGCATTGGGAGGTGATGTAGGGTGTCTTGCATTGAAGAACCTCTCAGAGAGGAGAAGCCAAGCAAAATGAGGAGTCTAACATCTCACCAGCCCAATGCTGCTGAAGTGAAATTTATGCCTTAAAATTGCCATGGATTTTGAGTTTGGTGAGTAATTATCAGATATTTAAAACCTGAAGAAGGATGGACAGCCCAGGTGGCTCAGTGGTTTAGCACCGCATTCAGCCCAGGGCGTGATCCTGGAGTTCCAGGATCAAGTCCCACGTTGGGCTCCCTGCATGGAGCCTGCTTCTCCCTCTGCCTGTGTCTCTCTCTGTCTCTGTGTTTCTCATGAATAAATAAATATTTTTTAAAAATGAAAAAAGAAAAAAAACCTGAAGAAGGAAAAAAAAGTTCTTAATTGTTTTTCCAAGTATCATACGAGCCTCTACGCCTTGGACCCATCCTCCTACAACGACTGTGTTCACCCATTGCTGTAAAGTTTGTACTCCCATTTACAAAATGGGAACAAGAATGCAGGATAAGGGGCACCTGGGTGGCTCAGTGGTTGAGCATCTGCCTTTGGGCTCAGAGTGTGATCGCGGGTCCTGGGATCAAGTCTTACATTGGGCTCCCCACGGGGAGCCTGCTTCTCCCTCTGCCTATGTCTCTGCCTCACTGTGTATGTCCCATAAATAAGTAAATAAGTATTTTTTAAAATGGGGGTGGGGAACGCCTGGGTAGCTCAGCGGCTAAGATCTGCCTTTGGCTCAGGGCATGATCCTGGAGTCCCAGGATCGAGTCCCACATAGGGCTCCCTGCCCGATGGAGCTTGGTTCTCCCTCTGCCTGTGTCTCTGCCTCTTTCTCTGTCTCTCATGAATAAATAAATAATTTTTTTAGAATAAAAAAGAATAAATAATTCATTTTTTTAAAAGAATGCAGGATAAAAGGAAATAACTGACCACACAGAGATCAAACCATATGTTTGCCATTTGTATGAAGCATCTTTCCAGAAGTAAGATTTGCAAAAATATACTAGATAAAAATCAATAAGGAAATGGGATCAATGGAATTATTTAGCTTTTAGCTATTAATTTTAACCAATCTCATCTTTGTTTTGTTCTCTAAAGAAACCGTGAAATAATTCATATTTGCATCATATCCTCAGAATGTTATAAAACTGTCTCCTCAAACAAGTACCTGGGAGCTGTAGTGTAAATTGATTTTGCCTACTGTAATCATTGTTTGACCCATCCCATTCCCCACAAAAATCAGGGTGAACTTGGAAGGTCCATTTTTAAAGGAATTATCAAACCAGTTTAAAGAATAGGACAGGAAATATGGTAGAAAATTTACCTTGTAATAGAGGATTAAAATAAAGCTTCATAAACTATTTGCCTGGCTTATCCTAGACAGAAGAGGCCTTCAACCCAACAGACTCTTCATTTAGAATCTATAATTCTGTCTTGGGTAGCTACACACTAGATCACTGCCTCAGATTCTCCATTTCCAGATGCTGTCAACGGTGCTGAACATCATCATCTTTGAAGACTGTAGGAACCAGTGGTCTATGTCTCGGCCCCTACTTGGCTTGATACTACTTAATGAAAAGGTAAGAGAGCTAGCCCCTGGTGCCCAGAGCCAGAAGCATGGATAGACACGCGTTTGGCTGTCATTTTCCAAGGCACTGTAAGAAACATTATAGGAACACCCCACAATGGTGAAGCAGAGAGAAAACAGCCCACTTTCTGAGCATGCACTGTTCATTTTTCAACAGCACATAATCAGTGAACTGTTAGAAGTCAGCATGTGTGGCAATTCAGACAAAGGATGAGGAAGTGTTATTAGGAGAGAATATACAGGGGCAGCCCGGGTGGCTCAGCGGTTTAGCACCGCCTTTAGCCCAGGGTGTGATCTTGGAGACCCAGGATCGAGTCCCACATCAGGCTCCCTCCATGGAGCCTGCTTCTCCCTCTCCCTGTGTCTGTCTGTCTCTCTCTCTTTTCTGTGTCTCTCATGAATAAATAAAATCTTTAAAAAAAAAAAAAAAAATATATATATATATATATATATATATATATATATATATATATACACACACCTAGAGGGCAGACCACCTATGACCTAAATTCTAGTTCCAGCTCTACCACAAACAAACATAAGGAAGTCTAGAGGTTTCTATAAAAAGAACCTGGATCAGGGCACCTAGCAGGCTTGGCTGGTAGAGCATGTGACTTTTGATCTCACAGTCAGTTGTAGGTTCAAGCCCCACTTAGGGTGTAGAAATCACTTGAAAAATAAAATCCTAAAAAAGAAAAAAAAAGAAGAACCTAGATCAGATGACCCTTAGAGTATTTACACTTAAAACTCTTGATTTTCAAGTAAGATAAGGTACATTATCTTGCACATCCTTACCTGATTCAAAAAAGGTACCCCATTTGGTAGATAATTCTGTGTCTTAGAGAAGAACATCCTTTCAGCCCTGCAGATGAGGGAGAGCTAATCCCCATCTCCTCTCCTTACCATGTCTCACTCTGCCCTGCAGTATTTTTCTGACCTAAGGAACAGTATCGTGAACAGCCAGCCACCAGAGAAGCAGCAGGCTATGCATCTGTGTTTCGAAAACCTGATGGAAGGCATCGAGCGAAATCTTCTTACGAAAAACAGAGACAGGTGAGTGTAGAGGGCCCTACCGAGAAATCCTAGGCCATTTCTCAAGTCATCGAAACAGGAGATTCCTTAAGAGTCTTTTAGAGGCCATCTTAGAGCAGTGCTGTCCAGTAGAACAGGCCACATAAGTAACTTTAAATGTTTTAGTAGCCACATTTTAAAAAAGGTAAAAAGAAACAGACAAAATTCATTTTAATACATTGCATTTAATATATGCAGATTATCATGTCAATGTGTGATCCATATTTAAAAATTGAGAATTTTAACATTTCTTTTTTATTGTACTAAGTCTTCAAGATCCTGTGTATTGTACACTTAACAGGGCATCTCAGCTAGGATGCTAAATATTCATTTGAAATACTAAGACTTCATAAAATATACAGTTGACAAAATAGATTCCTATATACACTTAGAAGTTGGCTGTCAACTGAATTGGGTATCAGGCTTTTGTGAATTAATATTTAAATTGTATTTAATTAATTTGAAATTTGGCACTTTAATTTAAAATTAAGGTACAATTGGGGAACTGAATTTTAACCTCATTTTATTTGGCTGAGTTCTTCAACTGCACCGAGCACATTTCTAGTGATCAGTAGCCATGCGCAGCTACCGCACATCCTGGCACTAAGCCCTGAGACCACTTCCTTCTCTTCATGTCCTCACTTTGGGAGGATTACTTCCCACCTCTGTGAGATGCTTTTTGTGTTGTCCTGAGCCGGAGATGGCCCTCAAAGCCCAGATTTGACCAGATCTCTGGGTCTGCCACAAGGTTGTCAGGTAGAAAGGTGTGCACAACTAGCCCAGCTTTCCACTAGGGTCTGAAAGTTGACTAAGGTTAACTGACCTTAGAAGCAAATTCATATATTCTGCCTCTCAGTAGCCACTTCTCTGCCAGAAATATTTTAGGCCGAGACCTCTCCCTCCCACCCTCCTCCCCCAACCTACATGCATCCCCTCTGCAGGTTCACCCAGAACCTGTCGGCATTCCGTCGAGAAGTCAACGACTCGATGAAGAATTCCACTTACGGCGTGAATAGCAATGACATGATGAGCTGACACCTCCTTGGACTCTACCTGTACAGAGCAGCGTCCCTTTGGTCTGGCCCAGAGGGGCAAACAATTACAAGGGAGAGGGCCTGGCTGACCCTGGCTCCCTCCTCCAGGGGTGTGGGGAAACTGGCAAAGTCAACTGGCTACTTCCCCAAGGAATAGGGGTGTGAGTGCACTCACTAGGGGGCAGGGCGCTGCTGGTTCCTGGGGGGTTGGGTGGGAAGGGTGGTGGGAGGAGATAGAGACACAAATGTGTGAGACTCCAGCCCCTCCTCCTGGGGCCACCCCAGGGGGCGGGGGGGCGGGGAACCCCCGGTGTCCTGCCACAACCTGCCTTGTATAAACATGTACATTTTTTCATAACATTTTGAACAAGGTTTATATTGACTCAAGTTTAAAAACAAAAAGTGTGACTGAAAAATTTTTACAGAGTCTAGTGCACCAATGCTGATGTGAGGGGTTATGTATGCGAGTGAGGAAAAAATGTGTATTCTGGTGGCCTGAAGCTTTACTGGACGAGGATGTGTGAACGTGCAGAGATATATTTAGTGACACAGTGTAGAGAGGCAAAAAAAAAAAAAAAAAAAAAAGGTAAAAATTCCAAATGTATATTTTTTCTTATTGCCCTTCCCTTGCCCCCCAAATTATCACTTCCTGTTACTGTATTACCCTTGTTATTAGGAACTCTAAGCCATGCGGAGCACCATCCTTCCCCTTCAACCATAGATGCTGCCCTAGGTCCCTTGACCTCTTGCAGTGACAGACAACTCCAGCTAAAAGTGTTTGGTGTTCTTAGCTTCATCCTTTTTCCCACTTTGCTTATCCTCATCCTCAGACAGATGCCTCTTGCTTTTATAAGTCGGATGTAACTCTATGACTTCGGGTTCTCGGTCTCTGTTAAAGGGAGAGACCGGAGAGAAGGAATTGAGCCAGTTGCTCTCCTGGTGAGCCATTTGGATGAGTCCACCAGAGGCCCAGTTGTGTGGCCAATAACTTTGAGTCTTCCCCAGCCCTTGAGGCAGTGTGTGTGGATGTGTGCGCGTGGATATTTATATATGTACCCTGCACTTGTGAATGTATGAACTGGAGGAAGTTACTACAGTGGAGGGGTTCTTAATAACAAGGTCTGCCTAGCATGAAGTATTTAACAATCTCCCAACCCTTTAAAAATATACATTTTTATAAAATGAAAACCATAATAAATGTTTTGAATATTAAAAAAAATTAACCTACAGAAGAAAATTAATGGAGAAAGCTATTTGCCTTGTACTTTTTCCACAATTGCTGCTGCTAGTTGTACGCATCTCTAGTTCAGCTCTTGCCCATGGGACACTCATCAATTAGGTTTTATCTTTATTTCTCTCCTTTACCCCCCAAAACAAGCCTGTTAATTTTTTTTTTTTCCTTCTCCTCTGGCGACTGTGTGGTGAATCCTTTCTTGCGTGATCAGGTTGCGGATAGACTTGTAAGGGTGTTTGCTGCATACAGTGTAAGCATTGTGACCGCCAATAAACTTCAATGGTTTCTACTGACCCGGCTTCAGCGATCAAGTCTAGTGTGTCTATAGGGCCATGTCTCACTCTAAACACACAAAAAATGTCTGAAACGTGCATTCTTAAAAAAGCCAGTGGATGACCAATGCCTCTCACCCTTGTAAAATTAGCTTCTCATTCAATTAAATTTGACTCAATTTCTTTTAAAAATATGACTGTTTTATTTGAGGCAGATCTATAGATAGATATGCTCCTGTCCACAGCTATAAAGTGAAGCCACTCTACCTCTACTAGCTAATAACATGGCAACCAACAGAGAAGTAATAATCATAGAAAGCCCAGTTTTGTTAATGTTCTTTTAAAAAAAAAAATTTTTTTTTTTTTTTAATTTAAGAGAGAGCGTTGTACAGGGGAGCAGGGGGAAAGGCAGAGGGAGAGGGAGACAAGGAGACTCCCCACTGAGCTCGGAGTGCAGCTCAGGGCTCAATCCTGGGACCCTGAGATCATAACCTGAAGCTGACTGAGTCACCCAGGTGCCCCTTTGTTAATGTTCTGACCTCTGCTCCTCTTATGTGGGCTGGGCTTCATTCCTGAAACCCTGACAAGTTCAAGGATCCGTTTTTTTTTTCCCTGCAGAGGAGTCATTAACACCATAGTTAATGACTATTTCTCGTCCCCATACTTTGTAGTTCCTAGGTATGAGAACTTCATTACCAGGAACATTATATCTGTATCTGTCCCTTAATGTAGATTTATAGCCAATGAATCCCAGGCTCTAGAGCGGTACTTAAAAAAAAAGATTTTCTTATTCACTTTATAGAGTGTAAGTGCGGGGAGAGGCAGAGGACAAGAACCACCCTCCTGTAGACTCCCTGCTGAGCACAGCCCCACACAGGGCTCAGCTAGATCCCGAGACCCACGAGATCATGACCCCAGCTCCACCGATGCTCCACTGACAGACCAGGTGCCACTCTTGTCCACCTTAGCTAGATGTCCTGCTACTTTTGTTTGCTGTTTCAGTGTTTTCTCAGGACTGTCTTGGTCCTAAGTTATTTTGAAGGCAAAAATTTCTATTCTCATAGCTAGAAGGCAAATAGAATTGACTCATCTTAGTCTATCTCTAAGCCTAAGAGAAATATAAAATGGTCAGGCTTCATTAATATGCAAAGCATCCCAGTCACATGCCCCAGTGACCTGGCATTCTAATTCTGTGGTGAATAAGATAAAAAAAAAAAACAGCTTTCCAGGGGATCCCTGGGGCTCAGCGGTTTGGCGTCTGCCTTTGGCCCAGGACAGGATCCTGGAGTCCCGGGATAGAGTCCCACATCGGGCTCCCAGCATGGAGCCTGCTTCTCCCTCTGCCTGTGTCTCTGCCTCTCTCTTTCTCTGTCTCTATGAATAAATACATAAAATCTTAAAAAAAAAAAAAAAAAAAAAAAAACTTTCCCACGGGTACTTGAAGAAGAACCTCCTCTCCCTCAACTATCCCGAGATGCTGCTTGATCAGCAAAGCCCCAGACCCCTCTTTTCCCTTCCACGAAAAGAGCTTCAGAGGTGAGAAACCCACCATATGTGGTGGCCTCCAAAGTGCAGTCTGGTCATGACAAACTGCCGTGGTAAAGTCTTCCACAGCCACAGCAAACTTTTTAAACAGTGAAGCTGTGCCTTTCTTGACAGTGAAAAGAGGGGGCACCCAAAAAATAGCCAAATAGGAAAATTTTTTTCTGGTCAAATTCTCAGCAATTTAACATGATCCATCCTTTAGAAAGCCAGTTATCTTTAAACCTTGGTTTTCCCCCAAGAAGTCATGTGGGGGTTTTATTCAGTTAAAATAGGAGATTAGTTACTGGGCTGTCCTGGGCAGTACGGTCAAGTGTCTTTAGACTTTTCTGACACAAACTGTACCTTCTGTTGACAACACACCTAAAGTGTTTATATACATAAATTGTATTATGTATGTGGTTTTTTTGTTGGCTCTGCCCAAATAAGGGTTATTTATTCTCACTAAAGTATAAATCAGATAGGAAGAATTCGGCCTAGGGTCAAACCTTTACAGTTAGATTTTAAGAAGTAATGACTTTCACCCAACTGTTTATTTTCTAGTAAGAGTGACAGCCTACTAAGAAATAAGAGTTTTATATTATGCAAACATGAACTTACTCTTTTAAGAACTTGTGGGGGTTTTCTTCTCCCAAGTGGAAAAATATTTTAACACTTTGTGAAATTTCAACCAGGTGCAGACACACCTTCCAAAATGTTCGTGGTCATGAGGTAACAGGAATTGAGTGTAGAGGGGACCCCTGGCTGGCTCAGCGGTTTAGTGCCTGCCTTTGGCCCAGGTGTGATCCTGGAGACCCGGGATAGAGTCCCACATCGGGCTCCCTGCATGGAGCCTGCTTCTCCCTCTGCCTGTGCCTCTGCCTCTCTCTCTCTGTGTCTCTCATGAGTAAATAAAATCTTTTTTAAAAATAAAAATAAAAAAGGAATTGGGTGTAGAGAGCCAAAGCACCTCTCGGGATCCTGTTTGCCAGCCCTTGCCCACCCGGGATGTTTGGCTACATCTACGAACACACCTCCGTTGTCTTCTAATGCCGCCACAGTGCCAAATGCCAAAGCAGAACAGGAAAGCAAAGATAATTACAGGGAACTGCAAAAGCCGTAAATCTGATAATAAGGCCTTGAAAAGTGTAAATGGCTATAACTCTCAAAGTCCTACTTCAGATATTTCAAAAAATAAAACTGAAAGGATAAAAGTGAACACACCAACCATAATTAATACATCTGCTAATTAAGTGCCAGGTAATGTCCTAGAACTCTTGCCTCTGTGGCTTGTCTCCTGGGCCCATCACATGCACCTTGTGTTTCTTAGATGCCCTGGAATTCCCTGGTCAGCCGCGTTGGTGTATTTCAGGAGCCGTGGGTCAACTCAACAAACCGGCTGCTAGACAGTGGGACATCCGTCACATGAGCAGACTGGATGGGACCAAGCTTAGGACAGTATCCGCCTTCCCCAGAAAACCCTTCTGGGTTTCAGGGCAGCCTGATGCTGCTGCTCTGTTCACTCACCCAACACTTAGCATCCACTTCAGGACAAATACCTTTTGGATGGTCAGAAACGAAAGGAAACCCAAAAGCAAAAAACCACTGGCAAGGCTAATTCGTTCCCAGTGTTCGGCACAAGATCCTTCGACGGTACGGACCACTCGCACCTACACGGGCGCCACGCGCTGGTGCCGGCAGCCTCCCGGCGGGCACCCTCCCATCGGGCACCCTCCCGGACCGCAGGCCCGAGGACCACGCGCCGGGCCCCTGCAGAGGCCGAGGGGCCGCTGTGCCGCCGGCTGCGGAAGGGGGGCGGCCTCGGCGGTATTCTCGGGGCCCGAGGACCCGCGCTCCGCTCCCGCGAAGGGAAGGCCACCTCTGGAGGCGGAGGAGGAGGCGGAGGCGGGTCGAGTCGAAGGGCAATGAGCGCGCAGACACGCCTCAGGGGCCGCGGGCCAGCACCGCTGCGGCGCCCCGCCCGCCCGCCCGCCCGCCCCTCGGGCCCCGCTCCAAGCCCTCTGCCCGCCTCCCCCCGCGGCCTCCGCAGGCTCGTCCCGGGCGCGCCTCCTCGCCCTCGCGTCCCCGCAACCGAAACGTGCCCCTTGCGGGCCGGGACCTCGTGGAAGGACTGCGGCGAAGGCCCAACACAGCCCCCCCGCCCCGCCCCGGTGCCTGCTGTGGGGGAGCGGACGCAATCGTCGCCATAAGCCTCTACTGAAAGGAAACGAGCAGAAGCCGCGGACTCCAGCCCGTTGGCCTCGCAAGGGAAAAGGTTAAGAGTTCACCCCCGCCCCGCGCGTCTGCCCCGGAAGAGGTCCCGCGCGCTCCTTCCGGCCCCGGCGCGTCTGCGCACAGAGGCCCTCTCGGCGCCGGCGATCGCCCCGCCCCGCCCCGCCCCGCCCCGCGGTCCTGCGCAAGCGCTGTCGTGAGTGCCGGCGGTGCGGGCGGGGCGCTGCGGTCTCGCGCGTCCTTCTCGGGGAGGGCGGAGCTGGCCCCTGCGGCCCCAGGACCCCGGCCCAGCCTGCCCGGTGCAGGCTCGCGTTCCCGCGGACCCGCGGCCTCGGTCCCCGGCTGGGAAGGACTCCGGGGGAGGCAGACCTCTGCGGGGACGGTGGCTGGCGGCGCGGTTTGCTCCGGGAGTGCGGAGGGGGCCCGGGCCGCGCGGAAACCCGGGGCGTGAGGCTCCCAGGCCTGCCGACGAGTCCGGTTGGGGGGTGGGGCGCGGGAGGCCGAGCGTCGGTGCTCAGGGCCTCGGGGTCCCGAGGCTGCGAGGCTGCGAGGCTGCGCTGCGGAGCAGGCCCGAGCCCCGCCTGTCGCACCTGCCCGCCGGCGGGTCTGTTGCGCAGGCGTCGATCAGGGATGGGGGCGTTGGGGGGGGCCGGGGCCGGGGCCAGCCGACCTGGTGGCCGTGGGCGGGTGAGCCGCAGAGGATCGGGGGTTCCGGTGGGAGGGCGGCCGCGGGGAGGGTCCGCCGACTCCGGGCGCCTGGACAAGACCCCAGAAAACGGGGGGCACACGCCCCAGTCATTCTCTAGGACGTACCAGACAAAGCCACTTAGGAAACAACAGGGGCGCGCGGGGGCTCGGCGGGTGAGCGCCGCCTGCAGCCCGGGGTGTGGTCCTGGAGGCCCCGGATCGGATCGAGTCCCGCGTCCGGCTCCCTGCGCGGAGCCTGCTGCTCCCTCTGCCTGTGTCTCCGCCTCTCTCTCTCTCTCTCTCTCTGTGTCTCATGAATAAATAAAATCTTAAAAAAAAAAAAAAAAAAAAAAACAACTTAAGACTAATATCCCTCATAAACGCAAAAAAAAAATCTTAAAATATAAGCGAATTAGATCCAGGAATATATGAGAAGGATAATATATCATGACCAAGTGGGAATGATCCTAGGAATGCAAGGTTGGCTTAGGACATTCAGAAAAACGAATAAATGTAATTAGCCATGTAAATAAAATGAGAGAGAAAAGGCTGATCAAGTCAGTAGATTAAAAAAAAAACCATAGGACAACATTTAATAAGCATAAAAATTCTCAGCAAATTAGGACTAGGAGGAAACCTCCTTTACCTATTAAAAGACATCTAAGAAAAACCTAATCACCAACAGAAGTAATGGTGAAAGACTGAATGTTTCCCCGAAGATCAAGAAGAAAGAAAGGGTACCTGCTTTACCACTTCTATTTAACATTGTACTTCAGGTCCTAATGAGAGCACATAGGCACTTAACTAATTAATGGCACAAATCAAAAAGAAAGAAATGAAACTAGTCACAGATGTCACAGTTTGGGGATCGGAAAGCTACTAGAACTATTTGAATTTAGCAAAATCACAGAATACAAGGTCAGTGTACAAACACCAACTTTATTTCTATATCCTAAGAATAAGCTATTAGAAGATGAAATTTCAAGGGCACCTGGGTGGCTCAGTGGTTGCGTGTCTGCGGTGGGCTCAGGGTGTGATCCCAGGGTCCCAGGATGAAGTCCTGCATCGGGCTCCCTGCAGGGAGCCTGTTTCTCCCTCTGCCTATGCCTCTGCCTCTGTGTGTGTGTCTCTCATGAATAAATAAAATCTTTTTAAAAAATGATGAAATTTCAAAATACGTATTATTTGTTCTAGCATCCAAAAACATGAAATACATAGGAATAAATTTAACAAGATATATGACTAACTTGTACACTAAAATCTTTAAAGCACTGCAAAGGACAATCTAAACAAATGGAAAGATCGTAACATGGTCATTGTTTGGATGACTCAAAATTGTGATGTCTTTCTCCTCAAATTGAACTATGCATTCAACAAGATCCCAATAAAAATGCCAGAAAGTTTCTTCATAGAAACTGTCAAGCTGATCCTAAAATTTATTTGAAAATCCAAAAAATTGGGGCACCTGGGTGGCTCAGTGGTTAAGTGTCTGCCTTTGACTCAGGTCATGATCCCAGGTCCTGGGATTGAGTCCTGCATTCGGCTCCACATGGAGCCTGCTTCTCCCTCTGCCTACGTCTCTGCCTCTTGGAAAGGAAAGGAAAGGAAAGGAAAAAGGAAAGGAAAGGAAAGGAAAGGGGAAAGGAGAAAGAAAAGAAAGAGAAAAAAGAAAGGAAAGGAAAGGAAGAAAGAAAGAAAAGAAATGCAAAAAATCTAGAATAGCCAAAACATTTTGAAATAGAAGAACAGAGTTGGAGAGCTCAACTACCTGATTTCAAGGTATACTGTAATGCTACAGTAATCAATACTATAGTGCTGGCACTAGGACAGACAAATCAACGGAAAAGAAAAAAAGTCCAGAAATAGACCAACATGTACATGCTTATTTGATTCTCCACAGAAGTGCCGAGGTATTTCAATAGAAAAAGGGTAGTCTTTACCATAAATGGTGCTAGAGGAACTGAGGATTAACTTGGGAGAAAAAAAGAAACAAACCTAGCCCCTTACCTAATACCACACACAAAAATTAACTTCAAATAGATCACAGATGTAAAAGTAAAAGCTCAAACCACAAGACTTCCAGAGGAAAACTTAGGAGAAAATTTTCACGGCCTTGGGTTAAGCAAAGATGTCAAATGCCAAAGCCATGCCCCATAAAAGGAAAAAAAAAATGATTAGCCTTCATTAAATTTTAAAATTTCTCTCTTCAAAAGATACCACTCGAAAGTGAAAAGATAAGGGGCACCTGGGTGGCTGAGTGGGTTGAGCGTCTGCCTTCAGCTCAGGTCATGATCCCAGGGTCCTGGGATGGAGGCCCAGGTAGGGGCTCCCCGCTCAGTGGGGCCCCTGCTTCTCCCTCTCTCTCGCCCCTCTCCCCTGTCCATGTGCACATGTGCTCTATCTCTCAAATAAAAATCTTTAAAAATAATAAAATAAAAATGAAGAATAGACAAGCCATAGGCAGCAGTAAAAGAATATTTGTAATGCATATACATGACACAACACAGATATCCAAAGTGTATAGAGAATCCCTACAACTTAATAATAACCCAAAATAGCCCAATTTAAAAATGGACAAAGTATTTAAACAGGTATTTTGCAAAAGAAAGTACACAAATAACCAGTAAACACTTGAAAAGCTGGTCAACATTACTTGTCATCAAACACAAACACAGGAGATGTCACTGTATACATGTATATGTCCCCTGGAATGGCTATGATTTAGACAACTGGGGGATCCCTGGGTGGCTCAGCGGTTTAGTGCCTGCCTTCAGCCCAGAGCATAATCCTAGAGTCACGGAATTGAGACCCGCATCGGGCTCCCTGCGTGGAGCCTGCTTCTCCCTCTGCCTGTGTCTCTGCCTCTCTCTCTTTCTCTCTGTGTCTCTCATGAATAAATAAATAAAATCTTTAAAAAGGAAAAAAAGAAGACTGACAATGCCAAGTGTTGATGAAGATGTATGGCAACTGGAATTTTCATTCACTGCTGGCAGAAATGCAAAATGGCACAGGAATTCAGAAAATAGTTTAACAGTTTCACATAAAGTTTAATATATCCAGCAGTTCTGCTCCTAGGTATTTATCAACGAAAAACTAAAACATATGTCCAAGCAAAGACTTGCTCTCTAATGTTCACAGCATTTTTATTCATAATATGTGTCTAAAACTGAAAACTACCCCAAATATCCATCAACGGGTGTATCGATCAGAGATGTATCCTAAGGAATTGGCTTCATGCAGTTATGAGGACTAGCTACAAGTCTGAAATCTGCAGGACAGGTCATCAGAAAAAGCAAACTGGAAGCTCTCTGGCAGGAGCTGAAGCTGCAGTCCACAAGCAGAACTTTTACAGGGAAACCTCAGTTCTGTCCTTAGAGGCCTACAACTGATTGGACCAAGCCCACCCACATTACTAAGAGTAATCTTTATATAAAGGCAGCTAGCTGGAGGGACGCCTGGGTGACTCAGCGGTTGAGCATCTGCCTTTGGCTCAGGGTGTGATATCTGGGTCCCCAGATCGAGCCCCACATCGGGCTCCCAGCAGAGACCCTTCTTCTTCCTCTGCCTGTGTCTCTGCCTCTCTGTGTGTGTCTTTCATGAATAAATAAAAATCTTAAAAAGAAAAAGGCAGCTGGTTGTAGGTGTCAATCACCTCTACAAAATGCCTTCATAGCCACATCATCATCAGTGTTTGACTGGATAAGTGGCTATGATAGCCTAGCCAAGGTGACACATGAAACTGACCAGCAGTTACTGGGTATACAAACTGTGGAATACTACTCCACAAGAAACACAAACTACTGACAGAAGTAACAGTATGGAAAAATAAGTCTCAAACAGTTTTGTACAACAAATAGGGCAGACGAAAAGACCCTGCAGGATTCTACTTATATGAAATTCTAGAACAGTCGATAATGATCCACAGTGTCAGAAAACAGGTGTTTGCCTGATGTCAATTAGGCATTAAGGTGAGGATATTGACTGCAAAGGGAAACAAAATTTAGGAGAGAGGTGGAAATTACAACTGGACTGTGGTGGTGGCTACGCAGGTATATACATTTGTAAAATTTTATCAAATGATGCATTTTTTAAGATTTTTTTGAAGACTTTATTCATTTATACATGAGAGGCAGAGAGAGAGAGAGAGAAGCAGGCTCCATGCAGGGAGCCGGATGTGGGACCCAGTCCCAAGACCCTGGGGTCACAGCCTGAGCTGAAGGCAGACACTCAACCACTGAGCCATCCAGGCATCTCTAAGATTTTATTTTTATTTTAGATTTTTTTATTTATTTACTCATGAGAGACACAGAAGGAGAGGCAGAGACACAGGCAGAGGGAGAAGCAGTCTTCCCCAGGGGAGCCCGATGGGGGACTCTATCCTGCAACTCTGGGGTCCCATACTGAGCTGAAGGCAGAGGCTCAACCACTTAACCATCCACGCATTCCAAGATTTTATTTTTATAAGTAATCTCTACACCCAATGTGGGGTTTGAAACTACAGCCCTGAGATCAAGAGTCACTTGCTCCACTGACTGAGCCAGCCAGGCACCCCAAATTATACATTTTTTAAAAGATTTTATTTATTCATGAGAGACACAGAGAGAGGCAGAGACACAGAGGGAGAAGCAGGCTCTCTGTGGGGAGCCTGATGCAGGACTCGATCCCAGGACCCTGGAATCATGACCTGAGCAGAAGAAGACAGATGCTCAACCACTGAGCCCCCCCTCCCAGGTGCCCCAAAGTATACACTTTAAACGAATGCATTTTGTATATAAATTATTTCTCAATAAAGTTGATGTGTTAAAAAGGGGAGGAGGAGCTGATTCCTGCACAGCAGAAGCTCCAGTCAAGGTTCCAGAGACATATTTCTAGTTCCTATAGCACCATTTTGGGCAAAGACTATCATTTCCTTTTTTTTTTTTTTTAAGATTTATTTATTTATTTATGAGAGAGAGAGAGAGGCAGAGACACAGGCAGAGGGAGAAGCAGGCTCCATGCAGGGAGCCCAATGTGGGACTTGATCTCGGGTCTTCAGGATCACACCCTGGGCGGAAGCCGGTGCTAAATCGCTGAGCCACCCGGGCTGCCCAAGACTATCATTTCCTTATTGAAAAGCATTGAGCGCTATATGTAGGTGCGAAGTTTCCTGGATGGGAGTGAAGGATGCAAGTGCAATGAGATCAACTATGCTTCATTTAAAGGAAAGAAGGAGGGAAAGAGGAAGGAAGGAAGGAAGGAAGGAAGGAAGGGAGGGAGGGAGGGATTAGAACTGAATCAGAGAGATCCCTGTTTTCTTCTGACTCGCAGAGATGTCACAGGAGGGAGACAGGGGGGATGTGGTCAGATGAAAACCCCCTCACCCTCACCCCCCCACCCCCCGCAAACATTTAATGCTCCGCTGTGCCCTGTGAGCTGCCCTTCAAGGGTGTCGGGTGGGGTATTCCTCACCCGCTGCCACGGCGGCCTCTGCTGACCAAACGCATTCGCCCTCTTGCTGGCCCCGGGAGAAACCCTCCTCCGGGAACAGGGCTCTTCCTCTCTGGGGACCGTGACCCTGGGGGTCCGGGCCTCCCGGCCTTGGAAAAGGCCCCCACCTAGGGGGGAGGGAGAGGGCAGGCCACCCACGCCGGGCAGCCTCACCCATCAGGCCTCGGCGAGTCCCCAGGGGCCGCGAACGAGGCGCTCGCAGCCGGGGCCTGGGGCAGCAGCAGCACCTTCACCTGCGAACCCGTTAGAAATGCGAAGCTCCCTGGGCGGCCCCAGCCCGCCGTGCCGAGCCCCGCGCAGGTGGGAGGGGCGGAGCTTCAGCGGCCGCAGGTGCGCGGGGCAGCCGGCGGGAAGGGCTGGGGAGCAGACTGCGGCAGGAGGGCCCCTCCTTTAAGGCTGGGGAGGCGCCCCTGCCGCGCCCCGCGGGCCTCCTGACAGCCGACCCGACGCGGCCCCTTTCCAGCCCCGGCGACCTCGGCGCCCAGCGCCCCGCCTCCCGCAGGCCGGGGGCTCGGGATCGGGGGGGAGGGATGCGGGGCGAGCGGGGCTGGGGGCCCGGCTCTGCTCACCGCGGACGCCCCTCCCGCACAGCCGCCGCGCCCCCCGCGCCCCGCGCGCCCCCCGCGCCCCCCGCGCCCCGCGCCATGAACCTCAGCAGCAGCAGCAGCGCTGCCGAGAAGGCGCCCGCAGCCGTGCTCTGGGGTGAGCGAGGGCCCGGCTGCTCCCGAGCCGGGTGGGGGAGCGGGGCGGGGAGCCGGGGAGCCCCCTCCCCCTGAGCCGGCCCCCTCGCTCCTCTCCCTTCTCAGGCTGTGAGCTCAACCAGGAGAAGCGGACCTGGACGGTCAAACCCCAGAAGGAGGGCAAGCAGGACTCGAAGCTGTTGCTCTGTACGGTGGGTGCCGCGCACCCCCCCCCCCCGCCCCCGGGAAGGGCGGCCGCCTGCAGCCCGAGGGGCCTGCACAGCTGCGGGGGGCGGGGGCAGGCGGACTCTCGGGGACCAGACCGCTCCGGTGGTGAGGGGGCCTGTCTTCAACCGCCCTCAGATTTGCTTGGGGGAGAAAGCCAAAGAAGAGATGAACCTGGTGGAAATCCTGCCCCCGGCCAGCCCGGACGACAAACAGGCCAAGCCCATCACCATCGCCTCGCTGCAGGCCTCCGTGCTACCCATGGTGAGCCTCTCCCCGCCGGCTTCGGGAGACTGCCCGCCCTGGGCACCTGCTCAGGCCTCACCCCCGGGGAGCGGATGGGCAGGCCCAGAGAGGGGGTGCAGGCCTCCTGCAGGGGGGCAGCGCTGCCAGAGAGGCCCTGTAGCCCATGACCGAGAGCCCTGGGTTTGGAGGCAGAGAGCCCCACTTCCATCCCAGCCCACCCTTTCCTAGCTGCGTGACCTTGGGCAGGTCCACCGCTCTTCAGAATCACCTTTTTTTTTTTAAAGTTTTTGATGCTGCTGAGAGGACACTGTTGATGACTTCCATACTGATTGTCCATCCAGAAACTCTCTTATTTCTAATAATTTATCATGAGTTCTCTTTGCAAATCATCATTGTTAATGGCATTTTTGTGTGTCTTTTTTAATCTGACTATGCTGCCTAGGGTCTCCAGTATAATATCGGGTAAGATTATAACGGTAAATGTCCTTGTTTCATTCTTGGTGTGTGTATGTGTGTGTGTGTGTGTGTGTGTATACACACATATATATCGTGTGTATATATATATCTTGATATATATATCATGTATATTTTTATAGCTTATTTATTTGAGAGTGTGTGTGAGCATGGTGGGGAGGGGCAGAGGGAGAGGAAGAAAAAATCTTAAGCAGACTTGGAGCTGGTGCAGGGCTGACCCTGAGATCATGACCTGAGCTGAAACCAAAAGTCTGCTGCCTAACTGAGCCACGCAGGTGCCACTCTATGTATATTTTGAAAGGAATGCTTCTAATGTTTCTCCACCATGTTTCTCCACATGTTTGGTAAGCCTAGTCCTGCTCTGCCTTTTAAAACTGGGATTTCTTCATTTTAATCGTAAATGGTTATCAAATGCTTTTCTATTCAGGTCACCATAAGCTCTTTTTTCTTTAACCTGTTAATGTGGTAAGTTATATTAATAGAATACTATTCAACCAACTTTGCATTCCTGACAAACACTACTTGATCATACTATAAATTTCTACATTTGCTTTGCTAATATATTAAAACTTATATTTAAAAAAAAACCTTATATACTCAGGAGTTTATAGGCCAACCACACTTATCTTATTTGAGTGTCAAGCGATACTAGCCTCTCGAACTAGGGGATGTAGTGTTCTCTCCTTCTATGTGGTGGAACAGTGAATGTGAGACCAATGTCCTCTGTCCCTAATCCGGGAGGTTTATCTGTAAAACTGCCCTCAAACCCTTTTTTCCCTTCTATCTATGAGATTTCCCTAGACCATTCCTTGCCAGGGTTTTAAAGACCATTTATGCAAATGAACACTCTGGTATTTATTTCTGCCACTCTCTTTCATGCTCCAAATCCTCTGTCCAACTCAATATATTTAATAGCTATCTAGGAGAGAACCCATACTTAACAAATCTAAATCCAAACTCTTGATTGTTATCTATAATCTCTTCCCCCACCCCCAAACCTGATCCTCTCCCAGGATATAATTGCTCTTCCAGTTAATCAGGACAAAAACTTCCTTCTCAAACACTGCATATCACCAGCAAATCCTGTTGGCTCTACCTTGAGAGTATACACCAGTCTGACCACCTCTCACCACCTCCCTTCTATACCCTGGTCTGGATGACCATTACCTCTTGCTCAATTTTATTGCAGGGCCTCCTATCTGGTCTACCTACCTCAACCCTTGGTTCCTTATAGTCTGTCTATTCCAGGGTTCGACAAACTGCAGGATTAAACCCAGCCCAATGCCTATTTTTGTAAATAAAGTATTATTGAAACACAGCCACACTCTTATGCCTGCTATTTTCCCTTGGTAACAGCAGAACTGAGTCATCTCCACAGAGACCGTATGGTTCATAAGCCTTAAATATGTATCAAATACAGAAAAAATTTCCCCAACCCCTGGTCTATTCTATGCACAGCTGCCAGAAGGATCCCTGTATTGTTTATTGTTTTGTTTTGTTTTTTAGCATTTAAGTGATCTCTACACCCAATGTGGGGCTCAAACTAAGACCTCAAGATCAAGAGTTATATATTCTTCGGACTGAACCGGCCAGGTACCCCTAGAAGGATCCTTTTAAAAGTCAGACCATGTTGCTTCTCTGCTAGAACAGTTAGGTCAGTGGTTTCCCATTTCACTTAGGATGAAATCCAAGATCATTTATGTTCTAGCCCGCAAAAACCTCTCTCAATTCCAACCTCTGCTACTCTCTGCTCCCTAACCCTATTCAAACCACGCTGGCTTCCTTGCCTGTGCCTTGGAAATTCCAAACATACCCCCTCCTAGGAGTCTTGCATTTACTGTTCCCGTGCTAAGGACACACTTGCCTCCCACTTCAGTTCAACTTTATTCATATGTCCTCTCACTGAAGAAGTCTTCCCTGACTACAGACAGCACCCCCTCTTCCTATCCTTCCATAATCACTTTTCCTCCCCATGGGACCCGTCACTGGCTCAGTCTTCATATGTGCCTTGTCTTTCTCCCCAGCCAGGATATAAACTCTAAGACAGCAAAGACCGCCTATTTATTTATTGCTTTTGCCACACTACCTATGTAATAGTGTCTGGTATATTGGAGAAACTCAACATACAATTAGTGAATACAGAAGTGAACAAACCATATGTGACTGGTTTGATTTTATTTTTTATTTTTTGGTTTGATTTTAAACTATCGTCATTTCATAGTTTTAGGTCTCAATGTTTCCCTTTCTTTGAGTCAGTTCTTGGATCTGCTCTTTTGAGGTATAATTTATATATAATAAGATTCACCAATGCTAAGTATACCCCCTGATGCATTTGACAGATGTATGTAATTGTGTAGCTGCCATGACAATCAAGGTAGAGAAAATTTCCATTCCCCCCCCCAAAAAAATTTCCTTATGCCTCTTTGCAGTCAGCCCTTTCCCCCTTCCACTGTCTCTGGCAACCAATGATCTACTACTTTCTGTCTCTATAGTTTCTAGAATTTCATTTCAACGGAATCACACAATGCGTAGTCTCTCGTACCCAGCTTTTTTCACTTAGCGTAACGCTTTTGAACTTCATCCATGCTGTTGGTGAAAGAATCACATGCTCCTTTTTTATATCTGAGTGATAATCTGTTCTACAGATACATATATACGTCGAGATTTATTCATTCACTTGTTAATGGATATTTGGGTAGTTTCTAGTTTTATACTACCATGAATAAAGACTGCTATGAGCATTTGAGTGTATTTGTAACCACATATGTATGTTTTCATTCCTCTGAAATTGAGTTAATTTCATTCCTCTGAATTGAGTAAATACCTAGCAGTAGAATTACAGGATCATACAGTCAGCCTATATTAAACTTTATTCCGCCTTCCCATCCTCTTGCATATGTTCGACTTTATACAAAACTGCCAAGCTATTTTCCAAATTACTATACCATTTTGCATTCCTACCAGCAACGTATGAAAATTCCGGTTGTTTCACATCCTTACCAACACTTTGCATTGTCAGTCTTAATTTTAGCCATTCCTGTGTGTGTGTGTGTGTGTGTGTGTGTGTGTATTGGCATCTCATTGTGGTTATTATTTACATTACTTCTTAGGGGTTTTTTGACTAAAAAAACCCTCTTTTGCAAAAAGCCTGTTTAGATATATTTCTTATTTTAAAATTGAGTTATTCTTATTAAGCTGTGGAAGTTCTTTATATACTTTGGATACAAGTCTTTTATCAAAACTATTTCAGGGGCGGCTGAGTGGCTTAGTCAGTTAAGGATCTGCCTTCAGCTCAGGTCAGGATCTCAGAGTCCTGGGATTGAGCCCCAGGGAGTCGTCTTCTCCCTCTATCCCTTCCCCCACTTGTGCTCTCTTCTCTCTCTCAAATAAAATCTTTAAAAATGTATTTATTTCATATATTTTCTCCTAGTACATGGCTTGCTTTTGCATTTCATAATCATTTTTTTGAGGGCCACAAGTTTTTAATTTTTATGAAGTCTAATTTAACATTTTTTTCCTCTTTTTTTTAAAAGATTTTATTTAGGGACATCTGGGGGGCTCAGTGGTTGAGCGTCTGCCTTTGACTCACGTCATGATCCTGGGGTCCTGGGATCAAGTCCCACATCGGGCTCCCCACAGGGCACATGCTTCTCCCTCTATCTATGTTTCTGCCTCTCTCTCTGTGTCTCTCATGAATAAATAAATAAAATCTTTTCCAAAAAAAAAAAAAAGATTTTAAGAGAGAGAGCGAGTGTGCACGTGTGCAAGTGCATGAGTGGGGAGAGGGAGAAGCAGACTCTACTGAGCAGGGAGCCTGCTGTGGGGCTGGATCCCAGGACCCTGAGATCATGACCTGAGCCAAAGGCAAAGAAAGGCTTAACTGGCTAAGTCACCCAGCCCCTGAAATTTTTTTCTCATATGGTTCGTGTGTGTGTGTGTGTGTGTGTGTGTGTGTGTGTGTGTGTGTGTCCTGAGAAATCATTGCCTAAACTAAGGTCAAAAATGTTTTTTCCTAAATTTTCTTCTAGGAGTACTATTGTTTAACTCTTAGAGTCAATGATCCATTTCTTTCTTTTCTTTCTTTCTTGATTTTATTTATTCATGAGAGACAGAGAGAGGCAGAGACCTAGGCAGAGGGAGAAGCAGGCTCCCCTCTGGGAGCCCAATGTGGGACTTGATCCCAGGACTCCAGGATCACGACCTGAGCCAAGCTCAACCACTGAGCCACCCAGGTGCCCGCAATGATCCATTTCAAGATAATATTTTTTGCCTGATCTAAAGTAAGGATAGAGAAACAAGTTTAGCAAGTCAATATCCAGTGCTTTAGCACCACATTTTTTTTTTTTTTAAAGACTGTCCTTTCACTATACAATTTTGTTGGGATTTTGGTACAAATCAGTTGCCCGCCTATGTATGCATATATTTCTATATTCTGTTCCACTGGTTTACTTTTTGCCTTTACTCTTATAACAGAGTGACTTAATTATTGTAGTTTTATAGTAAGTCTTAAAATTAGTGTGAGTCTTCCAACTTTGTAGTTCTTTTCCAAAATTGTGTTGGCAATGCTAGGTCCTGAGCATTTCCATAGAAATTTCAAAGTAGGTTTTCTTTACAAGTCAGTCTGTTGAGATTTTGAATGAGGTTGTATTGAGTCTATGGACTCCTTTGAGAGGAATTGGCATCTTAGCATTTTTGAGTCACTAATAACTGAACATATGTTTCTCTATTTGTTTATGTCTTTTACTTTTCATTCTAAGGTATGTCTTTAACTTTCCTATTATTTTGTAGATTTCAGGGAACTGGTCATGTACATACTTTGTAAAATCACCCCAACATTTGGGGTGCTATTGAAGACAGCATTAATGCATTTATTGAAAGATAATTCATGTGCCATAAGCTTCACCTGTGAAGGTCGACAATCAGATAGTTTTTAGTAAATTAAGGGTGGTGTAACCATCACAATCTAAGTTTAGAACGTTCTTGTCACCCCAAAAAGTAACCCCATACCTACTAGCAGTCACTCCCTACCCCCTACCCCTGCAGCACTAGGCCACCATTAATCTGTTTTCTGTCCCTCTAGATTGGCCTGTTCTGAGCAGTTCATATAAATGGAATCATAAAACATATGGTCTTTTGTGACTGCTTCTTTCACATAGCATAATGTTTTTAAGATTCATCTATGCTATAGCACACAACAGTACTTTCTTCTTATTGCCAAGTGATATCCATTGTATGAGCCACATTTCATTTATCCACTCAGCAGTTGATGGACATTTGTTTTATTTCTACCTTTTGGCTATTATGAATGCTGTTGTGAACATTCATGCACAAATTTCTGTATAACCTATGTTTTCATTGCTCTTGATCATGTACCTGGGAGTACAATTATTAGGTCACATGGTAGCTTTCCGTATATAACATTTTGAGCAACTGCCAGATTGTTTTCCAAAGCAGTCTCACCATTTTACAATCCTAACAGTGTGTGAGGATTCCGATTTTCCCACATCCTTTAAATACTTGTTATTGTCTGTAATTTTGATTAGTCGTTTTATTGGGTGTGAACTGGCAGTTCAATGTGGTTAATTTTTTTAAAAGATAATTATTTATTTATTTATTTATTTGTTTATTTATTTATTTGAGAGAGAGAGAGAGAGAGAGAGAGAGAGAGCAGGGGGAGGACCAGAGGGAGGACAAGCAGACTCCACCCTGAGCAGGGAGCCTGATGCAGGGCTGGATCCCAGGACCCCAGATCATGACCTGAGCTGAAATCGAGAGTCAAACACTTAACCAACTGCAGCACCCAGGTGCCCCCAATGTGGTTTTGATTTGCTTTGCCTAATGACTCTTTTGATTGGTCATTTGTGTATCTTTTTCAGAGTATTGTCTCCTTAGGGGTTTATTCATTTTTTTTAATTGTGTTTGAGTTTGATATTTTAATATTGGTCTTTAAATCATAGTTTTTTTATATACTCTCCATACAAGCCTCTTATCAGACGATTTACAAATATTTTCTCCCATTTTCTGAGTTGTCTTCTCACTTTCTTGATGATGTCACTTGAAGCACAAAAGTTTTTAATTTTGATATAGTTCTATCTATATGTTTTGTTGCCTCTACTTCTGGTGTTGAATCTAAGAAACTGTCACCTAATCAAGGGTCATGAAAATTTGATTCAATATTTTCTTCGGGGAGTTTTATAGTTTTAATTCTTATCATTAAGTCTCTGGGCCATTTTGAGTTGTTTTTGTATATAGTATAAAGTATACAAATGGTCGGCTGACTGGTTGGCTCAGTTAAGCATCTGACTTCGGCTCAGGTCTTGGTCTCAGGATCCTGGGATCAAGCCCTGGGTTGGGCTCCCTGTTCAGCAGTGAGTCAGTTTCTCCCTCTCCCTCTGCCCCTACCCCTTCCCCTCCAATAGTGCTCACATCGTTGCTTGTTCTCTCTCAAATAAATTTTTTAAACGTTTAAAAATGAATAAATAAAACCTTTTTTTAAAAAAAGGAAGTACCCAAATGACATTTTAAATTTTCATTTTATCATTGTTCAGCAATAGTATAGTTATATAATTGTTTTTTGTCTTATCTGACCTTGCTAAACTTGCATATAAGTCCTAGCAGCTTTTTGTTGATTCTTTAGAATTTGTTATGGATTTATTCATGTCATCTGTAAATAAAGTCAGTTTAACTTCCTGCATTTCTTTTTCTTGCCTTCCCTCACTGATGAGGACTTCGAGTATAATGTTGAATAAAAGTGGTAACAGCAGGTCTATCCTTGCCTTCTTCCAGCCTTTTACCATTAAGACAGATGAAGGATTTTTATAGATGTCCTATATGAGGATGAGGATGTTGCCTTCTAATTCTAATTCCCTGAGCTATTTTATCATGAATGGATGTCAAGTTTTGTCCAAGAATTCTTTTCTACATCTATTGAGGTTATTTTTTTCCTTTACCCTGTTATGTGGCAAATTACATGTATTGATTTTTCAATTTTTATTTATTTTCATTTTAGTTTAGTTTTTTTTTTTTATTTTAAGTATGCTCTATGCCTAACATGGGGCTTGCACTCACAATCTATCGATAAGTAAAAAGATAATACATCATGACCGAATGAGATTTATCCCAAGAAGTTAGGTACAGTTTTATGTATTGCTGAGTTCCATTTGCTAATATTTTGTTACAGATATTTGTGTTGGGGTGCCTGGCTGGCTCAGTCAGTAGAGCATGTGACTCTTGATCTCAGAGTTGTTAGTTCAAGCCCTGTGTTGGGTTTAGAGATTGCTTAAAATCTTTGAAAAAAATATTTGTGTCTATATTTATGAGCAACATTGGACTGTAATTTTCTTGTCATTTTTTGTTTCTGTCTGATTTTAGTATTAGGGAATACCGGCCCCATAAAACGAGAAGGAGGATATCCTCTTCTGTTGTTTTTTTTAAAGATTTTATTTATTTATTCATGAGAGACACACAGGGGCAGAGACATAGGTGGAAGGAGAAGCAGGCTCCCCACAAGGAGCCTGATATGGGACTCGATCCTGGATCCCGGGATCATGCCCTGAGTCGAAGGCAGAGACACTCAACTGCTAAGCCACCCAGGCGTCCCCCTCTTCTGTTTTCTTAAACCATTCATGTAACTTTGGTATTATTTTTTTCTAAAATGTTTTGGTAGAACTCATGTGAAGCAAGCTGGTTAAAACTACAAGTTAAATTTCTTTACTAGAGCTAGACAATTTGGTTTTTTTTTTTTCTTAAGAGAGCTTTATGTCTTTCAAGCAAATTTTCCATTTTGTCCAAGCTGTCAAATTCATTGGCATAGTTGTCCATAATATTCCCTTCCTCTTCCGTAAAGTTCGTAGTAGACTCTATTCTTTTGTTTTAAATATTAGTAATTTGTGCCTTCTCTCCCTTTTCATTGTACAGTCTGCTTACAGGTTTAATATTTTTATCCATCTTTTCAGGAACCTGCTTTCAATCTCACCTTTTCTTTATTGTTTATTCACTTTTGTATTTTATTGATCTCTGTTCTTTCCTTTCTTATATCTGGGTTTTTTTTTTAAGATTTTATTTATTTATTCATTAGAGACACACAGAAGCAGAGACACAGGCAGAGGGAGAAGCAGGCTCCATGCAGGAAGCCCGATGCGGGACTCAATCCCGGGTCTCCAGGATCATGCCCTGGGCCAAAGGCAGGCACTAAACCGCTGCGCCACCCAGGGATCCCCTTCTGGGTTTTATTTAAGATTTTATTTATTTATTCATGAGAGACAGAGAGAGGCAAAGACATAGGCAGAGGGAGAAGCAGTCTCCCTACAGGGAGCCCAATGTGGGACTCGATCCCAGGACCCCTGGATCATGATCCCGAGCAAGCGCTCAACCACTGAGCCACCCAGTACCCCGATTTGGGTTTTAATTTCCTCTTTTTCTAGTTTTTCAAGGCAGAATCTTACATTATTGATTTTTTTTTTTAGGCCTTTATTCTTTTTCTGGTACAACCATTTCATGCTCTGATTTCCTTCTAAGCACCTTTCTGACTTCATCCCACAAATGTTGATAAGTACAGTTTTCATTTTCATTTCATTTAAATTATTTCATAGTTTTCTTCTTTAGCCGCTGGGGTGTTTAGAAATATGTATGCTTTTAAATTGCCAAATAGGAATCTTTAAAGATTCTTTTATTGATTTCTAGTTTGTCTCCTTGTGGTCTGGAAAATATTCAATCCTGTGTTAATATTTTACTCACGATCTTGAGGTCAAGACCTGAGCTAAGATCAAGAGTAAAATGTTTAACTGACTGAGCCACCCAGATGCCCCTTAAGTTTTATTTATTTTAATAACCTTTACACCCAACATGAGGCTTGAAATCACGACCCTGAGATCAAGAGTCACAGACTCTTCTGACTGAGCCACCCAGGTGCCTCTAATAGTCTATATTCTAAAGAGAATAGAAATTAGAATAAAATGTTGTTATATTTACCATTTCTGCTACTCTTCATTCCTTTGTGTAGAACTCTAGGTTGACTTTTTTTCTCTTCAACACTTAAGAACATTGCTCCATTACCTTCTAGCTTGCTTAATTTGGAGAAGTCTACTAGTATCCTTGTCTTCATTCCTCTGTATGTAATGTCCTTTTTCCCCCTCTGGCTGCATTAAGATTTTATCCTTAACACTGGTTTTGAGCAATTTATAAAATGCCTTGAGGTTCATTGTTTTCATCAAATTTGGAAATTTTTGGCCATTATTTATGCAAACATTTTTTTTTCTGTTCTCCACTTCTCTCCATTGGAGAGTCCAATTACAGCTTATTGTGTTCAGACCTACATATTTTGTCTCCCTAATCTATCAACTTCCAAAATAAATGTGTTAAAATTCCCTATTATGATTGTGGATTTTCAGTGGATTCCCCTTATAATTTTATTGTTTACTTTGTATTTATTTTTCAATTGAAAAATTTTTTCAATAATTGTAGATTTACATATAGCTGTAAGAAATAATAGAGAGAGGGATGCCTGGATGGCTCAGTGGTTGAGTGCCTGCCTTCGGCTCAGGGCATGGTCCCGGAATCCCAGGATTGAGTCCCACATCGGGCTCCTTGCCTGGAGCCTGCTTCTACCCTCTGCCTATGTTTCTGCCTCTTTCTCAGTGCCTCTCACGAATAAATAAATACAATCTTTAAAAAAAAAAAAAAGAAAGAAATAGATCCCTGTATATTTGCCCAGTTTTCCCCAAGTAACATTTTGTAAAACTGTAACATTGTTGCAGTATATGACATTCAATGTAATATAGCATCAAAACGAGGATATTGACATTGATACAATCAGGCCATCTTGTTCAATACAATTTCATCACCTAAATTCATATATTTAGCACCACTGTGGGAAACAACAGAGATCCCTCATATCTCCCTTTTATAACCACACCCACCTCCCTTCTGGGTCCTGTTCTATCCCTAACCCCTGGCAACTACCATCTAGAAATAGTAACTTTGTTCTGAAACTTTGTTCTAGAAATAGTATCATACATATGGAACTTTTTTGGAACAGGCTTTTTTTTTTTCCAGTGTAATCTGGAGTTTCATCCAAATTGTTGTGTATATTCTTTTTTTTTTTTTTTTAGGATCTTATTTATTTATTTATTTATTTATTTATTTATTTATTTATTTATTTTTGAAAGAGAGCATGAGTAGGGGAGGGGGGTAGAGGGAGAAGCAAACTCCCAGCTGAGCAGGGAGCCAGATGCGGGACTTGATCCCTGGACCCTGGGGTCATCACCCAAGCCAAAGTCAGAGCCTTAACCAACTGAGCCACCCAGGCATCCTGTGTATTCTTTTTTTTTTTAATTTATTTATTCATGAGAGATACAGAAAGAGAAGGAGGCAGAGACACAGGCAGAGGAAGAAGCAGGCTCCATGCACCGGGAGCCCGACGTGGGATTCGATCTCAGGTCTCCAGGATCACGCCCTGGGCCAAAGGCAGGCGCCAAACCGCTGCGCCACCCAGGGATCCCATGTGTATTCTTTTTATTGCTAAGTCTTATTCCATGTTATCACTGTACCACAGTTCAACCATTCATCCCTGGGAAAACTGAGCTGATTCTACTCTGGGGCTGTTATGAAAAAAGCTGCTATAAACATTTGTGTAGAAAATTTTATATAAGCATAAGTTTTCCTTTCTCTGGGATAAATTCCCAGGAGTACAATTGCTGGGTCATATGGTGGTTTCATGCTTTCTTTTTAAAATGCCCAACTGTTTTCTAAAGTGGCTGTACCATTTTACATTTCTACCAGTAATGCATGAGTGATTGCCTTTTTCTGCATCCTCACCAACCTTTAATGCTGTCACTATTTGGTTTTTAGCCATTCTAAAATGTGCGCAGTGACATCTCATAGTGCCTTTAAGTTTCATTTCCCTAGTGGCCAATGATGCCGATCATCTTGTCATGTGTCTATTTGCCATCTGTGTAGTCAGTAAAATGTCTGTTTATGTCTTTTGCCTGTTTTTTACTTGGGTTGTTTTGTGCCTGTTGGGTTTTGCTAATTCTTTATAGATTCTAAACACTAGTCATTTGTCAAACCTATGGTTTGTAAATATTTTCTCTCCAGTCAGTTCCTTGTCTTCTTATCCTTTTCCAATGAACCTTTATGGAACAAAAAATTTTAATTTTGATGAGGCCCATCTTATCAGTTTTCCTTTTATGATTTTTGGTTTTAAGCCTAAGAACTCTTTGACCGTTCCAGGACCACAAAGATTTTCTATGTTTTTTTTTTTTTTTTTTTTCTGTCCAGAAGTCTTATTGTTTTATGTTTTACATTTAAATCCGTGATCTGGGGCAGCCCAGATGGCTAAGCGGTTAGCGCTGCCTTCAGCCCAGGGCGTGATCCTGGAGACCCGGGATCGAGTCCCACGTTGGGCTCCCTGCATGGAGCCTGCTTCTCCCTCTGCCTGTGTCTCTGCCCCTCTCTCTCTGTGTCTCTCATGGATGAATAAATTTTTAAAAGTCTTAAAAAAAATAAATCCATGATCTGTTTAGAGTTAATTGTTGTGTAAGTTGTGAGGTTTAGGTCAGATTTCACTTCTTTGCCTCTGGACATCCAGTTGCTCTGGCACCATTTGTTGAACAAGCTGTCCTCCCTCCCTTTAACTAATTGTGCACCTGCATCAAAAATCGGTTGCTCACGTTTGTGTGGATCTATTTCTAGGTATTCTGTTTTATTGATCTTTGTGTCTCTCCTTCCAATACTGTAGTCTTGATACTGCAGCTATATTCTTACGTTAGACTATGTCGTTGGTGCATATGATTTACACAATTATCTTTTTGATAAACTAACATTAGTTCTTTGTTCCTGAAATGCTTAGTGGATTAGAGCTTACATCATCTGTTATTAGTTTTCCAGTTTTCTCTTAATATTCATTTTCCTCTATTCTTTAGTAATGGAATTCATGACTTTTAGCGGGCCACAGGCTACTGAGAATAAGGCATGGCCATGAAGGTCTGGCCAGTGGAATGTAAGCAGAAGTGGTAAAGTATCCTTAAAGAGAGTTTTTATTTTTAAAGATTTTATTTATTTATTCATGAGAGACAGAGAGAGAGGCAGACATACAGGCAGAGGGAGAAGCAGGCTGTCTGCAGGAACCTGATGTGGGACTCAATCCCAGACCCTGGGATCATGCCCTGAGTCAAAGGCAGATGCGCAACCACTGAGCCATCCAGGCATGCCTTAAAGAGAGATCTTGTGATCATTTTTATCCTTTCCTCCTTGCTGCTAGCTGGAATATGGATGTGATGGGTACAATGTTTGCAGCCATCCTGGCCCAGAAGGTGGAAGGCCATGTATTAAAGATGGTGGAGGGGGATCCCTGGGTGGCGCAGCGGTTTAGCGCCTGCCTTTGGCCCAGGGCGCAATCCTGGAGTCCCGGGATCGAGTCCCACATCAGTCTCCCGGCATGGAGCCTGCTTCTCCCTCCTCCTGTGTCTCTGCTTCTCTCTCTCTCTCTCTGTCTATCATAAATAAAATTAAAATTTTTTTAAAAAAAGATGGTGGAGTAACACAATACAAAGAGCCTGGATCCCTGGTGATTGAAGAGCAGTATACCCACAGCTGACCATTTATCTCCAGATTTAGTTTATGTGACAAGGAAACGAGCTTCTATGTTGTATAAGCCCCTGGTATTGAGTTTTCTGCTGCTTGTTACCAAACCTAATCCTAACGAATACAACTAACTTCATTTTTGTAAGGACTCTGTTTTTTCCTTAGCAGTTTTAGGTATACAATAAAGTTGAGATGAAGGTACATACAAAGAGTTCCCATATGCCACCTACCCCCACGCATACACAGCCTCCTCCATTTCCAGCATCCCACACCAGATGGTACAACTAGCTTCATTTTTGTTTTAAATAGGTATGCTTGCAATCACAGAGACCCAACTACAGGGACTCAAAAACATTCAGGATTCATTTCTGTCTTGGATAGAAGATATACAGAGATAAAGTACAAGGCCGGTAAGCTGGCTCCATGGTCACCAAAGACTTGGTCTTCTCTTTCTCTTCTTGGTTCAAAACTTCCATCCTCAAGATTGTCCTAAAGTCCGAGAAGGCTGCTGTAGCTCCAGCTCTCACTTTTGCATTTAGAGTAATCAGCAAGAAGAAACAGGGGGAGACCAAAGGGACTTTACTAGGTTCTCTGTCTCCCTCTTCTAGAGTCTTCACACAAGCACCACCCACCAAATTCTGCCTACAACTCATTGGTCCAGAAATTAATAACACAGCCACAGCCAACTGTGTATCCCCCAGTACAGGAAACCGGGATGCAGTCTTCATGGGTGCAGTATTTGAATAATATCAGGGCATAGTTATTATGGAAAAAGGAAAGAATAGATATTGGATAAGCCATGAGAAGTTTCTGCCACACCTGGTACATATGCTTTCATATCTTTTCTTCAACATTTCTGTGTGCTTATATTTTAGGTATGTATCTTATAAGCAGTAAGTAGCTATGTTTTGTTTTAATCCATCTGGCCAATATAGTCTGCTTATGTTTACTGTGATACTAATATACTTGGATTTGTTTGTAACCTGTACTTTGTGCTTCTACATTCCTTGCTTTTTCATGTATTGTTTTTCTTTTTTCTCCTTTTTCTTTTAGTAGGTAAAGGTTTCTTTTCCCCTACTCTACTAGTTTGGAAGCTGTTGAATCTCCTTCTGATTTTTATTGGTTCTCCTTAATTTTTTAACAATCATGCATGATCAGTCTAAAATTAATATTTTATTCTTGCTGCCCAAACAATCCAGGGAGATTTTCCAGTTACCCTCTTCTTAACTTATATGTTGTTATCATGAAATGTCTTAGCTTCAGCTTGTTTTTCTTTTCTTTTTTTAAGATTTTATTTATTTATTGAGACACAGAGAGAGGCAGAGACACAGGTAGAGGGAGAAGCAGGCTCCATGCAGGGAACCCGACGTGGGACTTGATCCCAGACCTCCAGGACCGGGCTGTAGGCGGCGCTAAACGGCTGTGCCACCGGGGCTGCCCCAGCTTCAGCTTGTTTTAAACCCACTCCATACTTGTCATTAACTAGAATGATTTTATTTCACAGTAATGCTTACTTTTTCTTTGTTGACCAAGGTGCTTGCTCATCACTGCTGCTTGTATCCATTTCTTTTCTCTCCATGTAATTGTCCTCTTTTTAGAAAAACTTTATTTAAATTCAGTTTAGTTAACATATAGTGTATTATTAGTTTCAGAGGTAAAATTTAGTAATTCTTCAGTTGCATACAACACTCAGTGCTCATCACATCCTGTGCCCTCCTTCACCTAGTGCCCTCCTTCACCATCACATCCTGTGCCCCTGCCCATCACCTAGTTACCCATCCCCCACACACACCTCCCCTCCAGCAACTCTCAGTCTGTTCCCTAGAGTTAAGATTCTCTTATAGTTTGCCTCTCTCTCTGTTTTATCTTAATTTATTTTTCCTTCCCTTTCTCTATGTTCACCTGTTTTGTTTCTTAAATTCCACATGAGTGAAATCATATTGTATTTGTCTTTCTCTGTCTTATTTCACTCTAGTTCCATCCACATCATTGCAAATAGCAAGCTTCCATTGTTTTTGAGGACTGAGTAATATTCGTGTGTGTGTGTGTGTGTGTGTGTGTGTGTGTGTATAAATATCTTTATCCATTCATCTGTCTGTCGATGGACATCTGGGCTCTTTCCATCATTTGGCCATTGTGGACATTGTTGCTCTAAACATTGGGGTGCAACTGCCCCTTCAAATCGTATATTTGTATCCTTTGGATAAATACTTAGTAGAGTAATTGCTGGGTCATAGGATAGTTCTATTTTTAACTTTTTGAGGAAACTCCATACTGTTTTCCAGAGTGGCTGTGTAATTGTCATCTTTTTGAGACTCCATTGAGTAGGTCTGGGAGGAGTGAACTTTTTTGGGCTTTGCCTGGAAATATCTTTATTTTACCCTCATTCCTTCATGGTAGTTTGGCTATGATAATTCCACGTACAGAGGTAGTTTCCCTCAGAACTTTGATGATTCTATTCTTCTAGCTTCTGATATTGCTGTGGAAACCCTCTGTCATCTGGTTATTGTCCCTTTTTGGGAAATCTGTCTTTCCCAAAGACAGATTTTAAGTTATTTTAAGATTAACTCTTTGTGGGCAGCCTGGGTGGTGCAGCGCTTTGCCGCCGCTGCAGCCTGGGGTGTGATACTAGAGACCCGGCATCGAGTCCCACGTCGGGCTCCCTGCATGAGCCTGCTTCTCCCTCTGCCTGTGTCTCTGCCTCTCTCTCTCTCTCTCTCTCTCTCTGTGTGTGTGTCTCTGTCTGTCTGTCTCTCTCTCTCTCTCTCTGAATAAATTTAAAAATCTAAAAAAAAAAAAAAGATTAACTCTTTGTCTTTGCTACCCTCCATTTCACAATGGGATGTTCAGGTGTACATTTATTTTTATTCATCTGTTCAGGACTTAGGTTTCCTGGACATGAGAATCTGTGTCCTTGATTGTTTCCAGAAGCTCTTGGTTATCACTTTGAATATTGACTCCATTGTTTCTCATCCCTTGCTGTGACTAGATGCATGTTGGATCTGCTCATTCTGTCCTCCATACCTCTCAGCTTCTCTCCCATATTTTGTCCATCTGTCTTCTGGGCTGCATACTGGGCAGCTTCTTCAAAGCGTGATCCCAATTCCCTGGCCTTTGCTTTAGCTGGTTTATTCAGCTTTCTAACCATCTGTTCAGTCTAGAAGCTGCATTTGGTTCTTTTTATTTCTCAAACTACCTATTCTTATGGTTCTGATTCCTACTTTTGTTTATTTGATTTTCATCAGCCTGATTTCATAATTGTTCAGGCTGTTATTCCTTTTACCTCACGTTCTTGCTTGTGCTGGTCTGGGGTCATTTTTGTCCCTTCTGCTCACTCTAGCAGGATTGTGTCTTGTCATTTTAGATGGGGAGTTGTCTTCAGGGTCTTGTTTTTTTTACCCTGAAAGAATACCATGGGAAGATAATTGACAGTGCCCCAAGAAAATAGTTTCATGTCGGTGTCTGTCCTTGGCCCCAGGAATGTCATCATCAGCTTGGGATTTTAGACCAGCTTCTTGACTGGGTAGTCCTCACCAAGTGAATTCAAACTTTGTGTGAGAGGTACAGCCATGGGCTTTTAAGTTCTCGCAGGTTTAGTTTCTCTTCTTTTATCACCCTTGCATTTCTTTGTTACCTTCCTTCATTGGGGTGGGGGGGGGGGATGCCTAGTAGGTTGCTTTGGAATTCTCTGGCTCCCTACCCTTACCCTGAACATGGAGCTTTTAAGTGAGGTGCAACCCTTGGAGGGTCCTAGCTTCCACACAACAGCTCCTGACAGTGCTCCTCTCTTGAGCCCGGGCCCTGCCCCCTGTCTCTGAGCGTGTGTCTAAACTCCAGGCCAGAGCTGTTTTCAGGGGCATTTCCTCCCAGCTGCTACAGCAACAGGCCTAGTGCATGGTGCCCTTCTTCCTGGATCATGGGACCACTTTCCTCTGTCTTACTTGTCAGCCATGCAATAAACACATTGGAGTGCATTCTATCCAGCATCTCTAAGTGTTGATGGCTGCAGTTTCAATTCTCGTTTATCTCCTTCCTGTATGAGCCCAAAATTCTAAATTAATCTCCCTAAGCTTCAGCTCCCTCCTCTGTAAAGTCATGGCACCTCCATTGCAGGATTGCTATGAAGGGTTAGGTGAATAAGGTAGGTGCTTAGCATTGGGCCTGGTACACAGTAGGAAGTCAATAAATAGGAGTATCATCATTGATACTCTAGGACATTTGGAAAGTTTGGAGAAGTATAAAGAAAAGAAATATCGTACCATCCACTGAAAATTATGGTCCACACTTAATAGAAGTCTAACTTTATTTGTATGTATATCCATGCACTACTCGTACTGTTCATATCACTTTGTGTCTGCTTTTCTCATTTGTTAGGTGTCTTATTCAGGTTGGTTGCTGTAACAAAATACCATAGACTAAGTGGCTTAAACAACAAACAATAAAAAAACATTTATTTTGTCACAGTTCTGGAGGCCGGAAGTCTGAGACCAGAGCGCCAGCATGGTTAGATTTTGCAGCTGGCTGGCGGCTCTATCTCTTCTCACTTGGCAGAGAGACACAGGGAACTCTCTGGTCTTTACAAGGGCACTAATCCCATCATGAGGGCCCAGCTCTCATGACCTCATCAAATCCTAATTACCTCTCAAAGGCCCCAGCTCCAGATATCCTCAGGCTGGAGGTTAGGGCTTCATCTAAGAACCTGGGGACACAATTCAGTCTGTGGCAATCAGACCTCACTAACAGCTGCGCCTCAGCTTGGAAGCCCGCCTGTGATCTATAATAACGGGGTTATCAGATTCACATTATTCTCCGACAGGATCCACCTCGACAGGAAGGGCCAGGGATAACCTCAGTGGTCCAGAGAACCTGTACAGTGTGTGTACTCGGGGTTTGGGAATACATTCTGAGTGTTTCCGCCAGAGACCTGCCCCCCCTCCCCTCCCTGCAGCTGCCGGGGCTGAGTGAGTCCATCTTCTCTTCTCTGTCCTTGTCCCTCCCTTCTTCCCTCCCCCTGCAGGTTGTCATGATGGGATTGGAGCTTTCTCTTCCAGTTACTTTCCAGCTCCGGGCTGGCTCTGGACCTGTGTTCCTCAGTGGCCAGGAATGTTACAGTAAGTGGGACCTTGGACCCGGGGAAGGTCTCAGAGTACAATGCCTAGCACAGGGCCAAGGAGGGAACAGGTACCCTAGAACTAGAGAGATTCTTGAATCATTAGTAAAAATCTCCAAAGGCAATATGATTGCCAGTAGTCTGGACTGGAAGTCCTCCTTTACCTTCCTGCTTCTATGGGCTGCAGTCCCCTTGCCTGTAACACGGGGGCAGGGCTATACTTGGTTTCATCTTCAAAGAACAGTTGTGAGGAATAAATAGGATATTCAGGAAAAAGCAGTTTGCATGATGCCTAGTACTAGCCCGCACTTAGAATGTTAGCTGCTGTGAGGGGCACCTACCTGGGTGGCTCAGTGGTGACCGTCTGCCTTTGGCTTGGGTTGTGATCCCAAGGTGTTGGGCTTCCCGCAGGGAGCCTGCTTCTCCCTCTGCCTGTGTCTCTACCTCTCTCTGTGTGTCTCTCATGAATAAATAAATAAAATCTTTTTAAAAAAATGTTAGCTGCCATGAAGCATGAAGCTGGAGGAGTAATATGGCTCCCAACAAACCACTGTGCTATTGACTCTTTCATACCCTTCTCTGTCCAATTGCGCCTCTTTCATCAGAGTACTGTCCTATCCCAAAACCCTGGCAGGCTCTACTTCCCTTTGGATGAGATCTGAATTCCTTGGCTACTGTTTTGGGTTCCTCCCTTTGCTGGCACATCCCATCCGCCCTCACCATCCTGACTCCTTCCCAGCCAGAGCCGCAGCTGGCCACTTCCCCTACCTTCGTCTGCACACCCCCAAGCTTTCTGGGGTTCTGGGCCCCTCAACCCCCTTACCCTTCATTTTGGCAGAGAAGTCAGAAAGGGTCCATAGGAGGCGGCAGGTGCTGGCTTCCCTGGGGCAGCTCTGAGAGCAAGACCCAGGGCGGACCAGGAGCTAGGCAGAGAGCTGTAGCTCCACGGCCCTGCCCCCTTTCCATGCCAGTAGACACTGCAGACGTATCCTGGGAGGAAGTGGAGGAAGACCCCGAGGAGGAGGAGGAAGAGGAGGAGGAAAGTCACAGTGATGAGGTTGATGATGACGACGATGACGACGATGATGTAGATGTGTCCCTAGAGGAGACCCCTGTTAAACAAGTCAAGAGGCTGGCGTCCCAGAAGCAGACAAGTGTTGCCAAGGTGAGGGAAGGGACCCCCAGAGGCTCCTCAGAAACCTGGGCCAGCCCTGCTGAGTGGAGTGTGCCTGAGTGTGTAAAGCCTGGACAGGACCGGCCAGGGGCGTCTGCTCAGCCCTGGGCCCACCCTAACCCCCTGACCCTCTAACCCTCCCAATAACGCTTGTGTTTGGTTCCCAGAAAAAAAGGATGGAAAAAGAAGAGGAGGCAGTGAGGTAACTCTTTCCATCTACTAACTTGGCTGACACCTTGTAGCGGGGGTGTATGGGGCTACAAAGAGCCTGGCGTGTGTGCACACGGGTATGAGTGCCCAGGTGTGCTTCCACTGCTGGCTGGCATGACCTTTTTTGAAAAGCATTAAAATATTCTTACCTTCTGCCCTAATTCCACTTATGGCACTTCCTTCCGAAGGATGCCGTCCAAAATAGGGGTAAAATGATATGCACTAAGAAACTTATCACTGCATTATTCAAGTAATGGTGAAAAATGGAAGTATTCTAAATATCTACCAATATAGTAGTTGATGGAGCCATGTCACATGTTCCCAATGGAATGGGACATAATGCCTATGAGAACATGGCATCCTGGAAAGTGCTTATAGAATTTTTTAAAAAACAGGATCTTAAGTCATTTTCATGTTGCTTCACATGTTTTTAGAAGAAAACAAAACAAAAAGCCCTCAAAGGAAACACACCAAAATGTTAGAACTGGTAGGAAGTAGAGAAAATAAGTAATTTAATCCCCATTTGCTGTATTTTGTGCAATGTAGTTAAACATTACTTTTGCCATGAAAAAGACTTATTTGTGATCAGTAAAAGAAAGCAGATGGAAGCCTGAGAAGAAAAGGACATCTTGTTTAAAACAAAGAGTGAAATTAATTAATTAATTAATTAATTAATTAATTAATTAAAACAGAGAGCGGTCCCGGGCAGGTGACAGGTGGGGAGGTGAATTCTGCAGCTTCCAGCTCCCCAGGCCACAACCCCCTGCTCTCAGCATGAGCATTAGGAGGGTCTGGGCTGCTGGGGTCCGGCTGAGCTCTCTCTCTTTCTCACCCTCATCCCCTGTCCCTGCCCCGCCCCACCCCCTTCCAGACCCAGGCTTAAAGACCAGAGTCCTGTGAAAAAGGTGAGTATCAGAAGAAGGGGGCCTGGTCCTGGGGCCCAGGGGGAAGGGAGAGTGGGACACTGGCGCCCTCCTTTCTATCCATAGGCCAAACCCACACTCAAACCTAAAAAGCCAGGATCCAAGAAATGAGGAGCCAGGAGTGGCCTGGCTGCAGCGACCCAGGGCGAGCTGGCTAGCTGTGACCCCAGGTCTCCCCCACCCAGCCTCTCTCCACCTGAGTCTGAATGGGATGGAGCTGCTGAGGCCAACACGAGAGGCCCTCGCCCCAACTCTCAAGTGTTCAGCGGGACCGGGAGCTCCAACCTCAGGGCCATTAATAAAGTTTGCTTTGCCAGGACCTTGTTTCTGCCATCTGTTCCCAGGGGCCGGCCCTCGTGCAGTCTGGCTGCAGCGAGCCCGCGTTCCCGGTAGAGGGCGGCCACGGGCCAGCACACCCCGACCTGGTGGCCCAGCCAGCAGGCTTCTGCTCTACTCTTTTATCTCCCTCCCTCATCCTCAAAGTCCCTCCCACTCCCACCCTCCCCCACCCCCAGCTTTGGGGGGGAAAAACAAGTATCTCAACCCCTTGCCCAGCTTCAAATTTCTGCCCCTGGTCTGAGGGAGGGAGCCCCAGCTGGTGTGGGTCTTCCGGTGTCCACACTCCCTTCTGGCTGGCTGGTGTTCCAGGGACCAAACCAAAGGGCCAGAGCTGCCTGCCCCTGTCAGACTGGCCTCAGGATCTTCTCTCCTGGCCCAAACCACATCTGTCCACCGTCAAGTCCACAGAACGTCTCCTGGAACCTCAGAGGCACGATGCTAGTTCTGCTCTCCAGGCTTGCATCCTGTTCAGGCTGAGCTCCTGCTCATTTGTGTGAAGATCTGTGTCAGGCAGGAGCCCAGAGGCCTGTTCTTTCAAGGAAACCCTCCCAGACAGGGCAGGTGAGGCCGGCTTTTCAGAGGCTATAGAGGGCCTCTTACAGGAGGTGGACTCCCATGCTAGGGCTCTCCCAGGGCAGCTCTGGGAGCCACGGAACAGGGTTCACCAAAGTGTTCAGGGAAAGCAGTGGGGGAATAGGCAAGGGGATGAATGACCCATTGCGTGGCTCTGGCCTCCTGCCCTCTCCCAGGCCTGGAGCCTGGTTCACCCATCAGGACACACAGAGCCCCCACTTGGGGTTATACTGCTGGGCTTCTCCCTGGCCCTCCCCACACTCCCACTGGCCAAACCTAAAGTGGGCCAATGGGGAGATGGCCCTGCCTCTCTCCAGGATCCTTAGGCAGGGTCCCCAGAGGGTTGGAGCTCTTTGATGCCTGCACAGGCAGGTCAGCAGCCAGGCCCAAGTGCTCCTGTTCAGCTTCAGCTTCTCTTCATGCCAGAGAGATGGAGGAGGGTAGGGCTACCGTTCTCGTTGCTCGCTTTCTACACCCCGGGAGACGGGTGTAGGCATTGTGCACCCTCTCTGACAAATGAGAATGAGCCACTGAACTCGGGTCGCCCAGATAGTGACAGGAGACATCAGTTCACTTCTGGCTCCAGGTGGGCAGCAGGCGTTCACCATGGCCTCGTGACACAGGGTAGACAAATCCCTCACATCAAGTCACGTACAGTCTAGTGGAAACCAAAGCCACCAATAAAATGTCAGTTACTGTCCAGTGCTTCGGAGGAAGCGAAACAGGCTCCCTTCCAGGCTGGAGAAGTACCGTTGAGATCAGAGGAAGTGCCTCAAAGGAGAAGAGTGCCGAGCAGGGGGCGGCCGGCCTCGTGAGTAGCTGCCAGAAGGACCCTCGTAGGAGCAGAAGCCAAGAGTGCAAAAGGGCCTGAGGAAAGCGCAGGCTTGGAAGCCTGAACAAAAAGGAAGTTGCCATGATTCTAGTAATAAGGTGTTGGGAGTGATGTGCTGCTCCGAGTGCCTCACTACAGTAACCCGGTTTCTCAGGCCTGGAAAGTGAGGCACAGGGGGGCAAAACAACTCGCCCCCAAGGCCGCACAGCTAGTGGAGGAGCCAGGGTCCACCACCAGCTCTGGTCTTGAACCTCACAGCAGCCAGAGAGGTAGGACATCTCAGAAGCGGAAAGCAGGAGTGGGCATGACGTCCCCCGGGGAGCTGGGACCCTGGCAGGGGCGGGCCCCCAGCCAGCTCTAGCGAAGCAGGGATTCGCGGGGGGCACTTCCCTTTGCCTCCACCCAGCAGACCCGGCCCGGGGTCCACAACAGCTAACCAGCTGATTTAATCTCCAAGTGCTGGCAGGCAGTAGGGATCACAGGGCAAGGATGGAGGGCTCCCCGTATTGTAAGGGCCCCTGTGCCCTGCCCTGCCCAAGCCCCAGCCCCAGCCCTTCTGTTTTTCGACAGGAAAAGGGTGGGCTGGGGTCGAAGCAGGTGGTGACAAGTGGCAGGTCTGCAGGTGGTTTCTGCGGGCTCTGTGTCTGCACCAGCTGGGCTGTTAGAAGGAGCAGGCGTGAGACGCCTCAGCTGGGGGGTGTTGAACTTGGCACTGGGGGGTGAGGATTAACCAAGGCAACCCAGGCTACTTCTCACTTCCCTTACCACCTCCTGCCACCTCCCCCCATAAATGTTAATGAACCCGACCCTTCTGCCTCCCAGCTCCCTCTAGTCAAGGGAGAGAGTGGGTCAAAGTTGAGATAAACTGAATCTGGACCCATAAGGGGGTCTAGGCCCCTTGCCCCCACTCTTTTGGCACTTGATACTTTTCAGGGAGCGTCCACCTCAGTTGATGCTCGTGGTGGTGGCAGTTTTGACAGCATCAGTAATGGCCATTTCGTATTTATAAATTAGAAAGCTGACACCAGAGAAGTGAAGGGACTTGCGGTGGGTCACGCAGCCCGGAGAGGACAGGACCTGGGGATGGGGAGAAAAATCCATGGAACACTCTCCATGCTGCCTCGCCTCTTGGAGCCCAGCACTGGCCTTCCCATAGGGGTAAAGGAGCAAGCTGAGTCAGAAAGCCAGGCCTGCAGGTGCACAAATGGGAAGGGACAAGGAGCAGATGTCGCACCATGAAACTGGCTACCCAGCCATGCCCCAGAGCCCCCTGGCACAGGCCCCTGGCTGAGCCCCAAGGCCAAGCTTGACTGCTGGCATCTGTTACCATGGAGACCCAGGCCGGGCTGGGGGGCTGGCCAGTGACAACATGCCCCTCCCCCACCGACAGGAACCAGGCAGTCAGGCTCAAAGGGCAGAGGACTGGAGCCCAGACAGTGCGCTAGGTGGCACTCCCCACACCTGACGCTTGATTTAATTCCATCCCCCAGCTCACCTGCCCATCCCAAACTCCAAGCCTGAACTGTCCTTCCAGCACTTGCTCTCTCACCTGTCATCCCAGGACTGAGGGCCGGAGGGGGTTGCCTTGAGTCCCCCACCTGGGAGCTAGCAGCTGGCCAGACATGGGGGAGGTCACAGGCTCCCCAGGAGACAGAGCTGGAGCAAGCACCAACCACAGCGGAGACGGAGACGTAAATTCAGGAGCTTCCACAGAAGAGACAGAGTTTAAATTGGGCCCCAAAAGGAACAAATGTGGAAAATGGAAATGACCGGGCGAAAGCAGAGAAGCAGCTCAGGCTGGGGCATGCTCAGAAAATGATGAGCACTGGACTGGGAGTCTGGGCACCTGGTAGCTTGTCCGAGTCACGCCACTCACTCACTAGCTGCGAGACCCCCCTGGGCCTCACCAGTGGGTGAGGAGGCTGGACCAGATGCAGAATGTCTAAGACCCCTTCTGGTTCTGACACTATGATTCCAGTATGGTTCCAACCAACCCTGGACTCCCCCAGGGACAGGGCTACCACTGCACCCCCAGGCCAGTGCAGGCTCAACAGGGCCTTGAGCCCCTGCAGGGCGCTGGGGCGGAGCTGGGAGCCAGGTGCTGGGGCTGGACAGCTGGAGGTGGCCAGGAGGTGGCCTTGGGGCTGGTCTGTGGGGGGGGAGGGGTGGCAGACAATTTTGTGGATTGACGTAGCTCAGGAAGGTGAGAAGGAGGCTTGGAGGTGAGAGTTTCGCCCTCCTGCTCATCTCTTTAGGTAAATATATCCACAACCAGCATTTCCCCTTCTCTCTCCATCCTGGGGGCACTTAGACATCCGGGGAGCCCAGAGCTGATGTGTGAGCTCTGCTTCCCTACGCGGGGTGGAGGGGCTTCCCTCAGAGATCCCCCCCAAAGCCAGAAGCACGAGCTCCCTTCTACAGTCACCATCACCCACCTTCCGTGGGGAAGGAACAGTTAGAGTTCCTGGTCACCAGCTTCCAGGACCTTGGTGACTGAAGCCTGGAGGGCATGCACACAGCAGACAGGCTCCAGAGAGACCCACGTGGAATAGAAAGAGCACTGACTTTAGGAACCTGGATCTACCTACCATTCACTAGCTGGGTCATTCTGAGCAAACTACATACCCCTGTGCCTCAGTTTCCTTCTCTGTCGAATGGGGTAATACCGGCAGGGCAGGACCAGGGGTCCTGTGAAGAGGCCGGTGGGCACTTCACTCCAGGCAGCTGCTGCTGCCGCCAGGCTGGGGTGGAGGCCCGGGGGGTGGCTGCTGCCCGGGCGGTGGATGGTGAGCGAGGCCCAGGACATAGGACGCCTTTGACGTCTGCTAGGTGCAGTCATCTCCTGCGGTCCTCCGACGTGAGGAGGCATCTCTCAGGAGGCATCTCTCAGAGAAAAAGGTCCCGGGCCCAGAGACAAGTAGTTGGTGCCAGTGCGCCAGTCTGTCTTTTCTGAGACGGCAGGCCAGCTTTCTGGATTCCTCGGGGTCCCTCCACAGCCCTACCTGCACCTTGTCCCCCATCCCTGGCCCCCAACCTGTTGCACCCACTATTTGCTGCCAGTCGGGACAGCCTTAACACCTCCATCCCGGTGGCCAGACAGCAGAGGGGGGGGCAAGGGGTGACAGAGGCAGTGGAAGCAGGCGCTCCTAGCCAAGCCCACCGCCTGCCCCCTGGAGGGAGGCTCCTCCTTTTAAGGCTGCTTCTGGGAATTTCCACCCCCAGAGCCAGACTCAGCAACCCCTGGCCCCGGAATGCTACCTGGCTCCCACTTGGGGAGGTGGGGCATCAGACCTGAGGGCAGGAGAAGCTGGCCCTGGGAGGGGAGGAGGGGCCCTCCAGTCCAGGTCTGAGGGTCAGGAAAAACCTGGGAGACCACAGGGGCAGCCTCCTTAGCCAGCAGCTCCATCCCCTGTGCTCGGGGAGCCCCCGCCAGCGGCTGCTTTGCCGGCTCACTGGCCGGGAAGGTGGACACCTCACACCTCAGTCTCCCAATTACGCCCTCCTCCCCCACTCCTCCTCCCCTCCCTTCTCTCCTCCTCCTCCCCTCTCTCTCCTCCTCTCCCCCCTGAAAACCTGTGGCTTGAAGAGACCTTGGCTTCTCTAGGACTCTACCCCTGGGGAACTGCCCATATCTGCTCCTGAGTTTGGGGGCAGGGGGGCAACCGCCCCAAGAAATCTCTCCGGCGATGGGAGCCACCCGCCTGCTGCCCAACCTCACTCTGTAAGTGCGCTGCCTCTCTGGGCCGAAGTTCTGTTGCCATTTCCAGCCTGGGGCAGACCTAATCTTACCGGGACTCCCACACGGAGGGGTGGGGGGGTGCGGGGGTGGTGGTGACTGGGTGCTCGCCCTGGGCTGACTGCTGGCACCCACACCAGCGCCTGCCTTGTCTTCCCACACAGGTGCCTGCAGCTACTGATTCTCTGCTGTCAAACCCAGGTAGGCGGGTGCCCCACCCCACTAGCTTCCCCCCATCTCTCCCACCCCACCCAGCTGGGGCGGGGGTAAGTCTCCTTTGGGCCGACAGAGCCAGGTTCTGGCCTCTCCCTGGACCCAGATGGTTTTTGAGGTGGAGGGGGGGAATGGTGTCAGCCTTTGGAGGCCAGAAGAAGGGGCTAAGGCAGGTTTGGGGGTTGACTGAGGTCTTTATCTGTCCTTCCTCCATGACCCTCCCTACTTGTCCTGGGGTATCTGCTTCTCTCTCCATCCCGCCACATGGGTTCCCCCAAAAGCTAAATGCATGGAGTCTGGAGTGAGAGGTACAGGGCCGAGGCTCTGGCTCAGGTGAGGCTTATACTTGGAGGTCCCTGAAAACCACTTGTGTGTCCACTGGCTACCCCAGTCCCCACAACAAGGATGTCCCCGGGGAGTCACCGTGCTGGGGATTGCGTGGGCAGTCAGATGCCCAGCCCAGGCGAGGTGACTCCTTACCTACAGGGCAATGAGGTCAAGCCCAGAGAGGTTTGTTTGGGACAAGATTCAGGGTTTGTATCTCCATACTCCCCCCACCCCGTGTCAGCCCCCCATGCACACATACCCCCACCCCAAGCCTCAGCCCCCTGTGCGAGGCTCGGTCCCTTTTTGTGATCCTCCATAAAAGTGCAGCTATTAAAATGCACTCGTCCAGAACCGCTCTGGGGAGAGATCGCTTGGCTTTCCCAGGCCAGAGGCCCGCTTCTCTTCATATCCAGTGGGGACTTTTTTTGAAGGTAAATGCCTTTTCTCTGGGAGAAGGAAAGGGGCTGCCTTTGAAGCAGTGGGGGGGTGGGAGAGAGAGAGACAACTCCCCCCCCTCCCTTCCCCCTTTTGCTCTAGCCCCCGTTCCAGGCCTTTTGCTTCACACATCCAGGGAGAGCAAGAAGAAAGCCCCCAGCCTGGCCGGGAGGGGGCCGGGGGTGGGCCCAACCTGTTCTGGAAGGGGAATTAGCACAATGGTGAGGCTGGCCGGGGCGTTTATGGCCTGGCTGAGGCCCCATTCAGGACTCAGGGAAGGTGGCAAAGCTGTCCTTTCCCCCTTGAAGTGCCCCCTCGCCCCCCCTGGAGGGGGGGCCGGCAGGCCGGACCATAGCCATGCTTGAGGGGCCGTCTGACAAGCAGCTGTCTGCAGCAGTGGAAGGGGAGGTGCCCCCGCAGCGGGAACATGAAAGGGACAGGCCAGGTCCCGCGGGGAGAGCGACTTGTGGGCTGTGGGCTGTGGGGGGGGCGTGGGGCTGCTTTTGTGCAGGGCCTGAAGGGGGACAAGGAGAGGAGGGGGCTTCGGGGGGGCCCTCCCTGCTCCTGACCTGGAACAGACAGCCAGAAGGAGGCTGCCCGCCAAGAGGGGCGGAGGGCCTGAACCTGGGCCAGGAGGCTGGGGGGCTGGGGCCAGGCCGACCCCACCGAGGGTCCCGGGCCAGCCAGACCCCACCCACTGGCAGGGAGGCAGGCCCCCACCCCAAATGCCTGCCTCAGGTTTTTCCAGGATGGGGTGCGGGGCACACTTTGCTGCTCTGAGGCTCCAGACCCTGCTCTCATAGGTGGGGGTCCCGGTGGCCACCCCAGCCTATGGCCTCTCTGGAGTCGGAAATGAGCAGTGACACACACGAAGGGTTAACCCTGAGCAGGTTACAGGGTCAGCCTGGAGCCAAGCACTCACCACCCCCTTCCTCAAAGCTGATCCTTCCTGCTCCTGCTCCTCCCTCCACAAAAGAGTGGCCTCCAACAGATGCTGATCTGGGCCCAGGTCGCCTAGGTGGCTGTGACTGGGCCTGGGATAAAGGTGGCCTTAGTGACGCGGGACAGAGGGAGTCTGGCCAGCAGGATCCAGTGGACAGAGAGACAGTTTAGTCTAGGGTTGAAGCTGTCACAAGCAGCTGAGAAATGTCATCTGGTCTGCACCTTACTGGAGAGAGAGGACAGGAAGTGGTCTGTTTTTCTCCCACTCAGTGTTGTAGATAGGGAAGGAGAGACTGGCCAGAGAAGGTACTCGTCCCGGCTTTGCACCACGTGTGGGTGGAACCGGGAAAGCACGGAGTGGGCAACAGCATCGCCCCCACTGGCCACGAGCCTCTGTTACATTGTGGCACAGGCTGGCGCCCATGGGGCCACTGCTGATGGCTCCTCTTGCTGTGCAGCCTCAACCTCCCTGACTCCTAGACCAGGAAGGAACAGGGAAAGGGGGGCGGGCTTCTCTGAGGGCCCTGAGCACCCAGAGTTGAGGGGCAGGGGGAAGCCAGGCAGGAGCTCAGGATTCCACAGTTAGTGCTGAAAAGAAATACCTGGGAGGTGGGGGGGGAAACTTGCAGGAACCCAAACAATGCTCCCTATAATGCTCCCCGGTAAGCCTAACAGGTCAGCTGCTGTGTGCGCATGTGTGTTTGTGCATGCGTGCGCGTGTTTGCGCCTATGCCAGGCATGGGATCCTTCAAGGCCAGTGGGGAGGATGAAGGAGAAATCCGGTTGTCCTGGCGAATGGAGTCAAGACCCTGGCGTTCTGGAGAAGAGACTAGCTCCAATCCTAGAGGCACAACAGGGCTTCTGTCTCTAATTAGCTGGGTCACCCGGGGCACCTCCTCCATAGAACACAGAAATTGGGTACCATAACTATGAAGGTTCCTTCCAGCAACCAGAGTCACGATTCCAGGTCTACACTCGACCACCAAGTGTCCCCCAAGCCTGGGCAGATGGAGAGCCAAGAGATCATGACTGGCTCACCCACTGGCCTGGGAAGATCATGGCCATAGATACCCTTCCCCTGCACCTCTGCTTCCCAGGACAAATGGCCTGCCTCTATTACACTCACCTCCACACCCCTCTCCCCTGGATGGACCCGTGGTGGTGTCACCCAAAGCAAATTGACACTATTTTTCCCTTGGTAACCGCAAAGGGGGAGAATCACCCGTCTCCTAATTTTAACCAGTACGTGAGGGACCAGGGCGCCATGACCGACCAGCTGAGCCGGCGGCAGATCCGTGAGTACCAGCTCTACAGCCGGACCAGTGGCAAGCACGTGCAGGTCACCGGGCGTCGCATCTCTGCCACCGCGGAGGACGGCAACAAGTTTGGTGAGACCCAGCCCTCACCAGAGGCCACTCACACCACCGGCCAGCCTAACCTGGTCCATCCCCAGATCCTGGGCCAGGGCAGGGCCGAGTGGGAGAGCAGGGAGAGGCTTCTTGGAGGAGGGCCTCCCGGTGCCCCCCACCCAAGTTCGGAGGTCAGGCTGGTTGGGGGGGGGGGCCCTGCCACAGCCCTGAGCTGGCATCCCCGATGGACAGAGGTCTCTCTCCCCCTCCCCCATCATAGCCAAACTCATAGTGGAGACGGACACGTTTGGAAGCCGTGTGCGCATCAAGGGTGCTGAGAGTGAGAAATACATCTGTATGAACAAGAGGGGCAAGCTCATTGGAAAGGTGAGACCTGGGAGCAAAAGGGGGGGGCAGTGGCTGAATGAATCGATCTCACTGCGTGCCCCACAGCACCCCACTCTCCTCTACTGGGCCCAAGCCAGGACTGCTTCTCCTCACCCCCCAACACTCAGCCACTCTCTGTTTTTTCCATTTAAATGAGTCCCAGTGGGTCTAGAAGTCCTCTGAGGACACTTACTGATCCATGAGGCTCTTTGGCTCTGATTTATGGGGTATGCCCCCAACATCAACGAGTCAGCACTGTAGCACCTCCGTGATACTGCAGCCCCCTGTGTTGAGGGTTAACTGCTGATCAGGGCTGCGAGTGTGCATCTAGAGGAGGCCACAAGCTCCCCCGAGGTCACTGGGTCCACAGGATCCCCCACCAGGACAAGGTACACTAACTGCCCACTCGTGTAACCGCCTGCTAGTGTGACTACTCCGCAGTGGCAGGTCCGGCCCTGTCGTGTAGAGAGAGTCCCATTTCCTTTAGCATTTGTCAATCCTGGCTTCCGATTCTGGCTGTTCTCACCAAATATTTGCTAGTTTTGGTCAAGCCTCAGTCTTCCCATCTATGAAAATGGACATAGTGTCAAGGTTATCGATAGGGTCAAACGGGGGGCTGTGTGGCTCCTGACAGTCTCTATTCTGTACACATTTGCCCCTTCATCAAAGACTGTTGCCTCCTTTCCCTGCACCCAGCAGTACCATTTGCCCATATTGAGGAGCATTCCTGTGGCCCGAGTGCCCACGGGGTGGGCACTGAGCTGCAGAATAACCTTGGTCTTGATGCCACGTCCCAGGAGCCAGGCTCAGCATAGCTAAACACTGCCAAAGCCCGCATTCAAGTTCAGATCTGACTCCACGCAACGCTTGCTCCTTTCTCCCACCTTGGCCTCTTCAAAAAGGGCACCCTTCTCACCAGGCCATCTCACCTGGGCCTACAGCTCCTGTCACTCCCTCCTTGGTCCTACAAGACGGGTCCAAAAGGCAGATGAGCCAGACAGGCCGGGTGGACAAACTGCCCCCCCTCTCCCCCCTTCCCCCACCACAGCCCAGCGGGAAGAGCAAGGACTGCGTGTTCACGGAGATCGTGCTGGAGAACAACTACACCGCCTTCCAGAATGCGCGGCACGAGGGCTGGTTCATGGCCTTCACGAGGCAGGGCCGGCCGCGCCAGGCGTCTCGCAGCCGCCAGAACCAGCGAGAGGCCCACTTCATCAAGCGCCTTTACCAGGGCCAGCTGCCCTTCCCCAACCACGCCGAGAGGCAGAAGCAGTTCGAGTTCGTGGGCTCGGCCCCCACCCGCCGGACCAAGCGCACGCGGAGGCCACAGCCCCTGACGTAGTCAGGGACACAGGGGGCAGCGGCCCCTCACCAGCCTTCCCATCCCCTTCCCTTCCTAATCCCAAGACTGGGCTGGGGTGGAGGGAAGGGAACCGGAGCCCCCCAAGGGGGACCCTGAGGACCAAGGAGCAGCAGCGAGGCCTCAAGCTGGATGGGGCGGGACTGTCACAGACCAGGGCTGGGGCCTCAGGGCAGCCGCCCCAGACCCGACAGGGGGGTGGAGGTTGGGGCAGACCCCCGGGGCCAGGAGCTGCAGCGGGACGGGACTCGGGCTCCCCGAAGCAGGTGGACAGGGCAGCAGATTCCGGGCCTTGGCACACGCCGCCTGGAGGAGGCCCTCTTTAAACCCTGCCTGCGGAGTCTTCCTCAGTCTGCCCCCAGCCTCCAAATCCCTCCTGGCCAGACTGTAGGAAGGGACTTGTCTGTGTGTGTGTTTCAGGAAAAAAAAAAAAAAAAAAAAGAAAAGAAAAAGGGAAGAGAGAGAGAGGAAAAAAAAAAAAAGAGGGATGGTCATTTTTCACATTCCAGCACCCAGGCCTGCACCCCCATCCCCAACTTGGAGCCCCAGAATAAAACCATTTTCCTGCAAACGGGTCATCTGAAGGCGGAGTGGAGGGATCCAAGGCGCGCAGGAGCTGCCTCCCCGGGAGGCGCGGGGCCGGGCGCGCCCGGCAGGTGCAGGGGCGGCGAGGGGCGCCCGGGCACGCGGGCGTGGGTGGCCCGGGAGGGCCCGGGAGGGCCGGGGAAGGCCCCGCACCTGCGCCGCCGAGGCTGGCGGCCCCTCCCTCCGCGCGGGCTCCGGTTTCCTGGCTGCGCGGCGCGTCCCGAGCTACCTGTTGGGGCGACGCAGACCCGAGCCCGCGGGCCGGGCGGGGGGGCGGGGGGGCGGGGGAGCAGCAGGCCCCGCACCGAGCCCCGCCGACGCCGCAGCCTCCGCCGGCAGCCGGATCGCAGCGTCGCGGTGAGGCCGGGGGAGGGGGGGAGGGGGGAGGGGAGGGGCCGGCGGGCGGGCGGAAGGGGGACGGGGGCGAGAATGCGTCCTCTTGTTCCCTGGGTCCCCGCGGGGGGCGGGGGCGGGGGCCACACCTGAGGGGAAGTCGCAATTAGGGGCGGCGGGCGCGGGGGAGGGGAGGGGGAGGGCGCCCCCGCCGCCGGCTTCTCGGGTGGGCCTTCCCAGACGCCTCCAGGTGTGCTTTTGGGGAGTGGAACCAAGAGGCCATAAAGCCGCCCCTTCCCTCCTCTGCGCCGGCTCTTAATCTCGCGGAGGGGAAAGCCCTTCCCAGCAGGGCTCCCCCCACCCCCGCCTCCAGGCCGCTCTTCTGGGGCTGGACAACCTCACCCACCCCCCGGCCTCAGTTTCCCCTTCTTCTTCCTTCTGGGAAGTTGTCGGAGGGAAGTATCATGGAGAGAGCGGAAGAAGGATAAAGACCTCCCTGCTCCCCACTTTCCCCAAGAATGGCCTAAAAATAGAGACCGAATGGGAAGTTAGGGAGGAGCCTGGTTTCGTCAGAACGGGAGGTGGGTGAAGCCGCAGTCCTAGGCGGTGGCGGTGGGGGTGGGGTGGGGGGGTCCCTCTTCTCCCCTCCCCTCCCCTCTCCTCCCTCTCCTCTGCTGGTGCTGGAGCAGCCTGACACCCCCAACCCTGGGCAATTGAGAAGCCAGTAGCCAAGAGGGAGGTCCCCCGGGCCCCAGGACAGACATTCTCCCCCGGCTTGTCATAATTGCTTTGCACCAGGTTGCTTTCCTCCCCCCCCCCACCCCATCACAAAGAGCCCTAATCCTGGTGAAGACTGCGGGAGATGTGTTGGGGGTCGTTTTCCGAGGGGGGGGATAGGGAGGGTGGTCCGGAGCCACAGCTGATAACTGGAGAGTTCAATGGGATTTTAAACACAGAGGCAACGCCCAGCAATTACCTGAGGACAAAGGGTTGGGGCCCCCAGGTGTGGAGGTCTGGACTTGGGGGGCAGGGGGCTGGGAAGGAGGTGTGTTGGGGAGGGGGGGGCTCTTACAATCCTGCTGATTTCCGCAGGAATTTAAGACATTCTTTAAAACTCTAGACTGCCTCCCCCCAGCCGGGCCCTCAGACCCACCCCACCCTCCCTGGCTCGGGTTAGAGACAGCTTCAAAGGTGGACCGAGCCCTTTGTCCTGCCTCTGCTTTCTTCTCTGCCTTTCTCGGCCCCTCCCTCCGTCCCTCTGACCTCCCCAGCACAGACAGGCCTCTGGGGGCCGGCTCCAGAAAGCCCTCACTGTTTCCTTTCTTGCTTTCTGAGGTGAGACCTGGTGAGGAGACACTGAGCGCACTGGGTGAGGGAGGACGGCGGCCTCGGAGGCCCGGGCCATCTCCGAGAGGGCCCAGCCCCGCCCTGAGCCCGGAGCCGGCAGGGCTGACGCCTGCTGGTGGCCTTGGGTCTCGGGTTTGGCTCTCCCAACCTTCTCACCACACCTTTCAGCGCCTCTGCCAAGTCCAGGCTCCACATCCAGAGGGCCTCTTCATATTCTGGGCAAGTCTGTTCAGTCCCCTGAACTGGGGATGATTTCAAAGAAGCTGAAAGGAAGAGGCCAAAGGAATGGGTCTCTGATAATGGGGCCTCAGGGGATTTAACATGGGGCGGTGGGAGAAGGCTCCCCTGAGGACCTCAGACCACCCCGCAGCTGGCTGCAGCCGCCCTGGCTGCTTTCTGTGTGCCAGAAGGTTCGAAGCAAGTGTGAGGATGGGGGTGGACATGGTGGGGGAAGACTTGGGGCAAGATGAGCGCATCCATCTCCGGGAGGATGTGACCACGTGGAGGGGGAGGGCAGCAGGTGCCTCGGATCCTGTGCTGGTTAGGCTTACCAAGGCCTCCAGCTAAGAATAGCTGCGTATTGATCTGCCCTCCTCTGTCCTGTCCTCCAGCAGCCAGATGAGGCAGAGGGGGAAATCCACTCACTCTCTGGTCCCTGCAAGCTGGCTTTTTTTTTAAGTCACTCTCTTGAGCCCTGTCCCTATTCTTCAGTGGCCAGTGACCTCTCTGGCTTCAGACCTAGCTGTCCTCAGCCCCATAGCCCTGGACTCTGTGGAGGACCCCCCCCCCCTTTCTGAAGCTCTTTCCTACCTCTTCATCCTCTGTTACCGGGACCCTTCTCTTTCCTGGCTCCTCTTCATAGAAACATTCCCTAAGGTTTCTGCTTTTCCCTCCTCGCCTTGTCCTCCCTGCTGAGTCTCTCCTAGCAATGCAGCACGTCAGCTGTCACCCCCTTGCACACCACTGCTTTCTCTCCAAACTCGGAAACTCTGCACCATTGCCAGACCTCGCGGGGGTCTGTCTCCGTTACTACAGTAGCTTTCCAAGCCCTGTCTCTGCCTCCCAACACCCCCCACCCACTCCAGGACATCACATGGTTTGTTCTGCTCACTCTATCCCACCCTAAACCACAGCTCTGCCCATGTTATTGATCACCAGTGGACTCCTTAGCATGATTCTCAAGGCTCCTGTGCAAACCTGCTCTACCTCCCTTCCCAGCCCTGTCCCTGTAAGTCCCCTCCAGGAGCTCTGGCAAAACAGCAACCCTGGCTGTCCGGCCAACACCCTGTGCCCGTCTTGGATCATGAGGTTCCTACTGTCCAGCACACCTTTCTCAAGAACACTTGCATGCCCAGACTGCTGCTGTCCGCTCTGCCCCGTAGACTTGCCCCTTCTCTTGGGCTAGTGCTGGTCTCTGGTGCCACAGGGCTCTCTGGCCGCCTGCTTGCCCTTGCCTAATGGCACATATCCCAGCTTGTCCAGAACTGTACTTATTTGTGCTTGTGTAATGGTTGTGCACCAAACAAGTGCCTCCGTATAGGGGTAGTCAGTCTTTGCTTCCCCCGTAGTACCCCCCAGCAGAGTACGTTACACAGATTAAGTATTTGTTGAGGGAATTAAACCAACTGAAGGTCCAGAAAGAAGTCTTTGGCCCAACACCCTCAAGATGGAGGCAGAATGAGAACCAGAATCCTGCCTCCACCTTCCATCCTTAGGTGGACATGGGTGAGGACGGGTCCTAAGCGGTTAATCCAAATATTTCTTTATCCCCTACAATGTACAAGCACTGTACTAACCCTTCAGTTAACAAAAAAGATGTCAAGATCTCGAGGCACTTGAAATTTAAGGACTTGTGGAAATCCCTCTCTTGCACCTAAGATAGCAAAGAGGCACTTGGTACATCCTAAAAGAGGGGAAAAGGAGATAGGAGCTATTGGAAATAAGCACACAAATGTGTACAGAACTCTGGAGATGTGCCAGGCAGCCTGCAAGGCATGCTCACATGTAACCTGTTATTCAGGGGCTGAGATTATTCCCATATCATGTGTGGGCGAGCTCAGACTCAGAGATATTAACTCATCCATGGTCTCAGCTAGTGAGCATTACAGTCTAGATTCTTGCCTGTCTCCATCGCCTGAGTGGGATGTTCTCCACTTCCGGCCAGGCATGGTGGGTTTGGGATGAGAGAGTACATGGGGCCAGGGCATTGGGAAAGGCTGGGGCTTGCATGGTCTTTAAGGATTTCAGGGGTGCCTGGGTGGCTCAGTTGGTTAAGTGACTCTTGATTTCAGCTCAGGTTGTGATCTCAGGGTCTTGAGGCTCCAAGCTCAGCGGGAAGTCTGCTTGAGATCCTCTCTCTCTCTCTCTCTGTCCCTCCCTCCAAAAAAATAAAAATAAAAGAATGAGCAGGATTTCATTCAGCAGAGAAGACATTCAAGGGAAAATACTGAGAGGGAAAAGAGCATGAGAAAAAAGGGCTTTGAGGCAGGAAGATGTGAGGTGTGTTCGGGGGAAAGTGAGCAGCCCATGGCTTTGGCTACAATTGCATGTCTGCCTGGAGAAGAGGCGGGAAAAGATTGGGTCACATTATGGAAAGTTTTGTAGCAGCAGGGGTTTTGAGAAGAAGAGTGACCGTGCAGTTGTGGGGTTGGGTTTCGGGGAGAGGCTGGTCTGATGGCAGCATGCTGGGGGGTGAGGGTCTGGGGTCCATGAGAGAGGGTCCAGTGCACAGAGGTAGAGGGGTGTGACTTCCAAACTCTTGAGAAAGGGTCACTTCTGGGCCCTTGTCCGTCCTTTTATTCCCATGGCCCAGTTCTTTGTCACCTTTCCCCTCTCCTTAGGTGCCTGGGTGCCCTAGTCAGCCTCCCGGGGAGTTAATGTTTAGATGGCCCAGGCAGAGGGGAGAGTCCCTGGTGCTCCCAGTCTCAGCAGGTTGGGGCATGGGGCGGGGCGAGGGGCAGTGGAGTGAGGCAGAGGAGAGAGAGGCCTATCGCGCAGGCCTTGGGAGGGGGCTGGTGGCAGGGCCGGAGTCCAGTCAGGACGGCTGGCACCAGTGATCCTGCCACAGAAGGGAGCCAAGGACTCCGTGTCTGGGGCCTGGGACCGCCTGCCTGAGAGGGGCAGGAGCCCCAGCCCTGGTCGTGGACGCAGGGGCCATCCTCAAGGCCTCAAGGCACTCCTGAGAGGTAGGCGAGTCCCCTTAGCAGCTGGGTATGGCCAAGGGGTGCCCGGGGAGCCTGCCCTGACGCCTGGACAACCGGCACGGGTGTTCAGTGTTGCCTGGTTCTGGGAGGAAGATTTTGCCTCCCCTCCCACCCCAGCCTGAAGGGGAGGCAGGCAAGCAATGGCGTGGGGCGTGGGGAGCATGGGCCACTGGCCCTGAGAGGTCTGGGGCTGTCTCAGGAGGGAGGGGCTGCTGGGCAGAGCAAGTCTCACCATCGGGCAAGACCGGAGGGGAGGTAGAGGTGGAGCAGGGCAGGCGAAGAGAAGGGTCTCCTGGCTTGGCTGTGCCCTCCCCGTGGACACCCACCACACACACACACACACACACACACACACACACACACACACACACACACTAGGATCCCTCTCAGTGAGGAATGACCTTGACAGCTACCACGCCTCAGGTCGACAGAGGGAGCCCTAACTCTGCAGTCCCCTCGGTTCCAGGGCTGGCTGGTGGCAGACTCTTCCTGCACAAGGTGGCTCTCCCACCCCGTGGAAGGACATTCCTAGAGCGTGGGGGGCAGCAGGAATGGGCTCTGCAGGATTGGAAGACTTTCCCTTTAGTCAAGGGGAAGAGAGGGTTTAGGACTGGGAGGAGGTGCTCAGTGCTAGCGGAGGTCCCACAGGGGGCAGGCTTCTGGGCCCGCAGCCCCATGTCCACCCTAGCCATGCTTGCGGGGAGGGGGGGGGGCTTGCCTTGCCCTCCTGCTGGGAGCCACCCTCTGACCCTTCTACACGGTCATCCCTCCCTGTTCCGATCACTCCTCCCCAGCTCCACACCTGGCTTCCTGGAATGGGGGACACTGTCCAGTGCTGCGTCCCTCTGCAAGGCCCGCCTGCTATCGGGCTCTGAATTAGGGGTGTCCGGAGACCGCCCCGGGAGCCAACCCCAGAGCCTCCCGGATGGGGTAGGGGAGACTCAGTGGGAGCCCTGGCCCGGGCGGCAGCTCCCCCACCCCCACCCCAGCACGGAGGCAGACCTCAGGCCACCTCCCTCCATCACTGAGGAGGCAGTGGGAGCCACGGCCGCCTCCTCCCCCCTCCCTGCTGCCGCCGCGGCTGAGCCGGCAGGTTGTCTTGGCAACGGGAGGCGGAGAGGAGATGCGCCGAGGGATGGAGGTGTATGTCACCGAGGAAGCCGCGGTGCTCCTGCCCCACGCCCCAGGCCCCTGAAGGTACCGGAGAGCCCTCCCCTCCCCCCTGCCCTTGCCCCTGGCTGCCTGGCTTCCCCACTCCATCCAACGTGCTCGTGTCGCAGAGGAGAACGTCCCCCTCTTCCCGCGCCCAGGGGCTCCGATCCATTCGTCATGAGTCTCCTTCCAGGCCCCAGTCCACAGCTGTCCTTCCCCGCAACAGCGCATTCCAGCCCTGCCTCTGGCCACCCTTGCACCGGAAGACAAATCTGGGGTGGGGTCTGGTGGGGGGCGAGTGGCAGCAGGGCAGGAACGTGGCAGCGGGGAAGATCGGGGATCCTGCGGGGCCGGGGTGGAAAGGCACCGGCGCTGGGCTCCTGGAAGGGTGGCAGGAGGCTGTGCAGAGCCGACCGGGTGGGGCCGGGGCTGAAGGGTGGGCTCCACGGGAGGAGAGCCGAGCCGAGAGGCTGCCTGGGGCCGGGCTGGTTGCCCAGAAGGGCTGGTGCCCGTCCTGCCACACCAAAGGTACACCCCCTCCTGCATCATGTCCTGACCTTTTTTCCCCAGATGTTTCTTCCCCCACCCCCAGGATTTCTGGTTCCTTTCTGCAGGGCCCTCTCCCAGCCACTCCCCAGCAGCTGAGCCCGATTCTTCCTCAGCCACTCCGCTGCCTGCCTTCTTCATTTCTCTTTTCTTTCTGGAGCCCATCCTTCAGAATTCATTCTCCTCTGCCTTCCACTACCCCAAACATGCCTCCCTCCCCGTCCCTACCTGTCCCCTCCTGTCCTCTTTTCTTCGAGAAGGAGGTCCGGGGCACACTGTCACCTGTCCCCCTAAAGACCCTTCCCCTGTGGTTTTCCACTCAGAGACCCCAAAGCCCCCTCCCCAGATTCTAGATTTCCCCAAGGACAGCTCATACCATCAGCTGACCGGCTGTGGGCAGCGGTTACCAGGGCAACAGCAAGGGCTGCCTAGGTAGGCAAGTCTGCTGTGAGGTGGAGAGGAGGCTGGGGCCACGGCCAGGGTCAGCCCTCTGAGGTCAGCCCGCTGGGCTCCCTCCCCTACCCCCAGGGGTCACAAATGAACCAGGCTCTGCTCTGAGCCCAGAGAGAACCACGGGCCAGTGGCAGGGCCCTGGAGTGGTGAGGGTTTTCCCATTCAGGGAAGGCACATCCTGTAGTTCTGTGCTAGGCCCTGGACATCACCGGGCAGGAAATTCCCTTCTGATGCAGCTGCCCTGGTAAGCGACAGGGTCCTTCTCCAGGGGATCCAGGTGACCTAAGGGCCAGCCCAGTCTCTGGTGCTGAGGATCCTCCCATCCATCCCTCACCAGGAGGGGGTTAATCCTTCCTTGGGTGACCAATTCTGGCATCTTTGCCCTCTCCTTGCCCCTGAACATCTGTGCCCTTTAGCACCCTAGGGAGGCAGGGCCCCCGGAGGCCTCTGTCGCTTGCTTTTAGGTGACGAGTAGGAGATGCAGGTGCTGGTGTTGAGGTGTTGTCACCCCTCGGTTATCAGTAGAGCCCCCTTTTTCCCCCACCCCAACTCAAACTGGCTGTTTCTGATGAGGCTTGAGGGGCTGTGTGTGTGTGTGTGTCTGTGTGTGCGCGCGTGCATGTGTGTGAGCGAGCAGGAGCGTCGCAGGGTTGGGACTATGGGAAAGGGGAAAGGCCAGCCGCTTGCCGGGTCTGCTTCCGATTCTGCTTCGTCATGATGCCTGGTTAATGCTCCTCTTGTTTGAAACGGATTGAGCTGCGGCGAGCGAGGTGGAAGAGCAGACACACACACACCCTGGGGCGGCCACACGCTATCAGCTGGAGGTGGGGGGGTGCCGCGGGGGAGCCAGCGGCCCGCCCGCCCCGCCAGACGCAGGCTCAGAGCACCAGCTCCCAGAGAAGCAGGGTGGGGACGAGGGGGTGGGGGCCCAGAGGGTAGGTCCCCTCCTGTGCCAGCTCCCCCCACCCACCCACCCACCTACCCCGAGCCGGCTTTTTTCCTGTTATTTGTGCTCTGGGAAAGCGCGGCTGGGTTCCTGGAAGAGACGCCTGCTACCTTGGCTCTTGAGAAAAAGCGGCAGCCCCCGGGGATCTGGGCCTGTGCCTGCCTGGCCTGGCCTGGGGGCCTCAGAGCATCTGGGCCACACTGTCTGGGAAGAGGTAGGTGGCAAGGTTTCCCACCTCTCTTCCCCTCTGTGGGCACTTTGGGCTCTGGGTGGTGGCTGGGACCCCCTGGGGAGGGGTCAGCTATGGCCCCTGTTCAGTGGGAGAGTGGTCCCAGACCCTGGGACTAGCTGGGTTTGAGCTCATCAAACCTGACTTGAGGGAAAGGGATGGGGTGTTTCATACTGGCACCCCAGGACCCTCTTCCCCTAGCTGTGCTGGGCGGAAGTCCAAGTGATGGCATGGGGAGGACAGAGGTGGGCAGGGGAGCTGTCCTTTCTTTGCTGAATAACAGGGAGAACATGGGGGGGAGAGAGAAAGGGGGGCAGGCTCCCTCCAGCGAGCCCCAGATCTAGAGAGGGGAGCAGTCCACACAGAGACCTGCATGCTGTTGGTGACGGGTGTGCTGCTTGTGGGGAGGTACCCGGGAGCCCCTTTCTAGCCCTAGGCTGGCCAGGCTGCAGTGAGAACCACACGCAGAATAAGGTTGGGTGGTAGGGTGTGGCCACAGGCCTGACCCCTGCTCCATCCTGACCAGCCTCTGAAGCGCTCCAAGGGCTGGGGGCTGAGCAGACATTCAGGCCCTAAGGATCCAGAGGCGCCCTCTTGCTAGGTGTGCCCCTGCCTGGGCAGATGCACCTGGTGTTTCCCTCCCAGAGGACTGTGTTGCCAGGGTTTGAGAGTCAGGGGAGCAGGGGCAGGTGGAAGAAAAGGAAGGTGGTGGGGCTTTGGAAACAGGGAGCAGGAAAGCCCCCAGGGAATAGGTAAATGGGGGGGCGCTGTGTGTGTGCCGGTACATGTGCTCAGCTTGGGGAGGGGATGGCAGCATGTGATGCGGGTGGTTGTGAGCGTGGAGAACGGGTGCCAAGGGAGGATCAGTGGGTGGGGATGAGTGGGTGTCAGTGGCACTGTGCAGCACTGTGGGGGGGGGCTTGCTGGGAGAGTGGGGGCGTGATCTTGGAAGGAGGGTGCATGGGTTTTGCAACTCTGTTTCAGTGTGGGCTCTTGCCTGTGTGGGTGAAGCACTGTGTCCACGTGTGAGGCTCCGTGCTGCCGGCCTCCCCATATGTTGAATACTTGAGTCATGCTGTTCACCTAAGGGTGCAGGTCTGTAGGAATTCCTCTTTTGGAGCTCACGTGTGTGTGTGTGTGTGTGTGTGTGCACCAAAATAGGGATACCCCCAGAATTCAGAAAGCTAAATTTGGGACACAAGACCTTTGCATCTTCCCTATGAATCCAGCTTGTACAAGTGACAGCACAACCCCCAACCAGACCAGCCATAAATAAAGGCCAGATCAGGAACATACTGAGAACCATGCAAGCCTGAGGAGTTGGGGGGGAAGACTCAGAAAGAGAGGCCTCCTCAGAGGGAAGGTATAGAGAAAGGATACAGAAACCCAACAGAGATCTAGGAGAAACAGGATGAGAAGGTGCGTATTTGTGTGAAGTAGGAGGAGTGGAAGGAGGTGCCTGGGCCTGGGCCTGCTGCCACCAGGAGCAAAGATGAGGCAGGGCCTTGAGCAGGTGGGTTCTTAGGCCGGGACCCAGTTTTGGGGCCCACCCACACCTGCCTGATGCTTCATCAGAGTGTGAGAGGATACTATATAGTGTTGGCATTAGAGGAACCTAACCCTCGTCCTGGCAGATAGAGCAGGATTTAAAAAATGGGGGTGGGGAAAAGGAGAAAGGAGAGCTGGGGAGAGAGGACACAGGCTTCAAGGATGCCCCATGAACCCTGGCCCAGAGCTGGGAGCCCTCTCCTGCTCTTTCATGTCCCTAGGGGCAAGCATGGGTGCCCCCTATACACACAAACACACACATATACACACACACACACACCCTCAGGTTTTCCCTGCTGCTCCTGGGCTGCCCCTGCCCCCCCTTCCCCACTCCACCCTGGGATGGGATGCTGTTTTGGGAACTGGTGACCTAGCTGGATCCTGCCTTTATTTCTGGCATTGAATTGTTGCCACAGTAACTGTAGGGGTGGGGCCGGGAGCAGGACAGTGTGAAAGGGAAACAGAGCCCAGGGAGGAAAGATGAAGAAAGAAGAAACGGGAATGGCACGCAGAAAGAGTGGAGAAGGAACAGGGAGGGAGCAAGGCAGGCGGCCACACTGTGGCTGAAACTAGAGAAAACAGAGAGGGCCAAGCTCCTGCCCGCCCTGCCCTCGGCCCACTTGGACAGTCCGCACGCCTCATTTCATAACTGGCTTCCTGTGTGCAGCACCCTGCCCGGCTGCACAAAGCCCCCCCACCCCCAGCCCCCCTGCTCCCTGTGTACAGGCCAGGCCAGTGAGCAGGAAATCTGGGTGGCCCCACCAGGTGAGGTCATTCTCAACACTGAAGTGGGGACCTGAAGTAGGACCTTTGTTCAGACTGAAGTGGGACCTTCGGGGACCCACCGAGAAGCGTGTTCATTGGCTTTGACCCGTCACAGGCCTGGGCAGGGATTCCAGCGTGACTTGTGTTTGGGTGGCCTTTGGCAAGTCACGCTCTCAGCCACGGTTCCCAGTCCCTGAATGGGGAGGGCACTGGCCCGTGTGAAGGGTAGAGGGGACGTATGGAAGTCTCTGGGACAGTGACGGGCACATGGCCCGCGGTGCTTGGCTTGGGACTGGAGGCCTCCAGCCGTGGTTTTGCCTGTTGAGCCTTCATTTCTACCAGTCCAGAGAGCCACAGCCAGGTTAGTCCTACCTGGGGCAGAAGCCGGCTGGGGTGGGTGCTCGGGTCTTATCACCCCCAACCCAGAGCCCAGAGGGTCTAGTAGCTGCAGAGACGCAGATGCCAGGCAGGCAGTGTGAGGTGGGGCTGGGCTGGAGGCTCAGATAAGGGGGAGGGTGGGGCGGGGCTGGAGGAGTGAGGATGGGAGTGAGCGGCTGGGAGGTCCTCCCCACCACCTGGGCTGGCCGCCTCTGCTGCCTTTCTTTCCCTTTCCTTCCATCCCGGCCTCCCTTCCTGCTGCAGTCTGCCCTCTTGGTCTCTGTCCCCCGGAGGCTGCTGGGATGGAGACAGTGCATTGTACGTGTGTGACACAGGGTGTGTCCAGAGGGGGGAGAGGGCCAGCACTGGAGGAGGAGGGCGACAGGGGGTGTTGACTCAAGAGGAAATTAGCTTTGAGGGAGGGGGCCGCTCGAGGGTGGAGTAAGCACTTGCCAGCATGATGTGATTTGAGAGAAGCCAAGAAAACCCTCCTTCCCTCCCTCCCTCTCTCCTTCCTCCCCTCTCTCTCTCTCTCTCTCTATCGACTCCATCTCAAAACACTTTTCCTTAAAATTTCACCAGTAAGACCTTCACTTCTTCTTTTTTCTTTTTTTAAAGATTTTATTTATTATTTATTGAGACACAGAGAGAGTCAGAGACACAGGCAGAGGGAGAAGCAGGCTCCACGCAGGGAGCCCGATGTGGAACTTGGTCCCGTGTCTCCAGGATCATGCCCTGGACCGAAGGTGGCGCTAAACCGCTGAGCCACCCAGGCTTCCCAAAAAGATTTTATTTATTTATTTATTTATTTATTTATTTATTTATTTATTTATTCATTCATTCATTCATTCATTCATTCATTCATTCATTCATTTATGAGAGACACACACAGAGAGAGAGATGCAGAGACACAGGCAGAGGGAGAAGCAGGCTCCATGCAGGAGGCCTGACGTGTGACTCCAGGATCAGGCCCTGGGCTGAAGGCAGCGCTAGACCGCTGAGCCACCTGGGCTGCCAAGACCTTCACTTCTTAAGGGAAGCCCCAAATTAAAATGCAGTGCCCCAAAAGGGTAAGACGTCAGTTTGTCAGCATGTGTCCTACCTACCGCACTGGACACTGGCCAGCAGGCCCTGGAGGAGTATGGCTCAGGGGACACGAGAGAGGAGATCCTGAGGCTGGGAGGGAGGGGGTGAGCCAGCACCAGGGATGGGTCTGGGGCTGCAGGCAGCTCTGGATAGGAAGGGTCCAGGGAACGGAGCAGAGACATCATTATTTCAAATCACACGTCTGAGTGGCGATGCCCGAAGGCAGTGTTTGTGCGTGTGTGGGTGTGGGTGCAGGGCATGATCATGCATCGCTGTGACTTGGCCAGTCCTGGACCCTTCCCCTCCCTCCTTGACTGGGCAGTGACCCCTCTGATACACAGTCATTGCCCCACCCTGTATCCCCAACACACACATACTGGTGTTCAAGGGGAGGGTGCCGGGGCCACCGCCAGGCTCACCCTGAGGCTCCAGGACACAAGGAAACTCTGTTCTCCCTGGTGGCTCAGCTATCCACACTCCCCACCAAACTTTTTCTACCCTCTTCAGCCTCTGTCCCACTGACCTGTCAGATCTGCATATGGCCTCCGCTATCATTTTTCCTGGGAAAATAAGGGCCTCCCATTGGGGACTGGCCCAGGCCACAGGGCCCTGTGTTGTGGATACCAACTTTTCCTTTCCTGTCCTTCCAGGGAAGCCCTGAGTTTTCCTTCCAGAGCCCACCCTCCTCTTGAGCCTGGGCTGCATCCCTTCCCGCTGCTGGGACCCCACTTCCTCCCCACTGCCTACAAACATCTTCAAGTGTCCCCTTTCCTGAAACACCTTCAGCCAATCTGGCCTCCTCCAAAGTCGCTCTCCGACCCCCACACTCCCCGGCCTGTGGCCTAGCCAGGGCTTCCCTGACAAGAAGGCCTCACTTTTCCCCTGGAAGTACCCTCGGAGGCCACCAAAACAGAGAGCCATCACTCCCTCCAGCGCCTCTCTCCTCTGGCCACAGACTCTTGGCTTCATGACCTTTCCTCATCCCCTTGCTCCCACCCTGTCTCTCCATAATGCAATCGCCTCCACTAGATACACTCCCTGCCCCCAAGGAGCTGGCCATCTCCTTTTCCTGGTCCCTTTCATGCCATCTGGGATGATATTTCTTCTAGTCCCCTAGGTGTTTCCTAGGATGCTGGTTTTGAACTTCTTTCTGCCTTAGCAAGTTCATGTGCAGACTACCACCTCTAGTCAAATGGCTCCCAAGTCTCTCTTTCCAGCCTGCCCTGGGCTCAACCTCCTGTCCCTCCCGGACATTCCCACCTGCTCATCAACTGTACCCACCTCCACCTCACACTGGCAAAAAGTGAACTCACTGCTTCCCCTTCCTCTGTCTCTGAGCCAGCCACCTACCCCTGCCCTGGAGGGCTTTCGGATCATGTCTGTTTTGCACATTCTGCCTCTAGGGTCTCTCCCATTTGCTTCCTCTCCCTCTTGGGCTGCACACACAAGTCAAGGCCCTCACGAGCTCTTGCTGGGACTCCTACTGTAGCTTCCAGACTGGCCTCTGTCCATGCTGCCCCTACCTGTCCAGCCCCCTCTCCCAGGCTGCAGCCACATTCATCATCCCAAAGTACTGCTTGGATCTGTCACTTCTTTGTTTGAAAAAAGTTTCTAAGCATCCTATTGTCCCTGTTGTCCATAAAGTACAATCTAAATCCTCTGGTCTGGGTTGGAGACCTCCATAATCTAACTCCCAACTTCTTGCCCCAAACATATTTCAACCCCATGAGCCCTATAGTGTAGCCATACTTGCTGTTCCCTAGATAGACCCAGTGCTGCCCCTCCACCTCAGGCCTGTTCCTTTGTTCATTTTGTCTTCTCCGTCAATAATCGATTCTTTAGTTTTTGCATAAACTCAAACTGGGCAGTCAAGGCCTACCTCAAATACCTCCTCTAAGGAATCTTCTTTATTCTCCCTTCTCAACACCGCGCTAGAGTGATCCCTCATCCTATGACCTCTCATGGCTCCTTCTATTATCTTATCTGGCACATGTAATTTTCTGTTTTGCATGGGAGTTATCTATTTACATGCCTCATTTCTGCTGGGCAGCTTGGATCCCTTGACTCGTCTTTCTGTTCCCCATAAGACTTGTCACAGAGTGTTGTCTGTGGTTATTGCAGAAAGGTCAGGAAGTATTTGATGAATGGATGGGTAAAGCAATATATGACTGAGGGGTAGATGATTAGTGGATGGATGGATGGACAGATGGATGGATAAGTGGATAGGCAGATGGATGAGTGGATGAATGGATGGAAGGATGGACAAGTAGAGGAATGAGTGGATGCGTGGATGGATAGAGGGAGGGAAGGATGAATGGATGGAAGGATGGACGGATGGATAGATGGGCAGATACATGAATGAATGAGTGTTTGACTCTAAGGCTAAGCCAAGTATATAGCTAGTTTGACAATGGCTGTCAATACAGTAAAGATCAGAGAGGAGTGAAAGAGAGCTAATATGTATTAGAGTTGATTCTGATCCTCAGATACCTAGTTATAAAAGCATTACAAAGTGAGAGCTAAGAAGGCCGAGAAGGATAAAGGTCTGGAATGGAGTCTTTCCACGGGCACCAAATACCTAGTGTGACCCAGGAGCTTGTCTTGGAGAAGCCTTGACTCTAGAATTCTAAAAAGACTTGAGAAATGTAGCAGATTTTACTCTATCCCCACAATGCTCCTGACACGGTACTAGCTAGGCACTTTGAACCATGCCGGTGCTGAAGACACATTTTCAGCTTCATGACTCTGGACAACTTTTTAACCTCTTTGAGCCTCTGTTTTCTCATCTGTAAAATGGGTCTACCTTATAGGGCTGTCGGAGGGGATGAAACAAATCATCCTTTTAAAGTGCTTATTAGAGGCACCCGGCTGCCTCAATTGGTGGAGCATGTGACTCCATCTTGGGGTTGTAGGTTCGAGCCTCACATTGGGTACAGAAAGTACTTAAAAATAAAATCTTAAAAATAAGTGCTTACCAAAGTACCTAGCTTGAGCATTCAAAAAATGATGGTAATTGCTTTGTTGTTTTGCCCTCCAGAAGTTAGCACTCATTCTGGTTAGTGAAAAAACATGTTCCTGCATTAGGCAACCTATAATCAAGGTCTGTTGTATGGGCCTCTTTTTCAGTCCTGCTGGAATTCAGAGAAGGCTTATCAAAAGGACTAGAATAGTAGGAGAGGCCTCCCAGGGGAGGAAGGCTGGGATCGACCCTGAAGGACAAGTGGCATCTGGGAGACAAGGAAGTGGACAGAGAATAGTGGAAGGGCATGTGCAAAAGCAGAAGGTGGAAATGAGGGCTGCTTGTGGGGCAAGCAGGTGGTTTTGGTGGTGGAGCCAAAGAATGGCCTGATACAAAGTAATAGGTGATAAGATTGGGAGCACTAGTGACCTCAGTCTTTCATTACCCCCTGTGGTTAAGAATGGCTATGGAATAGACATCTAAATTCATTAGTCCTTGGGGAAATAGAAATAATAATAGCTAATACTCTACATAGAATTTATAGTGTTTTAAGCACTTGACATGTTATAACTTATTTAATACTCAGAGCTGCCCCATGACATGGACACTAGTACTATCTTCCATTTTTACAGATGAGAAACATGAGGCACAGAGAGAGTAAGTAACTTGCCCAAAGTCACACAGCTGCCGTAGCAGAGTCGGTACTCATCCCCAGGTACTCTGGTCCAGAGCTCGTGCTTTTAACCACTACATTAGGCTGCCTCTTCCCCGTCCCTGCTGTAGCCATCAGCTCTCTTCACTCTAGGAGGCTTATTGCCAGCAGATGGAATTTAGCCTCACTGCCACCATTGCTGGAAGCTCAGCCAGGCAGTCACTGAATGGTTGTTAGTGTCCAGGACTAGGGGGTGGGGGATGGGAGGAGTGCCAAGGGAATTAATGAAGGCTGAAGGTGAAGACCCCAAGGCATGGGCTGTGGCCCCAGGGAACTCATAATCTACTGCAGCAGACAAGACCCAACTGTCTAGGAATGGAGAGCAGTGCGGGCTGGGACGCCTTCCTGCTGAACCTCAGGGGTGCTGCCTAGCAGCGAAGCAGCAGTTCGGAGGGCAGCGTCAGCACAGGCGTCCTGAGAAGCCTGCCTACAGCTGGGATGTGGCCTGGGCCCCAAGGGGGGCTCTGTCAAGTGAGACAGACTGTGGGATGGGGACAGGGACAGGGACGCGGGGGTTGGGGGTTCCCTCCAACCTCTCCTCCCTTCTTCCCTGCCAAGGAACCCAGGGCAGGGGACAGGGGCAGGGACCCAGGGAATGTGGGCTCCCTCCAGCCTCCCCTCCCTCCTCCCTGAGGCCTCGCCCCCCCCCACCCCCCATGACCTGACCGCGCCACCAAGGCAGTTTGGCTCCATCCTGTCCTCCCGGTCTGTCCACCTCGCAGGGTGAGCAGGTGCCTGTGTTAAACCCGCCTGGGCTGCGGGGCAGAGGGGGCGCCCGGGCAGCTGATTGCTCGGGGGAGTGGGCCAGGGGCCGGGCCAGGGGAGTGAGACGCGGGGCCTGAGACCGGGCTGCGGCCCGGGGCGGGGCGGCGCGGGCGGGGCGGGGCGCGGCAGGCAGGTGTCCCCGGGCCGGAGCGCGGAGGCTGCCCCGGCAGCCGGACCCCTGCGGGCGTTTCCTTTCCAGCCGGAGGACAATGGCTCCGGCCCGAGTGCGGCCCGAGCGCGGCCCGAGCGTTTCCCCGCGCTCCGCTCGGCCCCTGCCTCTCCCTCACCCGCCCCCGCGCCCCGCCCCCCAGGCCCGGCACCCGCTCCACGCGCGGACCGTCGCCGAGGCATGAGGACGCCACAGCCCGGGGGGACGCACTCTCTGCTCTCGGGGCCCCGAGCGCGCCGCGCCCAGGAGCCGGCCAGAGCCTGACGCCGCGTCGTCTCCCCGAGCGCACGGGGCTCCGCGGGCGACCGACCGGCCAGCTCCCTGCTGCATGGAACGGCTGCAGAAGGTGCGCGGGCCGCGCCCGGGGGGCACCGGCGGGGGAGGGGTCGGGCGTCGACGGGGCCACCTGCCGGCCGCCCGCAGCGCCGCACCCCGGGGCCCAGAGGCCTAGGGCAGCCCCCCCCCGCCCCCTCCCTCCGCCAGGCCCCCCGCCCGGTGGAGAGCCCCGCCCGGCCCTGGCACGCACGCTCATTCCCACCGCCCGCCTTTCACTCTCCCCAGCAACCACTTACCTCCCCTGGGAGCGTCAGCTCCTCCCGCGGCTCCAGTGTTCCCGGCTCTCCCTCCAGCATCGTGGTGAGTACCTCTCGGCCACCAGCACCCTCAGGCTGGGACCAGCGGGTGGGGTGGGGACCCGCTGGGCACTTCACCCAGAGCCTCCCCGACAACAGCCACCGACCGTCCTGCCAGGGCTGGTGGGCAGAGACAACCAGAAACCCAGAGAAGGTTCCCCACCGCCACCTTCTACTGGTCTGGTCCTGCCTCATTGTACCCGAAGTGTTAGGTGAAGGACTATCATCTTTTAAGGTGACTCTCTAAACCCTTAAAATTAAAAAAATACACACTACTAACTCGTATGAGCTGATGGCTCAAATGGCTGTCCCTTTTCTTCCTGACAAATTGCAAGTCTAGCTGGTAAGGCCAGGATTCTAGGTGAGGCTTTCGGCACATCTGTTCCATTCCTACCATTTCCCTCCAGGCCAAGATGGACAACCAGGTGCTGGGCTACAAGGACTTGGCTGCCATCCCCAAGGACAAGGCCATCCTGGACATCGAGCGGCCTGACCTCATGATCTATGAGCCCCACTTTACCTATTCTCTCCTGGAACACGTGGAGCTGCCCAGAAGCCGGGAGGTGAGGGGTGGGAGGCTCCTCTTGGATGGAACTTGGGGGAAGGGCTCCCCCAGCCACACGGGGAAGGAGGCAAAATCCCTCTCCTGCTTCCTTTCCTGGCGGTCAGACTCCAAAACAGGAAAGGGAACTGTGGGCAGAAATCAACCAATGGTCAACCCAGTGTTCATGGAGGGCAGGCAGGGACAGGCTGGAGGCCGGAGGGGAGCTCCATGCTGAGAAGCCGGGAGGCCGGGTTGATTGGCAGCCTCACAGAGCAGGGGGTGGAGGGTCGTGGAGGAGAAGGCTGGCAGTGGACAAAAAGTGCAAATCTGCCAGAAAGCCTTCGGGAACACTGCACTGGGATTCTGAAGTCCCAGCTGACTGACCCGTGTGAAGGCGTGGTTTGTTTCCCCTCCTGTACAATAGAGGTGATACATCCGCCCCCTACCTCCCTCACCGAGTACTTGAGTGCCGGAGATAACACATGGCAGCTACTCTGTAAACCACGTTCCAGAAAGGGCTAGTGTCATGGCTGAGCCTTGAGCTGGAGGCGGGCTGTGGGGAGACTCACTACTCTGCAGGGAGCCCAGACTCCATCCTGGATACTTGTGGCTCCTGGTCCTTCCCCTGGGCTCTAGGCCCTGTGGACAGGCCAGAGCCACCTTCAGTTGGCCCCCAGAGCACAGACACACTGCTGCAAGATCCATGGCTTCTTCGTGCATCCCGAGAAAGACAGGACTCTGCCCAGGAGAGCACTAAGAGGGAGAAGGATGGAGGGCCAGTGCTGGGAACTGGCAAGGACTGACATAGAAGACGTGGCTCAGAAATTGGCCGGGCCAGGGTGCAGAGTTGGGTGGTGGTGGGGGGTGAAGTGGCCCCTCCGGGGATCTAGGGATGAGGATTTACCCCTACCCTCGTGGCTCTGACCAGCCTCCTCTCCATCCGCAGCGCTCACTGTCACCCAAATCCACATCCCCCCCACCATCCCCAGAGGTGAGTCTGCCCCACACCTGACACTTGCCCGGCTCCCCGCCCCCACACATATGCACAGCCCACGGGATGACCTGATCCCGTCGCCGACCAGCTCTGGGTCCATCTGTCTGTCTGACCCAGGACCTCATTTAACCCTGTCTCCCCGGGTCATACACCATCAGCAAGTTGAGTCCTTGGAGACCCTTCCTCTGCCCTGGGGTTGGGGGCTTGTGGGATGCTAGGGTGGGAGGACAGAGATGGTGGTGTGAGGTGAAGCAGTGTCTCCATGGGTTGGAGAGGGTAGGGTGGGGGACCTGGGAGCTCCAGTCAACCACACTTCTGCTCTGCAGGTGTGGGCGGAGAGCCGGTCCCCTGGAACCATCTCTCAGGCTTCAGCCCCAAGAACCACCGGGACCCCCCGGACCAGCCTACCCCATTTCCACCATCCTGGTAGGTTTTCTGGCAGTGTGGCTGCACACTTTCCCCAGGACCTCTTTTCCTAACAGGGACCCAAGCTGCTGCTTCTCAGTCCCCCATTCTCTGGGGTATATGCTCAGCACAGAATGGCTGCACCCCTGATGCCCAGACCCCAGGCAAACCACCCTACTCCTCCCAAGATGATGAAACCTCTTGAGCCTTTCCTCCCACCCAACCAGAAAAGTGTGGAAAGTCCAAAACCCCTGAGGGACAGTTCCAGGCACTCAGGTTCTGTCTCAGGTCTCAGCTCTCGGCAGGAGCCCATGAATTCCCCACACCATCTCATTTGTGCCCTTCTCTTCACTGACCCGGCCTCACCCACCATCAGCATCTCCTCATCTGCTCTTGCTCCCTGTCCACAGAGACCACCCGCCCAGATTCCAACATCTACAAGAAGCCACCTATCTACAAGCAGAGAGGTGAGGGCTCCCCTCTGTGACCTGGGCCCCTTCACACTGCGGGCTGGGAGGCCACGGGAGAACAGCTGTTCATAGCAGCAGATAACCTCTGCCCCGTATGCCCGTTCTTGTGTGCACTGTTTGTACAGCCACAGTGTCCCAGGTGTGAGCAGGGGACAGGAGAGAGAGCTGGGGGCTGGGGTGGGCTAAGGCGGCGTGGCTCAGGATGTGGGCTGACCCTGACCTCCACCAGCAGAGTCCACGGGAGGCAGCCCCCAGAGCAAGCACCTCATCGAGGACCTCATCATCGAGTCCTCCAAGTTTCCTGCGGCCCAGCCACCTGACCCCAACCAGCCAGCCAAGATCGAAACTGACTATTGGCCGTGCCCTCCGTCGTTGGCGGTCGTGGGTAGGAGACCATGCTGGAGGGGGCAGGGGAGGCCCAGGAGACTGCCTCACAGCCCTGTCGAAACTCATGAACCCACCTTCTCTCTCCCCACTGCCACCCTACGTACTTCATGACCTCCTGGCTCTCTTCATGACCTCCTGGCTCCCTTCATGACCTCCTGGCTCACCGTATTCCCTGCATTCCTCTAGTCTTGGTTATGTGGCCCTGCTTGTTAGTCTTTCCCTAGCTTTCCATTTACTTATTTGGCCACTCAGCAGACATATCTTAAACACCTGCGTCCCAGGCTCTGCGATAGGAGCTCTGGAAGAGAGAAGGAGGAGTGAGGCAAGGTCCTGGTCCCCAGTGACTTTAAGTTGTGTGACTGAGTGTCGCCAATTCAGCTTTACCATAAGGCTAGAGAATGGTACTTTTATTTTGCACGAGATGGCTTGTCGCATTCTCTGGAAGGTGCACAAGGCAGCACCTGATAAATACTTGGTGCGTGAATGGCTGATTGATGAGCCTGCTTTTGCCTGTGTTCCCCAGAGACAGAATGGAGGAAACGGAAGGCCTCTCGGAGGGGGGCAGAGGAAGAGGAAGAGGAAGAAGATGATGACTCCGGGGACGAGATGAAGGCTCTCAGGGAGCGTCAGCGAGAGGAACTCAGTAAGGTAGCATCTCACTTCGCCCCAGCCACCCTGCCCACGTCTTCTTGGGGACCAAAGGCCTTGGGCTCTAACTCTTCTGTCCTAAAGAACCTCCTAGTAGAAACATGAGGGATTCCCCTTCTTCCCGGGACATCAGGTTGCTGCTACTGAAGGGACACCAGGACTTCATGCTGCTTGGGGGGATCACCAGTTAGCTTAGGGTTAAAGGAAAGAAAAGGTGCCCCACACACACCCAGTGCCAGGATTCAGGAAGGCTAAGTTCACGGGAAGAGGAGCAGGGAGAGAGCAGACTGCTGGCATCCAGGGCAGGAGAGAGGGTGTCAGGAGTCATAGGAAGGCCAGTGACAGTGGCCTGGGCTTGTGCTCTGGGTGAGTAACCTGGGATGCAGAGGCCACTCAGATACAGTTAAATACCAAGCAGCACTGCCTCCTTGCTCTCGAGGGTGGCCAGACCCCGAACGGCAGTGCTTTAGACCAGAAGGACAGGCTCCACAGGCTCCGGGGCACAACCCCAGCCCCTTGGGAAACCTGTCCCCAGTCCTGCCTGTGGATACTCAGCTCCAATGGAGATGAGAAGTGAGTATAGAAGTCTTGGGCGCATCTTCCTTTCTCCTTCCCCAGGTTACTTCCAACTTGGGAAAGATGATCTTGAAAGAAGAGATGGAAAAGTCACTGCCTATCCGGAGGAAAACCCGCTCTCTGCCCGACCGGACACCCTTTCATACCTGTGAGTGCCATGGATGGGACCCCGAATCACCCACAGAATCTGTTTGTCTATCGTGTGGCTGGAACTGTGCTCCTGTGGTACAAGGGACAGAAGATCCTGTGCTGGCTCAAGGCACTCATGCTCTCCTTAGGGCAAGGATACCAGTCATGGAATAAGACTAGATGATAAAAGATAGGATTAGCTATAGCAGAACTAGCAAATTATGTTTAATTTACCAGATGTTTATTGAGTGTCTAATATATGGTGACACAGGAGATTATAAAGAGTCCAAAAATATACTGTCCGTCAGTAGCTTCCAGTCCACGGGGAAATTGACATGGAAATTGGGGTCAGCGCAGTGGGGCAATGTTGGGTGGTGACATGAGAGGCACACAGTGAGTGCTTCGAGGAAACTGTGACAGGGCCTGGGGCCGGAGGGCCAGGGGTAGTGATATGTGTGGGTCACTAGGTCTTGAAGAGAAAGACAAAGTGAGTGGCAGGGGGAGGGGGGTGGAGATGGGCATTGGGGACACTGGGGACAGTGCTGGAGCAAAGGCAAGGAAGAGGAAACATTCTGGCCAGCTTACAGGGCCTGCAGGAACCCAGAGTGTGCCCCAGCGTGGCAGGGATTAGCCAGAGAGATAAGGTGGCCTGGGCTCTGGGTATTATGCCTCTAATCATGGGAGTCTAGCCTGGACTTCCCTAGAACATCAAGGCTGGAGCAGAGGGAGGGAGATCTGAGAACCCCAGCTGAAAGTATGAGGCATCTAAAAGCCTAGCGTCAGGAGCCACAGCATCACTCCTCCTACGTCCTGTTGGACAGAGCAGCTTAGCGGGCAGCCTAGACTCAAGGGAAGCCATGACTCAAAGGCACACAGGCCCGGAGATAACATGCAGGCCATCTTCTGAGACACTCCACCACATTTTCCAGAGGTCTAGGTAAGGGCTAAAACTACACATAGATCCAGAGAAGGGAGGTGGGCTTGAGAAATATATAGAAGATGGAGTCAACTGGACTGAGTGGCTGATTGGACATGGGAAGGGAGGGAGAGCCGAGTTGGGATCTTGGCTTGGGTGCTGGGCGGGGATTGGCTTGGGTTTGGGGGAAGGATGAAGGGACTGGTTTGGGACATCCTGGGCTTGAGGCACCTGTAGGTGGGAGCCAGGTCTTGCTCAGTTGGAAGCTTGCAGGATGAGTTGAATTTTAAGCTTGTATATAGTAGCAAGACCTTGAGAAAAAATGGGATCATGCAGAGAAGAGAGGAAAGGGAAGATGTGAAGGCTGAGCCCTGGAGCTGTGCCCTGGAGTGCTCCCCTCAGCAAGATCCAGGATGTGGGAGGCAGGCGTCAGGCCCCAAAGGCCTCTTTCTCTGTGGGCTGGGGACCTGGGTCTGGGAGCAGGTCACAGGAGAAGTTGAGGCTGTCTGCTGAGTGGAAGCAGGGTGAGGCTGGGCGGGTTGGGGAAGGTTTAGACTACCCATTTGCAGGGAAGGGGAACCAGCGCAAGGCATTCATCTGTAGTGAGGATAATCTAGCAGTGTGGGCTTTATCCCCATGGACTGCAGGCAAGAGAGGAGCTGGCTGATTCAGGGCTAGAGTTTTATAAGGCAGGTGCTGAGGGATGAGGGGCTAGGGGAGCTGCTGAGTGGTGGTGAAAGTAGTGATATACCTAACTGTGGGTCGAAGGTCAGGGGTGGGGGTGGGGGGTTGGAGATCAAGACCCCGGGCGTCCCATGACACTGATGAACAGACATGCTGGAAGTGAGCTTGAGAAGTTACAAATAAGGAAGGGTATGGTGTGGTAGCTGCAAAGTGCGATTCCAGGGCTTCAGGAATCAAGGTATTGCAGGTGTGGACAAGACCAGGGGGTGGCCATTTGAAGGGGCTGCCTTGTGGGGGGTGGAGGTGAAGGCCACTGAGATGGGATTCAAGGAGCCGTAAGGGTCATATGTGCATGGACATGCACAGGTCACTGAAAGCCCCCAGGATGATATTTCAGGATGAGTGGGAAGAGTTACAATAGGACCTTTTTAGAAAATGTAGAATAGTGAAGGCTTGAAGAAAGAGGCAGATGGAGAGATGCCCTGAAAGTTGGATTCAATCTATATGTTCCACCAGATTTTGCTATTTAGTCAAAATTAGCTTTTTAACTTCCATTTTGGCCTTGCAAAGTCGAATGGCCAAATATCTGTCATCATCATTTTTGGCATCCCTGATCTTATATGTGACCAGTGATCACATGATTGCATAGGTTATGGTCATAGCTAATCAACCTCAACAATTTCAGAATTTTTTTCTAAGATTTTTTATTTACTTATTTGAGAGAGAGACAGTGAGCACATGTATGAGCAGGGGGTGGGGCAGAGTGAGAGAGAGAATCCCAAGCAGACTCCATGCTGAGCCAGGAGCCCGATGTGGAACTTGATCTCAGGACCCTGGGATCATGACCTGAGTTGAAACCACATTGGACACTTAACCTACTGAGCCACCCAAGCACCTTCAACAATTTCAAAATTATGAACAGGCGTGTCATTCCGACGTCATGGTAACATTGAAATGGTCACTTTCAAACATAAATAAGCATTCTAAAAATAATTTGAAGTGAAAATCTTCCTATGTGCTTTGTTGGTTAAAATTCTATCAGCTACTTGAAATATAAATGTATACTTATAAAGTGAAATGCTTCAATAATGAATGATCATTGTAGAAACAGATAATTTCCTGCACAAAATTAAAAAGTATTTTTAAAAATATTAAGAAAATACAAGTTCCTCAAAATACATTTCATGCTCACTAAACTTCCAAGCCACAGGTTCTAAAAGAGTGTTTTAAGAAGACAGATCTGTATATCCTTTAGTTTTGAATCTATCAAGGCTAAAATCTTCAAATAAAAACATTTATCAGGACATCTGGTGGGCTCAGTTGGAGGAGCGTGTGACTCTTGATCCTGGGGTCATGAGTTCGAGCCCCATGTTGGGTGTAGAGATTACTTACATACACTTTTTTTTTTAAGATTTTATTTATTTATTCATGACAGACACACAGAGAGGAAGAGAGAGAGGCAGAGACACAGGCAGAGGGAGAAGAAGGCTCCATGCAGGGAGCCCGATGTGGGACTCGATCCCGGGTCTCCAGGATCCGGCCCTGGGCTGAAGGCGGTGCTAAACCGCTGAGCCACCCAGGCTGCCCTTACATACACTTTTAAAAAAATAGTTATCCAAATGATCACCGTAGAATGCCAACGATTTCTAGTATTTGGACATGAAAGAGTTTTGAGATTTGGCCAAACTAAGAATCTTAGTTACAAAGTTCTTTTTAGGAAAACCTGTTAACTGAAAACCAATTTTCTTGAGTTACAATCTGTGGTGCAAGAAAGTTAAGTGATATGAAATGTGTAAGTTGAAAGTGACATCTGGTCTTGCAAATGTGAAGTCTCTATATATAATTTTAAGTAAGCTTCACATGCAATGCGGAGTTTGAACTCAGGACCCCAAGATCAAGAGTCACATGCTCTCTCCACAAGTGTGACGTCTACTGGCTGCCGGTACAGTCTAGCAGCTGATGGTGCAGAGAACATTATCATTTCTGCATTGTAATAAATAGCAAATGTTGGAAATTTGATTACTAGCATTGCTAATAATAATATTGTAACGATTCAGTAATTTTGACTAAGTTTCAGACATATTTTTGTAGCCCATAGTGTCATTTTATGATGGTGAGCCTCATCGTCTGGCCGTTATTGGCTGACTATCCATTTTAACACTCAGGCATCTCATCCAGATGTGTATTTGGTTAGAGCGATGGCTCAGAGCCTCAGCACAGTGCCGCTTGCTGAAGGTAATGGGCAGGAGCTGGGAGCCAGTAGGCACCCCCACCCCTCGAGCCCCCCAGGTCCATGCTTCACCGCCTTGCCTCTGGCAGGGGAGGCCAGGGAGGCAGCCCTCTCAGGAATGAATGTCAGACCAAAGGCACTGAACAGGGCCTCCTGCTCTCTTCCAGCCTTGCAAGCAGGAACATCCAAGTCGTCTTCTCTCCCCGCCTATGGCAGGACCACTCTGAGCCGGGTAAGGTCCCTGACCAGAGATCACAGACTGGGAGGGAAGAGTGTGCCCTCGGGGCACCTCGGAGGGGCTGAGCTGCTTGGGCATCCGGGGGAGCAAGAGACCTTCAAAGTGAAGGGAAACAGTGCAGACTTCTCCACCTTCCTTCTGATCCCTTCGTGTCCTTTCTAGCTACAGTCCACAGAATTCAGCCCCTCTGGGAGTGAGACCGGAAGTCCAGGTGAGAGGCAGGGCCACCCAATGCCAGGCGAGCTGGGCAAGGGGCCTGAGTAGGCCCCATGGCAGCCCGTGTCTGTGCTGCGGGCAGGGCTGTGGCTTGAGGTTGGGAGGCTGAGCCGGCAGGTTTGGAGGCCTTCTGCCCTTAGAGCCGCCTCTGGACAATAATTCTTCTCTCCTATAGGCCTGCAGGTGAGTGCCTTCTGGAGGGGAACACATGGAGCAGCAGAAGCAAGCCGTGGATGGGTGACAGGGGTGTTGGGGGAGGTGGGGCTACAGAGTTGCCTGGCAAGGACACGAGAAGCCCAGGGTAAGGCTGGGGAGGTCTCCCTGCCCCACTCTGGCTCACTGCGGCTTTGGTCTCCCCAGAACGGAGAGGGCCAGAGGGGGAGGATGGACCGGGGGAACTCCCTGCCCTGTGTGCTGGAGCAGAAGGTGAGGGGCAGGGGCAGAGTCAGGGGTGGTGGGCAGGGGACAGAACCATCTACAGTGGGGGTGGGTCAGCCAGCCTGCGGGGAGAAGCCAGGGAAGCAAATGCACCAAGGGGTCGCTGACGGGAGGGGCAGCAGGGAAGTTGGGGGCAATGGTTGGCAAAACCAGCATGAGCCCCAATGGCCCTTACAGGCTGATCAGGGGCCCAGGGAATTGAGGGGGTTACACTGACAAGAAACTCTATGAGCCTGAGGTTGCCCCCTCTCTGCCCATCCCGCCCCCCAGATCTATCCCTACGAAATGCTGGTGGTGACCAATAAGGGGAGAACCAAGTTGCCTCCAGGTGTGGATCGGATGAGGCTTGAGGTATGCAGAGGAAGTGTGGGGTGGGCCTAGGGGCTTCCAAAGGGGCAGCCTCCCTGGTGGGGAAGACCTGGGGCCTCTGTGTGAGCGCTCCCTTAGTCATTGGCCCAGCCTCACCCCAGCTCCTGTCTTTAAGCTGCCTCTGGGTGTCCCCTTTCCAGAGACACCTGTCAGCCGAGGACTTCTCAAGGGTATTCTCCATGTCCCCTGAAGAGTTTGGCAAGCTGGCCCTGTGGAAGCGGAATGAACTCAAGAAAAAGGCTTCTCTCTTCTGACCATCCTTCCCGCTCCGTGACTGACGCTCTTCCCTGCTGCTTCGGGGCTCTAGAGCTGGGGTCACTAGACCCCAAAGCATCGTCTCTTAGGGGTGCAGGGTGGTGGTGGGGGATGGAGGTAGGGTTGTCTCCATTCCCCAGGTGAGGGGGAGCCAGGACCTCTGCAGTGCTGGGGTGTGGGACGTGAACTTGCTTCCCCATAAAAAGCCAGGGGCCTCCTTCCCTCCTCCTTGGTCCTCACCGCACAGGGCAGACCCAGTCTGGAGCCCAGCACACACAGAGTCAACATTTGCACCCTCTCCCCAACCCCACCCCCACGGGAAGGTCCCCACAAGAGAGTGAGGAGAAAGGAAAGCAGCACTTAGTGGTCAGGCATGTTGGCAGTCTGGACCCATGGGTGGGTACAACCTTCAGGCCTGCGGGGGGAGGGGGAGAGTGGGGAGCAGCCAGGAGGGCAGGGAGAGCCCCAGGACTCTGTGCACCCAAGCACGCCTCCTCACCTCACCTAGGACAGCTTCCCCTGCACCTGGGCCTCTGGCTTCTCTGATTCTTAGCAGGAGCAGGCTTGAGCTCAGCCTCTAACAATGAAGCCACCCTGCCCTCCAGCTCACCCTCTCCTCTCCTGGTGACCCCTAAGCTTCAAAGCCTCTTGCTCCAGCCCTGTGGCTTCCCTAGAAGCCATGGCTTAGAGTGGAGATGTTGCAGAACCCTGGCCCACCGTCAGCCTCCAGGCAAGTCAGCTAGACTCCAAGCACCCAGGTCCTGTGCAGAACCCAGGCCTTCAGGCTCTCTTTGGATGGGATCAAGAGGCCAGGCTGTGTCCAGGCCACCAGGTCCTGCCCATTTCCATGCATCCCCACCATGCTGTCTAAAGAATGTAATTTATTGGGGCACCCCCAAGCTGCTTTCTCTCCTAACTCTCTGCCCTCCCTTAATCACACTCCCAGCTTCTCTTCTCTACAGATACATATGTGTATATAATTATATATATATTTTTGCCGGGGTCTGGCTTTTGTTCCTGCTCAGGCCCTGGTACCCCTTTCCACTGTGTGTGTGTGTGTGTGATAATGCTGTGGGAGGGGGACTCTGCTTGGAATTAAAAGGTTGCATTGGGTCCCCAAATCTATTTGTTCTTTCTGGAACACCTGGGAGCACTTGGGAGAGGCAATGCCAGGCTGAGGGAAGCCTTGGGGGTAAGAGTTCAAATGGGGACCACAGAGGGCTGGAAGAGGCCGGCATCACACACTGCCCCTTCCCCCAGCCCCTGGCCATAAAAGCAGGGGCCAGCCTAGCAGGGTCACATCTGCTGCCTCTTCTTCAGGGGCTGCATGATGAAGTATGGAGGAAGGACAGAAGGTCACGCTGGAGACTAATACAGGAGCCGGCTCGGGGGCAAGCCTGCTTGTCCTCTGCTGAGGCCTAACCGCTCACCTTGGCAGTCAAGCTCACCAGCATCTGACAAGATTGCACCCTCCAGGGCCTGATACTCCCAGTTCTCTGGGGGAGGCCAAACACACAGAGAAGGTCAAGGATGCAGGAACTGGCAGTAAGCCAACTGCTGAAGAGCAGGCAGGGAAAACCAAGCAATGGAGAAACAAACAGTGGGTGAGATCTAGTGGACCATGGGTGGGGTGGAAGCTGAGAGAGAGGAGGGGGTAATGCACTCTCGATTGACTTGGCAAGGCCTCGCCGGGGGAGCAGACAGGGACCCGGAGTGCGGAGATCTGCCTGGAAGATGGGAAAGAGGATTGTGGGTGCCTGTGAAGGGAGGGGCCAGTCTCAGAACCTAGATGTGGGCATGTGAGGAGGCGTGTGGCCAGAACGACCAGGCGAGCTGGAGTGTGAGCCTAAGGACTGGACCTGATGCAAGTGTCCTACCCCCGGGATGAGTCTCCACCCCTTTTGGCCAAAGCAAAAGCAAAGTGGTTAAGAATCACTCAAGTATGAACAATTGTTTTAAGCTGTAGGAGTTCCGATGATACATCTACAACATTGTTTTATCCTTCCAACAACCTGTGAGGTCAGTAGCACAGATCAGTTGAAACCTCTCAGCAAAAAAGAACATTGTAGAAGAGACTGTTCATCCTGAAGCCTGAAGCCACATGCAAGTTAACAAGTGGGGGATGGAGACAGACCTCCCCATTTCTTGGCTACTAAGCCAGGACTCCCCAATATAAGCAGCTGCCTCCCAAGGGGTAGCTGGGAGGACAGCCGATGAGGCGGAGAGAGAGAAAGAGGAATCATCTCCGTACTTGTACACAATTTCAGGTATTCAGCCAATGTTTGGAGGGCTTACCCTGTTCCAGCACTTGGGATACAGTGGTAGCAAGTCCAGTACCTCCACGTCCGCAGAGCTCCCGGGCTGTTGGGCATCAAAGGGTGCAGAGGCCGTGTTTGGTCACAGGTCACTGGAAAGTGCTTTTGAGGGGGCAGATTGCATGCTAAGACCTAAAGGATTTTAAGTTCTTGAGACCTGGAGAGGCTTGAAGTGGAGCTGGGTCCCTAAAACAAAACCTTAGAGAATCTCTCAGTGCCTCTTCCCACAACACGCACGCACACACTTGTACGCAGGCACATGCATGTGAACAGATGCAAAACTGTGGTGATCACTCAGTTCAGGGGCTTCCAAACCTTTTTAGTAGCAAACTTAAAAAAAAATCTTATTATTAGTAATTGGAATACATTTATAAGGTGAATTTTATAGCTAATTATGATGAAAATGAATGAGGACCAAGAAGCTTTGATGACTAAAAAAATTTTAAGGCAAGATTTCTATACAACAGTTGCCCTTTTATCAAATGCAGGAGCTAATTCACTATTGTATTTGGCTGCACAGTATCGGGAAAATCCTGATTCACACAGATAAGTAGTCACAAAATTGTGGTGTTTTAAAAATGCTCACAAATCCATTCACACTCCTCCCATTGAGTTAGCACAGTGTCAATGTCCCCTCTTCTAGGATCTGGGCTTAGTGACTCGCGCATTTAAAAACAGTTCACCAAAAAAAAAAAAATAAATAAATAAAATAAAATAAAATAAAATAAAATAAAATAAAATAAAATAAAATAAAATAAAATAAAATAAAATAAAATAAAAACAGTTCACCCAGCAATAGCCTTCTGCCCTCACTTAAATTGACAGGAGGAAAGGCTTTATTTACAGGTCTTCTCTCAAATGAGCTAATCTGGCAGTTAACTGCCACGGGGTCTGTTTGAAAATGCAGTAAAAATTCTGCATGTAGGGGCGCCTGGGTGGTTAAGCGTCTGCCTTCAGCTCAGGTCATGATCCCAGGGTCCTAGGATTGAGCCCGGCGTTGACCTCCTTGGGCTCCCTGCTCAGCAGGGAGCCTGCTTCTGCCTCTCGTCCCCCACCTCCCCACGCTGCTCATGCTCTACCTCTCTCGTTCTCTGAAATAAAATCTTAAAAAAAAGAAAATCCGCATTTAACTTCTAACTGCCTCCAAATAAATTTAACTATTAGCCTGTTAACCAGAAGCCTTAGTAATATAGTCAGTTAACACAGTTCGTATGTTATATGCACCACATACTGTATTCCTACAGTAAAGCAAGCTAGAGAAGAGAAAATATTAAGAAAAGCATAAGGGAGAGAGGCACCTGGCTGGCTCAATTGGAAGAGCATATGATGCTTGATATTAGAGTTGTGAGTTCGAGCCACGTGTTAGGCATAGATCTTACTAAGTAATTAATAATATATAAAAGATAATAATAAACTTTTTAAAAATGTTTAAAAGAAAGAAAATCATATCTCTCTTTGGGACGCCTGGGTGGCTCAGCAGTTGAGCATCTATCTGCCTTTGGCTGAGGGCATGATCCTGGAATTCTGGGATCGAGTTCCACTTTGGGTTCCCTGAGGGGAGCCTGCTTCTTCCTCTGCCTGTGTCTCTGTCTTTGTGTCTCTCATGAATAAGTAAATAAAATCTTTAAAAAAAATCATAAAAGAGAAAAATTACAGACCCAGTACTGCACTGTATTTATCTTTAAAAATGCATGTATCAGCAGACCTGTATAGTTCACACCCATGTTGTTCAAGGGTCAACTGTACATCAGTGGGCTCTGATTATTTTGGCATATAGCACATATAGCTGTGTCCATTGACTTTTACTAGAACTTTTAAGATAAAAATTTTTAAGTGAAGCCAAATGAAAGGTTATAAATTCCTGATGCACTTCTGTATTTGGGAAAAGCTGATTTAATACATACAGCTGCTTCCCTGACCTAAGAGGGAGCAGACCCAGAAACCCACAGGGCAGGACTAGACTCAGGTCTCCAGCTTTCCAGGTCGCCTCTCTGTGCACAAACATAGGCATAAAACGGGCTCATTTATTCCCTTTGTTCTTATACATTCTGGCCTAAAAGCCTCCTCTCCTTTCCCATAGGGATCCTCACCGGGGCCCATTTACAGATGGTCTATTTAGTTCATTTTTCTCAAGCAGCTCTCAGAACTGAGATCCATTTGCTAGCCCTGTCTGTCCCCACACCCTGGTGACTTAGTTGGGGTTCCGGGCTCCACTCCAGGGTACACAGCCATCTCTGGGCTGCTTGGGGCCTCCTGGGCCTCAGCCTGATGCGTGAATGGAGCCCAAGGGGCAGGGTGAGTGCAGTGAAACCCCAAGACCCCACAGCTCTCCATCCTTCAGCTTTGCAGTAGAGGCTACTCTCCTCCCTAGTGCAACCCTTGATCCCTCACCCCCCTCATCATGTGTTGAGCAGAAATATATTTGGAACAGATCACCAGCCCTCTCCTCAGAAGATCTTTCCATTGTGAAGGGCGGTGGTGGAGGTGGTAGGGGAAATGGGCTTTAAATCCGTGGAGTTGTAGCTCAGACATTCCAGGAACCCCTACTCTTTTATACAAGTCCTGCCTGCCTACTTCTTGGGTCCAACCTTCCCGGGCAGGGGCCCTCTCCACATGGGTCACCCACCTTGTGTTTCTTTCCTTGATGCTGCCAGGACAACCCGGCCGTTCCTTCCCCCGCAGGACCGCTGGACCAGTGCCCTATCCACTAGAAGGAACAAGCAACAAGTGAAATTAATGTTAGTAATATGCTTCATTTAACCCAGTGGACCTAATGCACTACAGTGTCAACAAGTCATCAACACACAATATCACGAATGAACTAGTCTGCATTTTCTTTTCTGTGCCAGTCTTCAGAACCCGGCGTGTACTTTACCCTCAGCACCTCGCAGTAAGGACCTGCACGTTTGTTTCAGTGCTCCACAGCCACGTGCAGCCTGGGGCTACTCTCCTGGTCGTGGGGGGCGGGGGGTGGGTTGGGGCATCCAGAGACTTACGGGACCCACACAACTGCCCCTTCCTCAGGGAGGAAACTCCCGGGCCCCCTCACCCTTCTCGCTGCCCCTGGCTCCTCCGACCTGCCCCTGCAGAACTTGCACCTGCTCCTCCGCGGCGCCCCTCCCTCCTCCGCTGAGGCTTCGGGCTCCAAGGGCCCCCTCGCTCTCCCCGGTCTCCTTCCCGACAGCGCGCGGGGGCCGGGCAAGGGTGCTGCGGGGGGGGGGGGGGGGGTGCTGCAGGGCCCCCAGCGGGCCGGGCAGGTGGCGGGGACGGGGGCGGTGGGGGGCTGCTGCGGGGGGTGGTGCTGCGGGGCCCCCAGCGGGCCGGGCGGGGGGGGGGCGCTGCAGGGGTGCTGCTGCGGGGCCCCCAGCGGGCGGGGGGTCAGGGGGGTACTTCTGCGGGCCCCCAGCAGGCCGGGCCGGAGGGCCGGGGGGTGGGTGCTGCGGGGCCCCCAGCGGGCGGGGGGCGGGGGCGGGGGGCGTGCTGCGGGGCCCCCAGCGGGCCGGGCCGGGCCGGGGCGGGGCGGGTCAGCCAGGGCCCCGCCCCCTCGCCGCGCCTCCGGGGCCGCCCTCCGCCCGCGAGCTCCGCCGCCGCCGCCGCCGCCCGGGAGCCGAGCAGGGCCGGGCCGCCGACATGCTGAGCCGGCTCGGGGCGCTGCTGCAGGAGGCCGTGGGGGCGGTGAGGCCCGGGAAGCGGGGCGCGCGGGGCCTCGGCCGGAAGGGCGGGCGCGGGGCCGGGGGAGGAGCCGGCGGGCGGCGGGCGGAGGGCGCGGGCCCGCTCGGGGAGGGACCCCCCCCCCCCCCCCCCCCCCCCCCCCCCCCAGGCCGCGGCGCCCTTCCTGGGCCTCCCCTGCCCCGGGTCGCGGCCCGCGCCGAGTCCTCCCTGCGCCTCCGCGTGGCCTCCCTCCCCGTCGCCCTAGTCCCGGCCTCTCCAGAGCATGCCCAGCCCCTAACTAACCCTTTTCCCCAAACGGCTTCCGGTTTATTTTCCTGCCCCGCGTTCCCAGTTTGCTCCCAGTTCCCAAACTCCTCTGTGCCGGAGGGCTCCCTCGTCAGCGGCACTTTCCTCCCCAAGGTGCCTTCCTCCTCCTCCCCCCACGCTCCTCCCTCCCTGGTCACCTGGCTTGGAAAAAGAGGTGCCCTTCCGCCTCCTGCTGAGCCCGCAGACGACCCCAGGACCTTAGTCCCGCGGGTGCGCCCGGCCGGGCCACGGCCACGTCCCGGGAAGCGGGGCTGTTCACCGCGGGGTGGGTCCACACTGACCTTGAGTCAGGAGAGGCCGGCAGCGGGGGACTCCGGGGCGGCCCTGGGGCCGAGACTCGGCGTGTTTGCGGCTTTCTCTCCGGGTTGAAGGCTGGTCAGAGGCGGGTTCGCTTCATTCAGGGAGATAAAAGTGCATGCAGTTCCGATAGACTAGGCCCAACGCCTCTGTTGCAAGTAACCCTGCCAAGAGCCTGTCTGTAAAGTTAACAGTTCTTTTGTCTCCACGTAGAAGTCCTCCTCTAATGGATCGATCTAGTGTATCGTGTCAGATTGGCTCCAGAGCCAAAACCGAGCTTATTATAAATGAGAACAGTCTCAGCCTTAAACTTGTGAAGAAAGTGAAAAAGCTCCGCCCACCTGTCCCCAGCGCTGCATTCCTGGCATCCAGGTGCTTCCAGGGCAGCCCACCTGGGGAGGGGTTCCAGAATGATTTCGCCTTCCCCTCCTCCTTGTTTCCAATCAAAACAGCTGTCATCTTAGAAAGTGATACGGCCAACTGCTACATGCTTCTCAGGGAAAACTCCCTACACCGGGCGGGTAGTCCGGCCAGAGAGTCTTAGTCCCCAGAAGTGAATTTCTGTTGCTTCCAATGCAGGCACTTCAGCATCCGTACCTGGAGGAGAGATTGGTGGTCAAGGGAGATACTTTTGGCCCCTGAGTATAGGATATATAGACAATACCACAGAAGCTTGGCTGCCCCCGCCCCCGTAACTGTCAGGAGAGAGGGGAACCCCTCTTCTCCCCTCCACCCCCACCCACATCAAGGGCATAGGTCTTTCCCTGCCCCCAGCAAGTTGCTTGACTCCTTGTCAAAGAGGAAGAGTGCTCCTTCCTGCCCTCTTCTGACAAAATAAGAACAGCAATTGTTCTGGTTTTTTAAAAAAATATTCTTTATTATTATTAACAGAGGTTGTGAAGATTAATAATTTCTCTTTAAAAATAAATCATCTGCTACAATTTCTCTGGAGTTATAATAGCTAATAGTGGATTCAGGTGAAGATGTTCCCCTTGCTTCCTTCTAACAGTCTACTTTGTTACAGTCTGTTACAGTTTGCTGATCAATGGTGCACCCCGGTCTCTTACTCTTACTGGATTGTTCCTTTTCACTGTAAGCCCAGCTCAAGGGTTTAGGAGACTACAAATGAATCCTAAGGCCCATCACAAAACTGGAAGATGATTATAGTGCCTGTCAAGGGTCAGAGAGCTTTCCTGAGACAAGGAACTATGGAAAGGATGTCTAAGGGAGTTTGCTGAGATACTTAGTAAATATGAATGAGTAGTCACTATTGACAGCGCCCTTTAGGGGCAGGCAGAACTAGAAAACACAGAATCTGAGCCCTCAGGGAGCTCACAGTCTAGTAGAAGAGGTGACTCTAATCCCACAATAATAGTATCACCCAGGACCTGGTGAGAGGCAGGGGCTCCATGTGGATGGTGTGTTTGGTGTTGATCCTGTAAGGGTGCTGCCCCGCACCACTAACTATGAAAGAAGACAAGCTTGCCTGGGCAGCTGAGGGTTGGGGCAAGAGTTTCAGGGCCTCTGATTCAGTGGTATTGCTTCTTTCTCCTGTCGTAATGGCCTTCTAACTGTTCTTGACATCATCTCCTACATGCAACTGTCAGAGGACTCGGAGGACTCTGCTTGAAACACTGCTAGATGTCCTTGAGCTGCACCCCCTCCCACCCCCGCCTGCAAAAAACAGTCCTGACTTGGTGACTTGATGTTCAGGAGCCCACACACTCAATCCATCCTTGTCCCAGACATGCTTTGCAGAGTTCCTTCTGCAGGAAGGAACTTCCTTCATCTCTAATGATTGAATTCGGGCCCCATTCTTCATGGTTTATTTCCAGGGTAACTGCAGTAAAGCCTACTCTGTTCCAGCCCTCTCTTCCCAGGGGCCAGTTTCCACCTCTCCTGTGTTCTCACACCTCTTCCTATAGCTGAGTTATTCGGGGCGGTTTTTATATTGTTCTCCCCAGCACTGGGTGTTCAGCAGCCTTGTATTGCATATAGCATCTAGCGTGGTGTCTTGTACACAGTAGGCACTCAGAAGATAGTTCCTGAATCAGTCAGTAGACGCTCAGTTCTGTGATGCAGTGAAGTGTGAGGTTAGAGAGAGAGGTGTCCAGGAAATCTGGTGAGGCCTTTGTGGAGCTGGTGGCCCTTAGCTGGGCCTCACTGGTGAGCATTCGGATCTAGGCAAATGTAGGGGGACATAGGGCCTCCTGGGCAGAGCAGCCTGAACAAAGACAGAGAGGAGGAAATGAGCACCTGTGGTGACTATTTGATGATGCATTTTCTCCTGTGTATGTTTACTCTGCAAGGAAAGAGAACAAATGCTCTTTCTTGGAGTTTTTGGAGAAAGCAGTTGTTGGGGGTGGAGATGAAGAGATAACTTCTGGAAAAGGGGCAGGTCTGGGGCTTGCTCCTAGCAAAAACAGAATTCCCTGGGGCTGCAGGCTGTGTATCCCCAGCTCCTCTGGCAGCCTGCAGCCTTGGAAAAAAGATGCAAGCGTGGTATAAGTAAGATGCTTTATGAGTATTATGCTAACACTACACACCTGGCTGAACGAAGCTTTTCGATGGCCTCAAACACAGATTTTTGCAGACTCTCGGATTGAGAAGGAACTGAAGGCTTTATCATTGCCATGCTTTCCATCCATATCATTTTGATTTTGTTGTTCTGGGGGGTACTCTCCTGTTTTCTCTCTGTGTCCCTTTATTGTAGCATAACTATCTTGAGAGGATCTATTTCTGTGTCTTTTCCCCCCACCAATATTCCTAGTTCTTCCAGGACAGGCCCTATGGAATCATGACATGTAGCAGGAGTACGGGATTTCCAGGGGAGAAGGGGGCTGGGAGAGGTGCCAAGTGATTGTCCTGGAGAAAATGTGTTACTGTTCCCTTTGAGAATCTGGATCACAGGGCCTCCTCCAGGGCCTAGTACCGACCCAATGCTTCGTAGATGGTGGAACATCTGCTCCAAATGGCAGTGGCAACAGAGCCCGTAATCACTGTGACGACCACTTAGGCTGTGTCTCTGCTCTCTCCACAGCGGGAGCCCAGCATTGACCTGCTAGAGGCCTTCGTGGAGCATTGGAAGTGCATCACGCACTACTACATTGAAAGCACAGGTGGGGCCTCGTTTTCCCTAGCTGGGGGAGCCTTGCATGCAGTGGGGAGGAAGGTGTGGGCAGGGTCACCATGCCAGTCAGAGATGCAGGGAAAAGATAACAACTGCCAGCCGCACAGGAGTCGAGAATGGGGGCTGGCCCCACCCTGATCTTTCATGAGAGGAGCCGTGTGAGGTGGGAGCAGGAACTGTGAAATTGTGCACATCCCTGAGCTGACTGCAAGGCAGAGGCTGAGCTCCACTCGCCCCTAGCTCCCAGCGAGGCAGACTGTCCAGGCCGGCAGTCCCCAAGTGCGTATGCTCAGGGCTTACTGATTAAAAGAAAAGAAATGGAATAAATTCCTCTTTTCCCTGAGCTAACTTAGAGGGCGTGTCCCTTATAGAAATTTATGGTAGCAGAATCCGTAGCAGAAGCCAAGGCATGTACCGTGCCTGGGTCCTTCTCCCCAGCTGACACCCCAGGGAGCCAGCTTTGGGTAATCTGGGCCCATCAGGATCACTCATTGAGGGGGTGGAATCTGATTGGCTGCTTTGTAGTCAGTACGTTGGTATTGGTGGATACATGCTGGTTGCCAGGTAACCTGTCCTGCATCCCTGGCTTTCTACCTCCTGGTTCAGATTGTGGTTTGATTCCAGTCTACCCCTTACCTGAAGACTGTATTTCCAGCCTGAGCTAGCCCAAGAAATTAAAAAACAGTCTTTGGACACTCTGAGGAACACCCCCGCCTTCTGAGAAACACCCCCCCCCCCCCCCCGACGGTCCTTTTAGACCAGGTTTCTCCATCTTGGAACAGTTGACATTTGGGCTTGATCACTATTTGTAGCGCAGGGCTTCTGGGGGTGCATTGTAGTATGTTTAGCAGCAGCTATGGCTTCTACCGACTAGATAGATGCCAGTAGCAACCCCTCCCCATTTCAATAGCCATAAATGTTTCTCCAAACATTGCCGAATGTTCCTGGGGGCAAAATCACCCCAGTTGAGAACAACTGCTTTAAACTGAAGTCTTTTTTTCTTTTTTGAGATATAATTGATGTGACATTATATCATGTAAATTGGGTGTACAATATATTGATTCGATATATAGATACATTGTGAAGTGATCACCACAGTGAGTCTAGTTAATATCCATCACCCTAACTAGTTACCAATTTTTTTTTCTCGTCATGACAAGTTTTAAGATCTACTCTTAGCAATTTTTAAATATGCAATACATTAACTATAGTCAACAGGCTGTATAACATTCTCAGGACTTATTTATTTATTTATTTATTATTTTTGTTTTTTGTTTTTTAAAGAGGGAGGGGGACAGAGAGAAATGGAGGGAGAGAATATTAAGCAGGCTCCATGCCCAGCGCAGAACCTGACACAGGGCTCACTTTTACAATCCTGAGCTGAAATCAAGAATCAGACACCCAACTGACTGAGCCACCCAGGCGCCCCAGGACTTATTTATTTTTTGACTGGAAGTCTGTACCTTTTAGACTGATATCTTGACAGCCCCAATCTACCAGGATGTAGGAAAAGATCCAGAACTGACTCAGGTCCACCTGGGGCTTCACCTGAACCCAATCCATTAATTTCCAGAACAGTCCCTAGACCATAGGTATGGGGGTGAGTGAGGTGAGCTCTGTTGCTGAAAAGCCAGTGCTTTCAAGAAAAGCTAGGGGGTGCTCCAAGGCTGGTCCCAAAGCACCAAAACTTGCTTTACACAAATACTCTCTACCTGAGACTCTCATTAAGAAAGCTCCAGCTTCTCCATCAAGACCTTTGCATGATGGAACAAGTTTGCCTCCAAACCCGTGGTCATGCACGGATTTTTTTCTCCTTTGTAAAAAAAAAAGTTGTTTCTCCTTTCTGCCTCTTGTAAGTGTAAAAAGGACAGGAGGTTTACCTCTCAGGAAGCTCCTCCAAGACAGCTTCTAAATTCGATGACAGAGAACCTTGAGCCCACGGCTTCTCACTCAGGCCCAGAGCTGGCCTGAAGCCTGGGCAGTGTACCCTCCTATATGCCCCAGGGTTAGGAGAAAAAATGATGCCACTTCCCTCTGATAAAGTGCTAGAGTATGTACACATTCCCAGTCAGAGGGCTGTATCATGGGTCTCATCCCAAAGGTATTTTGTATTTTTTTTTTAAGATTTTATTTATTTATTCATGAGAGACACAGAGAGAGTCAGAAACATAGAGGGAGACACAGGCTCCATGCAGGGAGCCTGATGTGAGACTAGATCCCAGGACCCCAGGATCATGTCCTGAGCCAAAGGCAGACTTTCAACCACTGAGCCACCCAGGTGCCCCATCTTTTGTCTTTTTAGGTTTAGAGGCACCAACTGTAAATTTCCACTTCCCCTAGTCTTTGTTCAAAGCAAACCGGTGACTTGGCCTTTCTCCAGGGATACCCTCAGTCTCCCTCCACCCCTGAGACCCCATGGGCTTGACCTCATCAAGCCAAAGTGCCACTCTTCACCCCACTCACCCTCGTTTCCTGAATCTCTGTTAGATGAAAACACCCCTGCCAAGAAAACGGATATTCCCTGGCGGCTGAAGCAGATGCTGGACATCCTGGTGTACGAGGAGAGGCAGCAGACAGGAGCTGGCGAGGCTGGGCCCTGTCTAGAATACTTGCTGCAACACAAAATCCTGGAGACCCTATGCACACTGGGCAAGGCCGAGGTGGGCAGGACCCTGGGGTGCCCCTGGAACCTTCCACCCAAACTGGAGCCCTCTGACTTCTAGGCTCGTCCACCTGTGTTTCCGTCATGTCATGGATTTGCGCCCATTGTTTAGTCAGGGTTCATTTGGAGAAGGTGTGCTAAGAACCAGGCATGTGCCAGGCAGGATCCTGAATGCTGGGGATACAGTGGTAATGAAAACAGACAAAACTTCTAGTCAGAGAGAGGTGGGTAATTGGGCGGCCCACACATAGTATATTCAACGATGACAGGGTTATGGAGAACAGAAAAGCGGGAAGGGGAATCGGCAGTGTGGGAAAGCCAGTTTCTTTTTTTTTTTTTTAAGATTTTATTTATTTATTCGTGAGAGACACACAGAGAGAGAGGCAGAGACATAGGGAGAGGGAGAAACAGGCTCCATGCAGGGAGCCCAATGTGGGACTCAATTCCGGGACTCTGGGATCATACCCTGAGCCAAAGGCAGATGCTCAACCGCTGAGTGTTACGTTTTGGTAATTCTTGGTAATATTTCAGACTTCGTTATTATATTCATTATGGTGATCTGTGATCAAAGATCTTTGATGTTGTTGTTGTCGTCATTGAGGGTACTACAAATAGTGCCCATGTAAGACTGCTCCACTGACCAGCCATTCCCCATCTTCCTCTCTCTTCTCGGGCCTCTCTAATCCCGGAGACACCATAATATTGAAATTCAGCCAACTAATAACCCTACAGTGGCCTCTAAGTGTTTAAGTGAAAGGAAGAGTCACATGTCTCTCACTTTAAATCAAAAGCTAAAGTGATTAAGCTTAGTGAGGAAGGCACATTGAAAGCCGAGACAGGCCAAAAGCGGGCCTCTTGCACCAACCAGTTAGCCAGGTTGTGAATACAAAGGAAAAGTTGTTGAAGGAAATTAAAAGTGCCTTCCAGTGAACACATGAATGATAAGAAAGCCAAACAGCCTTATTGCTGATGTGGAGAAAGTCTGAGTGGTCTACATAGATGAAACCAGCCAGGACATTCTGTTAAGCCAAAGCCTATCCTGAGCAAGGCCCTGACTCTCCTCAGTTCTGTGAAGGTTGAGAGCAGTGAGGAAGCTGCAGGAGAATAGGTGGAAGCTGCCAGAGGTGGGTTCACGAGGTTTAAGGCCAGAAGCCGTCTCTACCACAACCCAGTGCAAGGTGAAGCAGCCAGTGCTGGTGTAGACACTGCAGCACGTTCTCCAGGAGATCCAGCCAGGATAAGTGATGAAGGAGGCTACACTGAACAACACATTTCCAATGTAGAGAAAATGGCTTCTATCGGGAGAAGATGCCAGCTAGGACTTTCATAGCTAGAGAGAGGAGAAGTCAGTGCCTGGCTTCAAAGCCTCAAAGAACAGCCTGAACCCCTCTTTAGGGGCTAATGCTGCGGGTGCCTTGACGTTGAAGCCAGGGCTCATTGACCGTTCTGAAAATCCCAGGGTCCTGAAGAATTATGCTAAGTCCACTCTGCCCCGTGCTCTGTGAACGGAGCAACAAACCCTGGATGATGGCGCTTCAGATCACAACATGGTTTATTGAATATTAAGTCCATTGTTGAGAAGTACCGCTCAGAAAAAAATATTCTTTTCAAAATACGACTGCTTATTGACAATGCACCTGGTCACACGTGAACTCTGATGGAGACGTATACTGAGATAAATGTTGTTTTCTGCTCACATAGCATCCATTCTGCAGCCCAGGGATCAAGGAGTCATTTGACTTTCAAGTCTCATTATTTAAGAAATACATTCTGTAAGGCTGTTGCTGCCATATATAGTGATTCTTCTGAGGGATTTGAGCAAAGTCAATTGAAAACCTTCTGGCAAGGATTCACCATTCTACGCGGGTGCCATTAAGAATATTTGTGATTCATGGGAAGAAGTCAAAATATCAACATGAACAGGAGTTTGGAAGAATGTGATTACAACCTGCATGGATGACTTTGATGGGTTCAAGACTTCAGAGGAGGAAGTGTGGGGGAAAGAGCAAGAGGAGTAGAACTGGAGGTAGAGCCTGAAGATGGAACCGAATGGCTGCCATCTCATGATCAGATGAGGAGTTGCTGCTTGTGGATGAGTAAAGAAAGTGGTTTCTTGAGATGGAATCTACTCCTGGGAAGACTCTGGGAAGATTGTTGAGATGACAACAAAAGATTTAGAGCATTGCGTAAACTTAGTCGATAGAGCAGGGGTAGGTTGGAGAGGACAGATGCTAGATTTGAAAGAAGATCTACTGTGAGTAAAATGTATCAAAAAGCATCTCCTGCTACTGAGAAATTATTCATGAAAGCAAGAGTCCATCCATGTGGCCAGCTTCATTGGTGTCTTATTTTAAGAAATCCCCACAGCCATTCCCACCTTCAGCAGCCACCACCCTGATTAGTCAGCAGTCACCAACATCGAGGCAAGCACCTCTGCCAGCAAAAAGGTTACAATTCACTGAAAGCTCAGGTGATAGCGTCTTTTAGAAATTATTTTTATGTTTTTAATTTTTAAAAAAGATTTTATTCATTTATGCATGAGAGACAGAGAGAGAGAGACATAGGTAGAGGGAGAAGTGGGCTCCCTGCAAAGAGCCCAATGCAAGACTCAATCCCAGGACCCCAGGACCACGACCTGAGCCAAAAACAGATGCTCAACCACTGAGGCCACTCAGGCATCCCAAGAAATTAATCTTAAATTAAGGTTACATACGTTGCTTTTTAGAACTAAAGCAATTGCACAATTAATAGGCTACAGCATAGTGTAAAAATCATAGCTTTTGTCTTCACTGGGAAGCCAAAATCTTAATTTGACTTGCTTTATTGGATATCCACTTATCGCAGTATTTGCTTTATTGAGGTGGTCTGGAAGCAAGGTGTGCCTGTAGTGGGGGAAGTGACTCGTGGTGACAGAAGAGAGGATGGTGCTGTGGGCTGTGGGGGAGGAGCATTCCTGGCAGCAGGCATGGCTTCACCTGATGGGCACCCTGCTCCTTGACCCCGCAGTACCCCCCGGGCATGCGACAGCAGGTATTCCAGTTCTTCAGCAAGCTTCTGGCCCAGGTGCAGCATCCCCTCCTGCATTATCTCAACGTCCACAGGCCCGTGCAGGTAAGGGACCCAGACAACCAAGGGGTGTCTGAGGGTCAAGCCCCCTCTCTTCCCTGCTACCTCATTCTTCTTTCTAATTTGCTTCCCTTCTAGAAGCTTCTCCGACTTGGTGGGACAGTCCCCGGATCCCAGACAGAAAAGGAGGAGGTACAGTTCACCACCGTCCTCTGCTCAAAGATCCAACAGGACCCAGCTCTGCTCACCTATATCCTGGAAGTGAGCATCTCGGAGGAAAAGAAGTGGGAGGGCCCAGACCCCCAGGGCCAGCCCCTAGGGCCCTTCTGAGGAAGCAGAGGGTGGAGCAGGTATTCACGTGCCTCAGCTTCCCCTATAGCTCCACGCTGAGGCCCGGACAGCCAGCACATCCTGCCTTCCCAAGGGGGCACCGTGGGGAATGCTCTGTACCACGACCTGGCTTCACCCGACCTTCTTTGCAGGGTAAAAAGATGGTCAGTAGGAAGAAGTCATCCAGAGAACCCAGCACCCTGCCTAGAGAGGCAGCCAACATCCCAGACAAGGACGACCCGCACAGCAAGGCTCCTGACAGGAGTTCCGGTGGGGCCCAGGCCTTGAGCCCCCAGCCGCCTGCCGAGATGGAGGAGCCGGGTGGAGGGGCTGCAGACAGCAACCTCATCACGTCCCTGATGGGCTTGTGCAAGAGCAAGGTGCTGGCTGCCGAGACAGAGCGGGCAGGGGTGAGGAGGGCAGGTGGCTGGGAGGGGACTGGAAGTTAGATGTATGTCCCTGAAGCGGTCCCCTTTTCTCCCCAGAAAGGTCGGGTGGCTCTGAAGGCCCAGGAAAACCTGCTGCTCCTGGTAAGTGTGGCTTCGCAGGCAGCTGCCACCTACCTGGTGCAGAGCAGCCCTTGCTGCCCTGCTGTCGCCGAGCATCTCTGCCAGCTGTACCAGGCCCTGCCCACCTTCCTGGACCCAGCAGACATTGCCGCTTTAGAGGGTATCAGCTGGAGGTAGGCGCTTGGGCTTGGCCGGGAGCCGGGCTACAGCTGCAGGGGATGGAAGCCCTCCCTGCCCTCTGGTAGCCGCTCCTCTGGTTTTCCAGGAGGGTAGGGACCCCTGCTGGCCACCTTCTTCCTGAGGGCACCACCCATCCTTCTGGGGCTTTCCCTCCAGGGAAACATCACTTTTGCTTCACCTCCCTCACCTCACCCCCGACCCGCAACAGAGGGTGCAGGGAGAAGGGGCCCAGGTTCTGGAACATACCTGAGGCAGGCCCCACAGCCCCTCCCTTACTCCCTCTCAGGCTGCCCAGCGCCCCATCTGATGAGGCTGCCTTCCCTGGCAAGGAGGCCTTGGCTGCCTTTTTGGGCTGGTTTGATTACTGTGACCACCTCATCATGGAGGCACACATGGTGAGCAGGAGCCGGCGCCAGCAGGGCTCTCTGGGGGGCGGGGGAGGGTGCCCCACAGTTCACCCCACTCCCTTCACCGTGTCCACCTTGAGGACCGAGGGGTCTCTTGGGAGCTAGGCAGGGCCCCCAGCCTGCCTGTTGTGTTAGACGCTGTGCAAGGACACAGTTGTTTCTCAGGGGAAAACTGTCATGGAGGTAAAACGTGCATAAGACATGTTCTTTGGCACCTAGGTGGTTGCAGACGCCTTGGCAAAGGCTGTGGCTGAGAAGTTATTCGTGGAGATTCTGCAGCCCCACCTCCTGCATGTGTGAGTCTCTGTTCCCTTGGGCACGGCCATGGTCTGGATCCACTGGCCCACCCCACCAAGTTCCCTCCTGTCCCTAAGGCCGGGGGTCTCCTTGGCCATAGTCACGTGGGTCTGTGGGTTCCATGGTTCGTGTTTGCCAAGTCTGGCCCCTGACACACGTGGCTCAGAGCCACATGGGCTGACGAAGGCCTCCAGCTCTTGGACTCCAGGGCCTCCAGAGGGCTAGGGAGCAAGCAGGGAAATACCAACCAAGACATAAGGAACCCAGGAAAGGGTGCTGTCATCCTCACATTCATTCACCCCTGGCTCCCTCTCTGGTCTCCCCTCCCCTGCCTGGCTCTCAGCCTCAAGGAGGCCTGGCTCAGTGCTCTCTCCCTGTAGTTCAGAGCAGAGCGTCCTGACCTCCACCGCCTTGCTCACGGCCATGCTGCGTCAGCTCCGCTCCCCGGCGCTGCTGCGAGAGGCCGTGGCTTTCCTCCTGGGCACAGAGCCACAGCCTGCAGCCCCCGACGACGGCCCCCGCACTCTGTGCGCTCACCTCATCGGGCATTGCGACCACCTCTCTGATGAGGTGAGGTGGGGGGGCCTCGTCCTTCTGGCTCCCACCAGCCCCCAACCAAGGGATTTCCTGAGGGCTTCTCCCCGCTTGCATTAGCTTACCAGGTGGTACTACCCTCGAGGCATCGGAACACATACCCCCCAAAAAGCATGACACAGTCATGGCGGCTTTTGTCACATAGTAATCATCTGTGATCAGATATTCGCCGGGTGACTTTGTCTTCCAAACCTACTCATACTCATTTGGCTTTTTGGAGGCTCACAGCTCCCCTGAGCTGGGTGAGGCTGCTATTCCGTTCATTTCTCAGACCTGGGAACCGAGACACAGAAGCGCCAGTTGGCTCATTTGCTAGCACACATCAAATTGGTGACAGAACCAGGGCGGGGGGCAGACTCCCGGCTCCCACACCAGCACCCACTCGCTACCCCTGGTCTTGCCTTATCCGAGGGAGCCATTCCTAGGGACTCCTGCTGACCCTTTCTCACCCAGATCAGCATCACCACACTGCGGCTATTCGAGGAGCTGCTCCAGAAGCCGCACGAGCGGATCATCCGCAGCCTGGTGCTGGGCCACCTGGAGGGCCGCCATTATGTGGCCCGGGGCTCCCCCGAGCCCGAGAGCTACGAGGACACCGTGTAAGTGAAACCCCGCGCCCCTGGGACCCAGCGCGGCCCTCAGTACCCAGTGCTCGCTCATTCCTTCATTCCTGGTGTCACTTGCCGGCCCTGGCCACAGAGATTTGGAGGAAGACCCCTACTTCACAGACGGCTTCCTTGACTCCAGCTTTCAACCCTCTGCAAAGCACCCCCCGGCCCCCCTCACCAACTTAGATGGCAAAACAGCCGTGACTGAGATCGTCAACAGGTAGGGAGCCGCTCTGGAACCCGAAGCCACTTGAGGTCTGTTCCATCTTCGGCCAGAGCCCTGATGAGGCGCAGCCCAGGAGGGAGTGTGCCCTCAGGGCTGGAGTGGAGCGAGGAGGAACGGGGTGGCCCAGGCGGTGCCCCTCCACACCCAGGTCTTGTCTCTCAGTTTCCTCTGCCTGGTTCCTGAGGAAGCCAAGACCTCGGCTTTCCTGGAGGAGACCGGATATGACACGTACGTCCACGATGCCTACGGACTGGTGAGTGTCGAGGCCTGTGCCCATGCCTGCTCCTCAGCCCTCAGAGCCATGGCATTGATAAGCCCCACCTCCTCCGTCTGTGATCTGCCCAGGGTGCTCCCTACTCCGGCCAAGAGATCGAGTCCATCCCTCCCACGTGGTTCCCTGTGTCTGCGGATGCCTCCTGGCCACTGGGCCTCCCTCCTCAACTCTCACCACTGTTTCAGTTCCAGGAATGCAGCTCCCGAGTAGCCCCTTGGGGCTGGCCCCTGGGTCCCACACCCCTGGACCCCCATGAACCCGAACGGCCTTTCTTTGAGGGTCACTTCCTCCGAATGCTGTTTGACCGCATGTCCCGGATTTTGGAACAGGTAGCCAACAGGCCTGGGCCCTGGCTACAGGGTGAGGGCCGGCAGGAGAACTCAGGCAGGTGCTTCTGGAGCCCATCAGAACAGCCGCCCAGCCCTGGGGGTTGAGTCCTCTTTGGTGCTTCAGCTCCAGACCCCCCCACCCCTCCCCCTTCTCCAGGCGGGAAGCCCCGTCTTGCCTCTGCCCCACACGCCCTAACATGTCCTGGCCCTCAGCCCCAGGGAATCCATGACACACACACACATCACGTGAGACTCCCACCCCCGCACACGTTCACACTGGCCAGGCGCCTTGCTGGGGGAGTGCAAAAAATGCTCACCGCCCCCTGCCAACCCTCGGCTTGTCCACCGTGTTCCCTACAGCCATACAGCCTGAACCTGCAGGTGACCTCAGTCCTGTCCCGGCTTGCCCTCTTCCCCCACCCCCTTATCCATGAGTACCTCCTGGATCCCTACATCAACCTGGCCCCTGGCTGCAGGAGTCTGTTCTCTGTGCTTGTCAGGGTAAGGATGTCGGAGCCCAAGGGTGTGTGCCAGTGGGGTGGCAGGAAGGGAGGGGAACAGGAAGGAGGATGGGGGCAAGGGCTGCAGGAGTGGGCACCCCGGACAGCTCCGGGGAAAGCACAGGCACACACACCCACCGACCGCGGCACGGCAGAGCTAGGGGACCCTGCAAGAGTGTCACTGGCCCCCACCTCAGTCCTGTCTTATTCCTGCTCTAGGTGATAGGGGACTTGATGCAGAGAATTCAGAGGGTTCCCCAATTCCCAGGCAAACTGCTCCTGGTGCGCAAGCAGCTGATGGGTCAGGTTCCCGGGGAGCAGTAAGTAACCCAGGGCAGTGGGTGCCCAAGAGTGGACCCTAGGGTGGGAAGGCAGACTGCTCCAGGGTAGTGGGAGGAGCACAGGCCAAGGGGTGATGGTGGCCCATCGCTGACCTCTGTCTTCACTCAGAGGTGTGTGGCACTGGAACGTGCCACCTGGGCACTGGGATGTCATACTGGGCACACTCCCACCACCTCCCAGCCATGACTCCCATGCTGTCTCCCTCAGGCTGGACCACCAGACCCTCCTCCAGGGTGTGGTGGTTCTTGAGGAATTCTGCAAGGAGCTGGCTGCCATCGCTTTTGTCAAGTTCCCCCCACATGGACCTCACCTGCACCTTTCTCCTCCCCGAGAAGGGCACGTCTGAGCCAGGAGCAGGACAGGACACCTCTGCCCGAGAGCTCCCTCCCACCTGGCACTGCCGCCACCTCCTGCCTCCCAGGGTGGGGGCTCGGCTCCATCTCCTCTACATCCCAGGCGCTTCTGCCTCTGAGGAGGCCTGGGCTTCCACTCCAGGTTCACTCCAGGAGACCCGGGCCTGTCAGCCACACGAGACTGGGTTCGGGGAGTGGGTCTCCAAGGTACCAGAAGCCACGGAGCAAAAGAGATGGCCTCCCAGACAGCATGGTGTCCTCGGGGCCTTCTCAGGGGAGCTGGGTAATTGCCAGGTGAGCAGCCAGGCCCAAACCCTCGCGTGTTCTGTGTCTACAGGCCATTTCCGGGGCCAAGACTTATGGTCAGTCCCAGGGGCACAGAGGGGAGTGAGTGATGGTTCTGATGCTGGTCAGGACTGCAGGCCAGAGAGACGGGGGTACAGGAGCCCTGTCTCTGACACAGTAGGTGCCACAGACACTGCTGACACTTGACATTTTTTTCTCTTGCCTTCTTGGCTTAACCTGTGGCAAAGGCACAGTGGATAGCCAGGGAAGCCCACTGTTCCTGCCCAGCCCTCCTAGAGACTGTTGCAAAATTCCCAACCGCCTCGTGGCAAATATCCAAAGCCTGCTCCGCGCCCAGGTGGGGGCAGCTGCTAATGAGAGCCTTGGTACAACTGCAGCCAGGGCGGGAGAGGGCTTGGGAAGTGGGGGGGCTGGGTGCCAGGCTCCGGCTCCAGCTGGTTTCTCTCTGGCGCCTCTGAACCCGTCTCGGCAGGTCCAACACACCTGGGCAGAGGGGCTCAGAGACCGGGGGAGGCCAGGCCTGGCCCTCAGCATTCCACCCCGCCGCAGTGTCCTTGATGGAATACTGTTCCAGGAGAGCCAGGGAGCTCAGGACAGACGAGGCCAGGACGCCCACCTGACCCCAGGCCCCCAAGGCCTGGCGGGGAGGTGCTGGGGCACAGGCAACCAGTTGTAGTGTTGTTCTCCCTACGTGCCCTTCACGGCTGGGGCTGCCACCCCACCCGGCCCGAATCTGTCTCAACCTGCAGGAACACACAGGCGGCGCCAGGCATTACCTCACAGCAGGACTGCAGTTGCTGGCTTCGCTCCTGGGCAAGGAGGAGCAGGCCAGAGCCTCTTTCGCTTCCTTTTCCTGCCTGTGCCGCTTCTAGAAGCCGGCCGCAGGTTGCCAGGAGGTGACATGAAAGAGGAGGAACTCAGTGACCTCTCCCTCTCCTGCATTCCTCCAAGCTGCGGAGGACTTAACTGCCGCTCTGAAGGACACCATGCCTGTGCGTGCATGCGTGTGCGCGCACGTGGGAGTTGGCGTGGGACAGGACAGCCGAGCTCACGGGGCAAACGGAGTCTGCACTCTGCAAGTCAGAAAACGTTTGAGCGTCCGGGAGTCACAGATCCTCTCCTCCTCCATCCCCTTCAGCATTTGCACTGCGTCCCCCCAGACGACACAGCAATAAATGATTTGGTTGCATGGACACAGCGGCCCTGTTCTGCACCCTTCGTCCCTTCGTGTCCTCCTGCACAGGACTCCACTGCTCATTCAGACCCTTCTTCTTCCCCAAGAAAGATTCCTTTTCCAACACTGGAGCGGAGGGGGGTGGTGTGCCGGGGGGTGGCAGTGGTGGTGGTAAATAGAGACAGGCTCTGGCAGCGCAAATCTGATGTTCCTCAGTGCCTGCCAGGAACCAGGCTCTTTCTTGGCCAAGCAACACTATTTCTGCCCAGCTTACTTACAGCTGAGAGCCAGCTAGCCTCGGAGACACTGGGAAAGAATGGGCCATCTGGAGCATCTGTATGCGAGTCTCATTTCGGGGTGTTTATGTCGTGGGCTGTACGAATGCTGTTAGTGGGCCTCCTATTTTTAAAAAGTTCGTCCTTAGGTGCATGTGTGTGGGGACGCTCTCGGGAAGGTAGCTGAGAGAACTCCAGGACGGAGCAAGTTGAAAACTTAGGGCTGATGAGTGGCTCTTACCTCAGTATGTCAGAATCACCTGATTTGCTTTTTGCAATCCCTGTGGAATCAGTGTCTCTGGGGGAGGGGTCCCAAGCTGTTTTTCAAGCTCTCCAGGTGATTCTATTGGGCAGGGTTGAAAAACACTCCAGGCTAAATAAAGTGGGAGCAAAGACTGCCCTTTGACATGGACTGGTGGGTCCCTCAGACACTGAGAGAAGTGACCCAACGTGAAAGGTTTTGATTCCATCATGTGGGAGATGTTTGTCCTCAGAGGGGACAAGAGGATTCCTACCACAGCCTAAGGCCAGAAAGACAGATGGCAGCCAAGAGAGGATGGGATGGGGGGCCCTTTTCCTGGTCCATCAGTGTTGGAGTGCAGCCACCTCAGAAGGAAGGTCTAATCAAGTGTTCTCTTGCTCAGAACCAGAAATCTGTATTACATGCAGTGAGTAGCACACGATAAATCTTCTTTGTTTACTTCCTATGATTTTTCCCTGAAGTTTTAGTAAAGTTTTTTTTTTTTTTAATAATAATACTTTTTATCATGATTCTGCTGGGCTCAGGAGAAATGAATAAAGGGTTTCGGTCTGGCTCCGGCTGGAGTTGTAGAAAGGCAGGGGCAAGAAGCTTGTGGCCCGCAGAGTGATGCAGGGAGGGAGCAGGGGAAAAGAGGTGGGACTGGCTTTTACTTTATGGCTCCTCACCCACCTGAAGCTCCCAGTGTTCTCACTGCCAAACCCTGGAGGGGATGAGGACACAGGCAGGCAAGAGAAGGAGAGCCCCAGTGGGCCACAGAGGCTATGGTGGATGGCAGGAAGCCTGCCCACCCAGGTCACTTGCTGTCTGGGAAGAGCTGGGAGGGTGTGGTGGGTCAAGGGAGGAGCTTCCTTCTTGATGCAGTCCCCTGCTTCCTGCTCACTTCCTCCCCACAGACACATTTAGGAAGGAAGGCAAAGCAAGTACCACCTATTTACTCAGCAAGGGGCCCACTCCCTTGGAATGACCCCCCCCATTCCCACCCCCACCCCGCACCCAGTCTGTGTTCTAAGTGCCTAAGAACCTGGAACCCGGATGTAGGCCTTTACTGAGGGGAGCATGGAAAATGATAAGTAGATGCCATCTCAGGTTCAGAAAGTTCTCTCCTCCCCTTAGGGAGTAGTGCCCTCATCATGCCCACAGAGTAATTAGATCCTTGAGCTCTGAACTCCTTGTTTGGTTAAAGTCACTGTCCTTTTGGTGCAGCGTAGGGACCTGTTCCACAGAAAAGGAAATTACCCTGAGAACTAAGAGAATCACCTGCTCCCAATGCAACAAGACTTCTGACTGCCAACCTCCTGCCTCCCTTAGGAAGGCAGAGCCACGGTAGGGGGTGGGGCACAGGTGCCCGGCTCCTTGCACCACGATGGCACCTTCCTATCTGTTGACTGGGACGACCGATGATTCCTGAAGCCTCTGTAAGAGCTGGCTTTGTAGGTCTTCCTCCATCACCTTCCACCAAAAAAAGTTCTCACCCCGAACTTTTGGGGGCTCACTCTGCATGCCTGGGTTCCGAAAAGCCACAGTCACCAGCACATTCAAGCAGATGCCATCTGCGTGGTCCTTGCCCAGGTGCTGCAGTCCAAGCAACCCCTTGGTCTCCACTGCCAAATGGTGCAGGGTCAGACATTCCTGTAGCAGCCGCAGGATGGCCATCTTGATGCCACCCCTTTGCTCCATGGGACTGAAGCCGCAGGCAGTGATGGGCAAGTGAGGCATCCCCTCTGTGCCCACCAGCACCCACACTGTCTGGACACTGGTAAAAGTGGCCACGAGTCGCTGGCAGACCAGACTGCAGGGAAGCTCCTGGGGCAGAAGAAGAGGGTGCCTGGCTTGCTGGCGGTACCGGGCAGCTAGCTCTACCAGGTGCAGAATGTCCTGGGCTCGCAGCGGGGTGGGCAGGGAGCTTCGTGGGTACCAGCCAGCCTGCAGGGACTCTGCATCTGCCTCCTTGGAAGTCTTGAGAATTCCACCTGGAGGAGATGTCGAGGATGGGGTGGGAGAAAGGGTCTCTGTTGAGAGAAGTGCTGGGTCCGGCAGAGTAAATGGTCACCCAAGGATCCTAACCCTGACCCAGGGTAATGGGATTGGTGGGGGCTGGGATCTGGAGATGCCAGGCTTGTCCTGGACAGAATAGGGGCTCATCGCACCAGAGGACAAGCTGAGGGGAAAGGTGTCAACTGCCCCCTGACAAACACTGCCACCAGGTGGGCCATACCTGTGGCTTGAGCGAGGAACACAAAGCGGATCCAGGATGGGCCCCGCTCCTCCACAGAAAGCAATGTCAGGGGCTCACAGTACAGCCCGGCCTCCTCCTTCACCTCCCGCTGCAGGGCCTCCACGATGGTCTCCCCAGGCTCCATTCTCCCCGCGGGTAGGTACCATGATCCACGGCACTCTTTCTTGGCCTCCTGGATCAGTAGAACCTCATCCTGAGGGGAGAGAGAGGATCCTCACCCCCACCACAGCTCCGCTGCAAACCTGCCCTTGCCCCGGGGGTGAGATCCTATCTCAAACACAGCCACCCAACACCCCCTTACTGGTGCACACCTCAAACCGTTGAGCTCTCCAGGGGACTGGCCCTTGTGTGCCTGGGGGCCTGCAGCTGTCTGTAATTTACCCTTCTTTGCATTCAGACTTCTGTTTCGGAAAGGGGTGAAGATTCTTGGGAGCTGTTTCAGGGGCTGGGGATTAGGCCCCACAGGGAGCTTTGCCATGTGTCCTGCACTGATTCCCGTCTATATGCCATGGGTCTCTGTAGTTCTCTCATCTCCCCTGGTGATTTACCAACTGCTTGTGGCAGGGCCTCCCACTGGGGCCTAGGCTTTGAAATACCCACCCCCCAAGCCCATACAACTCCTACCTATGGCCCTGGCCCCTTCTAGCTGTCATGGCAGCAACTTGTACAAGGATCAGCAGAAAAGAGCAGTGCACAGTGGGACAGGAGGCCCGAGTACAAGTGCAGGTCATGCCATTACTGTTCGTGGGACCCAGAGGAGGTCTCTGAGGCACTGGGCACATCTTTGAGCACACTAGGGGCAGGCACTGTGCTCGATTCTGGGGAAAGAAGAGGAACAAGGCAGGCCTCCTCTCGAGACACTGAGGCCTACTGGGAGGGAAGAAACAGGCTCCGGGCCTCAGATTCCTCTTCTGTATAGACGGATCAGCTCAGGGCTGGGCCGCACAAGGCTCAAGGCTCGGATGCAAGTGTGAGTGAGAGTGCTTTGCAAAACTGGGGAGCACCACGCACTAGGAAGCGGTGGCTCCTGCCGGGAGGTCCTCCGTCCCCACCGGGGCTGGCTGCGCTCACCTGCTCGTTGAGGAACACGGCCAGCACCACGTAGCAGACGTTCTTCCGCAGCCGCACCGGCGCCGGGGGCTCCCCGGCCGGCTCCGAATCATAGCCGTGCACGCTCACCCCCTGGCCCCCCAGCAGCGCCGCCAGCACCCTCGCCAGGCCCTCCGAGGCCATCGGGTCCCCCGGGGCCGGAGGACGGAGAGCGGCCGCAGTGAGCAGGCCGGGACGCCGGCGAGGCTGCGGTCGGGCGCCCTCGCCCCCTCCCCCTGCCGACCCGGGCCCGGCGCTCGCGAACGCGGAAGCGCCCGAGGAGCCCTGCCCGCTGATTGGCTAGGCGTCACCGCGGCCTGCGCGGATTGGCTGGCTCGCGTCGGTCATCGCGGGGCGGGGCGGGGCGGGGCGGGGCCGGCCCGGGAGCCCGCTAGGAGCCGGGTAGGACCCGGGCCTGGGGCGGGAGCCGCGCCTGGGCGCTGGGCGCCGCCGCCGGGCTTCTGCGTCTCCATCAGTTACCCCTCGCCTCCCTCCGCGCATCTCCAGTCGCCAGCCTCTCTAACTCCTCCAGCAAGCGCTTGTCGGCGCGGGTTCCGACGATGACGTCATCCAGCCTGCGGGCTGCGGAGCGCCACAGGAGCCGGCGACGGTGACGTCACAACAAGCCAGATGACGTCACGGAGGCCGGAGGGTGGGGGAGGGGGCCGCGGCTTGGACCCACCGTTCTTACGCCTGCCTACCGTGGCGTTGCCCAAATTGATCACTTCCCAGATAACCTTATTTCTTCACTAAAAATGTACCGCATGTCTCCACGGCAGGGGGAGCATTAGCTCCTGCCTTGGAGGGGATTCTGACCCTGGGGAGGTGGACATAGACATATAATGAAAAGTCCCTCAAGGGTTATAAGCCAAGTGCTAAATGATTGGGTTGGGCAAGAGGTGTGACAGGTGCTCAGAGGAGGGAGGGAGCAGGGCTGGGGTGGTCAAGGTGTGGTTGGCGGTGGGAGGAGGGGGTTTGGGGCAGAAAGAGGGCCTGTAATCAGCCAGCCCAACCTTCATCGGTGTCCTGGCCCCTTGCCCGCTGCATGTCCCACGCAGTTTTAGGGCCCTCTCCACTGCAGACTGAGAGCCCTGGGAGGGCAGGGACCAGGTCTTGCTCCTTCGGCTTTGTTCCCCGCACACAGAGCTCACAAGGCCTGGTGGCCTGGCGCTCTGAGAGCAGGGTGTGGGTTGTTTTGGCGAGTTCCTACTTCTCTCCCAGACTGACCTTTCCTCCTCAGAGCTTCCTTTAACCTACTCTTAGGACAGGAAGGCAGGGCCAGCTGGAGTGAAACTATAAAGGCAGCCGAATCAGAGCTCCTCATCCCCAGTTAGGTCTCCCCTTTCCCTCCTGCCAGCTTCCTTTTGGGAACGTGCTGATAAAGTACTGGACTTGGAACCAGATGTCCAGCCGCAGCTCACTGGCTGGCCCTGTGCCCCTGGATGAGTCGTGGGTCTTAGTTTCCTCATCTGTAGAGTAGGCTCATAATAGCCCTTCTTCCACAGGGTTGTCAGGGAGGTGAACCGTCCTGGGAGGAGCTCTGTAGACTGTTGTACAGGTCATCATGACCAGGCAGCCCAGCCCTCAGGGTGAGCCCTCCTGGCCACAGCACTTGTTGCCGCCACACAAAGGCCCACTGTCATGAAATATGCCTACAGGACCACCACAGAGCTGTAGTCTCTCTCAGGAATTCCAGCCACACCAGCCCGACCTCCTTAGGCGCCTCTCACATAGGGAATTGACTGCAAGTTCCTTGGGGGCAGGGCCCTGGGTTAGGTGGGGTGGCATCCCTGCTGGACCCTCAAGCATTTGAGGCACTTGGTGAACACTGCTGCCACCAGCCCTATCCAAGGCCTCTCTCCTCCCAAACACTGGGACTCGCGGGGCTGAGAATCAGGCCTCAGGGACCACAAAGCAACTTGTCAACATATTTGCTGTGTGTATGTATCTACATGTCCTTTTTCACATCTGTGAAGTGGGGATAGCGTTGGTCCCAGACTCCTTTCTGCCTCCCAGGGATGATTTGAGAGAGAATGAGGTCATGTCTGGCAGGGCTCTGAGAGCCTCAGAGGCAGCCTAAGATAAACACCAGACTGCCTGGAAGAGCAGACTGCAGCAAACCACGGCTCCACGCTCCCATTATCACTGGGAAAAGCACTCCTCCCCTGTTAAGTGGACCTAATGACCCCTGTGGTGAGGAACACACGAGGCAGAGGACCCTCGAGGCAGTGTACCCAGCCCTTCCGGGAGTGCTGAGGAAAAAGGAGAAAGCAGACCTTCTCAAGGCATTGGGTGGAAGACCAAACACACCAGACTGAGACAGCAGAGGCCCTCAGGCCCACAGGAAAGGTGGAGGGAGGGAGGTAGGGGGGCTAAGGGAGAAGCCCTCAGAACCAGAGACAAAGAAAGTTCTCCGTTCAAGTTTGCTCTGCCTCTTGCATACCCAGAGAGGGCAGAGCACCAGCTGGTGGGGGTGGCTACGCAGCATGGTGGGCAAGAGTGGCCACACTTGGGAGATCCATAGTATAGCACTCGCAGCACCCATGGGAGCAAAGCCTGAAGCAGCCATTTCAGAGCACGTGGATGGACATGCGTGTGAGCACATGTGCAGGAAGGCAATGTAGACAACCTTGGAAACAGGGCCAGGGATGGGCAGGCAGGGTGGGGCAAGGGCGTCTGTGCTTCCAGAGGCCTTTACAGAGCAACAAACGCCATCCCTTTGCAAAGTAGGAGGGTGAAGAGGGCAGTAGCCCAAGGTACAGGGTGGGGGAGGTTTGGCTCAGCCTGTGCCCTGCCCCCAGCTTGCTGGATGGCCTTGGGGGAGCCACATGGACCCTCTAGGTCATCTGTAAGATGCAGACATAGGTGGATCCTATCTGGAAACAGATAAAGGATCCTATCCTATCTGGAAACAGATAAAGGAATTCGTGGCAAACCGGTGAAATCCCAGTAAACTCTGTTGCTTGGTTAATAGTATAGACAAGGATTTCTTGTTTTGATCACTGTGTCTGTTTGTGTTAGATGTTAACATGAGAGGAAGCTGGAGCAAGGGTAATCAGGAACTTTCTGTGCTGTACTTGTGACTTGACGGTAAATTTAAAATCATTTCAGAATCAAAAGTCTAAAAACGTACTTTATAAGGAAAAAGAAAAAGTCAGCACTGGTTACCCACATGCCAGAGTCACTTCCAGCCCCAAGAGTCATACTTGGGTGACACGTGGGCCAGTGAGAGGGGCCAGAGCAGAAGGCGGACAGTGGGGTGCTGGGAGAAGCAGAAGCCCCAAGGGCAGTGCTGGGCCCAAGATGAGACAGGCGAGCCTCCACGAACAAGAATGCCACCAGGTGCCCCCCAGTCATCTCAGTGTCAGCTCCCACCCGGACTGGCTCTTCCTGCCCAGGGCCAGTCCTGGAACATTTAGTCCACCTGCTGTTTGCAAGAGTCAGACTTTTTTTTTTTTTTTTTTAAGGATCTCATCTATTTACTCATGAGAGACAGAGAGAGAGAGGCACAGACACAGGCAGAGACACGGGCAGAGGGGGAAGCAGGCTCCATGCAGGGAGCCCGATGTGGGACTGGATCCCGGGTCTCCAGGATCACACCCTGAGCCGAAGGCAGATGCTCAACCGCTGAGCCATCCAGGGATCCCCCAAGAGTCAAACTTAATATGCCCTTGAGGGCGCTGCCATGAGATGGGAGGTGGGCAGAGGGGTCTGTGGAGAAGAGAAAGGCCTGGTGACCAGGCCATCTCTGCCTTCCCACAGGAAGGACCCTGTGTTTGGGGTTCTGGGGTGACACTATGGCACAGCTATGTAAGGTGACGTGTAGGGAGGGATGGGTCACTCGGTGCCACATGGAACATGATCAGCTATAAAGTGTGTTGAAGGAGGACAGAGAGGACAGCAAGCCCATCTGCAAAGTCCCTTCAGGGCTGAGACTAATGGAAGCGAGGCTCTAGTCAGGAAGCTTGGTTCCAGCCCCAGTTCTGCCACTGAAATTGCTGTGTGACCTTGGGTGACTCGCTTAACCCCAGCCGGTCTCTCACCTTTGCAGTAAAATAGAAATAAAGAATATCTATCTCGCAATCATGAAACAGGATTAAATAAGATCGGTTAAATGAGAACAGTGGCGAAGTATAGGAGCTCCTTGATTTCCTCTTTTTTCTCTATCCCACGAGAATATGAAAATGACCTAGCAAAAAAAAAAAAAAAAGAAAAGAAAAGAAAATGACCTAGCTCGGCAAACAATGAAGAAACCCGATTTTTTTCCTTTCAACAAGGGATGGTTATATGAATCACAGCAAAGCCACAGAAGGGAACACAAGCAGCCATTTAAAATGAAGGTTAGGTAGCAGCAACACAGAAAATGACCCCAATGCAGTGTTAAAAGGAAGAAACCGAGTACAAAACACACCGACTCAATCATACATAAAACAGCTCCTTGGAAAAAAATAGAAGGAAATACACCAAAAATACTAATAGTGGTTGGGTTAGTGGTGAGTGGAGGTGAGCTTAAGGTGATTTTTTCCTATTTTCTAAATGTTCTGGAAGTATATTAACTTTATAATAAAAAATTTTATTTCATAAAAAAACATTCCCCAAACCACTGCAGGAACAATTAGGTATAACAAGAGTCGGAGCGTGTTGGCGCTGAGATGTACAAGGGCAGGGGAGCAAGCAGAGCCACACCAGAGGGCCCTGGGGGTGGGGAGGGGCTGTCAACTGTCACAGGCAGCAAGCCAGTCCCTGGGTAGCGGGCTTGGGGCCAGCCACGGGCACTGAGGGCAGACAGCTAGGCAAGAGCTCTTCTGGGCCACACTCCCAGAGCTCCAGGTCAGGTCTGACAGGAGAGCTGGGGTAGCCTGCAGTTTGCGTACAGGCTGGGGTTCCCAGGTCTCTGGAGCCCTGGAAGGTTCCAACTGCTTCTCAGTGGCAAGGAAGGATCCAGGCCCCGGGAAGAGGAGCAGGCAGGGGTGTCTGAGGTCCCTGTCATCATGCCACCCCCACACACACACTCCATTTCCTTGTGTCTCCTCCCTCCCCAGTCCATGTGGCCTGCCCGGAGCAGGGCCAACCACTCCAGCAGCATTCACAAAACAACAGACTTTAATGGAAATCATGAAGGAGGGAGGCGAGAAGAGGGAGCAGGGACAGGGCATGGCCTGTATCATTCCCTCCAGCCAAGCCTGGGCAGTCTCCTGATGCCACCCGCCCCCCCCCCCCCACACAGCGCACTGTTCTCTGGCAAAAGGGCAGGATTTCAGAGGCCCCTTGCTCAGCATGGCTGCAGTGCGAAGGGCCACCCGGGAGCCCAGTGAAGATGTGGGTGGTGTAAGCAGAGCTTGGGAGCCGGTGGGACAGCAGGGGGATGACGCAGCAGAAGGTGTTGCTTAAGCCAGAATGATTCCCGAGGTCCCCCAAAGAAGAGCTGTTTGTCTCCTGGGTGCAGGGGGGAGCAGAGGTCGGAGGGGGTCTTTCACCCCCGATGTGGGCCTGATACCATGGAGAGGGATGCAGGGACAGAGCAGGTGCCAGCCTGCGAGGGCAGGTGTAAGCTTCGATGGCACTGTGGTTGTTGGCTTTGGGGCCGAGGTTGGAGTGGGGAACAGGGTGCCTGCCTGTGCCCAGAATGGTACTTGAGGGATTGCTCAAGTCCCCCAGCGTCATTCTCTGCTAAAGCCGTGCCTGGACTGAGCACCTGGTCTACCTGCCCCCCAACCTACCCCAGACACTCAGGATCCCCCTATTTAGCCTCCTGTAATGTTCCCACAGACACCTTCACTGCTTGGAACACCGCCCAGTCCATCTAGAAGAAAGAGAGAAGACAAGGTATTTACAATCACATTCCTGAGCTCTTCCCACCGAGAATGCCCTTCCCAGGCCCAGGTGAGCTGCTTGCTTGGCACAGAGTGGATTTGCCATGCTACCCCAACCACCCTCCTGGCCAGTGTCACACCCACCTGGGCATAAAGCAGACGGCGGTCCGGGGACAGGCTGGGTCCCTGGTGGCAGAGCTGAGCAGAGAGGGCAGAGGTCTCTGGGGACAGGAAGTGCTGAGTGACGCTCACTGTGTTTACCAGGCCCTGTACCTATGCCAGAGAGGAGATGGGCAGGGGGTCAGTGGAGACTCGGGCTCATGCATCCTTCCCTTACTCCTTTTGTCATTAAGGTCTATATACCATAATGACCCCCGCCCAGCTCTCAGAGAGCAGAGGCCCTGGATCCAGCACCAGGCACCTCAAAGGGCACGGCCAAAACCAGGCCAAGGGATGGCACAGGCAGGGTGGGTATCCTAGGACATGAAGCCCAGTAGGGCTCGATGACTCTCAGGCCGCTCAGCTTCTCTTTTTCTTTCCAGTGGGATGGGACTTCCTGACCTGCCTCGCTCTTAGGGCCCTGGGAGGGGTGAGGACAGAGTGGGTAGGGGAGCACTGTGGCACTGTGATGTCAGGTCCCACCGTTCCTCATGGGTCAAGGCTCACTGCAGAGCCCCTGGCCTGTGGGGGAAGCACCTGGTGGGGGGCCCCGGCAGGCACCAGCACGGCCTCTCCGGGGGCCTGCAGCAGGGTCCAGCAATTCACGCCCCACTCTTCCCGCAGGCGCCGCCGCAGCCCTGCATCCAGGTAGCAGCAGCCTGGGGTGCCAGGCTCCAGGTTGCCTGCTCCGGCCGGGCACACCTCAAAAAAGAAAAGGGGGAATATGAGCAAGGTGGGGGAAATAGGAAAGGGCTACAAGATGGGGCACAGACTTTCCAAAGGCCGAGGACTGATGTGGTCAAGTCTCAAGGGGCGAGCAGGGGAGGTCATAGGGGTGGGAGAAAGGGCTAGGTAGTGAGGGGCAAGGGCTGCTCAGGTGGCAGAACAGAGCTTTGGCTGGAAAGAGCTTAGAGGACAGGATTAGGGGCTCTGAAGCTGGGGATCTAAACCTCCACTTTTTTGGGGGCTATAGATGCCTTGAATAGTCTCTGCGTCCTTGACCCTGGGCTCCTTTCTCCAAAACCCCAGAAAGATATCCTGCATGATCCCAACTCATAAACTGTTTATACCAGAAGCTCTTAACCTGCAGTCCCTTGAACATCCTGAATTGTGTGCTAAATTGTAGGCGACTAGATGGCTGTATGTCCCTGGGGAGACAACCTAAAGCATCGATCAGATTCTTCTAAGATCCCAGATCCAGCATAGGCCACACAGAAGCTCTGACGCCCCGGGGATGTACAGGCCGGCCTGGCAGGCTGAGGCCTCTGAAGCAGGCATGGCTATGGGGGGTAGGGGAGCCTTCATCAGCCCAACCAGAGTGGGGAGCTCCTTGGGCAGACAGGGGTTCACAGGGGCCGGAGAAGGAGATGCCCAGGGGGTATCTGCAGAGGTGAACGCCAGCATCGTGATCCACCTGGCCACCAGCCAAATCCACCCTTTAGTAGAACCTTAACAATTGTTCCTGGGCATAGGACTCAGCGGTCCAAGACTGGGCCGTGGGGAAGAGGAGACTGGTGAGCCAGGCCGGACCCCAGGGTAGCCCCACGCAGGTGCCAGGGCTCTTGTGCCCTCACAGGCCATCCCGGAGCTAGGTCAGTGTTTCCCAGGCCACCCAGTGAGAATATACCCCTCAAACCTTCTCCATGAATCATCAGGTTTGGCCATGTGAGACTGCCTAGAGCCACCACACCCAGACTAGAGGAGGCCATCTGTGTGTGAAGGTGTGCTTCTGTCGGCGTGTTCCAGCATCTGTGTGTGCAGCTACAGATCTGTGTTTGTCAGTGTGTCCGCACATATGCATGCCTGTGGGCAGGAGGGTGGCGGTGGACAGCCGTGTTAACACCTGCGTGTCTGCACGTGTGCCTTAGCAGGGGTGACACTTGGTGGACGTCTTTTTCCCGGGACAATCAGGGTTCAGCTGGATTTTGGAACCACTGTACCTGCCCTAATCTTAACACTGGCCTTCAACCTCCCCTGCCCCCCAGAGCTTCCTGCCTCCTGCGTATCCCACATCTCCTCCTTTCCTGCCCCTTATCTGGGTCCAGTCTCTCCCTCTACCTACTCCATGCTGCCTCCCTCAGCCCTCACTTGCTAGCACCCCAAAGACACCTCCTCATAAGATGTAGAGCAATGGAGAGCGGGGCAGCAGGAGGGCATCTCGGAGGAGCCTCCCTTCACCCTCTGCTACCCGGAGCCCATGCCGGGGAGGCTGTCTGCCCCCAGGAGGAGCAGCGCAGTGACCTGGGGGTGGGAACAGCCATAAGCTCAGGTCTCAGCTCTACCACTCAGCCTCAGTTTACTCATCTGCATAATGGGAAAGCAGCAGTGCCTGTGATGCAGGGTGGTTGAGACAATGAACTGAGATAGCGTACCCACGGCCCTTACACGGTGCCTAGCCTGCAACAGCTCTTGCTCTCGTTTCGGCTTTAGGTCCCTCCTCAGGCCCTGCCCTTTCCGTGTGCCCCACCATACAGCTCGCAAGATCCCAATTTGCCTTCTCTGTGAACCACGGCTGTCCAGCTCACCTGAGGGGTGGGGAGAGTGAGCACATGGGGTACGCACAACAGGGAGAGCTTCGGGGGGCTGGGAGCCCCCACTTCTAGGGAGCACGAGGGCAGCGCAGGGGAAGGGGAGGGCTCCCGGCTCCTTCCTCACCATCTGGAGAAAGCGGCGGATGCGCTGGGCGTCCTGTGCCCGGAACACGTGCCACACGGTGCTGACCTGGCTGCCTGGAGACCAGAGCCCCTCCCCGTCCAGGCCTGAGAGGAAGTCTGTGGAAGGAAAACAGGTTAGGAAGGCCCAGGGTGGGCACAAACATCACATCAGAATCTGCAGATGGTACCCCCCACCCCAGCTCTGGCCCAGGACCCACCTTTCTGTGCCCGGTGCCATGCAGGCAGTGGGGCTTCAGCACGTACCAGGACACTGACCAGGTCAGTCACCTCCACACAGAGGTTCTTGGTCCCCAGGTGCCCACGGTGTGGACTCACACCTGCATGAGGCAGAGAAGGGACCAGCTGGTCACCGGCTCCAGGACTTGGGCGCAGACACACGTATGCCCAGAGGTAATAGGAATGGATGGGATCAGGGGCTGGGCAGGAGTGGAGTGGGCACTCACCATAGGCTGCCCACAGCTGGGGCTCCAGTGGACGCAGGGCAGGGCCAGGTGGGAGGTAGGAAGCCAAGTTGAGTTTCCCACGGAGGGCACAGTACTCTGGGAGTGGCAGGCTGGCAGCCAGGTTCTCCATCCTGGAGGGGGCGGGGTCAGGCCCAGCAGGCTCAACTCAGGTGCTCCAGATCCCCTCGAAGCCCACCGCTAGTGGGGCCAGTCCCAAAGGCAAGCAGGAACACTGAGGATCCCGGAGTGCAGGGCGAAGGAGGAGGGGAAGTGAGGGCAAGGAGCTGGACAGAGGCTAGGCATGTAGGGCCAGCCCTTGGTACCATACACACCTGCTGGTGTCCTCGTCGCCCAGAGCTCTGTGCAGCAGGAGGACGGAGCCCTCGTCTGACTTTGGGCGAACTAGGGGAGGAGACATGCCATTGGCCTGGAGAGGCACCTCCTTGCCCAGAGGACCCTGGCCCCATGGCAGCAAGAGAGTCTGGTTCCTGCCCAGGGCTCTGCTTCCAGCTGCCCCCAGGGTCACCATGGGGCTTTGCTGCCACCTGGCTCAGCCTCCCAACCACTACCCCCCATCAGGGACACTTACTTTCAGGCCGGGAGAATCCCTCCCAGAACGTTGCACTGCGGAGGCTGGTGGGCTGGGGAGGCCCCAGGGGGGTCAGCGCCTGCACCTGGCCTCCAAGCGCCCCAAGAGCTTCCGTCCCCCACAGGCTGCCCTGCAATGTCCTCTGAATCCCTGACACCAACACGGGCTGTGGTGAGGAAAGGAAGACAGATGCAGGGAGAATAGACTGGCACCCAACTTGGCCAGGCTGGGGCATGTTGTAGGGGCCACCAACCCTGCCGCCTGCTCTGGGTAACGGACTGGGTGTGGCTGGGCCTACGGGTTGAGGCTCTGAGGGTATGCAAGGCCGTGACGACTGGGAGCCAGGAGGCAAGGAGCCTCACCTGGCCCTGCCTCCAGTGCTCCTGGAAGAGGTGGAAGCCTCGCCGAGGCCGGGGCTCCTGCAGCCACAGCAGAGCTCCGGGGGGCGGCAGCCGGGGCCGCACTGGCGAGAGGGGCAGGCCCAGGCCTTTGCGCAGGCCTGGCCCAGCCCGCAGCCCCGGCCCCAAGGCTTTCTCCTGGATCTTCCGTTCCACCACCTGCGCGATGATGCTGTCTAGGATGTTGGTGATGCGGTCGTCCTGTGTGGACAGAAGGATGGAGGGGCTGGATGACTCAGGACCTGCCTTACCCCACAGGGAGGGCCAGCCCAGCCTCTGTCCCCGGGCCCCCAGGCCTCCCTCTGTGCCCTTGCTCACGCTGGGCAGGGCAGGAGTGACCGGGGCAAAGGCCATGTGTATCCGCTCGTGCCCCAAGCAGAGTTTGACAGCAGTGGAGGCCAGCAGTTCACAGAGAGAGGGGCAAGGTAGGGGCCCTCGGCCGGCACGGTCCTCTGCCGGGGTCTCGGTGGAGTCCGGGGTCTCTGGCAGGGAGGAAAATGGTGAGGGGCTTCCCTTTTCTCTCAAGGCTCCACTGCCCACAGGCTCGGCCCTCATCTCCTGGCCAAGTCTCTCTCCTCGCTGGCATCGCCTGGCTCAGCTCCTCTCGGGAGGCACTCACCTCCCGCCGCCTGCCTGCCAGCAGCTTCCCCCACCTCTCCGAAGGAGGGGCTCACATGGGGGTCTCACTGGAGAGGGTGAGGACACTTGTCCTACACTTTATTTAGATTCATTTTCTCTGGGATGACTTGAGAAGAGTGATGGAGATTATGGGGGCACAGGATGGCTGAGGCCATTCCAATCTGTCCCGGGGACTCCAACCCTGGACCAGCACCCCCTGCACCATCTGAGCAAGGGCCAGGGGAGCTGCTTACCCTCTTTGATGTCCTTGGTCCTGTTGGTATCCCCGTTGCAAGAAGATTGTGGAATGGGGGGAGTTTTCTCTGTCGGCTCCTTCTGTTAAACCCATCCACCACCCCCCGATCCAACCAGAGATTTAAAAATGGCAAACAGCTTAATCCAATCCAACCCACAAGTATCAGCAAGACTCTAAAATTGTGTTTACAGGGAGCAAAATGTTATGTGATATAACATTAGGTGGGAAAAAGTTGCTCACGGAATTCCACACACAGTATGATTTAAAGTATATAAAAACAGGGGGGCCTGGGTGGCTGTCGGTTGGGCATCTGCCTTCAGCTCAGATCACGATCCCAAGATCCTGGGATCGAGCCCTGAGTCGGGTTCCCTGCTCAGCAGGGTCTGTTTCTCCCTCTACCTTGTCAGCTTGTGATATCCCTCTCATGCTCTAATAAATAAAAATCTTTAAAAATAAAATCTACAAAAACAGACTGAGCAAATATGTAGACTAGCAACTGGAAAGAAATATGTCAAAATAAGAAGGGTGGTATTATAGGCTATTGTTTTCTTCCTTATACGGGCTTGTATTTTCCGTCATGGGTATGTACCAGTCTCTGGCACACAGAATGCATTTATTTATTTATTTATTTATTATTTATTTATTTTTTTTAAAGATTTTATTTATTCATGAGAGACACAGAGAGAAAGAGAGGCAGAGACACAGGCAGAGGGAGAAGCAGGCTCCACGCAGAGGGCCTGATGTGGGACTCAATCCTGGGATCCTGGGATCATGCCCCGGACCAAAGGCAGGTGCCAAACCGCTGAGCCTCCCAGGGATCCCTCACAGACTGAATTTAATAAACTATTTCTTGAATGAATGATTTTTATCATAAAAGCATGAACTTTATGAAAACTTTGTGAAATGCATCCTGAGCGCCTGCATACGGAGAAGGTGGGCCCACACTCCGCCTGTAGGAGCCTGTGCCTGGGGAGTGGAGAGATGGGACCCGCCAGCCAGCAGCTCTAGCATGATGTGGCAAGTGCTAAGCTGGGACACGCACAGAGTGGGTAGGAGCTCTGAGCAAGCAGATCCTGAGGTGGGGCAGTGCTAGAGCTGGATCCATGGATCCTAATCCCCGGAGAAAAGTGAGAAGTAGCTTGATTTTACGTAGCTCCTTTAACCCCATCAAAAGATAGGGACGAAACCCTGCCAAGGTCAGTAATTTCCAGACACACTGCCTGATCTTGGGGTCCACTGGCTAGTGCCAGCACCCGTCCTGCGCTCAGCTTCTTACCTGTTGGCTTCCATCCCCAGGGGCCCACACACGGGCATCAGCTTGGCAGGGGCAGTGCCCCCGGATGTCAAACTTGACCCAAACCTCGTGCATGGCGGTACTCAGTTCGGCCAAAGCTGTGAGTGGGGAGGGGAGACGGAGTTTGGTAGTGAGTGTGGACAGAGGCCATCCCTGTGCTGCTCAGCCTCAGCAAGCAGGAGGGCATGGGACTGGGCTGAGCCGCATCCAGACAGGAAGCTGCTCTCCCCACCCTGCTCTCCCCGCCCTCTGCACGCCCCACCCCTCCAAGATGGCTCACCCTGGCTAGAAACGAACTGGGTGAGTATCAGGGAGCTGGCACTATGCCCAGCCTCTTGGGGACACTCCTCCACAGACTCCTCCTGAGGACCTGTGGGGTAGGAAGAAAGAAGCTGCAGGTCAGGAAACCAAGGTAACCACAGCTTAAGGTCACAAAAGAGGGACAAAGGCATGATAGCTTTAAATCAAGGGGCTTGACAATCCAGTGGGCTTTCTGGGACACTTGAGTTCAAGAATAACATAGGATCCTTTGCTTGCAGAACACAGAGCCTTTAAAATGCTATTCGAAAAAAAAGTAAAATAAAAAATAAAATAAAATAAAAAAATAAAATGCTTATGTGCACTGCCAGACTCCGAGATGATCTTGTGGAATACAGTGTTCTCCAACATTTCTGACCCTGCAACTCTTTGGCTATCTCTATTGGAACACTGGAAATTTTAAGCCCTTGGGCAACCACGTGGAACCAAGAGAGAAGAAGCTGAGAACCATGAAAAGAGGAAGACTTGATGGAGTTTAAATCCTGGACCCAACACTTACTAGCTGTGTGACCCTGAACAAGTCACTTAACCTCTCTGATTTTTCTTATCTGGAAAACGGAGGCAACAATACCCACCTCACAGTGTTGTAAGGTTTAAAAAGGTGCAAGCTGAGCAAAGTGGGAGGCATAGAGTAGGCACTCGACTTCTCTTAAGGGTGGGCAAGGACACAGGCGTGGCCCTCTGATCTGAGGAGAGGGAAAAGTCTGCTCTAAGGGGCATTGAGCCATGGTGGCTGAGGCTGGAGTTGGGGAGGCAGGCTTTCTTGGGTAAAGGCAGCCCCGAAATGGCCACAAACCTTAGAGCAGCCCTTTTGAGGGCCCCCATCTCTGCCTTCCCACCCTCAGCCCCATGTTCCTTTCCTACCTGCTTTGTCCCTGGTCCTCCTAGCACCCGTCATGCGACCACAGGCCACGCACAGCCGGTGGCTGCAGTGGGGACATTTCCAGTGGGTGTTGAAGAGGCCACGGTGGCAGCGGCTACAGCAGCGTAGAACACCTGGGTTGTCCTCTGTCCTGGCTGGCCCCTGGCCTGTTGACCACAGGAGAGAACGGGGTCAGAGAAGGCTCAAGCCACTGGGCCCTCCTGAGGACCTCCAGGCAGGGATGGAGAGATGTAGAAGCGGCTTCCACTGCGGGGCCATCCTGGAAGGGAGACAGGCCCCTTATAGACACTCCTCTTTACTTGACAGCCTCTGTAAAGAACCTTCCCATAGCACTGTCTCCAGAAATCCTTCCCAGGGACAGTGCAGGCCTCACCTGCCCAAGTCCTGCCCCCAGGGACTTCCCCATAGCCCTGTATTACCAAACCACACCATTTCCAGCACATTCCTTCACCCACCTCTCTCCCTCCTGAGGGAGGACTCTGTATACCCGAAGAAGGAACTTTAGAGGCCACTCCTTCCCTCACCCAGCATTTCTGACTAACCCCTCCGCAATAGTGGGCACACGATCATTTACTCATGCAATGATCACCCTATCCTGTGTGAGGCTGAATGCTGGGGACTCAGAGCTGGTCAGGGCTCAGAGCTGCCTCCCAGAGCTCACCTTCCAAGAGGGGTGGCAATGATCATGGCACCACAGGGTGGATGCTACGGCAGAACAGGCTAGAAGGATGAGCAAGGGTGGGGATCGTGGGGCAGCTCCACAAATGGGCCCCAAGTGATGAGTAAGTGTTCATTCATCAGGGAGAAAGGGAACAGAAGGACATTCCAGACAGAAGGAACAGAGAGTGCCAAGGCCCAAGGCGATGGACGAGCTGGGGTGATGTGAGGAGGATGGGCCACCGGGTGATGTGGAGTGCTGGGAATCCAGGCTGAGGGAGTGGCAGGCTAGACCAGCTGAGGAGAGGGGGAGGGGGCTGGACTCTCTGGGACAGGAGAGAGCCACCAATGGCCCCCTAATCAAGTTGTGACCTTACTGCAAGTGTGTGTACACATTTTCAAAAGCACACACAGGGTTGTAGAGGGAGAAGGAGGGACAGCCTGAAGCCAGAGGGACCCGCTGTATGCCTGGCACCCCACTAGTCTTTCCACATGGGTCCAGGCCCTACTAGCCTCCCAGAGCCTTAAAGCCTCAAACCGCAGAGAGGGCCCCCACCTGCCAGTGCCCTTGAAGACACTTGGCACTCCATCTTATTTCCCCAACAAACCCAGAAACTCTTAAGCATCTGGACTGGACCAAGTTTCACACATTCCCAACATCCCTCGCCCCGGCAAGAAACTTCAGAACTCATGTCAACGAGGAGCCTAAGCCAGGAACAAGGTCAAAGCAGGGCAGGAGCTCTCCTGAGTTGGTATCAGGATGGATGGTGCTGATGTGGGGGAGGGGTCCACATTCTGCAGGCCCCATGCTCTGTGTAAAAGGACAGTCACCCCAGAATCCAGCCTTCCCGGGCTTCTGCCTGCCCATGGGTCCTGCTCACCTTCCCGCTGCGCCCAGGCCAGGGCTTCGCGCTCCCTCCGCAGCAGGCGGCATAGTCGGTCCCCCAAACCACTCAGCAGATGCTTGGCAAGGCCCTTGCTGAGCCCAGCCTCAGGGCCGGACCCTCCTCCCTCCTCAGAGCTGGCTGCTGAGTCTTCCTCCTGCTGCTGCTCCCCTCCCAGAGGCAACCTGGAGACAGGGCACCAGAAGGTAAGGAGGGAGCCTCGACTGGGAGGCTGCTGGGGGCACCCAGGGGCAACAGGCTCACCTCAGCACTTGCTGGGAGTGGCGGGCTAGCCCTCCTGCCTCTCCAGCTGCATGGGTACAACTTTGGCACTGAGCCATGCCTGCCAGGGGAGCCGAACAAAGTGTATCCTGAAGCCCCAGGTCCTGGATGCTGGCCCTGCCATCTTGGGGTCCTGAGGAGACAATGAAGCTGGTCAGGAGTCTGGGCTTCCTGAGCTTAGGTGAACCCCAGGCCCTTAGCACCCAGCCACCCACAGGCAGAGCCAGCCCAGCCCCTAGGCCCTGGTCTACAAAGCCTGATTGGGAGCTAGTGAAAATGAACCTGGCAGTCAGAAACTTTACAAAAAGGGCTGGGCGGGGGAGCCTAGGAATGCCCTGACCCGGCCTGATGGCCCAGAGGAGGGGTCTGCTGTGCAAGATTGGAGCAGCTGGGATGATCATCCTGCCCCAAGTCCCCAAGTGCAAGATCCAGTCACTGTAGACTTTGTTACATCTTTTTTTTTTTTTTTTAAGTAAGCTTTATGCCCCAACATGGGGCTTGAACTCATGTCCCTGAGATCAAGAGTCACATGCTTCACGGACGGAGCCAGCCAGGCGTCCCTCGGTCAGTGCAGACTTTGGATAGCTCTGCAGTGGGCTTAGTGAGACCTCTGGCCTCATGTCAACAAGAGGAGACAATCCTGGCATGGGACGGAGGGTGCCAAAAGGTGAGAAGGCCAGAGAGTTTCAACATAGGCCACAGGTGCAGTAACCCAAGAAGGGAGAGGGGCCAACAGCTTCCCCCCCGGCAGAGGCCTGTGAGAGCTCCAACAGACCCATGCCAGGTGCAGGGGTGCTTGGGTGAGGCCACTGAGAGCTCCAATCCAGGCCCAGTGGTCCAGGACGCCAAGAAACTGAAGTGATCCTGAAGAGCTGAGACTGGGGCCTGCTGTGCTGGAACCCTCCGTGAAGAGCACAGCATGACAGACGGTCCAGGAGGTGCCCCAAGTCCTACTGCTGGTGGAGTCCAAACTGAGTTTCCATGATCCGGCGGGCCAAGGGAGTAGTTGTTTGCTCCTGGGGCAGGACCAGGGGTCCTTCAGGAGGGCCAGTCCCTCAGACCGCCCCAGGTGTGGCACCATCACACAGATGAATGTTTACTGAGTGCTTGCTCACTAAAGTGCCAGGAATTCTTCAAAGCCCTTTATGTGAATTAGACCATTTCATCTTGCTGCAGTCTTTATGAGGTGGATGCCATCTTTATCCCCATTTTATAGATGAAGAAACTGAAGCCCAGAGAGGTGAAGTAACTAGCTCAAGGTCACAAAGCACCAGGCACTCTGACTCCAGAGCCCATGCTCTGAACTGTGTTGTTACTCTGCCACCGACACATCGCAGCTTGGAAGGAGGCAGATGGAAATAAGCCATTTGCTGGAAGGCTCTGGCCTGTAGATGCTAAGGAACTCCCAGAGAACCATCACACCCGGGTGGGAAACCGGACAACTTATGTGATCCACTCATAAAGGGCCTAATGATCCACTTCCCTGTAAAGCCCCAGTCCTGGCCGACCCCTCCCAGGTGGGGCTGCCCTGCACCCTTACCTCTGTGGTCATCACGCTGTTCCGCCTCCATCTTGTTCCCAAATGATGAGTCCAACATCTCCTGCCAGGCTCTGGCCCCCTGCACCGTGCTCCCCGGGAAAGGGTCGGGCGGGCGCTTGGCAGCTGGGCTTCCACCTGCTTCCTGGGCCTCAGGGCTGCTTGCCCTCTTGAGGGCATGCGGCTGGGCAGATGGGCTCTCCTCGTCCCCAGGGCAGCCACCTGGACACCCAAACTGCTCAGAGTGTCGTGTGAGCCACGTCTTCTTTAGCTTGGTGTGGTGGCTGGGTGGGCAGGCCCTGGGACCAGAGGCCTTATTTGCTTCCTCGATGGATTCACTGGGCCCGATGGTGCCCCCGTCCGGGCCCTCCTGGCACTGCCCACAGGGGCTAAGACCTCCATCTCTAGCACGTGGGTGAGATGAGCAACAGCCCACCTGGGTGGTCGGAGGCCCAGGAGAGGGGCACCTTGATATGGCTGATGGCCCCAGCTGGTTCCTGAGGCTCCCATCCCCTGGTACAGCCCAGACATTGCCAAGAGTATGAACCAGGCCCGGGGGACAAGTGGGCCAGGGGGTCCGGGGAACAGCGTCTGGATGCCCCAGGAGAAATGGGCAAAGATTCTGATGCCTGCCCACTCCTGCCTCTCCGTCTCTCTGGTGGAATGAAGGACGTTCCACTTCCCCAGTTCTCTGGAAATGCCCACCGGGGGCTAAGCCTAACAAGCCAGGTTCCGCAGTTGCCAATGGCTCCTTTGCCAGCCTGAGAATGCTTGGATCCTTGTGGTAGAAGCCCTAAAGAGAGGAGAAGGGGTAGAGCTAGTGCTGATTTTGATCCTAATGCTTCAAAGGACGAGCAGAACCCACAACCAGCAGGTGTGTGCCTGTGTGGCCTTAAGGGTCGTAAAAACACTGAATAACTCAATAGTGGTTTGTAGATGGTTCTCCCTAAGTGCCCCCCTGCCCTGCCGGCCGCACTGCCCTGGCTATTCCAGGGTCCCTCCCCCGGGGGTTCTCAGACCTTCGCACAAACCCAGCAACTAAAGGCTTCGTGCTCGCCACCACAGAAGGGCCTCCGAGGATCTATTCAGATTGTTTGATGTCCAGCATCAGGCTGCTCTTAAAATATTTTAAATCTTATTCCTGGGGGCAGCCCAGGTGGCTGAGCAGTTTAGCGCCGCCTTCAGCCCAGGGCGTGATCCTGGAGTCCCGGGATCGAGTCCCACGTCGGGCTTCCTGCATGGAGCCTGCTTCTCCCTCTGCCTGTGTCTCTGCCTCTCTCTCTCTCTCTCTCTCTCTCTGTGTGTGTGTGTGTGTGTGTGTGTTTCTCAAGAGTAAATAAATAAAATCTTTAAAAAAAAATCTTGTTCCTGGGCATGGAGGTGGGTTGCCTGTGGGGGAGGGGTGTGTGTGCCATAGACACAGGCCATTTGGACACCTGTGCATCCCATTCCCAGACAGAGGGCCTTGTCTGCTCTCACCAAACCCCCCGACCCCAGGATGAGATGGCATATTCCGAGGCCACAGTTCCCAGGGCCTTGTTCTGGGTGGACAATGAGTGAGTCAATCCCTGAAATGGCCCAAAGGCAGGGAAGGCTCAGTGAAATGGAATCACTCGGAGGAGGAATTGCTTGGGGTTGACTGTGTCTGAGCTGACAGGCTCCTCTCCTCAGGTGCTGTCTTATCTTTTGGTGAGAATGGAAGAGCAGAGTGGTATGACCCTGGCAGGGCCGCTCAGGGGTCCCTGAGCTACCTCGCATGGCCAAGGCCCCAGGTGCCCTCTCTGCGCCAACACTCACCTTGCTGCCTAAGCCGAAGGCAGAGGGCACTTTGGGCTGCCCCCCTGAGTACACCCAAGGGTGTGGGGCTAGGGGCCAGTCACACGGACGCTCTGGGGGCAGGCTGGACACCAGGTAGGGTGGCAAGCAGGTAGGCACCCAGAAGGGAGATTGCTCAAGGATCTTGGTCTCCAGAAGGAAGGGGCAGTGCAAGGGCCGGAAGGCCACAGGGTCACTCTTGGGATGGCCACCACCGTGCTCAGGAATCAGGGGGCCATAGCGAGGTGGACACGCTGAGCCACAGAGTGCCAGTGGGTGGGTAAGCATCGCCTCCTTCCAGCGCAGCCCCTCCTTGCTGCCCAGCCAGCTGGCCTTCCTTCCCCCATTGCGGGGGCCTTCTCCCTCCACCAGCGGGAGCGTGTCCTTGGGGCTCTGGGGAAAGCCTGGGGGAAGCCAGGAGTCTGGGGTGCTTAGGACACCCCTCCAGAAGGGAGTAGGCTCTCCCATGCACAGTGCCCCACGGCGCAGGCCGTCTTGAGGCAGAGTATCAGGGTCCTGTCCCACGATGCCATTCTCAGGGGCTGTCTTCTCCCAGGCTGGGGTGTCCTTCAGGAAGCTGGGCGTACTCTCCATCACTCTCCTGCCCTCATGGGGCTCTCCCAGAGGGGGTCCCTGGAGCACAACCAACAAACCATGAGCCTCTTAAGCACGCGCCCCAAGCACCGTACCACCCGGTACCAAGTAGGCACCGCCCTGGCAGCACCAAGGCAGCTCAAACCAGTAAGGCAAGTGTCAACCTACAGCTAGGCTCTACGATGCCTGCCCACATGCAACTCGAAGGACCTGCCTAGATGGGATGCTCAAGCGTGGGGAGGTCACCCCTTCCCCCAAACGACTAGGACTTGACAACCCACCTGGGCCAGAGCCCCTCAGTGGAGACCACCATTTCTAGGATGACATGGCCTTGCATTGCTAAGCCTGGACCCTGGTCACGAGCCATGGGGAAGGGCAAGGGGCAAGAACCCCAAAAATGAGGTGAGTTTAAGGTACTTCACTAGGGGCCAAAAGGCTGGATCCTGGCCCTGACTCAGCATCTGCTATGTGACCTTGGGCAAGTCACATCCCTCCTCCGGGCCTCGAGCACCCTTGTGTAAAATAGGGCTTGGAAACTGGCAGTCTCAGAGGCTTCTTTCCACAGTCCCGTCTGTGGGGCTGGGGGTGCTGCTTGCCACTAAGCTTGTAGAGGTGGGAAGTGCAGGCAGGGAGGGCTGGAGTCCCTGGGGAGAGCTGCCAGGCAGGGTGTCTCTCCCTACACTTGGGCAGTCCCCAGGGTGCCTCTTCCCAGCTCTCTACAGTTTCTTGGCTTCTGAAGCAGAGTCCCGGGACAAGTGCTGGGGGCCACCACAGCCCCCGAGGGAAGAAGAGAGCCAGCACAGGAGAGGGGGATTAGGAGGCCTCAGCTGGGACAGGTCAAGCTGCTCCGGTCCAGCAGGCAGTGCCAGGGCCGCTGGCGGCCGCTGGTAGCTGCAGCCTGGCAGAGGGAGGGAAGGAGGCGGGGAAAGCGGGCTGGGCCCCAGAGAGAGGCAAAGGAGGGAAAATTGAACGTGCGTGCAAGGGACCAGGGTGACAGGTGGCACCGGAGCCACAGCGCTCTGCCAGCGCGGGCCCCTCGCCGGCCGGAGGAAGCCCCCGGGGAGAGGCGCGGCAGCCCAGGGGCCGCTATCAGAGGTCGCTCTGGTTCCTGGGGCCCCGGCGCGTCGCGGCGCAGTCCCGTCGAGCGCCCTAACTTGCGGCCCCGCGCCCCGCGCCCCGCGCCCCGAGCGGACAGGCGCAGGCAACGCCCTCGCCGCGTGCGGCCGGCCGGGGAGGGCGCGGCGAGCGCGGCAGCAGGGCCGCCCGGGCCCCTTCGGCGCTTACCTGGGCTCGGCGGGCCGGGCGCGGCGCGGGCGGCGGCGGGCGTGGTGGCCGGGGCCGGGCGCCCGCTCCCCATGGGCCGGCTCCGGGGCCTCCCGGCCGGCGAGCGAGGACGCGTCCTCCCGCTCTCCGCTCAGCGCGCTCGCGTGCTCTCCCCCCGGGGCGGCGGGGGCGCTCTAGGGCCGCAGGTTGGAGGGGTCGGATTCCGGGATCTGGAGGATGCGGCACACGGCGCGGATCGGCCGCACCAGCTTCTGGGCCGAGGCCGTGGGCTGCGCCATGGGACGCCGAGACTCCGTGCTGCGCCGCGGGGAGGGCCGGGCCGGGGCTGGGGAGCGGGTGCCCCCGGGGGGAGAGTGGGAGCCGGGCCGGGGGGAACGCGCGCCCCGGGTCGGAGACCGCCGAGTGGGGGGGAGGCCGAGAGGCCGGGGGAGGGGGTCGTGCCTGGAAGCGCGGGACCGATCCCGGGTCCCGAGAGAGGCACCGGCGAGGGCGCGGCGCGGCGCGGCGCGGCTAATGGAGGGGGAGCGCGGCGGGCAGCGCAGCAGGACCTCTCATCGCCATCGCCAGACGCGCAACTGAGAGTGGGGAAGCTGCTCCGCCGGTTTCCTCCTCCAGCACCCTGCGGGAAACAGGAGCCCGTGATTCGGCGGCCCCGCCTGGGCCTGCCCCCTCCCGGGCCCCGGGGGCTTCCGCCAACGCCCCGGCGATGCCACCGGCTGCGCAGGGGGAGAATGAGCCCTTTGTTCCCCCCTCCCCCCCGCGGCACCCGGGCGCCTGCCGAGAGAGGCTCCCCCGGGGCAGCGTGCCAGCTTCCCAGCCGCCCCACCCTCCCGTGGGCCCGGCCCCGGAGCCTGGCAGGCGGGCAGCACCCCCACCATAGGTGCCAAGCCCGGGAACTGGAGCAAAGGGCGGGAGGGGCCGGACCGGGCCGCGGTGGGGCGGGGTGCCCCCCGGGGTGCTAGGGCGGGGCGGCTGGGAGGGGGCAGTGCGGGAGCTGGCAGGGGCAGCCGGGTTCTCACGGGTCAGTGATGGGCGCGCGACCCGCGCCACCGACCCTGTGCCTCCTGGACCACTTGCCTGTGGTCCTCCAGCTCCCGCGCTCCCGCGCTCCCGCGCACCCCGCCGGCCGGCACAGGTCTGCCCTGCCTCAGCCTCACCCCACCAAGCTGCTCTTCACCATTCTTGACACAAGCCCCCTTCCAGGGCCCAATAGCAGGCACCGAGTCCGCCTCAGCAGTTCTGAGGAGACCTAGGCTCTCCTCTGTCCCTACTCTCAGGGCCTAGGCTTCACCAAGTGTCCAGGGAGGAGGTGGGACCAGAGGAGCCCCGACACCTGCTCCAGCCTGGTCTTCCCGGGGGGTCCGTCCCATCCCAATTCCTAGTGCTTCCAGGCCCAGCACTGGAGAGGAGCCCATGGGAGTGGCTCCTGGGAGGGAGCAGAGAGGAGGAGAGGAAATGGGAAAGCAGGGCACCCTCCACCCGAGGAAGCATCCCGGCTCCTCTGCGGGGGTGGTTCCAGAGCACAGACACAAACAGACAGATTCAAACACACACAGACAGATTCAGACACACATTGAAACCCACACGCCCAACGGGCGCTTCCCTTCCCTGCAGGCCCCCACCTCCCACCCTACAACTCCCCTGCCTCCCTAGAGAAGCCATCCTCGGCCTACCTTCACCCAGCCTGGGACAGAGGCCGTATCACCCCCGACCCCCCATCCCATGGAAGGGATGAGTTCTGGGATTGCCTCCAGCCTGGTCCCAAGTCACACTACCTACCATCCCTGGAGAGAGGAGCCATGAAGAGCTAGGAGGGAATTGTCTCCCAAGAGACTGAAAGACAGGCAGGAATCCTTTTACCAGTTGAGGAGAAGAGGAGGGGGCCCAAGAAGAGAAGGCCAGAAGGGGCACCGGGCAGGACTTGGGTCACGTTGGCATAGACTTGCTCATCCCCTCCGCCTCCCCCCAGAGGCCGCTTCTGTGGCAGGGCAGGCTGGTAGGGGTTGTTTACATGACTGAGTTATTAACACTCCCTTCCTCCCCCAGCTCCCCTGAGGGGTGGCCTGGACCTGAGTGCACCAGGGGAAATGATCCTGGAGGGTCTAATGAGCGCTGTGATGCCAAAGCCCCAAGCCCCAGATCCCCTCCCCCCCCAACCACACACACACACACACACACACAAGGCTGGCTCCAGAGTATGGGTAGGGGGGTGGGGTGTGCCTGTGGTCCCCCATCTGTGTCCTCTGGCAGCCAAAGCTCGTGGGAGAGTCTGGGGATAGATTTAATCAGCTGAGGGCCTAGATGAGGCTGGGCAGGGCAGGGTGGGAGCCTGGGCAGTCCTGGGCCCTGAGGGCCTGTCACTGTTATCCCCAAAGGAGTTGGGGACTGTCCCAGAGGAGCAGGACAGATATCTCCCCACACCTCAACCCCAGTTGCCATGTCTGCTTTGTCAGGTCACCGTCTCTGGACCCCAACAGGACTCTCAGGACAGGCTCCTGAAATGCCTGGGGGGGTCATGGGGGGGTCGAGGGAGAAGGCCCTTGCTGCCCTCACCCAGCTGCCCATCCTGCTCCACAGCCCATGCCACCAGCCCACAGAGCCCTTGGAACCGGCTCTTCTGTGCCTGAGGACGGAGCAGATCTAAGGAGACACACAAAAGATACAAACACAGAAGGAAAGCCACACACGCGTGGACACAATGCTGGCTTCATGGACAAAGGCAAGCTGACCAGCACCCCCAGAAGCGCAGGGGCCCACCCTGGGCTCACACCGACCCCTCACGCGCCCGCACACACATACACACAGATACACACACACACACACACACACACACACACACTGCTACACACATTCGTGCTGACAAGCGCAGCAGCACTCACGAGCCGGCTGCCCTCACGCTGTCCCCAGAGCCCCTTACCTGGGCAAGCACAGTGCCCCTCGGGTGGAACAGCCCCCTGCCCAGGGGAGGGCAGCAGGCGGGGGCGGGGGAAGGAGCCCCGGAGAGTCAGGCCAAGCTGCCACTAATCCGGGCGGGGAGAGGGGGGGGCACCCACGTCAGAGCGGGGACTGCCGGGTGGAGGGCATCTGAGGACATCCCCTCCCACACACGCGGCCGTCTGGGCACCTAGCCCTACTTCCCCAGCCCCTCCATCCTTCAGACAGCTGAGGCTGGCCTCCCCCCACCCCGCCCCCCACCCTTGTGGCAACGCCTGGACCAGGGGGCATGGGGGAGGGGGAATACTGGGGAGAATTATCCCAGGACCTGGGGTGAGGAGGAGAGGAAGGGAAGTGTCTGAGATGCTTTTGGAGCCAGGAGGAAGCTCTGGAGCAGATGCCCCCTCCCCTCATGCCCACCCACCCACACCCCTGACCTAATTCCTCTTCTCAGTCCGTACCTCCCCAGTGCCCCTCCTCCCTCCCCCAACCTCCCCTCCCCTGCAGTCTAACCACCCCGGTAGAGAGAGCTACCTCATTCTGCCCCAGGCTCAGGACCTTCTGCCTAGCAACCCAGTTCCGGGCGGGGTGGGGCGGGGCGGGGGGGTGGGATGGGGGGGCACCCAGGATTTTCTGAGTAGCAGGCCTCATTTTTCTGCTGGGGTTTCTGTCCCCTACCCAGCTATCAGGCATCCTGGTCAGCCCCTGATGTCTATCTAGGACAAGAGGTGAGAGCCTGGGTGCTCCTGTCAACCCCCTCATGGGCGGGGCAGTGCCAGTCCAGACTCCCCAACTCAGCCTGGGCCAGGGCAGTGTTGGAACAAGAGGCTGACTACCTGCCGCCCAAGTGTGGCAGGTAGGCACAGAAGCCGGGGGCAAGAAGGGGGACCTGGACACACAAGGGCCACAGGCCAAAGGGGGCCAAGGAGTTGGGGGGAGGGAGTCATCCGAGGTCTAAAGGCAGGTGGGGCGGTGTGGAGGCAGAAAAGAGGAGGCCAGGAATTCAGGACCACACACAGCTGGCTCCTGGGAGGTGATGGAGGAGACCCTCAAACAGGCAAGGTGGATGGGGAAGCTGGAGGGTAAGCCCAGGGTGCAAACCCATAGAGGCTAGTGCCTAAGGCCAAGCAGAAGTGTGTTCTTCAGAGGGACATCTCCCTTCTCAGTGCCCAGCGCTCGCTTGGGGGCCCAGCACATCTGTGCTCCAGGCCAGTTGGAACAGAGGCCCCGCCTTGATCTGCCGGGGCATAGCGGTGGATGATGGAAGGCTGAGGGGGACAGGGGCAAGCCAGAGCCTCTGGGGCCTGAGGGCCTGGAATCCCCTGCAGAGGGAAGAAGCGTCAGTGGTGGCAGATGTCTCAGTGATTCTGAGGGACATGGGGGGCTCTAAGGGAAGCCCAGCCCACACCCAATGTTCCAGTCTCAGGAAGACGTGTATGCTTGGCCAGAAATGCTCCAGAATTTATAATTCCCCTTGGCCCTTCCCCTCTGGCTTCAGAATGTCCTGGAACCCATGTAACTACAGCAGCCACTTGGCAAATGTGTGCTATAGAGACCCTGGCATTACCAAGGAGATACAGTGCACAGAGATGAAAGTGCAAGGCTGTCTCCTCCCTCGAGGAGCTTATACTCAATTCGTGCATTTGTTCTTTCACCATTGAACAGTTGCTGGGGCCTCTTATGTGTCAGGCTCCATGCTGGGCACCATGTGGCAACTATGGGAGTCAGCATGTTAGCAGGGTGCTTCTGGTCCCACTCCAGGGAAGTCGGGGCAGGGGGCACTTCACAGAGGAGGGGATGCTTGGGCTCACAAGTCAGACAATAAATAAGTGAGCCTTTACCACTGAGCCACGCATGTATGGCAATATTTCACTTTGACTAAACCACTATTTGTTTCAGGCTGGGATACAAAAGTGAATAAGAGGCAAGTCTGTTCTTTATGGAGTCACAACGAAAGGGGGAGAAAATCTAATGTGCTCAAGGCAAAAACAGATTGTAAGAATAGATATGGAGAGGTCTGGATGAGCAATCAGTTCCAAAGGGGCAGGGGGTGTGCTCACAGAGGGCTTCCTGGGACAGGCGTTGTCTGAGTGGGGATCACAGGGCAAATAGGAACAGGACAGAGAATGGGGTAGAAGAGGAAGATCATGTGAGGGCAACAGCATGGAGCTAATAGATTGACAGAGGTGGCAGATGCAAAGCAAGTCAGGTTTAGGGGAGGCCAGCTGGTTGGGGAGGGAAGGGTGATGGGCATACCGGCACAGCCCACGGTGTCCCCAGGACTGGGAGCAGGCCAGAGATCAGGACCCTTGGGAGCTTGAGAAGGGGTTAGCCAGTCAGGGAAGGCTTCTTGGAGAAGGCAGGTCTCTAAGGAAGGCTATGGGGGCTGGGAAAGAAAGGTTGTTGAGAGGGCGGGAGATTCATACAGCTGGAGCAAAGGCGGGCGGAGGGGGGGGGGGGGCTTAGGTGAGCACCCAGGAGTCAGAAAAGGCACTGCCTTGGAGCTGTAGGGCAGCCAGGCTAGCCAGGAGGCTGGGGGAGGGGAAGGTGAAGATCTTGGGCCTAAGAAAACTGTCACCATTTGTACCCAGGGGCCCGGGGGACCCTGCTGCCCACTCTAAAGCCCATCTTCAGAATGAGAGCAAGCAAAGCTTCAGCAACGTCAACACCCCATAGCTTCAGGCCTCCCCCCAGTGCCCTGTCCTCTGGGCTTATGTTTCATTCACTCCTTCATTGCATACTCCTCTCTTGTGCACCCCCGGGGGTTCCAGGGTGTGGATCCTGCCATTCCATGTCTATCACAGCAACTTCTGGGCGAGCTTGCCTCATGAGACAGAGCCCCCACGCACAGGCAGCCTCACCAGGGACAAGCTACTTCATCTCTCCAAGTCTCCGTTTTTCCATCTGTGAAATGGGCCTAAGCCCTACCTGCAGCCTTGTCAGGAAGATTCGAGGAGACCATCTCTATGAAATGCCCAGCACGAGGCTGGGTGCGCAACCGGTGTTCGATACAGCTCTGTCTCCTTCTTCTGGCCTCCTCTCATCTACTTAGACACACACAGTGATGAAGCCACACTGCCTGGTTTGAAGATGACTTCCGCCATTTATTAGCTATGTAACCTCGGGCAGATCACCTGCCCTCTCCGTGCCTGTTCTCCCATTTGTAAAATGGGTGTTATAATAATAGTACCTGCCTCTGGAGGTTGCTATGAATATTAAGTGAATGTATGTTGGGGGCTCCAAGCAAGAGCTGCTGGGTAGTCACGTTTGAGATACCAGCTATTCCTAGACTCCACATCCTGAGTATCTTGAAGCGTGCCTGGTACCCGGGAAATACTCCATAGGGGTTTTCTGAATGAACAAAGGAAGAGATGAGACAACACCACGATGCAAGGGAACACCTAGATAGGAAATCACTGAACACCAATATGTGAGGGGCTAAACCACTCCGGCCGATTAAGTGCCTTCCCCAAATAAAACCCAGATAATCCCCACACCAAGAGTTAATCCATACTCTTCAGGTCACTCGGGGTGACCACCCTATTTCCCCTCTTCCCATCCACCTCTTTGCTTAATCAAAAGTGGGAAGGAAGAGCAGGCATGGGGTGGCCGAGGGGAGCAGCCTTGGGACAGTGTGGTGAGACCAGAACCCAGGGGCAGGGGAGGGCAAAGCCATTGAGGCTGCCCCAGGGATTAGCATAGGGGATGGAGTAGAGTCAGCTGGGGCAAAGAGCCTGGATCTCAGAACAGGGGAGCCTCCATGCATGGGGCAGAGGGGACCAATGACCACAAACAGGAAGGAGCAGCAGAGAGGGCCATTGGAGGCCAGACCAGAATTCTGCATCGTTTCCCAGCCAGCCAGCCAGCCAGCCAGAGGCCAGGCCCCTCTAGGGCAGGGCTCTGGCCAGACTCCCAACCCCGCCCTCCTTGACCTGGAAGCTAGGGGCAGCCCAGACCCTGGCAGCTGCTGCCCTCTCGCGGCCATTCCGAAGACATGCAATGCTCCCAAGGCCATCTGGGATGTTTACAGGAACTCAATGCCCCTAGAGCTGCCTCCTAGAGACCCCTGAGGGCCCACGGGGGCAGTTGGTCTCCCCAGGCCTAACTGTTTACAGCTCCAGTTAATCCCCATGAAACTACTGTGCTGCCCAGAGTTCCCTCCACGCCTCTGTTCCCACTACCTTCTGCTTCCCATCAAGGTCCAATGCCATCTCCTCTGCTTATAGTCTCAGACTCTGACCCCTCTCCAGGGTGTCCTCCCTACCACCACCCCTAGTCTCCCATCTGTGTTCTCAGAAGTCTCCAAGAGCTTCCTGTGACAGTACTTGCCACATCACAACTATATGTTAATGGCTACATGCCCCCACCAGGAGACTGGTCCCAAAAGGTCTGTCCTTTTAACCCCCATCCTAGGCCTGGTCTGGCCTGTAGCAGGCTGTTTAGCATTGTGTACTGTGAGGACCAGGAATATAAAACCAGGACAAACAGAACACTTTTATATGTTTATTTACCAAAATGTGCATAAACCTGACCTCATTCACCAACACAAAACACAACCAGGGAACACGCGCACGTGCGCGCGCACACACACACACATATACACACACGGGGCCTTAGAGGAGGCTGTCAAGTACTTTGAAGGACAGGAAGGAATGAACACAGCTGGGTGGACTTTTGGCTTCACTTGCAGAGGTCTGGGAAGGGCTCTGGTCCCACACACCCAAGAGGGTATAAGGATGAGAAAGGCAATAAATAGAATCATGGGCCCAGCCTGCTTTGGTTCATCACAGGTATATCCCTGTGCACCGCCCCAGCCCCTAACCGAGAGCAGGAGCCAGGAGGACACAGCCTGAGCAGCTGGTGTAGGCAGGTCAGATGTGCACCCAGTCGCCCCCTCCAAGCAGTCCCTGGTACCCCATAAGGCAAGACGTAAGACTCGGCCAGGCTCTGCAGATCCTAGCCATTCATGTCTGAAGAAATGGTCTTTTTCCTTGTCCGAACCTTCAGGGAGCGCGAGGTACCCTGAGGGGAGAGAGCAGATACAACGGGAGGAGGTGTAGGCCAAAGTCCCTGGACAGCCCGCCTCCCTCACGCCTTCCTGGCCACTGACCTCCCGCACGGGCGGCTTCCTCTTGACCACACGCAGGCTCTGGCTGCGGTTGAGAGGCTTCTCTCGGGGCCGGGCAGGTGGCTGGGGGACTGCCTCTGTATCCGACCAGCATTCATCTTCGGTGTCGCTGTCCTGCAGCCCCCCTGCCCGGTACCCTGAATAGAGGAGAGAGAGGCCAGGGAGCCAAAGCTGGGCATTTCCACAGTCTGAAGGCCTGGGGCCCAGCCACGCCTTCTTCTAATCCCCAGGGAAGCCACAGCTCAAATGGAAGGAGCATCCCTCTTGGAACAAACAGCTCCAGATCTCTCTCCTACTCACCGATGGGTCGCCTGCGAAGAGGTACTTGGTCCTCCAGGTAGAGGGGATCCTGGTAGGCAGGGGCAGGGGCATCAGGAATAGAGCGCAGGTCCTGCATGGAGAAGCTTCGTAGCCTTCCGGCCAGTGCCCCCTGACTCTGCAAGAGAGGGGGAGCCGATGCATCACCTGGAGGGATGGAGCAGGGGATCCTAGCAGCATCCTCTATTCCCAGGTCTGAACCAGGGCAGCTGTGCAGGGAAATTAAGCACTGACTGGCAGGTCATCACTGGGGCCCTGGCCTCGGAACTGAAAGCAACTTAGTAACCTTCTAGGTCCATGTCTTTGTGCTGCCAACAGGAAATGAAGGCCCAGAGAGCAGGATTTACCGCTCGCGGTCACTGGCCCAGCTCCATCCTCCGGCCAACACCCCACCCATCACCTCCTACCCTGTCCCCTGGCATGGTTTGGTGCTGTCTCCCAGCTCCCTGACAGAGAGCTGGACTCCCCCAGAAGGCACTGGGGGTGGGAGGGCTGCTGGAGGGCTGGGGCCCAGGTCACCTTGGTGGCAGCCTGTACAGCGGCCGAAGCAGCAATGTTGAGGCCCCGCTTCCCAAAGCTGAGCATCGTCTCATAACTGCGCTCCTTGGCCTGCACGATGCAGGTGTCAATCTCCTGTGGAGGGCGGGGAAGGGGGAAGAGTTCAGGTGCACAGTGGGAGTCATCCTTCCTCTGCAGACCCAGAGAAGCCACTGCGTCCTGTGCCTCCCTGTCCACCCCCACCTACAGGGCGCTGGCAACCACACCAAGGGCAGGGCTCCCCACCCACCCATTCCCCCACCTCAGGGGATGACCATGCTCAGCCTTCTCCCACTGTCCCCAAAACAACTGCCAGCTCTGCACATTCACATGTGCTCCCATTTGATTATCGCAAAAGAGGAAAAAGGCTACTTTCTATCAAGGTCCCACAGCTAAGGGCAACAGGACTCAGATTAGAACCCAGATATCATCCAGTATCCTGAACCCCGAGTCCAGGGTCCTTTCGTTCACACCCACCCCTATGTTTCACTCCCTGACTCCCCCCGAAGTACCTTCTCATGACGGGACAAGGACGGGTGGACAAACTTTCGGTAAAGCAGGCTGGCCCCTTTGGTGTAAGGTGAGAGCAGCCACAGCACAAAGGCCATCTTGATCTCATAGTAGAAAGGGAACCTGTCAGAGGACAGGGTGGGCAAGGTCAGCAGGGAGCCCGGCTGAGTGGGCCAGCACCTCCCCACAGCCCATAGGCCCCCTGCATGCATACCAGGAAATAAAGATGTCTGTGAAGGTCTCCACCGCCATGAATAGTGCAAAGACTATCCAGTACATCATCCATCGGACCTGGGGGTGTGGGTGGGGGTGTCAGAGGCCAACAGCTGAGCCTGCAGAGCCAACTCCCCTGTCCTAGGCTGACCCAGAGATTCCAGAGAGCCTGTCCTGCTGCATTCTCCTGGCAACTGGTTGGCCCTAGAGTTGCCTCTGAGAAACTGCCACTCATTTCTGTACCCACCCCCAAGAAGCTTCACCCACACGATTCTGCATGGGCTCCCCAATCGCCTGCCTTCCAACCACACCCACTCTGCTTAGGATATGCCACCTGCTTATGCCCCTGGAGGCAGGGGATGCCAGTTCAGACCCTCCCCACTTTGCCAAGTCCCCCCAGACCTGAATGAAGCCCTCCTGCCCACAGCCACACTCACATATTCACGAATGTTCTTGGTCTTCACAGCCTTGTAGGAAGCATAAGCTGGGTATAGCATCCCAAACACCAGCCTAGAAGGGCAGCCCATAAAACAGAGGGGGAATATGAGCAGCATCCTGTCCTCCTCGCCCCACCAGGTGGCCACCTCCCTCACAGATGTGAAGTGGCAAGGGCCTACCTGTTCTTCCCGCTTGGCTTGCACAATGTGTGCCTGAGTCAGTGCCCTGGAGGCCACCTCCCCACCCTGCTGTTTACAAACACCCCAAGCCTGCCCGGGCCTGCATCAGTGGCCTATGGGTGCATGATCGAGCGGAACACACACAGCCGCACACAGGTGGGTGGGAGGCAGGCTGCTGAGCTGGTGAGAGCACCAGGCTGTCTGCTCCTGTGGACATGCCATCAGGTCCACGGCCACCAGACCTGGCACTGCCAGGTTGCAGATAGGAATACTGGAGCCAGATGGAGTACTAAAAGGTGAGAAGAGGCCAGAATGGGGAGGCTGAGGCCAGGATGGTGAGTCAGGTGACTGCTCAGAAGGGAAGCAGGCACCTGGAACATCCGCCCACGACGTGCCACATCTTGTGTTTGCTAAGGGACTGCAGGTCGGCCTGAAGTCCTCGGCCCCACACACCTGTCTGCGGTGTGTGTGACTGCGGGAGGGGTGGCCACGGACCAAGGAGGCTTGAGGGCTGGAGGGCAAGCCAGGGTACCCCATGGCACGTGCAGGCCCGCAGGTCCGTTAACCCTCACGGTGAGTGTTGAGGGAGCCCCACAGGAGGCCCCTTTGCCATCAGATGTCCCCCTGTTCCAGATCAGGAGCGCTGTGGCTCCTGGGGATAGAAGGTGTAGGAAGGCACCCGTACTCACACCACCAGGCGACAGATCATCCAGGACACCATCCTGCAGCCTCGGGGACGAAGGGGGAGGGGATCCCCCAAGAAGAGGAGCAGAGGGACGCTCGGGCGGGGCTGGGACGGGGGCTCGGCGGAAGCGCGGGAACCAGAGGGGCGCTCGGGCCGCCCCTGAGTCTGCGGTGCGCGGAGCCGGAGGAGTGGGGCGCCCGGTGCCGAGGCTCGGAGGCCGGGCTCGGGGGCACCGACTCGGGAGCCCGGGGCGGGCGCGTCCTCCCTCGCCGCCGCGCTCCTGGGCGGATGCCGCTGCAGGAACCAGGCGTCGGGCTCCCGCCGCGCCGCTGGGCGGGTCCGGCCTCCGCTCGCCCCGGTCCCCGCGGTCTCGCGGCGCCCGGCCACCGGCACCGGCCTCGGGGCGGAGTTTGCAACTCACTTGAAAGTTGCACGGAACTGCGCGCTGCCCAACCCCTGGGCTCCGGCGCCGGGCGCAGGCGCAGTGCGGCCCCGGGGGGGCGGGGCGGGGGCGAGGACGCCGGGGGCCCGCCCCTTAAAGGGCGACCCGCCTCCCCGCCGTGCGCGGGGGCCCGCGGGTCCAGGAGCCCGCCCGCATTGGCAAGATCAAGGGATGGGAAACCGCAACAAAAAAGATGCAGAGGAGGAAACTTGGACTCCACAATTTTCGCGGCTCTTCCCTGGCTTCCCCCTTTTGCCTCATCTTTCCCTTCTGTAAAATGGGAAAAAGTCCTGGGCCGGGCGCAGGATCCCGCTTCCAGGCTCACGCACAAGGGGAGGGAGGCTTGGCCGAGCGCCGGCAGATCCAGGTCCCGCAGCTCCGGGGCACGAGATGCATAAGCGCCTCCGTGACGCTGAGATGACCCAGAAAGAAAGCGGGAGGAAGTGGGAGAGGGGAGCTGTCGTCACATGCGTGGCTCATCATCCCTTTGAGACTCACCCCGAAGAGTGGGCTTCAGGAGTTGACTTCTCTCAGGGATACCTCTCCAGAGGCACATACCTGGGCGGACTGACCACGAGACATTCTGGACAGAGAGCCCCCAGCCCCCACCCCCCCACCCATGCCTTCTTCACCAGACCTTTGAAATTCCACCTATTTCTGTGAGGACAGAACACAAATGTCCCCGAGAGCTGAATCATATCAACAATTGCCACTTAGTAGCTAATTTTTGTGTGCAAGGTCTTGACCTTTACAAAGATTGCACCCTCTCCCCCCCCCCTTTTTTTTTCACCATTGATGAAAAGTAACATCATCTAGTGGCATTTGTTGCTGGATGATGGGTGAATGAAGACAGAATGATCAGTCTTCTGAACACAGCCCTGGAAGGCCAGAGGGAACGGAGAAGCTCCTCCAGGGGCAGGTGTATATGGGGAAGAAAGTGGGAGGCTCAAAGGAGAAGGCAGGCTTGGTTGCTTCCAGAACTTTGTGTGTAGGATTGCATGCTTTGTATCTCTTCTGCACAGTGCCCCATTCCTCTGGCTGACAATGGGGACTGTGCCCTTCACCCTGCGCAGCCTCCCCCCTGCTTCACAGGGCTGGCAGCAGAGTTACCTAGAACCATGGGGATGGGAAACTTGAACAGTTATTACTTTTTATTAGAGCCATAGTTAATTCCCATCACCTATTGAGAGGATGGAATAAATAATGATGGGGGCCAGGGAAAGGAGGCTTCCTGGGAATAAATAAACACAAGGTAATTATGTAGTCTTAATTACTATCATCCATTTTATTGGTGATGTGGGGTGTGAGAGCTAGCAGTGAAACTGACCCACAGGAGAAACTTCCCTGAGGCCTCCCTCTTTCCCATCTAACCACCCCCTCACCCTGGGCCTCGCTCCTACCCTATGTTGGAAGAACAAGAAACTCCAAGAGCCAGAGTCCCACCCTCCATCTCTAGCCACAGACGTTATGAAAATCTGTGCCCAGAAAAAAGGATGTGGTAACTCCATAGGGGGCCAGCTCAGGAGGAGCTGGGGGCTGCGGTAGAGGGAAGAGCACCCGTTCCTCTGGAGATAAGGGTGCCTGGGCTGTGTGCATGTGCTCCCTTTGGTCCCTGCTGCAGAACCACGTCCTCCCTGGCTGCCTTCCAGAGTCACCTGACCTGACCTCAGCATCTACCCTCACTTGCTGGTGAAGAGCTCTCTTGTGCCCACTTTAAGACCTCTCTCCCCAAAAGACCACCCTGGAGGGGAAAGTCTCTCACATAGAGACTCCTGGTCCTCATAACGGCACTAGGAAATCTAATGGACATCAGAGGTGTGCTCCTGGGAGCAGGGCCCAGCATGGAGGGGTGTGCGGCTGGGAGCTGAGGGGTGTCATCCTCAGCTCTGCAGAGTGAGTGGACTCTGTCTCTCATGGCCTTTGGTCATGAGATGTTGACATAGTTACCCAGCTACACTGGATTGCTAAGCAACTCTCTGGACACACAGATGACCCCCAGGGCAGGTGACCAGGCAGGCATACAGCAGGCCTCATTCCCCGTGGCATTCAAGAGGAGGAGTGTCTCCCACCCCTGGAAAGAGTCCTAGGGGGAGTGACAGTCAGAATGATGTTTATCTTTCTACCGGGCAACAGAGTGCCAATGTGTCTGGGAGGCTCAACCCACTTCCCCTGGCAACTTCTCCCTGGCACAGCGTGAAGGGCCATTCCCCATTTGAGAAAGCAGAGCAGGAATTCCCAGGATAGTGTGGCTGGGGGACCTGTGGGGCACCTGCTAAGCCAAGAGCATATGGATATGGTTTCAAGAGGTGGAACCCCAGACATGGCACCTGTGAGATTCACCATTGTGAGGTTCGTCCAGGGGCAGGTTTGTCTGGGCACCTGAGGCTACAGGTGAGACATAGGGTTCAGGGGCTCTGAGACTGATGGATAAGAAACCCTAGTCCACAGACAGCAGTTCTCTCCAAAGATCAGCCTCCTTTCCCACAAGTACCCTTCTCTGAGCCACCTCTGCATCTCATGGAGTCCCAAGGACCAATACAAGTCACAATTCTGTGTCAGACACACTATTCCATGGGCTATCCATATACAAATATATTATACATTTCATGCATGTAAATCTCACACTAACCGTGTCAGCTAAGTGTCTTGATTATCCACATGTTATAGATGAGGAAACGGAGATACAAATGCGTGAAATAATATGGCTGAGGCCACGCCTGCTGCTAAGTAGCAGAATCAAGAGTTGACAGAGTAGGTTTTATCTACTTCACAGAAGGAGAAACCAAGGGCCACGGAACTCAGTGGACTTGCTTGAAATCTCACACCTAGGGCAAGGGCTGGCAGTAGTGGAGTGGAGGGGAGAGGTGAGGAGAGGGACTGCTGCGCTTGTCTTTGGCCATGTTGGTTGGAGTTGACCTGACAGAGGGACAGGATTGCATGCTTTGTATCTCTTCTGTAGTCTCGGTGGGGCCCCAAGACTGGGAGCTCCAGGAAGAACATTTGGGTCATGAATCAGCCCCAGGTGGTAGACTCAGGTAGTAGTCACACTTGCTCTGCACCTGAGTGTCATCACCATGAACTCCTGACCCCAGCACCAGCTGATTGTGGGGTACCCACTTGCAACTCTGGAAAAAAGCAAGGAAGAAGGGGGTCTGAACGCTGGCCCCCTAAAAACAGTAGGGACAGAGAGAGCACAGCCCTGGCTCTGTTCTTAGTGAAACAGCTGCCTCTCACTGTAGCCATTGGACACCTGAGAGTCAGTAATGGGGTGGGAAATTTTTATTTGCAGCAGTGAATCATCACATTGCCCCTGAGTGCTCCTGGGCATCCTGCCACCAGTAGGCCCTCACACAGTCTGGACACAGAGAAATTTCCCCACCCCATGCCTTCTCCACTGGCCTTGCAGCTCAGAGCTGTCTATTCCCAGCATACAGCAGAGGGCAGCAGAAGCTTGGCTCCCAGGTGCTGCTTCTACCGGACCCTCACCCCCTCTATCGCTCAGCTTGCAATAAAAGGCAATGCCTGCGGCCTGCCTCTGTGGATCGGAGAAGCCCTAGGATCCCTAAGATGCTCTCTAGCCCCATTCCACTCTTGGCACCCACCCAGTTGGCCCAGGTACTTGCAGAGCCCCCGGAGTGGCCAGCTCTTGAACCCACCACAGCCCAGAGGTGGGGCTGAACCAATGGGTGGTCTGAAGATGGGGCAGCTACAGTAAAGAAGAGCTGAAAGGCTTTTTTCCAGGTGGTCTCCTGTCCACAGGTGAGCTGGATTCAGGCTCAGAGCAGGAAACTCCAGTGAGAACAGAGAGAGCCCCCAGAAGAACTCAGGGTCTGCTTTGTTATTGCTTTAGGCAGAGGGGCTTTGCCCCCAGGAGACCAAGCTGGTACCCAGAGGCAGGCACCACCATTCCCATCCTTATCAGCTACAAGGTAGGCACACCAGGGATGAGCAGAGGAGGGCAGGTGCTGTGTGCCTTCTCCAAGAAAAGAGTCAAGGTGATGAAGGAGACCGTCCTTAGGCCACACTGAATCTGGACATATGCACACAGAAGTGGGAATGTCAACAGGTGCGTGTGCATGTGTAACTGAGGGTGTCCATCAGCATCCCTGGGTGCATGCACAAGGAGGACAGCATGGGTGAGTGAACCCAGTAGGGTGAAGGATGTGGCCGTGGGCTGCAATGCGGAGCGTGAGTAGATAAACACACACCTGGAGCACCGACAAGGAGAGGCCAGAGAGCTGAGAAGATAAGCCGAAAAACAGGAGGAGGGGGTGGCTCTGCCCCTCCCACTCTTCCCCTGGGGCCAGAGCATGGGGAAAGTGGCAGATCACGGGGCAGGGGGCCTTCAGGTAGGGGTGTGGGACCGACATGTGCCCACACATGAGAGGGCACAGGGCTGCAGGCTTGCCTGGTGCATATACAAGTCTTCATGCTGTCACAACTACGGTAAGCGGCTCCCCTGGGCTAGTCCACAGTGTGTGCCCATGCTCACGGGGGGGCACGGGGGGCATCTGTGAGGGCACGTATGCAGGTTGGTTACATGTGTCTTCACACGGGCACACATGCTGCTCACACAGAGACTTCTATGCTAGCCTCCAGGGGCCACCCGAGCGCCCAGAGGACTCGGCACCGCTCTAGGCACTGAGGTCCACCACTACGTGCCGGTACACGAGCGTCTGTCCCTTGAAGCTGGGGGCCAGGAGCAGCTGGGCGTCCCCCGCAGGCATGTAGCAGAATGCCCGTGGGGCCTGCACAGCCAGCTCCTGGAACCGCACGAACTTTTGGCGCCCCTCATCCCACTGGTAGATCTGCGTGAAGGAGAAATCACTCCCCAGCGCCAGGTAGCGGCGGCCACCCACGAGGAAGGGCTGCATGGCCAGGGAGCCCCGGGAGGGCAGGGCCTGCACCTCGGAGAAGCGGGTGCCCTCCCAGCGCAGGATCTTAGAGTCGCCGATGTAACGGCTGAGGCACAGGTAGCTGTCGCGCCCGGCACGGAAGTGTTTCACAGCCTGGGCATCGGGCACCTGGCTCACCTCACCCTGAGCCACAAACTGCTTCTGGGTGCGGCTCCACTGATAGATCACAGGTGCCTGCGAGCTACTGGACACAATCAACCGTGGTTTGCCCTCACCATCCACAAACTCCAGGTCGGTGTCTCGGTGCCAGGCGTGCAGGGCCTGGTGGGAATAGAAGCCATTCTGGTGCCAGCGGTAGAGGCTGGTGGCCCCCGCCTTGGAGCTGTCGGCCACGGCAAAGTACCAGTCACCGTCGATGCGGAAAGCCTCTAGGTCGTTGGGCTTGCGCACACGCTGTGGGTCGATATCCTGCAGCTTGGTGAAGCGCGTGGTGTTGGGGTCCCAGTGGTAAATGTAAGAGCCACCAAACAGCTGGGCCACAATCACGTACAGCTGGCTGTCTACCACCATTGGCTTGCAGTGCACCGCGGAGGGGGCTGCCAGGACGAGGAGAGGCAGCATCAGGCGGTGTCAGGCAGCCGCCGACCCCCACCCTGTGCCAGGCCCTCAGGAAAGGGGGTCAGTCCCCTCTGACCCTGGCCCAGAACTAAGGCTCTCCACTACAGCATCCCTGAAGCTCAGCCGCCTTTCACAGCTAGTCATCCGTCTCTGCATCACTGTCTCTCCACCCTTGCCCCTAGGGTTTAAATATAAGCTAAAACACTGGGCACAAAAGAGGTGCCCCTCGATATTGACCGGTTGTTTAGCCATAACGTCAATTGTTGAATTTTTATTGTGTGAAGTCCTAAGTGTGAACAGATCGCTTCACTTAATCAACTCTGAAATGGATCCTATTATGTTGCCCATTTCATATCAAAAGGAGCAGGCTCATGGGACGCCTGGGTGGCTCAGTGGTTGAGCATCTGCCTTCGGCTCAGGGCGTGATCCTGAGATCCGGGATCGAGTCCCACATCAGGCTCCGTGTGAGGAGCTTGCTTCTCCCCTTGCCTGTTTCTCTGTGTCTCTCATGAATAAATACAATCTTAAAAAAGAAAAAAAGGAGCAGGCTCAGAGTCTAAGTGACTTGCCCAAAGCTAGCCAGCTGGCCAGATGCCAGACAGGGGAAGAGGAGGAGTCTGATCCCATCTGCAGCCAGGTGACAGAGCCGAGGTATACCCAATGTCAGTTTGATGTTTGCATAGTTGTGTATGAAAACACATTCTCCTAAGCACTCCCACTTTTGAAAGGACTTTTATGCACGAGGATGTCTGCATGAATGTACTTTTGCTCAATAACCAGATTGATATGACCCTTTCTCAGGTACCCGAAGCACATGGGGACACACTTCACCTGTCCTGGTGTCCCGGATCATCGCCTCTCCTCTCCTTCCCAGTGCTGCTTTACCCACCCTTCTCCTCACCTCTCCTTTGCAAGAAAGTGGATGCTGGACCTCAGGCTCTGGCAATCACCCCAAATCCCTTCCACGGCCTTGGTCCACCTGCCAAGATCCTCGTGATCCCCAGCTCCCGAGCTGCAGTTCAGACCCTCCATGCCACACTCACAAGAGCACCTCAAATTCCAGCTGGCCATGACTAGGCACATATCTGTGTGCTCCTCTGTGTACTCAATTTCCATTTGTGGCTCTACTCAGTCACCCCCTCCAGAAACCTGGAGCCATCCCCCACAGCTCCCTGTCCCTCACTCCCCAACAGCTGGTCAGCCTCGAGTCCTGTCAACCCTCCCCTCTGCTTTCTAAGACAGTGTGTGGGGCGATTGCTGTTATTTCTTCTGTAAATGTTTTCTAGAATTTACCAGGGAGACCATCTGGCCCTGGAGTCTTCTTTTGGGTGAAGGGTTTCTTTTCTTTTTTTTTTTTTTAATAAATTTTATTTATTTACTCATGAGAAACACACACAGAGAGAGAGGCAGAGACACAGGCAGAAGGAGAAACAGGCTCCATGCAGGGAGCCCGACGTGGGACTCGATCCCAGGTCTCCAGGATCATGGCCTAGGCTGAAGGCGGCACTAAACCGCTGAGCCACCGGGGCTGCCCGGGTTTCTTTTTTATAAGGACTTTGAGTCCTTTCAGAGATAATTTAAATTTTCTGTTTCCTCTTGTGTCAGTTCACTCCTCCATTCTAAATATCTCTTTCCATCCCCAGTGCTATTGCCCCAGCCCAGACTCCAGCACGTTCCCGTGATGGTGTGCCCACATGTCTTACCCAGTGCCAAGCCACTCTCCACACAGCATAGATAGTGTTCTACAATACACCTTGGTTTGGTTCACACACTCTGCTCAACCTGTGCATGACCTGTCTCTTGGGTCTTATCTGCTTCTCTCCACCTTGAACCTTACGCTATAGTCATATGAGCTGCTTATAGTTTTTACACAGACATGCACTCATGTACTAAGCTTTTGCACACCTTCTTGAATTTGGTCATGCTGTTCTCTTTGCCAGAATATCCTTCCCACATTTTTTGTCTGAACTCCACCTTCTAGACTCAGCTCAAATTCAGTGGATCCCAAGCTGAACTCACTAGCCACTCCTATCTCCTCCTTGGTTCACTGGCACCACCCAGTTACTTAAGCCAGGCATTTAGGCATCACCTCCAACTCTCCCTCATCGTTCAAGACTCAGCTCAGGCATCCCCTCTACCAGGAAGCATTCCTTGATTGCCCTCAAAGGTAGGCCTCTCCTTTGTGATCTCAGAGCATCATATTCATATCTCCCTCCTCATACCCACCTATTATATGGATGTTATCTGTGTATGTATTGGCCTCTCCCCAAAGACTGGGAAGTTATTATGGGCAGAGATCATGTCTCATCTATGCCTCTACCTACAGGAATTCAATGGAAAGGAACGATGGAGCCCAGCACCTCCCTACCCCCTTAAATCGGAGCCACCACCGCCAGGCTGGGGGTAGGTACCTGGGATTCTATCATAATCTCGAAGCTGCCGTTCAACATAGTCCCACTTGAGAACACTGCAAGCACTGGCACCTGGCTGGGCCAGAGCCAAATAGAGGTCACTGGAGTAAAGGAAGGGCTCGGCTGACACTGCTGGGAAAGGCAGGGTCTGGTACAGCACGAAATCTGCAGGGATAAGAGGTGAGGGGCGGGGAGAAGAAGGGTAAGTAAGAGCTTGTTGGGGGAATGGGTGGCTGGCCTGGGGATTGGGGGTGCTTCCAGCAGCATCTGTGGAGCTGCTCTGGGGAGGGCTGCCAGGAGCACATCCTACCCGTGGTGATGCAGTCGAATTCCCGCAGTGGCAGGTCCTGCACCTTGTGCTCTTGGAAGCGAGGAGGGCTGGCGCAATAGATGGGGGCCACAGTGGTGTTGGTGTGTGCCAGCCACTCCACCAGCCACTTCACCTTGCAGTCGCAGTTGAGCGAGTTGCCCCGCAGGTCCCTGGATCATGAGGGTGATGGAGGGAACAGAGAGAGGAGCAGGCTCCCAGCTGCTCTGCCCACCCAGGCTCTCTAGGTTTTTGGAAGTAGATATACTCAAGGCTGCTGCTCATTGCAAAGTTAGGGAAAAGATCCCCTGGGGCTAGACACACTCCCATGCATACATGCTTGTCTAGCAGAGTAGGGGCCCAGTCTCAGACCCTACTTGCATCTTAATTCCTCAAACCTTCTACAATCCTGGGTTGTTTGGGTTTTCTTGTGTGAATACTGATTAATGGTTGTGGCCATGCTATAGGACTTTAATGTATTTAATGTATGTTCAAATCAAACATACATTTAAAAAGCACATATTTAAAAGACATACATATATGTCTTTTATAAACACACACACACACACACACACACACACACGTGTTGTGTAGCTACTTAGCCTTCTAAAAGGCATCCCCAAACCCAAGCACTCCCAGCCTCTCAAGACCTTATGATCTTCCCAATTCTGACTCCCACACCACTCCCTCCAGCGACACGCCCTTCTGTGGCATTGTGTAGGGCTCAGCCTTACAAGTCACTCAGGATGTCCAGGGGCCGAAAGATGTCTCTAGGCAGTGTCTGCAGGTTATTGTTGGCCAGTGATCTGCAAGAGAGACCCCTGGGTCACCTGAAGATTGTGACTGAGGCCAAAGGCCACAGGAGAGATGGGACTTTGGTTCAATGTGTGTAGGGACATGATGTACTCACAGGTGTGTCAAAGACTTGAGTCCTCTGAAGGTGAACTTGGAGAGTGCCCAGATGTCATTATTCTCAATGAAGCTGGAGAAAATGAGAACTCATCTTAGATGCCACTTAGGATCCCAGACCCCCAACCAGCTATTTCCTTCTGCCCCACCTAGATTCCTGCCCATGGTCCTGAGACAGGCTTCCATTCTGATTCTGGTGACATGAAGCCTGTGGTGACAGGTAGGGCGGTTTAGGCGGAGGGATGGATGCAATGACCCTCAGCTTGGGTCCTGCAGTCAGAGGATTCAAAGGCTCTCCCTCCCTCCTCCCCCCAGCCTTCCTCCTTCAACCTGCCCTCTCAGCCCACCCCACCCAGGCCTGGGGCTCCCTCCTCCCTCCTAGCTGCCATTGCCCAGCTCCTTGCCACACACAGGTACTGGAGGTGTGACAGTCCTGTGAAAGCGTTGTCTCCAATCAGAGTAAACTTGTTGGAGTTGAGTAACCTGGAGAGACAGAGGGGGAGTTAGAGCTTCCAAGTTAGAGCTTCCATCACACCAGCCCCCAGCCTGCTGCCTCCCCCTGGTGCTTCCTCACAGTTCCAAGGCCATGCTGCCCCACAGAGTCCCACCTGGCCCACACCCCCACCCCAGAGCAGCCCTGCAGCAAGACCACCCAATAGCCTGTCCTGGGGCAGATCGCTATTATGAAGCTGGGTCTTTCCCCACTGTGTGTCTCTCTGTCTCTGTCTCCACTTCTGTTCTGTCCCCCACCCTCACCCCAGCTCATTCAGTCCCTCTCAGCCTGGTAGTGGGTTTTATGATAACTTGCAGTGAAAAGGAGTTGGAGTAATTCACAGGTACTCTCTCTTGCGACTGGGGCCTCAAGCAGAAGCAGCTCTGTTAAAATTCCACACCCTTACACGCCCCTTCCTGTCGACCCCCAGCTCTTTCTTCAAACCCTGCTTCCTGGGGTCAGTTGTCTCTGAGATGACCCCTCTCCCCTGCAGTGTCCACCCTCTGGCACCAGCCCAAGCTACTGCACCCAATTCCTTTGGCTCTCCAGAGGAAGTAAGTCCATTCCTAATTGGGCCCCAAATACCTACTCTTGGCTTTTGCATGCAACCCCCCACCTTCCTTCTCCCCACTGCCACTCCCTGTACCCTTCCTGACTCTAGGTGGATCCACATTTGGTGGCTATCCCATCCAGGGAAGAAAAGGGACACCTGTACATTAATCCATTAATCCGCAGTGGCTACCTGCATCTGCTCTATCTGCTCTTCTCTCCCCAGTCTGAGGGAAGGGGGATGGAAGTAGGGGGGGGGTGTCTGTGCCCTTCTGCAGCCCTACCCCTACCGGCCCTTCCCAAGGCCCTGTCCTTACAGGAACTGCAGCAGTGGCAGGTGGGAAAACGCTCCATCCTGGATCTCAGAGAAGGCAGCATTCACCAGCGTCCTGCAGGGGACACTGGAGTCAGTACAGTGGGGACTATGCAGGGACTGGGGGAGGGGGCACACAAGGTGAACAGGGCGATGGTTCTATGCACACTTGGCCTGGAAACTTCCCATTTCACCAGCCTGGGCTCCCTACCTGGGGCTATCTTTCTCTTCCCTTCATAAACTCATCGCCTTCTTCATCACTGTGCTCACCTCCTGCCTCTCTGAACACCAGTGGCCCCAGGCTGAGCTTCCCCTTCAGCCAAAAGAAGCTTCCATTACCCACACCCTCAAGATCATCCAAACACTCAGTGTGCTGGGTGCTGTTGAGGGATGGGGCACCGGGGATGCTCACCCCAGAAGGTTAGCATCCTGCTCTCAAGGACCACACACCCCACCTAGTCCCTGAGGCTGGCTGGCCCAGCGCAGAGTGAATGGAAGCCCAGGCGGCTGTCCCGTGCCAGGGCACCCTGTGGGTGTATCTCACTTCCACCCCTCCCCCTGCTTCCACCCTCCCTCCCCCCACAAAAAGCCTTTCTGCCCTTGGTGTGACATCACAGGCAGGGGCCCACATGCCCTTGTAAACAACCCCTCCCCCGGCCCAGAGCCCCGCACACAGTAGGTCTCATTGTTGCCCGCGATGGTGATGATTCATTCTTGGCCATAAACTCCTGCTTTCCCCGGCCATGGCTGCTGAGCCTGCATGACTACAGAACTCTCCACCTGGCTGATGCCTCGAACCTCCAGTCCCCAGGACCCCCCAAAGTCCTCCCGCTCCCCGCACTGTGTAGAGGGGGAGCAAGGGTTTTCCCCAGGGGCTCTCGGAGCGGCTGCAGCCTGGCTGCCTCCCTGGGCTCCCCCACCTCCCCAGCCAGGGCAGGACACTCACAGAGAGATGACCTCGGAGGGCAGGTTCCTGGGCACTGCCTTAGAGTCCACGCAGAAGGCGGTGTCCCTGGTGCAGGAGCAGCTGGGCGGGCAGGGGGGCGTCTTGGGGGGCCTCTTGGCGCCGACTTGCAGCATCAGACAGCAGCCGAGCGCGGACAGCGCCAGCAGCCCGAGCCCGAGCCCGAGCCCGAGCCCGGAGCCCCGGCCGGCGCGCGGCCCCGCCATGCTGCCTGCAAGCTCTGCCCCGGGCCACCGGCCGCGGCCCCCGCCCCGCGGCTCTCGGCCACCCCGCCGGCTGCGCCTCCCCGCCGCCCGCCGCCGCCGCTGCCGCAGCCAGGGGCCCCGCCGCCCGCTGCGCACAGCGGAGTCCTCGGGCCCGGGCGGCTCGGGCCCCTCCCCTGCTCGCGCTCGCCTGCCGCCGGGGTAGGGCTGCGCGGGCCCGGAGCCGGAGCCGAGCGAGGGCTGCCCGGCGGGGGCGCGCGCAGGGCGGAGGGGTGGGGAGTCCCCGGAAGGGGGTGGGGGCGGCCCTGGCCGCTGGCGGCCCTAGGGGCGGTCCCTGGGGCCATCTGCCTGCCTGGCGGGCACCAGTGAGACTGGCGAGTGCAGGTGTGCGAGGCGTACGTGTGCACCCCATGACGGCATGACTGTGCACCTGTGCGCATCGGGGGCACGCGCTCCCCCAGGACGCATTTCCGCGCTGTGGACCCGCGTGCCTCTGTGTGCCCGTGTATCTGTCGTGGCCTTCAGGGGACACGTCCTCTGAACAAGAAGAGTTCATGGGTGTGCCATCAGCGACATGCGTATGTAGCTGTGTTCACATGCGTTTCCACAAGCCCGTGAACAGAATGTGCCTTTGTTTCTCTCTGAGCTGAAAAGGGGAATGTTGTCACCGAGTTGGAGTGTGTGGAATTCTGGAACATCTCTCCCTACCCAACCGTAAACCGTTGAACCTTCTAGAGCCCTGGATGTTTCCTGGTCCAGCTCTTTGTCCCAAATGAGGAAACAGGCCGAAACGAGGAGGAAAGCAGTCGCGAGCTTGATGTCACATCTACTGTGTGTTGTGTACTCTATGCACTTAATGCTGCCAACCTTTTGAAGTGGATGATATGAATCCCCTTTTACAGAGAAGAGATGTGAGACTGGTAGCGCCCGAAGAAAGCCACAGAACAGGGATCTCAACCCGCTCTGCCAAAGTTCACTGTCATACTTCTATACCAGGGATTTTCAAAGTGTGGTCCAGGGACGCGTGGGTGGCTCAATGGTTGAGTGTCTGCCTTTGGCTCAGGTTATGATCGTGGGGTCCTGGGATCGAGTCCCACATGGGGCTCCCTGCGGGGAGCCTGCTTCTCCCTCTGCCTGTATCTCTGCCTCTCTCTGTGTGTGTCTCTCATGAATAAATAAATAGAATCTAAAATAAAATAAAATAAAATAAAATAAAATAAAATAAAATAAAATAAAATAAAATAAAATAAAAGTGGAGTCCAGGAGAAACTTCCAGGGATCACTGAGGTCAAAACAATTGTCCTAGGAATTTTTTTTAAAAGATTTTCTTTCTTTCTTTCTTTCTTTCTTTCTTTCTTTCTTTCTTTCTTTCTTTTCTTTCTTTTCTTTCTTTTCTTTTTCTTTCTTTCTTTCTTCTTTCTTTCTCCTTTCTTTCTCTCTCTCTTTCTTTCCCTTTCTTTCTTTCTTTCTTTCTTTCTTTCGAGACACAGAGAGAGAGGGAAAGAGGCAGAGACACAGGCAGAAGGAGAAGCAGGCTCCATGCAGGGAGCCCGACATGGGATTCCAGGGGCCCCAGGATCACGCCCTGGGCTGAAGGCAGTGCTAAACCGCTGAGCCACCCGGGCTGCCCCTTGTCCTAAGAATGTTAAAATATAATTTTACTTTTTCACTTTCACGCAATCACAAAAGTACACTGGGGGGCACCTGGGAGGCTCAGTGGTTGAGCATCTGCCTTTGGCTCAGGTCATGATCCTGGGGTCCTGGGATCAAGTCCCACATTAGGCTCTTTGCAGGGAGCCTACTTCTCCCTCTACCTGTGTCTCTGCTTCTCTCTCTATATCTCTCATGAATGGATAAATAAAATCTTTAAAACAAACAAAGTACCCTGGAATTTCCCAGAGGCAACATGATTTATCTTCTGTTAAGCCAGAAATTAAGAGGGTTGCAAGGGGTACCTGGGTGGTTCAGTCGGTTAAGCAGCTAACTCTTGATTTCAGCTCAGGTCTTAATCTCAGGGTCCTGGGATTGAGCCCTGTGTGGGGTTTAGCACTCAACAGGGAGTCGGCTTCAGGATTCTCTCCCTCTCCATCTGCCCCTCCTCTGTGCACATGTTGGCTCTCTCTCTTTCTAAATAAATAAATCCTTAAAAAAATAAAGAGATTTGCAAAAATGTAAAGCAATGACACTCTTATCTCTAATTTTTTGACTTTGTAAAATAATTTTTAATTTATGTTTTTATGTTAAAAATAGAATAGGTTTATTGCTACAATTTTCATTAATTGAAACTTTGAAATTTCTCAGTAAATATTAATATGGTAAATATCAATAGATATAACACACATAAACAAATGCTCTTTGGGGTCCTAAATATTTTTTAAGAATATAAAGGAGTCCTGAAACCAAAGTTTGAGAACTGCTGCTCTATGCCATGTTACCTCCCTGGGGGTCTATGTGTGGGACTGACTGTGCCAAAGGTTCTCTGGGACAGGACTAGAGGAGGCTGGGAGTCAGGTGAATGGACTCCCAGTCTAGTGCTCTTTCCATATCAGGCCAGGAAACAGATTGCTGGGTTTAGGATGTGTCCCCAGCTGTCCCCAGCCTCTGCCAGCAGAGGCTTCTCTAGTTGGAGCTTACGTCTGTCCATGTTGTCTCAGCCAGGGATGCCCCTTCCCTTTGATCCTCACTTGTCACTGCCCATCCAGCTGCCCGTGCAGCCCTCTGCATGCCAGCTTGTGGAAAGAAAAGCAATGGGGGGTGGGGAGGGCCGCTAGGGCAGCTGGGCAACCGTCCCCACCCGTCCCTGGCACAGCTCTGCCCAGCACACAAAGGGCAGAGTGAATCTTGTCCCAGCCACTGCAGCTGAAGATCTGGAAGGAGAAAAAGAGGAGGTACACACAGAAGGGGTGGCTACCGTAGGGCTCTCCATCACCCATGGTCCTCCCAGAGACAGAAAGGGGGAGTCTGGGTCCTATTCTCAGCTAGTGAGAAGAGGTATTTGGGAGACGAAGTAGATGATAATCATGTCAACTGGATTGATGTCATTGGATCATCACAACAGCTTGTCCGAGGGGAGACAGGATAGGCAGACTAGTACCATTTAACAGCTGAACACACTAAAGCCTGGAAAGGCAGAAAGATAGATTCATTAGGGGTCCCAGAGCTGGTCGGTCAAGCATTAAGACCTCCACACACTGATGGAATGAACATTGACCACTCTCCAGGAGCTCCTGCATGTTTGGTGACAGTCTCAGCACTAAATAGAATTACATGTTAGCTGTGTGCATGCTCCTTGCCCCACAGCAGGTACAAAGAAGCCTCAGGAAACCATGGTCGGGGGGGCCAGTCCCAGGGAAGACAGGGCAACAAAAAGCACCCTCACAGCTGATGAGAACAGCAGTGCATGCTAAGTGGCAAGTGAAAGGGTAGCAGGAGGCTGGGAGATTTTGGAGGAGGGAAGAGGCACTGTAGCCTGGGCCTGTAAGGTCACAGAGCAGGTGCCATTGGCTCTTGTCTGACCTTTTAGGGTTGGTGGCACTCAGAGAGGTGGAGAGGCATTGAGGGTGGAGAGGCATTGAGGGTGGGATTTCCAGGAGGGAGAAATGGCCTAAGTAAAGGCCAAGATGTGAGAAGTTTGCAACAGAGGGCTGATGGGGGTAGCGAGGTGACAGCTATCCATGCCCAGTTACAGGTCCCACATTGCTTCGTGAGAACAAAGATGAGGACCCCAAGACCTCCACTGGGTCAGTGCCAGAGAGGTTGATGCTAGCATCTGAACTCCCCTTATGAAACTTGAGGGCAACCTTCTTACCCCAACCTCCAAACAGGCAAAAATAAGTAGATAAAAAAGAAAAGAAAAACCATAAAGCTTGTGAGAATTACAGCCTAAGAGCAGCCGCCGGGGAGACTGAGGACCTGAGAGAGCAGAGGCTTCTTTCCAAGAGAGACTCCTTTCTCAGCACCAGCTGATGATGGCAAGCCCTACACACAGCGCCTGCTTAGAACAAGCTCCACAGCTGGACCATGCGGCCCCCTGAGATGCCCGCAGGGACCCCGAGATGCTTGCAGCCCTCCTGGGCTCTCCCACTGGCCCGCTGCCCACCTGGCTCAGGCCCAGTGCGTGTGAGTCAGCCAATCAATCCCAGCGTTGCCAGGACAATCTGGGGCGGGAGTGGGGGCGCTGGGGGCAGGCAGGGGTGGGCACCACAGGCAGCTGTCTCCTACATCTGGCACCTGCACACAGCTGAGACTGCACAGTTGAGAGGAGGACGTTTCCCCCTCCTTCCTGGACACCCTTCCCCAACACTCCTCCTAGGACCCTTGCTGCTAGAGGTTTCGGCAAATATTTAAAGGGGCAGCTGAGGAGGAGGGTGAGGAGGATGGTGGGAGCAAACACTCCCTTCCCTCCCCTGTCCCCTTCCCTGAGCTTTTCAGGCACTCTCAGCTCAGATGCCATGCTGTTGTGCAACCCGGAGACTGAAGGCTCTCCTGGTGGAGTGGAGGTCCCTGTGGGGGCAGGGAAACCGGCTAAGGCTGGAGAGCTGGGGACCAGCCCATGACCTCAGGGCAGGGCCAAGGTGGGAGGGAGCCCCCAGGCCAGGGACAGAACCTGGGGTGGAGTGTTGGAGGTAAAGTAGCAGGAAGATAAGGGAGTTTGGCTGAGAGGAGTAAGGGTAGGTATCTGACTTAGACACCTGTGAAAGTTCCAAGGTAAAGGCACTGTAGATACCGCTTGACCCGGGGAGTGGAGGAAAGCCCAAGAGAAAGGCTGCACCCACTCGTGGATTTGGCTTAGTATAACAAGGAAACAGAAGCGGCTTTGAGGAAGGAGGTAAAGAGATGGAAGGGAGAAGTAGAAGGTCCAGAAAGTGGATCACATTGGGGTGAGTAGCATTCTTAGGGCAAATTTAGGATCAAAGGCTATAAAAAGAGGAACACAGAGGAACAGGGTCAGAGGCAGCACCAAGCAGGTGAGATTTAAGAATGAGGAGATTGGGACCCATGGGTCACCATACCCAGCCCCATGCAAGGCTGTTTGGGCACAAGAAAGAAGTGTCAGGTGTGGAATCTGCTATCAAAAGCCTTCAGCGGGATCCCTGGGTGGCGCAGCGGTTTGGCGCCTGCCTTTGGCCCAGGGCGCGATCCCGGAGACCCGGGATCGAGTCCCACATCGGGCTCCCGGTGCATGGAGCCTGCTTCTCCCTCTGCCTGTGTCTCTGCCTCTCTCTCTCTCTCTCTCTGTGACTATCATAAATAAATTAAAAAAAAAAAAAAGCCTTCAGCTTGAACTCTAAAAATGGCTCACCATTTACTTGACGCAAAAACCCCCACAGAATCATTCAAATCCAGAAGTTCAAATCTTCACATTCATTTTAAGAACACTCATGAAGCTGCCCAGGTCACCAAGGCTATGTCTATCCCCAAAGCCATCAAGTATCTGAAGGATGTCCCTTTACAGAAGCAATGTGTGCCATTCCATCATCATCATGGTGGGGCCGATAGGTGGGCCCAGGCCAAACAGTGGGGCAGGGCATGGTGTCAGTGGCCTATAAACAGTGCTGAATTTTTGCTGCATGGGCTTAAAGATGTAGAGTAATGCTAAACCTAAGGGTTTAGATGTAGATTCCCTGGTCATCGGGCACATTCAGGTGAACAAAGCCCCAAAACGAGCCACTAAATTTACAGAGCTTGTGGTCAGATTAACCCCTGCAAAAGCCCTCCTTGCCACATCAAGATGATCCTTACTGAAACAGAGCAGATCGTTCCCAAACCGGAAGAGGAGGTTGCATAGATGAGAAAGATATCCCACAAGAAGCTGGAGAAACAGCAATGTATGGCCTGGGAATAAATTCAGCATGAAATGGATGCAAATAAAAGTAAAAGCAGGGGGAAAGGCCTTTAGCTTACAAACCAGCCCATAGCAGAGAATGAAAAACCACATATTGGTAGATAAAAACCTATAGCCAGAGGGGACAGAGTCTTCAGGATCAGGAAAAGAATGACTGAGGCAAGTCTGAGGTTAGGTAGCAGATGTGTGGGAGGAGGCCAGGCAGGTGGCATACTGGAAGTGAAAATGTGAGGCTCTTCAAGAAATGGCCATGATGAACCCCCACACTGATGCCAAAGCACCACCTGCCTTCAGCTGTGCCCCCCTGGGCTTGCAGGCACTGCCTCCTCACTCCTCTCCCTGGAGCTCATCCTAGACACAGGGAAAATTCTGTCGGGAAGTGTGCTGGACTCCACATTGGGTCAGACCCCTGACTGCCTGAGAGGTTCAACCTGGCAGAAGAACAGGGAAAGCCACAAAACTGCAGGGGCAGGTGCCAGCAAGAAAGGCGGCCAATGCCAGGAAGACACCTACGGAGAGAGGTGCAGATTGCCCAAGGGCAAATTTGCTCAGTGCACCCAGCTTTGCTCTCACCGAGGCCAAGTGGACTCATGTGCCAGGGCCGAGGGTCCTCAGGCGCTCTTGAGCTGGCTTATCAGGACCTCAGTTCTGGAGGGCCAGGAACAAACAGGTTTCAAAGTCAAGGGCTTGGCTGGCAGAAGGAGACTGGGTCCTTCACTTCTGTCCCCTCTCCCTACCGGCGTATATAAGAGCCTAGGTCCCATTTGGGAGATGAGAGGGGAAGGTGCCTGCAGCAAGATGGATGTGGGCAGCAAGGAGGTCTTGATCGAGAGCCCGCCGGTGAGTATGACTGTGTGTGTGTATATGTCAGTGAGCTGGGCTTTGCCTCATCCAACCCCCCTCAGCCTGTTTCTTCATCCAACTTCATCTACTTAATTAACCTAGGACTGTGCTAAGTTAGGGCAGGGACACCAACCACTAAGTCCCTTGGGGAGATGGACATGGCAACCAATCATTCCAACATGGGGGGCCGAGAGGCACAACAGTGGTCAGTGCAAAGGGCTGCAGAGAGCACCGAGTAAGCAGCTGCCGTGTGGGAAGTCACAGGAAGCTTCACAGAGAAAATGACATTTGAGCTGGCTCCAGAAGAATAGGTAGGAGCTCACTAGGTGGAGGAGGCAAGCATTGGCAGGAAGAAGGGGTAGCGTGTGTAAAGGCAGGGAGGTGTGAGAGAGCACAGATTATTTGGGGGAATAGAAAGGGATGGGAATGGCCGGGGTGCCAGGGGTCCAGAGGAAACAGCAAGAGACGAGTCTGGTGAGGCAGGCTCCCTTGGGTCTCTCCACGCTAGACTACACGTCTAAGCATTTCTGGTGGAATCCAGGCCACCTCCTCCAAGAAGCCTTCTCTGTTCTCAGCCCTCCTTTGCACATCCATAGCATTGGTGTCCAGCTGTGGGAGGGTGCCCCGCTTGTGCAGGGAGAGGAGGGACCATCCTCACGACCTCATACCTGTTTCCCTGCCTGCCCCACCATGTCAGGACTACTCAGCAGCTCCCCGGGGCCGGTTGGGCATCCCCTGCTTCCCTTCGTCCCTCAAACGCCTGCTCATCATCGTAGTAGTGATAGTCCTTGTGGTCGTGGTGATTGTCGGCGCTCTGCTAATGGGTCTTCACATGAGCCAGAAACACACTGAGATGGTGAGCAGGCCTAGAATGGAGTGGGCTGTGGGTACAGAACCTGTGAAACAGAGGGGCTTGGGGTGGGCTTGGCAGATAGGGAAGTGTTTGATGGGAATGGAGAGGAGGAGGCAGGGGGTGCCTTGAGAAAGGACAGAAGCAGGAGCCAGGTAGCAACCGGGGCTTGGGCTTTTCCACCAGGCTTGTGGCTGGCATGGCCGCCTGTTCCTTCCAGCATCCTGTCCCACCCAGCCTGTCTGAGCTCTCAGAGAAGACGGGATTGCATTTTAGTAAAGAGGGCTGAGGGTGGAGGTAGGCACCGAAGGGATGTGTGGGGAAAGAGAAATACCAGGCCACCACCCTATGACTTCCTCCAGGTCCTAGAGATGAGCATGGGGGGGCCAGAAGCCCAGCAGCGCCTGGCCCTGCAGGAGCGTGTGGGCACCACTGCCACCTTCTCCATTGGCTCCACTGGCATCGTAGTGTATGACTACCAGCGGGTGGGTACACCTGGACCTCTCAACCCTGGGGACGGGGGCCAATGACAAGCCTTTGCTGGACCCACAGAGCTGTGTCACTTCATGCACACCCATCTCTCCCCGGTTCCTAGTCCCTTTGCCTCCCCAGGCTGAGCCCCAGATTCCAATATGACTCTCCCGGGTGCCTAGCCCAGAGGAAGATGGCCCAGGCTCAGGGTTAGGGAGTGAGCAAGGCGGGTCCTTCCTGAATGAACTCTGGGGTTCGTGTACTCAGCTCCTGATTGCCTATAAGCCAGCCCCGGGAACCTGTTGCTACATCATGAAGATGACTCCAGAGAACATCCCAAGTCTTGAGGCTCTCACTAGAAAGTTTCAGGACTTCCAGGTAGGTGTGTGAGTGAGAAGAGGTGGGTCGTCCCCTTCCCAGGGCTGCCGGGAGGAGCATCTGAGGAGGACAGCAATTTGTCACCTGTAAAGCGCTGCTCCCTGTGGGCTGCCAGGTGAGTGCCCTCTCTAGACTCACCTGTACCACCCCTTCCCTACCTGTGCCAGCCTGCTGGCCTCAGCTGAACCTCACCACCTGGGGGCTTCTGACTCCAGCACAGCCCCTCTTTACTGGTGAAGAAAGCAAGACTTTTATAAGGCCCAGAGAGATGGCCTGACACGCCCAAGGTCCCACCGTAAGGACCACAGGTGAGACAGAAACTCCGTTCCCAGGCTCCAAATCAGGTGCTCTTTCTAGGTCAAGCCAGCCGTGTCTACCTCTAAGCTGGGACAGGAGGAGGGCCATGATGCTGGCTCAGCATCCCCTGGGGATCCTCTGGACTTCCTGGGCACCACAGTGAGCACCCTGTGTGGTGAGGTGCCCCTCTTCTACATCTAGGACCCCTCAGGTGAGCAGGTGTGACCTGGGCAGGACTGCCCCACCTTGCCATGTCAGCTGACCCGGAACTGGGGAACCCACTAAGCCAGATCATCTAGGGAGCTCTGGGGAGGGAAGGGTCATACACTTCCCTGTCCCCCGGCCCCTCCCCCTCACCTGATAAACTGTGTTTCTTTGCTCCTCAGGACCCACGGAGGCCCCAGGTGAGGAGGGAAGATCCACGCTCAAAGGGTCTTTGGCAGAGACGCGGGAAGCTGCTCCTGCCCACACCACGGGGACCAGCGCTGGCGAAATGGGAGCTGTGGGGAGAGGTGGGAGCGGGCAGGAGCTGCGGCTCCTGGGCACACGGGGCTCCGACCACGAAAGAATAAAGCAACCTGATTGAAAAATAAAGGGTGCGGCTCTTCCATCCTCCAGGCCCTCGCCCTCGGTCCCGCCCTCGGTGGGGCCCGCGCGGGGAGGGTGGGGCCCGGGGTGGGGGGCGCGCAGGGGCTCCCCCTTCCCCCTCCCCCTCCGCCCAGGCTTGCTGCGGGACCGGGGGCCGCGGCCAGGGACCGGGCAATCCACGGGCTCGAGGCGCCCTCCAGTGGTGTCTCCCGAGGGAGGAGGAGAGACAGAGACAGCCAGAGACCGCAAGAGAGCGAGAGAGACGAGGACGGCGAGGGCAGAGACCGAGGGACGCGGGCGGAGACGCGCGGCCGAGACCCAGGGCACGCGGCGGGCGGCAGCGGCAGCGGCGCGGCGACCCCACAGCGCGCCCCGCCGCCGGGAGGGGGCCGGCCCGGAGCCCGCGCACGGGCCGCCGCTAGAGGGCACCCCGCGGGAGCGGCCGTCGGCCCGGCACCCCGGGGCCCCGCGCCCCCTCCCCGGCCCCGCGGCCCGCGCCCCGGGAGCGCCCGCGCCCCCTCCCCGCCGTCCGCGCCGTCCCCGCCCCCGGCTGGCGCGCCGCCCGGCCCGGCCGAGCGCCGTCCCGGACCCGAGGGGGCCGAGCTCCGGGCGAAAACCCGCCCTCCAGCGAGCTCATTTCCCTAAAAAGGGGGGGGAGCGGGAGGGAGGAGAGAAGGAAAGAGGAAAAGACGGGAAGGGAGCGGAGAAGGCTGGAGGCGCGGGCAGAGAGGGCCGGGGAGCCGGGCCGGAGAGGGGGCGGGAGACAGGAAGGGGGGGCGAGGACCGGGAGGGGAGAGGTAGGGACGCGCACGGGGGGGCAGGCGGGGAGGGAGCGCGCGGGCGAGCGCAGGGGAGCGCCCTCCCCTCGCCGCCAGTCCTCCGCTTCCCCTCTCGCCGGCTCCCGCGTCCGGGCGCGACCCGCCGCCGCCACCGCGCCCGCCGCCGCCGCGCCCTCCAGCATGCCCGGCGTGGCCCGCCTGCCGCTGCCGCTGCTGCTCTGGCTGCTGCTGCTCCCGCGCCCCGGCCGGCCGCTCGACTTGGCCGACTACACCTATGACCTGGGGGAGGAGGACGACTCGGAGCCCGTCAACTACAAAGACCCCTGCAAGGCGGGTAGGCGCCCCCCCCACCCCGCGGGCCGGCGGGGCGCGGGGGCCGGGGCGCGGGGGCCGGGGCGCAGGGGCCGGGGCGCGGGCGGGCGCCGCGGGGAGGCGCGGGCTGCTTAGGGTTCGCGCTTGGGGGAGGACGGTCCAGTGTGGGAAGCCGGGAGCTGCCTGGTTGGCAATGCAGTGGGGAACAAAAGAAAGAGGGAGAGAGGGAGGGGGGAGTTTGGGGGACTTTAGGACTGAAGTTTCGCTGCTATTCGTGGAAGCTGCTGCCACTGCCTTCTCTTCCGAGAGGGTTCCTGGGGAAGGTTCCTTGGGTCCAGGCTTTTCCTCCTGCAGGAAACTTTTCTGGCCAGACTCCCGTGTGTGTGTGTGTGTGTGTGTGTGTGTGTGTGTGTGTGTGTGTGTGTTCGCGCGCGCGTGCCCGCGCCTGACTTTTCCCTTCTCCCCCATCGTGGGCTCCAGGACGTTGGTGTTTTCCAGCCTGTCTGGGCTGCCCCCAGGCTGCACATCTGTCTGCCACGGGGTGCGGGAGGCCTGGGTCTCCCAGGGGCGAGTCTCCCGAGGCCCCCACCCAGCCCAAGTGAAACAAGAAAGTTTTCCAAGGAATCCTCTGATGTCATGCTCCCTGGGTATCCCATGGTTCTCCCCACCCCCACCACCCGCACCAAACGGCATTCTTCTGGCACAGAGGAGACAGCTGTCAAAGTTAGAGAAGCCAGCCAGGGAGGGGGGTTACCTCTGCCCTTATGCGCCAGAGGTACCTACCAAGGCCAAGTTGCGGTGGAAAGGGGGATAACAGAGAATTCAAATACTGTGTATCAGCTCTCTTAGTCCACAGACATTGGAGGCTAATTAGCTGAGCTCAGGGCCCCCGGAGTGTGTGTTTGTGTGTGTTCTTTGTCCATGAAGACCCAATATAACCCTTTCACTCCCACTGGGCCCAGAGGGGTCTTGCCCCTGGAGTGACCAGATGGCCAGGCACTCAGGCCATTTGCCTAATCAGATGACCCTGAACAGGCTGCCTGGGACAAGAGAACACACAGGGCATAAGGTATCAGAACCTTTCCTCAACTTCCTGCCTCTGATTTCAGCCTGTCTCCAAATAGCCAGGGCCAGCGGTAGTGACCCAGTCCCTAGAGTTCTAGGAATGCCTGTATGTGGCATAAGGGGTGGGGTCACTGTGGTCCTGACCTTGGGCTCCCCCACTCTTTTGGGTGGATGGATCACAGCCAGCTCCAAAATAGGGAGACCCTTCTTCCAGTGGGAGGAGGAAAAGCCAGATCTCTCAGCCCTTCTCCACCCTTGCTGGGCTGTGGATAAAGCAGACGTTAGCCATCATCTTTCTCCCTGGGCTTGGGGTGGGCACGAGGCTAAGTGGATGGAGCTTGGGCTTTGGAGGCAGGCAGACCTAAGCTGTCAATCCTAGACCTACAACTCATTAGCTCTACTGCCTGGGGAATGTTAATTATCATCTCTGAACTTTGCTTTTCTTACCTGTAAAATGGAACTGATAATATGTCTCTCTGTAGAGTTGGTGGTGAGGATTAAATATGAGAACATATATAAAACACTTACTAGAGATGAATGCAAAGTAAGCACTTAGTAAGTGTTTGCTCTCTTGCCTGTTTGTTTTCTGTGCCTCACACACTCCATTTTTTTCTGAGGGAATGGGCTTGGTTTTCAGGAAAAGGGAGTGTCTCCCTGTCCCTGTCCTTGGGTCACTTATTCATTCAGCTGATCTAGATGTACGGAATGCTAACAGTATGTGCCAGGCCCTGGGTTTGATGTTATGGGGGATACAGAAGAGGGTAAGGCATGGCCCCTGCCCTCAAAGAGCTTCCAGTCCAGGAGGGGTACAAGACACATGGGGATGTGACCGACCGTGCCAACCAAGATGCATTCTGTGCCACCTTGGAGGGAAAGGACTTAAAGGCTCCCGGAGCCTCCGGCCCCTCTGCAGTCCTAGTGGTGGTGGTGGCAGAGAACCAGTGATCACAGCGGGCTGGGAAGGTTTGGGGGTTCCTCATGGCAGAGGAAAGGCCCGGAAGAATGGGAAGGAAATCAATCTGATGTGTTTCACCACTGGATGGATTTGGAGTGATTTTTGGAGGAGGCAGCAGGAGGCTGAGGGCTCGATCCCCAGTCTCAGATTTCATGCTAGGGTGGGGCTGGCTGAGTTGGAACTTCAAACACAAGTTCTGGAGAAAGCTCTGCACCGGGGTGAAGTGAGGCTGGTGGGGAGCTGGGCCAGGCCAGGGGGTGGCCGAGAGGGCCCCAGAGCCTGACAAGGCCAAGACTCAGGGTCAGATTAGGCCTCCCTCCTGGGTGTGACTGGTGCCCTCAGGCCTACTTCTGCCCTGACTCCCTGAGACCCCACATCAACATCCTCAAGCCTCAAGTCCCCAGGTTCTTTTCTCTGTGTTGTTGTGTCCTCTCACCTCCTCTGAGCGCTGACATCCATATGCTAGACGTGATGGTGCCTGCCTTTACCTCCTCTGGATGCACCTGATATACCTGCTTACCCCTGCTCCCTGGACCTTTTCCAGCTCTCTCCTCTTCTCCTTGCACACAGAGGACCAAGAATGTAAGCCCCTGTTGACTCCTCTGGCTCACCTTTCAAGATAACCAGGCTCCTAAATTTGAGATTATCTCCTGCAGTTACTGTCAGAGTTAGGGCAAAATTGAGGGCAGTAAGGCAAAATTAAGACCCTTGGTACCCTGGAGAGTTTCCTGGATCTTCTGGGCAACACTAGAACAATAGGCGGGAAGCAAGAGTTGATTTATGTGTGTGCTGGGGGCTGGTTCCCCCAAGTTTGCACTCTGGTGTGCACACTCTCACGTTCACATGCAAGCTCTTACTCTCCACCACCCCCTCTCCTTCTCTCCCCCTTGCCCAGGGAGATCGCGAGTCAGCCCTGATTTCTTGTATGTTTGGATGCCAAACCATCAAGGAGGGCCTTCCCTGAGATTCTCAGCTCTCTGTGGCTGCCCCACAACACTTGGCAGTGACCTTCAGGGCTCTGGGAGAGACCCAATTGCTCCCATAGGCAGAGAAGCTCATGGGGACTGCCCTTGAATCAGTGAGGATCTTACTTTGGCCTCAGCTGACAGCTCTGAGGTTTGCTTTAAGGCATGAGGTGGGGTAGGAGCTTACCGACCCTCATCACTGTCCCCATCCCAGGGGCCTTGTGGCCTAGGTTTGGACCTCAGGGGGCCTCAGCCATAAGGTCTGGAGATTGAGAAGCAATCCCTTCTCTTACTGGACCACATTCTCCCTCCAGACACTCTGAATGAGTCACCCACCCACCTATGCCCCTGCTCCCTGAGTCACCTTCTCTTTTAGGTGCCCTAAGGGAGGTGGAAAAGACTTAGAATCTCCCTGGGCTCCAGATACAGGGGGACCAATGGGACTATCCAGAAAGAAGGAACTCTCAGGAATTCTAGTTTCTCCAGAGATCTTGGGAGAAGACACTGGGGGAGGATGAGGAGGGAGTAGAATGTGTCACTCAGGCCACTAAGGGCCTTTTAAGGATATCCAGGAGAGTCAGCTAATCTGTCTGTCTGTCTGTCTCTCTCTCCACCCTCCATTCATTTCTAAGCGTGCCCTTCTTTGGAGGGTATGGTGTGTGAAATGTGTACATGCAATTATTTGTGTGTTTGAATGCACTAGGGCTACAGAGAAGTAGTCAAGAGAGTGTTTGGGCACATTTGTGGGTGTACCCCTGCTTTATGGGTAAGTGCATCCACCTGTGCACACAGGTACTCCTGAGTATATGCAAGAGTGTGCACAAGTACACACCTGTGTAGAAACATACAGCTGTGATTAAACACAGGTACATGTTTGTGGGAGCTTAAGCGTGTTCTCCCCCAGCTAGAAGCTTGCATTTGTGTGATGGGGTATGCGTATGTCCTGTACACACGGCATTGGGGTTCCATCACACTAGTGAGTTCCTCTCCTGCTCCCCAGAAGGGGATGCCTGGCCATGCACCAGGGGAGGAGACTCCAGAGTCAAGAGGCCTACCTGGAGAATGGGAACATGGCATCCACTTTGCTCTTTTCTTTCCTCTCCTGCTCCCAGCCTGGCTATGAAGCGGCCATGAGGGCTCCTGGCTGGTTTACAGCCAGAAAACAAAACAAACTTTTGATCCTGTGTTGAAAACAACTACTACCCTGACCCTGACCCCAGGGCTTCCTTCCGGGTAATGGGGCGGGGTGAGGGGGGGGGGTGTCCTGGACTCTCCAGCATCCAGATTCCCTAGCTTCCACATGAGAGAATCCCAAATGGGCAGGGCCTCCAGCCTCAGCTCCTGGCCAGAAGGCTCTCCTGCTCCCTGCACCTCCCCCCCCCCCCCCCCCCCCCCCCCCCCCCGTGTCTCCCCAACCCCCACTCTGTTCCCACACATTCTTCAGCCATGACATCCCCACCACAGGACTCCCTCTCGGCAGAAGAGCTCTGTGGCCAGCCTAGGGCCTGTCCCGCCTTCTGCTTGCCCTGTTCCCCCCCTTCCCCCCACACACTGCCCTGGTCTCCCAAGCCGGCACAGTTCTGTGGCCTCTGTACTTGGAATTCGAGGTTCAGCTTCTGAGCACTCTGGGGCTTCACTCAGCCAGGAGGCCAATGTCAGTGAACCGATATGCCCTTGGAAAGTAGAGAGCTGATCTTGAGCTTACAGGGCTGTTACCGGGGTAGTATTAACAGTGGCCATTTAGTGAGTGCTTACTGTGCTCCAGGCTGGGTGCTGGGTGCTTTATTTACAGGCCTTATTTCAGGCAGTCATCCTGGGAGACAGATGCTATTGTTAGCTCCTTTTTATGTAGGAGAAGATTGAAGTTTGAAGAGTTGATATGACTTGTCAGCTAATAGTAGCCAAGCTAGGATTCAAAGCCAGGCCTGTCTGCCTGCAGAGATTTTGCTTTTTGCTGTAATGCCCAAAGATGAGTCTAAATGTCCAGCCACATATGTATATGATGGTGTCCATGGGTGTGGGCACATGAGCCTGGAGGTGCCAGGGTCTGTGCAAAGGTGTAAAGTATGGGAAGGTGTGAGGGTATTCATGTGGCATGTGTGTGCCTCTATGAATGCTAGCGTGGAGGAGCCAAACACTGCCTTCTTGGAGTGTACCTCTCACCCCGTGACATTTATGTCATTTATGTGTCATCTAAGAAACATCTGGTGATGTCCAATCAGTTGCTAAGGCCAAGGCGAAGCCCACCAATGGTGATGGTTTACGGAAAAGAATCTTTCTCATGTGGTAGAAGACATTCTGGGCCACTTGACATTCTGGTGACCTTGGGCAAGTCATTTCCCTTCTTAGGCCCATGTTTTCTGATCTCTAAAGTCAGGAAAGTGGACTGGAATCTAGCTACTCTCGAACTCTCTCTTGAAGGGTTTGTAATTGCACACTCCTAGGCAAGTACACATGTGGCATATGACTTAACAAGCATGCCCTTAGTGGGCCAGGATTAAATGAATTTGTTAATATGAAAACATTCTGTCAACTGGGAAGGACCACATGGATTTCAACATTTACATAAGGTGTCATTATTGCTACCATTACTGCTTAATGGGTTTGGAGCTTGCAGTTTGCCTGTGGGTGTTGGAGCTTGTGCATGTGTGTTTTTTAGAACTGCCTGTGACTGTATTGGGGTGTGTGTGTGTGTGTGTGTGTGTGTATGTGTGTGTGTCTGCATGTCTGTTTTTGTCTGTTTACAAAATGGGTTCTACAGCGGTAATGCACTTGAGTATATTGGGTGCCAAACTGGGAATCAGGAGGCCTGAGTTACAATTCCAGCTACTCTAACGACTAGCAATGTGGGAGACCATTTCCCTTCCAGCCTTAGTTCCCATATCTGTAAAATGGAATTTGGCCTGGATAACTAGAGGGACCCCCATGTTCTGTCAATCCGGATCTATGTTGTATCAGAGTATGTGTCTATGGGCATGTGTCTGCAGGGCCAAAGAATATGGATAGAATACTTCACCCAGACAAACATTCTGGAGTGCCTTCCACCTGCGAGGGCAGGCACTCGCTTGCTTGGGTGGGGGGGCGGGGTATCTCTGTGACTCAAGCAGAGTCTGTGTTTGAGGGCATGGCTGTGGATGTCACCATGTGTCTGTTTCTGTATGATGAAGTATGTGTGTGTCTGTGTGTGTCCACCCAACAGGCCATCTGGGGAGGAGAAACCTGTGTGCAAGGCGTCAAGGTTAAAACAATTTGTGTAATGCTGCCGCCAGGCCTGTGTAGCATTTGGGATGAGAAGCAGATGTTGCCATGGGTGGAGCTTCAGGGAAGCTTCGGAGCTCCACCTCCATCCAACTCAGCCTCCCGCCTCCCCCAGCCCAGCCAGCATGAAGCTGCTCTGAGCTCCTTCTAGAGCGTTCACTCTGTAGAGCTGACTCTACAAAAGCTTGCTCCCAACAGGCAGGCAGATTGTTTAGCCCTTCTTCCCCAAAAACATCTCTCCCCAGGCCCAGAAATCAAAATGGCCTTTTCAGGGGGCTTTTCCCTGCCCCAGGCCTTTCTTCCTCCAGAGAGGGGACCCTGAGCCTCAGAATAGAGGTCACTTGAGTACGGTTCAACTTCTTCCTCTAGCTGGGCAGCTCCTGTTACGTCCTGGTTTCCCCAATATGCCTATCTGCTCCAGTTTTTATTCACATCCTCCCCTCGATCTAATTGAAATGGCATTTGTTGAGTGAATACCACATGTTCAGCACAGCTTTATGATTATAGCACCACAGAGTAGACACTTTATTATCTGACCCCCTTCTGTTTTCTTCATAGCACTCATCACCATCTGGAATTCTCGAGTTCAGTGTTTGTTTACTTATGTGTCATTGAAGGTTAGCTCTGTGCAAGCAGGGACCTCTTCTATCTTGCTAATCACTCGAGTGGTACCTGGTCCACAGAAGGGGCTCACTAAATATTTGCTGCTGAGTGATAGGAAAGGTGACACGACTGTGTCTTCCTCTGGTAGGGGGTGGGTATCAGCTTGGCTGGATTCCCAACTCCAAAGTGATCCTCAAAGCCAGTCCACCGCTCCCTTCTTCCTCAGAAGGCATTTGAAGACTAACGTTGCCACGGGGGTGCCCATGGGGTTGAGACTGTCAGTACTGGGTGGAAGGATTAACTCCCCCGGCCTCTTCTTTTCTCTCTAGCTGCCTTCCTTGGGGACATTGCCCTGGATGAGGAGGACCTGACAGCCTTCCAGGTGCAGCAGGTTGCGGATCTCAGGCAGCGTACAACCCACAGGTCTTCCATCAAAACTGCAGGTACACTGGGTACAGGCTGGCCTTCCTATGTCCCAGAAATGGGTTCCAGAATTGGAGAAACAAGGAATCTCCCTGTTTCCCAGCCAGGCTTTCTCAGGACAGAGGCTATGAGCTTGAACCCAGCATAATGGCTTATCTTCTCTGGGGATATCTTTATCCCTTCCCCAGAGAAGTAACAAGTATAGACAAACCCAGGAACTAAGAACTGAGATTCTTTTTGCTTACAGTTTATGAGGTACTCTCAAAAGCATTATCTAACTTAACTGTCCCCCACCACCTTCAAAGGTAGATGTCAGGACAACTCCTGCATTGCACATAAAAAAATTAAGACTCACAGTGGTCACACTATTCATTCAAGATCACATAGCTGGTCAGTGGCAGAGCTTGGAAAGGAACCCAAGCCTTCTTACTCCAAATCTGAGGCTCTTTGCTCAACACCCCAATCCCTCCTGGCTTCTTCTCGTGCTCCCACTTTGCAAGCTTTTATGTATCTTTCGAAGCCCATCTCCAGAGCTTCTGTGGTGAAACCCTTGGTCATCATCCAGGCATGGTTGTACCTCCATTTGTTCTCTCTCTCTCTCTGCTCTCTGTTTACCACATTACTATCTTACTCGGCAAAGCACATTTCAATGATTTTTTAAACTATGTCTATCCTTCCAATTAGACCCAAAGCTTTTTAAGGTCAGGGATGCGTCCTTCTTATCTCTAGGTGTGGCCTAAGGAATGGGCAACCTACCTGGCACTTGTGAATGGGTGAGACAACAGGAGGAATCAGGGCATGGGCTGGTTCAGTTCTCTCCAGCCTTATCACTGCTCTGGAACATGGGGCTGCCTACAGGTAATGCCCCATTGCCAAGGATGGGGATTCTCACCTAGAGCCCATTCTGCACACATTCTGCTGGTACCAGGCAATTGTCCTGTCTAGCACGAGGGAGGATCCTGGCATGCACAACCATGGAGTAAAGGTCAAACTACCCCACAGAACAGTTGGCATTGGAGGGTGACATGGTGGCCTGATAACTAGCAAGGCTTATTTGGCCTGAGAGGGGATGAGCAGACATGGTACAAGCAGAATGGAGGAGCTGGAGCACCTGGGCCTGCCACAAACCCACCAGGTGACTTTGGGCAAATCTTTGGCCTTAGTTTCCTCATCTGTCAAATATACACAGTGGCACTTGCCCAGTGCATCCCAGAGAGCTACTAGTCCACATGAGAACATGTGTTTGGGAACACTTAAAGACATCAAGTTCTGTATGCTCCACAAGGAAGAAGCTTTATTAGGTGAGAAGGGAACATTTCCTAGTACCAACCCCCTATAGTTCCTCGGAAATGAGTATACTATGGTTCTCTTTTTCATTTATGGTCAATTCTTGCTGTCCATGGTAGTTATGAATAGAGCTATAGAATAACCTTGTTCTATAAAGTCACCGCGACCACTGAATTAACAAATACTGAGCCATTCATCACTCCTAGGAGAAATACCATGCTCAGTTCCCGCTAGCGTCTTGTCATAACATTTTCATCAACTGATCAGCAGGTAACCCTGTCTTATGTGTGTTTCCATTTAAAGACCCCTTATTTAATACATAGTTGATTCGTTAACATTGAACTATGGCCAGCAGCACTATGACTCATGACCGAGTGAAGCTTATGTAACACACATGTATTTTCTCCATAAGGCACATCAAATCCTTCTAGCACTTAGGAACACCAGACAGCACTGCAGTGCTTCAGCTCTGTCAGGGCGGTAGGGAGTCCATGTTAAGCAGCAATATCACCAAGAAAAAGCCCCCAAATGCAAAAAAATAAAAATAAAAAAAGTGGCACTAAATAGACTACGAAAAAGATGCTTGTTTACAGTATGACAGCTGAAACAAGAAGGCAAAGCATCACCTTGTTCCACCTCGGCTGGGTATGTGGATGACTCATACTTTTCCCTGCTCTGTGCATGTCAGCGAATAAGCATCAAAGAGCTGAGGGTATAGATTTGGGGGTTACAAATAAATGTTAGTGAGTGGGCGAATATGGAATCCTCCCCAAAATGAGGATCGATTATAATCTGTTTCCCCTTCCTCCCCTTCAGTCACTTACTACTATTGTGGTCGTCTTCCAACACCAGGAAACTCTTCTGCCTTCAACTGCCAGAGCACTAGTGGGCAGCTGCAGAGGAGAAGCCGCGGGAGATGGAGAAGCAGGTCCCGGAGCCGGCGGGCAGCAACATCCAGACCAGAGCGGGTGTGGCCCGATGGGGTCATCCCCTTTGTTATTGGGGGAAACTTCACTGGTGAGTGTGATGCTGAAGCTGCCTCTGGGCCTGGCCGCGGGACAGCCGGGTTGTGCATAGTGGTACGAGTGGTGCCTTCTGCCTATCTCTGCAAGGAGAGGCTGACACCCTAGCAATGGGTGGAGATGGGCGCCCTTGGACACTGTGACCACCTGGCCCCCTTTGTCCTGGCAGGCAGCCAGAGGGCGGTCTTCCGGCAAGCCATGAGGCACTGGGAGAAGCATACCTGTGTCACCTTCCTGGAGCGCACTGATGAGGACAGCTATATTGTCTTCACCTACAGACCCTGCGGGTGAGCAGGGGCCCCTGGGCGCAGCACCATCTGCCATCACCCCAACCCATATCCTGCCCTGGGCACTGCTGCTGCCCCGACGTGGCCTGACACACTGCGCCCTCTGTCTCTCCTCCACTCCCTCCCCCACCCCCCATCCTGGGGCATCTCCCCAGGAACCACCCCGGTTGTGGCCATGACCCCTGCACACAGCCTGGGCATTCTGCGCTCAGATCCCTCCCCACGCGCCTCACTGCCCCGCCCCCCTGGCAGCCTCGCCCGGCCCCTGAGTGGATGCACTCCCCCAGCTCGGGACCGCCCCCCTGAGCTGGCCCCGCCCTCCAGGTGCTGCTCCTACGTGGGTCGCCGTGGCGGGGGCCCACAGGCCATCTCCATCGGCAAGAACTGTGACAAGTTCGGCATTGTTGTCCATGAGCTGGGCCACGTCATCGGCTTCTGGCACGAGCATACGCGGCCGGACCGGGACCGCCACGTGTCCATCGTGCGTGAAAACATCCAGCCAGGTAGCACCTTGACCTTGACACCTGCCCCAGCCGGCCCTCCAGGGCCTCGGGTGGGGGTGGGAGCTGCTGCCTGGAGCCCTCACTCTTGGTCAGTCCACTTAGTGGGCAGCCCTTTGCCCAAGGCCCAAGTTGGTCCCTGACTTGGGGCAGCTTTACCCTGCCCGGAGCAGCTCTGAGACCACTGATCAGTTGTGGAGCTGCTTGGGGGGCTGGGAGAGGCCTGGTCCTGGACACAGAAGCCACCCGGCCTGGGGTGGGGGAGGCAGGCAGGGAATTGGCACATTCCCATGCCGCCTCAGCCTTTCTGTTCACTTTCCCCGGTCTTCTGCCCTCTGCCTGGTCTCTCCTCTAAGGGTTTTTTCTTTCTTGTTTTTCCTGGCTGCCTCTCCCCTCCCTCCTCTGCTTCTTTCCTCCCTCCCCAGGCCTCCTCCATGCTTCCCTGCTTTCCTCTCCCTGTGGTTCTAGAAATGGGTGCTTCCTTTCCATACTCCCTGAGCCTTCCCTCCAGCCAGTCCTCGTTGACCCTGCCCCTCTGCTGGACAGACTCTTCTAGAGACCCGCCCCTACCCCCCAGGCTTCCCTTGGCTGCTCCCTGGACCCTCAGGTAGGGGGGCACCTCTCAAGTACAGGGAGGACCCCACTCCCCACCCTGAAAAGGTGGCACTGCATCCCACACAGACCCACCCCTCCCACCCCCCACACCTTTTTCCTGGTCTTCGCAGGGCAGGAGTATAACTTCTTGAAGATGGAGCTGCAGGAGGTGGAGTCCCTGGGGGAGACCTATGATTTCGACAGTATCATGCACTATGCCCGGAACACGTTCTCCAGGTGAGAGATAGGGCCTGGCCTCCTCCTCAGGGGCAGCCCAGTCCTGCCCTCTGTGGGCCATTCTCTTTGGGCCTCTCACTTGGCACTGTGCTGCCCTTCTGGGGCACTCACCAAGGATAAGAGTGGGCTTCTGGGTGGCTGCAGCCCCTAAGCAGAGGACCTGTGGGAGCTACTGCCCTGCTATCCCCTTCCATGGTGGGTCCGTGGCATGGCCTGGACTCACGAAGGTTAATACCATGTACTCCGAGGGCACCTGGCCCAGGGGATTGAAATCCAGTTACTTTGCCGGGCATATATAGATATATATATATGCCATGGCTGCAGAACCATATCAGCCCAAGGAAGCTAATCTTTTTCCTCATCTGTGCACCAAAAGAGGCACAGTTTTCTAATTGGGGGCATCCTTTCTCATCGGTCTGCCTTTTTATAACTGGCTGATTCGTACAAAGGTTGGTTCCTTCCCTAGACTAGCCTCTCTCCCTTGCGCACAAGCCCACACACATTTCCTCCTTTTCCTGGGCCCACGTTCCCAGAAATCATAGCCAGAACCCCCAGAGGTAGCGGTCCAGCCTCCGCACCCACAGCTTTTCCTCAGCAGAGTGTAGGAACTGGCCCCTCCTTCCTCCTCCTCAGGCTCCCTTCCCAGGCTGGCCTTTCCCATGCCTACCTCTCTCCTCACTCTCTGTCTGCTTCCTGCTCTGTCCCACAAACAGTGGCCCTCCTTGGTCTCCCTGCCTCCAGACTGAGGGCACAGAGACCCAGGAATGATGGTGAGGTCATCCTGCCCGCCCCCCACCCCCATCCCACAGCCACAGACCTCCCCTGGAAGCTTCCCACCACATCCCACCCTACCCCCTGCCGAGTTCCACCCAGCTGGGTGTGAGTCAGGGGCCCTGGGGAGGTGAAGAGCGGCCTGCTTCCCCTCGGTGCTGCCCCTCCCAGATGGGAACACCCAGGACTTAGCAAGCAGGAACTGGGGATGGGGGAACAGGAGACACTGATAGATCGGGAGTTGTGGTGCTGTCCCCAGGATCTGGTCTGGCCACAGTAGAACTTGTCAAAAGCAGCCTGTGCCAGGAGGATGAAGCGTTGGCCCTGTTAGTCCTAGGAGAAGTTCTATCACAGCTGAACCAGCATTAGGAGTCACAGAAGCAGGGGCTGGATGAGGCTGGACACAAGTTCACTCAGGGTCCCAAGCTGTTCTGAGGCTGGGGACGGGACCCAGACTGATCCGGAGCACCAGGTGGCCAGGGCATGTGGAGCCTGTGTCCCTGACCTCTCAGAGTATTCTTGGGGCTCCCCCAGGCTCCAGCAGTGTGGCTGCCACGGAGCAGGGTGGCAGCTGGTCAGTGGGCAGCATAATGACAGGGTGAGCTATCTCCACCCGTCCCTGACCCTACTGAGGAATGTCTGGGCTCTGGCAGGGTCATGACCTTGGGTACACACAGGCACCCCACCCCTCCTTCCATCAGACTCTCACCCAGGATGGGCTTTTCCTCCTCAGGGGCATCTTCCTGGACACCATTGTTCCCAAGTATGAGGTCAACGGGGTGAAACCTCCCATTGGCCAAAGGACCCGGCTCAGCAAGGGGGACATTGCCCAGGCCCGCAAGCTCTACAAGTGCCCAGGTCTGGATGGGACAGGGAGGTGGGGAGGACAGAGCCCGAGGCAGACAGTGGCCAGGGCCTGGGGCTGAGGAGGTTAAAGCTGTAACTCTTAAAGAAGGCCAGAGGCTGCCTGGTGATGGAGGTGTGGGCACCCAGGCAGGGGCAGTGTTCTAGTTAAGAACCAAACCAGGGCTGGGATCAGGAGGTGGTGAGATGCTGAGCCCCACACACCTTCCAGGGACCTGGGAGAATAGGGAGCAGGGGCAGTAAAGAGGACCAGCAGAGCATTTCCCAGGGAGTGAGGTAGGGTGAGGCCATCAAAGGAGCTTGACCTTAACTCTGGACTGTGTTGCCTTGACATCCTGCAGCACTAGGCCAGAGAGGTCAGATAGTGTGAGCTTCTCTGTGAGAGGCAGGGAGCAGACCTTAAATGGACGGGACCATCCCAGACTCCCCCTCTCCTCAGCCGTTCTTCTGTCCCCCAAAGAATGCCAGGGATCAGGGAGGGAAGCCAGAAGGTTGGGGGGATTGGGTGTCTGCAGCCAGTAGTTGAGTCATTTCCTTTTGTTGACAGCCTGCGGAGAGACCCTACAGGACAGCACAGGCAACTTCTCCTCCCCCGAGTACCCCAATGGCTACTCTGCCCACATGCACTGCGTCTGGCGCATCTCAGTCACGCCTGGGGAGAAGGTAACCATGCATGCCCGCCTCTGCCAGGACCCCAGAGCACGAGAGCATAGTCGACTATGTGGAGATGTGGGGAACATAGACCCACTCACCCCACAAGAAAGGGAGCATTACCTTGAGGAGGGCTTTCCACCAGGAGTTGTAAAGGAAGGCTGACCCACACAGAGTGCTTGCTACCCCAAGGGCACTTTTCCAAGTGCTCCTCAGATTCACCCACAGGGTTTTCATGTCGAATCCTGACCTCTCACCCACCCCTGGACTTTCCATGTCCTTCCATGCCTCTTGATCATTTCCAAGAATCAACTTTAACACTTTATTTCCCTCGACTGGTACATGGTACTTAATGTACTATAATGCAGTCTGGAGCCCAGCTAGATTTTATTCCTGATCACAGTGTTCATTCCAGCAGCTCACAAGACCATTTGGAATCCGATTCCACCATTCAGCAGGTAGCCATCCCTTTCTCTGTCCCGAGATCTTGATAAGCATGTCTTCTGGGTCTTCAGAACCTGGTCTTTTCTTTTTTTTTTTTTTTTTTTAAGATTTTACTTATTTATTCATGAGATTGAGAGAGAGAGAGAGGCAGAGACACAGGCAGAGGGAGAAGCAGGCTCCATGCAGGGAGCCTGATGTGGGACTTGATCCTGGGACTCCAAGATCATGCCCTGGGCTGAAGGCAGCGGTAAGCCACTGAGCCATCCGGGCTGCACGGAACCTGGTCTTTGATCAAAACATTGAATATGACACGAATCAAAGCAGATCCAAGATCCCTTTCAGAGCTGACACAGTTCATCTGCAGACTTTGGGCAGAGTTATTCCTGGCTATGACACCACTTAATGTCACTACCATCCAGCCACAAGTCACTACCTTGTTGACTGGGAAGTGAGCTTCTCAGACCACGCCTTTGTTGTCTTTATTATCCCTGGTACAGAAAGTAGCAGGGATAAAGGCTGAGTATGTAGACAGATTGCCTTACCAAATCAAACCTACTGTTCCACCAGTTGGTAAAACGCCTTTTAAAAAGGAAATGATGTTTGTCTGATGTGCATTGTTTCAAGTGAACCCAAACTAGTTCCTATTAATCAAGTATCTCTTTTCTAAATGGCGGCAGACCATCTGTTTAATTGGAGATTGACATTCAACTCCGTGGTTTGCAATTCCCAGAATTCCTTCCAAGCCCTCTTTCCAACACGCGCGTGTGCGCGCACACGCACACCCCTTTCGAAAATTGGCAAAGCTTTTGTTCTGAGTTCTCAAGATTACAGACACTGATCACATCTGTAAGTTATTTGAGTGTCCTCTGATGTCATTTTTGAGCCTAGAGGCAAAAGCCGGTTTAAAGAGGTGCTCATTGACTCTCCTCCAATATGATGCAGTTTCCATTTCCTTTCCAACTGTGCCTATTTTATTTTTTGTGATTTGAATATCATTCTCATTTGTGCTAGACTTCTATTGAGGATTGAGTAATTCCATTACCTCTCTCAGTTAACATTCTTTTTCCCTCAAAAGTGAACCCATCCCCTCCTTGTTCTTTTTTTTTTTTTTTAATTCAGAATCAAACTTAAAAATTTCTGTCCTTTTTCCTGTCTTGTTCTGACCATGTCCTGGCCTCCTTCATCCTCTGCCGAAGGTGTCCACTACTGTAGCCTTTTGGAGATCTCACAGCAGATAACAACAACAACAAAAAACTCCCAACAGCTAACAATTATTGAGCACAGGATCAGCCAGGCATGTGTTAAATTCTTTATGTGTTATGTGTTGTAATTAACACAAGGGCATTTTAGGCCAGTGCTAATGTTATCTTCATTTTGCATATGAGAGAACAAACTTGGAAAACTTAAGGAACTTGACCAAGAAAACAGATTATGACACAAAACTCCGTGATTGCAATACTGTGTATTCTAAAGCCCTGACCCATAGCAACAATTGCTAAAGCGCCTGTCCACAGACGTGTGTGACCACTACTCACCCAGCACTGGAGGATGGAAAGTCCTGGCCCCGAGGAACATAGAGTAGGGTAGAGCATTGCTGTCCTTCCTATTCAGAAGATTTGCTGGGTCAGCAGGGATATGGCAACTTGGTCAGGATCAGTTTCTTTCCCTGTGCTTCCAAGCTGGAGTGGGCTGGCCCTAATCTCTTGTAGACACATGGCCTGGTCCCAGGAGGCTCTCTGTGCCTTGGGCCTGTTCCTCCACCTCTCCCAGGAGACTCCCCATCTTTTTTCAGAGGCCTGCCTGGAGCTCCAGGGAGAAAAGGAAGCTACAGAGAAAGATTCCAGATCCATCAGTGTGTGGTTGCAGAAATAGAAAAAGTAAAACTCACAGTCCTAGATGAAATTGTAGAGTTGTAAGTGAGTTGAAGATGGACCCCTGGGGGCAGAAGCCCTTTAAGGGCTTACAGACCTTGGGGAGCCAGGGAAGATGGCATCATGACATCACAGCAGCCATTCTTTGCTGTGTACCCATTATGTACCAGGCATAAGTAAAGTAGCAGGCATCTTGGGTGCATGACCTCGTTATTCCTCACATCAGTTTTGTGGCACCAGTGCTATCATCTCTTCTGTATAGATGAGGATGTCGAGGCTCAGAGGGCCTGAGTAAATCTGCCCAAGTTTACACAGACAGTGGTGGTGGAACCAGCGTTCAGTTCCAGGACTGTCCGACTCCAAAGTCTACGCTCTTTCAACAGTCACCCTTGAGTAAACCTGCCTGCATTTGTGGGTGCAATTGGATGTCTCTTCTGTGCTGAGAGGTTGTTTCTCCCTGCTCTCAACTTCGATTATGGCCAGGAGTTCAAGTGACACGTAAATTTTTTCTTAGACAGTTGTGTAAGGATATGTCAGACAAGAAAGAGCCACTTTGGAAGGCTTCTTTTAGGGCCCTCACGTCTCTATACTGTGCGTCATTAGCAGCTGTCCCAGAGAGGACTTACAGTGTTTCCCAAGCAACGGAGCCAGCTCCTTATGAGCAGGAAAGTAATTTCAGGAGACCACGGTCTATTGTTGCAGAGGAGCCAAGAAGATAAGAGCTGAAAATGTCTTTTGGATCCAGCAGTGTCCACCCTCACTCCCATCCCTGCCTTCTGATAGCCTGCCTGTTCTTCAGGATCCAACCCACATCCCGCCTCCCCTGGAATGCCTTCCTCAACCCCCACCTCCCGTTCCACAGCTGGGCAGAAACAAGCCCTCCCTGCCCTGCAGGGCCCGGGCCGGACCCTCCCTGGAGTCCCTGCTTCCCCGTGCTGAAGGGCGCGGGGCTCTCAGGGTGAAGGGAAAGCTGACCCTCATTCTTTGCACAGCTGTTGGGCAGAATTGAGCGGCAGGCCTAGGGAGGCCACATAGAGTGGTGGTTAAGGATGGAAGTGTAAGAGCCAGAGTGCCTGGGTCTGACTCAGGTCTGCTGTGCTGTTTACTGCATGTACGATCTCCAGGAAGTTGCTTAACCACTCTGCCTCCCTCATGTGTAAAGTGGGCCTATGCTGGTAGTGACTCCTCATGGGGCTGATGATTCGAGGATTAGATGAGTTAATGGATGTGAAGTGACTAGAGCAGCGCCTAGCTCGTGGTGGGGGTTCAATCAATGCTAGCTATTATTATCATTCTGCAGTCTTTTTTCCTTAAGATTTTATTGATTGAGAGAGAGAGAGAGAGAGAGAGAGCACCAGGAAGGGGGAAGGGCAGAGGGAGAGGGAGAAGCAGACTCCCCACTGATTGGGGAGCCCAACCCAGGGCTCCATCCCAGGATCCTGAGATCATGACCGGAGCTGAAAGCACATGCTTCACCAGCTGAGCCACCCAGGCACCCCATCATTCTGTAGTCTTAATCTTTTTTTTTTCTTTTAGTCTTAATCTATTAATTGAGTAATCCCTGGTCCTCTTCCCTGGGTTTCCCATCCGTCTCCCTCTACTTCCAGATTCTTTTGTTGTTGTTGTTGTTGTTGTTGTTAAAGATTTTATTTATTTTTATTAACGAAAGATACAGAGAGGCAGAGACACAGGCAGAGAGAGAGAAGCAGGCTGCATGCAGGGAGCCTGACGTGGGACTCGATCTCAGGTCTCCAGGGTCACGCCCTGGGCCAAAGGCAGGCGCCAAACCGCTGAGCCACCCAGGCATCCCTACTTCCAGATTCTGGCGTGAACTATTTAAAATTTCAAAATCTTAAGCAAACTCAACTCTGGAAGTGAAATTAACTTTTTCTGAGTGGCATACCCTTTAGTATATATACATGGCTTGTATGTATGTTGTATGTGTGACACATACGTGTGTCAGCGTTCCAAACTTTACGTATATTAACTTAATTCCCTAAGTCCTATGAGGTAGGCACTATTACCATTACCATCTTACGAATAAGGAAATGGAGGCACAGAGGTGTTAAATGATGAGCCTCAGGTGGTCTGGCAAAGGCAGACTGAAACCAGGTTCTGGGTCCCCAGGAGTTGACGTATTGTCCCAATGGCTCCTTGATAGCATCCAGCAATTGTGAGGAGTACTTCCTATATGAAGAGTGCACTTGGAGCTTCTGCACGCTGTATCTTCTAATCCCCCAGCTCCTTAGGATCACCTCCATGTCTTAGACAAAGATGCCAAGGCACAAAGAAGGCAAGCCACAGGCCCAGAGTCACCAGCCAGGAAGTGGTGGAGCCGACCAGGTTTTCTTTGGCAAAGGGCAGTGCCTCTGCCACCAGAGCACAGCTGTCTCCACATGACAGGAGCTGTTACAACTCTTAATTAGACATCTCTGGTCTCAATATAGCCACGGCTGTGCCTCCCTGGAGGATGCCCCTAACCGCCAGCACAGGTCTCTTCCTCCTGAGTAAGATGGCCCCTGGCTCCTTCTGCCATGGAGGAAGTCTCTGGTGGGCCCTGTGGGGTCGCGCTGGCTGGGTGTGGTTTCTGCAGAGGGTGTGAGTTCATCCGCCCTGGACAGAGCCAGTTGTTTCCAAGGATGAAGGGAAAGTTGCTGCTGTTCTGAGCACAGCTGCTGAGCACATCGATTGGCAGACTCGGTGGGCCACATGGAATAGTGGTAAGGGAATAAATTGAGGAACCAGAGGGCTCTCACTGGGCCCTCTGCATTCCTTCTTCCATCCGGCAACTCCTTAAAAGATATTTTTGTTGTTTGCCAGATATAAAGATGACATATCCATGTTGTAAGGATTTTGAAAAATAGAGGAATTCATAAGGTAAAAAGGTGAATATTCTCCCCCTGGATCCTCCAAATCCCACTCTTCAGAGACAACTAGGCATTGGTAAACCTGCTACCTCCTTCTAGATCCTTCCAAGCATGTGTGTACTGGGTGTATGGATATGTATGATCTTATGTAACTTGCCTTTCATTCAGCAGTGAATTGGTGGTTTTCTTTTGTTTGTTTGTTTTTTAAGATTTTATTTATTTATTTGTTCAATTTTATTTATTTGTCCATGAGAGAGAGAGGCAGAGACACAGGCAGAGGGAGAAGCAGGCTCCATGCAGGGAGCCCAATGCGGGACTCGAACCCGGGACTTCAAGATCATGCCCTAGGAGCTAAACCACTGAGCCACCCAGGGATACACCTCCCCCCCAGCAGTGAATTGTGGTCATGATTCCTTGTCCACACGTCGTTTGACCTCAGACATTTTCATGGCTGCTTAGCTGTCATCCCCGTTTCTCTTCACTGCTTAGCCATCACCTGAAGGTCTCTATTGATGGATGTTTCACTTAAGTGTTTTATAAGTTTTTAGTATTACTGAAAATGCTGCAATAAACATCTCAAAACTTAGAGCTTTACGCACTTGGGCGAGTATATCTGTAAAAAAGATTCCAAAAAGCAAAATTCTATTCAAGAAATTTTTATGAAGCAACTACTACGTGCCATGCACCGAAGATTCCATAATGAATTAAACAAAATTCCTGTCCTCACAGGGTTTACATTTTCGCAGGGCTAGGGGACAGACAAGCAAACAAAAAGTACATTCAGCAGGTCAGGTGGTAATAAGTGTCATGAAGGAATCAGCAGTTGGAGATAAAGGAGGGAGGTGGAGGTTCCATGTGGGATAGTCCGGGAAGGCCTCATTCATGTCAAGTGAGCTGGAGTAGAAATGGGCAGGAAGAGAGGGAGCACATGGGGCAGATATCTGGGAAGAACTTCTAGGCAGCAAGTGCAAAGATCCTGAGGCGGGAGCTGGAGTGGTCCATTTGAGGACTAGCAAGGCCCATGTGGCCAGAGCCAAGTAAGCAAGGAGGAAATTGAGGGGAGATGGAGTCAGAGAGATAGCAGGGAGTTAGACCACAGATGGCCTTAGAAGACACGGTGAAGACTTTGGATGTTACTCTGAATAACATGCATTAAAGGATATGATCCGATTACATCATGAAAGGTCTGCTGTGGTGGGAAGCAAGATCAAGAGTGGAAACTACTGAACTAATCTTGAAAAAAGATGATGGCAGGGCCAGGACTGAGAATCAAGAAGAGGAACAGGTTAAAAAAAAAAAAAAAAGAGGAACAGGTGGTTCAAGGAGAGACGGGGAAGGTGTAAAAGGAGTATCTTGGCATCGCAAAGGTCCCAGTGGAGGTCACCAGTCTTACATTTCAAATGTATTTTCTCTACCATGACCTTTGACCATCTGGGAAGAGGCATAGAATAGGTAGAAAGTTGGATTTAACCAGGGATGCAGTTTTCAGATGAAGAAGAGGAACAAGAGAGTTGAGGTCCTATGCTAGGAGGTGATGAAAAAGGTAGACCATGGATTTGCTTTGAAGTGGGGTGACTGCCCCCAGCCTTTACGACTTCTTCTGTGTCCTACTTTGGTCATTTTCTAGAAAGATGAAATGTTGGACACACTGTCTGTCTCCAGAGCAAGAGCCAGAACAAATTTTCAACTTCAGTTTTCCAAAAAATGTCAGGACTTTTATCTTCATAATAACAACTCTCAATGATGACTAATAATTAGCATCAAGAGTAGTATAGTGCACTTTTCTTTTTTTTTTTAATTTTTTATTTTATTTTATTTATTTATGATAGGCACACAGTGAGAGAGAGAGAGAGAGGCAGAGACATAGGCAGAGGGAGAAGCAGGCTCCATGCACTGGGAGCCCGACGTGGGATTCGATCCCGGGTCTTCAGGACCGCACCCTGGGCCAAAGGCACACGCTAAACCACTGCGCCACCCAGGGATCCCGTATAGTGCACTTTTCTAACTAAACATGATCTTCCTCAGTACGTCTCAGAGTGCCACAATTCATAAACACATCCCCAAACACATTTCAGCTCATGTACGAGTCATAAGAAAAGAAGCAGGATGGGCTGTGAGTTCCAAGCTAGCCAAGGAGAGATGTGAGTACGTGGAGGTAAAAGGCAGGAAAACCTTGTTGGCTCAGGTTGATGGTCATGGTGAATTGGAAGAGTTGTTGGACTCAGTGTATAGAGTGGGTGATCAAGGAGAGTTTGGGGCAAGTGGTTGGAGAGTAGGGTCCTTTAACCTGAGATTATGTGTTGGAGGATGCACAGTTATTGATCATAACAAAGTGTAGGGCATGATGTGCCATGTGTGGCCGAGAAGAAGTAGAGAGAGGAAGTCATGGTGGAGAGGCCAGGAAACCAGAATAGTCGTCTAGGTGGATGTTGAAATCACCAAGAATTCTGAAGGAGAGTCAGTGTCAGGGAGTGACCTCCAGCCAGAGCTCTTCCCTGAACATTGACCATTGCAATATTGACACAGGCCATAGACTGTTCTTGCCTCTGCTCTGACAGCCTCCAACTCTGCAGCGTGCCGGAGGGACGACATCTCCTTGTCCCCCTTTTCTCCAATGGGGAAGCCAGCTAGATCTAACAACAGGTGGGCCCTCTGGGCCATCGTTTGTCCTCTGTACATACTTCTCAGGTCACCACGAACCATTCCCTGGAGTCCCCGCTTGTTGGACTCTAAATAAACAAAAGGCTTTGGGATGCATTCTGGAAACTACCAAAGCAATTTCCCGCCTGGAAAGTGTGCTCCTCTACCTGTTAATATGCCCACCTGCTGGGGAGAGTATTTATCAAAGTGTCGAACATTCCTCCAGTATTACTTGACCATTTGTTTGCTCAGAAGGCACTTAAGGCAGTTCCTGTAGCTGTGAGGTGCTACGTCAGGGCGAGATGCCCTTTCCTCATTTTATGCTCGAGGTCGCTGAGGACAGAGAGGTCGGGTGATGGAGCCAAGGACTCACAGCAGGAAATGCAGAGGTGACATTCTAACCCAGGCCTGTGTGTGTGGATCTGAGTTTTTTCACTTAAGTGAGCTTTTCATGTGTATACATCCTTCTGAATCCTAAGCCCCTTGGCAGGGACAGACCTTAAGCCCATTCACAGGAAAGATTCAGATCTGGAATTCTCCTCAGCAGCCAGCATGACTCCCTGCCTGCAACCAGCATTCATTAAATATGTGACTTGGTCCTTCTCTGCCTCTCCTCTCTGGACCCTCCATTCCCATTTCAGAGCCCCTGGTACCCACAGGCCGAGAAGAAGTTCGGGCCCTTCCTGTCACTGAGACCTCATCCCTCTAAAGGAGCTGGGATTTGAGTTACTTCAGTTGACTGCCAGGAGTAACTGGAAGCAATGGCTTCACTAAGGGGATCGGTAAAATGAGAACTGGGATGTCCAAGAAGAACACTGGCTGTCATTGACAGACAGCTGGCAGACAGCTGGGGAGAGGGGTGATGTTTCTGTGCTGGGAACACATCCTCTGGACCCCTTCGCTATTCATGTAGGGGCAGGCAGGCCGCCACATGGGCTGGCAGGCGAGGCTGGTAAGGTGTGGGGGCTGCGTGACCCTCCTACTCTTCCCATTTCCTCTAGATCATTCTGAACTTCACGTCCATGGATCTGTATCGCAGCCGCCTGTGCTGGTATGACTACGTGGAGGTCCGAGACGGCTTCTGGAGGAAGGCACCCCTCCGAGGTAACTGGCACCAACCTACCTCCTGCCTCTCTGCGGCTGAGCCCTACGGGTTTTTTAAATTGAAATCTGATTGACATACATTATCCTCTTAGTTTTAGGTGGACTTCATAGTAATTGGATATTTTTATACTTTACTAAATGATCCCCAGGATAGGGCTAGTTACCATCTGTCACCATACAGTGTTATGATGATATTATTGATTATATATCCCATGCCCTATTTACATCCCCATGCCTTATTTATTTTATACTCGAAAGCTCATATGGCTTCTCGGCCTTCTGCCTAAGACCAAGTGGAAACTTGAATCTCTTAATCCCTTTACAGCTAGTCTGTCTGCCCCCACCCCCTCCCCTCTGGCACCCTTCAGTTTGTTCTCTGTATCTGAGTCTTTTTTGTTTGTTCATTTGTTTTGCTATTAGATTCCACACATAAGTGAAATCATACGGTATTTCATTTAGCATAATGACCTCTAGGTCTATCCGTGTTGTCACAAACGGCAAGATTTTATCCTTTTCTGTGGCTGAGTAATATTCCACCGTAAGGCTATCCCACATCTTCTTTATCTGTTCATCTACAGCGGGACACTTCAGTTGCTTCCATCTCTTGGCTGTTGTAAATAATGTTGCAATGAACGTGAAGGTGCACATACCTCTTTGAATTGGTGTTTTCATTTTCTTCAGATAAATACCCCAAAGTGGAATTGCTGGGTCATATGGTAGTTCTAGTTTTAATTTTTGAGGAACCTCCATGCTATTTTCATTCCCCCAAATAGTGCATAAGGGCTCCCCTATCACTGCTTCTTCAAACCTGTTATCATTTTCTTCTTGATCCTAGCTAATCTGACGATGTGAGGTGACATCTTGTTGTGGTTTTGATTTGCATTTCCCTGATAATTAGTGATGTTGAGCATCTTTTCATGTGCCCATTAGCCATTTATATGTCTTCTTTGGAGAAATGTCTGTTCAAGTCCTCTGTTCATTTTTTATTGGATTGCTTATTTTTTTGATATTAAGTTGTATAAATTCTTTATGTATTTTGGTTATTAATCCCTTATCCAATGTATGATTCGCAAATATCTTCTTCCACTAAGTAAATTGCTTTTTTGTTTTGTTGACAATTTCCCTCACTATGCAAGGCTTTTCAATGCGGCTAATTCCTTCTTAGAACTACTTATTTCACACTCTCTTCATCCTCCTGTGGAACCCAAAGCTTGGCCAAGGGTGATCTGGCCACTCTGGTGTGGAAGCCAAGAGTCTTGATGGAGTTAGTGCCTTCTAGTTTAGTGATACATCATTAAGTGTATCACTAAGTGCACTTTGGGCAAGTACCTTCCCTGATCTGGACCTCAGGGTCCTTGGTACGGGATTCTGGGCCTCCCTCAGAGGTGACTCTCAATGTGTGGGTCTTGGGAGTCGTACAGGTTGACAGAGGGAGACAGACAGGTGCAACTCCACAATTCCAGGCTCTCTTCCTCATCTGGGCAATTTCAGAGGCTCCGTTTTCTCTCTCTACAAGGTCTGGCCCATAATATAGCCTGGCACACTACAGAGGGCTACCTACCTGGCCCAGTGGCCCCAACCTGTTTGCACAGGCTACTTTGTCGCTTGGTGGAGAGGGGACTGGTAAGCAGGGGGTGAGTTGTCAGAACCATAAGACAAAAGGTGCTTTAATGCCATAGAATTAGGGTCAAGAGAGGTTTCTGCTTCAAGCCTGTGGAGCTGCATGAATTCTCCTCTTCCAATCTGGACAAATTCCTAAGTAGCCCAGGACTGCTCATTAGCATTAGAACCTTTGTTCCACAGCCTGGGCCTGATGCAAGCTGATGAATCATTGCTAACCATCTCTTTTCCCCCCAGTTTCTGATATTTGAATATTTATTAGTCACCCAAAGCAGCCATCATTTCAATGCTTCCTCCTGCAGACATGCTAGTGTTTCCAAGATTCCACTTTCTTTTTCATAACTTACATTCCTAGGTCAGCACCCTCTGTCCGTTGCTGAAGGTTGGGAAACACCCAATCTTATTTGGAACACACAAGTCATCCCCAGTTGACCCTTGACTACAAAGAATTCCACAAAAGGCCAACTGCATCTGCTTACGTGGATTCTCGTCGGTTTTATTTCAAAGGGTATATTTTCTGACCCAGTCACTAGATAGTAGGATTTACTTGGGGTCCTCTGACATCTTGTGCGTGTGGTCAAATGAAAACATTTGTAATGTACAAAGAAAACTGTGTTCATTCTTGGTGATGACTTGTTTGTGTGGAGATCAAATAAGAAAAGTAATGATGGTAAGATGCTCTTTAAAAAAAGTAAATAAAACACAGATACAGCTGGTTATTCCTCCCTGAACTCATATTCCATCCCTCAAGTGGACAGAACCCTCTAGAAGTCTAGTACTCTCTTGCTCTTCAAGGCCACACTGGATCTTGGACCAGATTCAGGCCAGCTGCGGGGTTTTGGGATCATGTGCCAACTGCAGAGCAGGGCCAGAGACCCTGAGACCCCTGGAGCAGGGAGGGGAGAGCACCCCGCTTCAGGCCTCACTGCCCTCTGTCCACACTGTCTGCACAGGCCGCTTCTGTGGGGGCAAACTACCCGAGCCTATTGTCTCCACCGACAGCCGCCTCTGGGTGGAGTTCCGAAGCAGCAGCAACTGGGTTGGGAAGGGCTTCTTCGCTGTCTACGAAGGTAGGAGACAGAGTGACGAGGGAAGAGTCAGATATCGGGTCCCTGGGCATCCTGGCGCCCCAGGGGCAAGGTTGAGGGCCCTTGAGGGAGGAAGCAGAGATCCCGGTGGGATTGGCCAGGCCTGGGTGGCGGAGGGGTGGTGGTGGGGGAACACTGAGAAGCTGGGGGGATGTGGGAAGGTCTGGAGGAGGGGAGAGAGGGGCCCTTGATCTGGGCACAGCACCCCAACTGACCTCACTCTGTGTCCCCAAAGCCATCTGTGGGGGAGATGTGAAGAAGGACAATGGCCACATCCAGTCGCCCAATTACCCCGACGATTACCGACCCAGCAAAGTCTGTATCTGGCGGATCCAGGTGTCTGAAGGCTTCCACGTGGGCCTCACCTTCCAGTCCTTTGAGGTAGGTCAGGGACCCCTCAGTCCCATCTCTCCGGGGCCTTCCTGGTGTTGGGCCCTGGCGGCCGGAGCTCCTCCAACTGATTGAGCCCCCGACCCTCAGATCGAGCGCCACGACAGCTGTGCCTATGACTACCTGGAGGTGCGCGACGGGCACAGTGAGACCAGCACCCTCATCGGGCGCTACTGTGGCTATGAGAAGCCAGATGACATCAAGAGCACGTCCAGCCGCCTCTGGCTCAAATTCGTCTCCGATGGATCCATTAACAAAGCTGGCTTTGCTGTCAACTTCTTCAAAGGTGCTCCTTCCCTGTTCCCCACTGTCCAGCCCCCCAGGGCCAATCCATCTCCTTCATTCCTTCTTTTACTTCTAAAAACTGTATTGTATTATGGTAAGAACACTTAGCGTGACACCCGTCCTCTGAACACATTTGTGAGTGTTCTGTGCGGTATTGCTGACCGTGGGCTTGTACAGCAGATCTCTAGGGCTGGTTCATCTTGCTTGACTGAAACTTTATTATGCCTGTTGGTTAGCAACTTCCCATTCCACTCTACCTCTTTGACCCTAAATAGCTCATGTTCGCGGAATCCTGCAGTAGTTGTCTTTCTGTAACTGACTTCTTTTACTTAACGTAATGTCCTTAAGGGGCGTCTGGTGGTTGAGTTGGATGAATGTCTGTCTCTTGATTTCGGCTCAGGTCATGATCTCAGGGTCTTGGGATGGAGCCCTGTGTCTCGGGCTTCGTGCACAGCAGGGAGTCTGCTTGAGACTCTCTCTCTGCCTCTCCCCTTCCCTGCTATTCATGCGTGCTCTCTCTTTCTCAAATAAAAAATCTTAAAAAAAAATAATGCCCTCAAGATTTATCTGCCATACTACATATGACAGAATTTCCTTCTTTTTTAAGGCTGAATAATATTCCCCTGTGTAACACATTTTTTTAATTGAAGGACAATTGACATACAATATCCTCTTAGTTTCAAGAGTACAGCATGGTGATTCAACATTTATGTACATTACAAAATGGGCACCACAGTGAGTCTAGTTACCATCTTTCACCTTACAATGTTGTTACCATCTTGTTGACTACGTTCCCTATGCTGTACACTACATCCCTGTGTCTTACTTATTTCATGACCAGAAAAGCATATGTCTTAATCCCCTTCACCTATTTCATTCATCTCTCCAGCCCCTCCTCTCTGGCACCCATCAGTTTGTTCTCTGTATCTGTGAGTCTCTTTCTGTTTTTTTTTTTTTTTAAGATGTTCATTTTTGTTTCTTCATGGGAGACACAGAGAGAGAGGCAGAGACATAGGCAGAGGGAGAAGCAGGCTCTCTGCAAACAGCCTGCAAGGAGCCTGATGTGGGACTCGATCCCAGAACCCCAGGATCATGACCTGAGCTGAAGGCAGACACTCAACCATTGAGCCACCCAGGCACTCAAGCCTGTTTCTGTTTTTCTTGTTTACTCATTTGTTTTGTTTTTATTTTTATTTTTTTAAAGATTTTATTTATTTATGAGAGACACAGAGAGAGAGAGAAAGAGAGAGAGAGAGAGAGGCAGAGACACAGGCAGGGGGAGAAGCAGGCCCCATGCAGGGAGCCCGATGTGGGACTTGATCCGGGGTCTCCAGGATCAGGCCCTGGACCGAAGGCAGCGCTAAACCGCTGAGCCACCGGGCTGCCCTTGTTTTGGTTTTTAGATTCCACATGTAAGTGAAATCATACAGTATTTTTCTTTTTCTGTCTGGCTTATTTCACTTAGCATAATACCCTCTAGGTCCATCATGGTGTCACAAATGGCAAGATTTCATTCCTTTCAATGGCTAAGTAATATTCCACCGTGTGGCTATCCCATATCTTCTTTATCCATTTATCTATCGATGGACACTTCAGTTGCTTCCATATCTTGGCTGTTGTGAGTAATACCACAGTGAACGTTGGGGGTGCCTATATCTCTTCAAATTGGTGTTTCATTTTCTTTGGATAAACACCCAAAAGTGGAATTGCTGGATCATATGGTAATTCTATTTTTAATTTTTTGAGGAATCTCCATGCTGTTTTCCACAGTGGCTGTACCAATTTGCATTCCCACCAACAGTGCAGAAGGGTTCCCATTTTTCCACATCCTCCACCAACACTTGTTATTCTTGTCTTCTTGATACTATCTATTCTGACAGGGGTGAGGTGATACAGCCTAACATGCATTTGATTTGCATTTCCCTGATGATGAGTGATGTGGAGCATCTTTTCATGTATTTGTTGGCTGTCTGGAAGCCTTCTTTGGAGAAATGTCTGTTCAGATCTTCTGACCATTTTTAAATCAATAGGTTTTTTTTATATTGAGTTTTATGAATTCTTTATATATTTTGGATGTTAACTGCTTATTGCATATAATGTTTGGGAATATCCTTTTCCATTAAGTTACCTTTTCATTTTATGGATGGTTTCTTTCATTGTGTGAAAGCTTTTTAGTTTGACATCATCCCATTTGTTTATTTTGCTTTTGTTGTCCTTGCCTAAAGAGACAGAGCAAAAATACACGTATAACACTATAACTAATGTCAAAGAGCTTACTGCCTATGTTTTCTTCTAAGAGTTTTATGGTTTTAGGTTTTATAGCTTATATCTTTAGCCCATTTTGAGGTTCTTTTTGTATATAGTGTAAGTGGTCCAGTTGCATTCTTTGGCACATAACTGTCCGATCTGTCCATTTATTAAAGAGACTGTCTTTCCCCCATTTTACATTCTCCCCTTCTTTGTCATAGAGTAACTGACCATATATTTTTTTTCTGGACTCTCTATTCTCTTCCATTGATCTATTTGTCTATTTTTATGCCAGTACCACCTGTTTTGATTTATTTATTTTTGATTATAGCTTTGTAGTACACTTTGGAATATGGGAGGGTGCTACCTCTAGCTTTGTTCTTTCTCAAGATTGCTTTGGCTGTTCGGAATCTTTTGTGGTTCTGTACAGATTTCGGGATCACATGTTATAGCTCTGTGAAAAATGATATTATGATCGGGATTGTATTGGATCTGTAGATTGCTTTGGGTGGTATGGACTTTTTAACAGTATTAATTCTTCCCATCTGACACCACATTTTCTTTATCCTCCTCTTGATGGACATTTAGGCTGTTTCTACTCCTTGACTGTTGTGATATTGCTGCAGTGAGTTCATGCCTTCTTTATTTACGCATTCAACATAGAGTCTGTATGAGGGATGCATAGACCCTGGTGCCCTGCCCTTGAATTTATGGCCTAACTGGGGAAAAAAGGTCCACCCCACTGAAACACTGCATATCTCATTGAGTAAATGACACACTTATATAAAAGTAGCTAACACATGATAAGTGCTTAACTATGAATTGAAATAATAATTCGGGAGTTGCCTTAAAGTCCAAAAGTTTGTGTAAAAGAAATACCAATGAGCCATAGAGGCAGAAAGTGCTGTGAAAGTTTAGAGAGGAAGAAGACAGTGTGGATTTTTTTTAACTGGTGTCATAGTGGGGAGATAATCTGTCTGAACCTCATTTCCTCATCTGTAAAATGGAGATAGCAACAGTAGCTTCATCACAGGTCTTGTCAGGATTAATGGAAAAATGAAGAAATAGCACTTAGCCAGAGAATGGCATATAAGAGGCATCACTGTCGTCAGAGGAAGGCTCTGTGGGGTCTACCACCACCTGTCCCTTTGGGGCTCTCATTAGCAGGATCCCCTGGGGACTGAGTGGTCCACAGCTGACCTCTGGCCCCTGCAATGGAGCTGGACGGGAAGGAAGCCTGAGGGACCCTGGACTTGACTTGCAAGCAGAGGGCATGAGGAGGGACCCAGGCTCTGGCCTGGAAGTCATTGACCCCCTCTCCTTCCAACCGGCAGAGGTGGACGAGTGCTCGCGGCCCAACCGCGGGGGTTGTGAGCAGCGGTGTCTCAACACGTTGGGCAGCTATAAGTGTAGCTGTGACCCCGGGTACGAGCTAGCTCCGGACAAGCGCCGCTGTGAGGGTAAGTGTCCCCCCACACTGCCCCACGACCCAAGCCTTCCAGCCAAGATCTCTCATGTTTTGGTCACACCCTCCCTGCAAAAGCTAAGATTCCCTAGCACTTTCTTCACTACTGGCAGACAAGGAAGACACACTTACCAGAAGTGGGATGCACTCTGGGTTGTTTTCGTCTTTTTTTTTTTTTTTTCATTTTTATTCACTTAAAATGCTGACCTTGACCCACTGGCAAATCTCGTCACCATCCACAAGGTCATGATCCCCAATTTGGAAACCACTGTTCTCAGGCACTGCTTTTTCGGCCTCTCCCAATACTCAGCCGAGGGAACAAGCTGGTGAAGGGACTCCCTGCCCAGTGCCTCCAGTTCAGCCCGATCTTGCTGGGCAGCTTCTCTCTACCCGCCTCTCCATGCTTCCAGGCCTCGCTGTCCATGGACCCAGCCGTGCCTGAGCCCCTCACTCACCCTCTTCCCCCTCAGCAGATGTCCTGGCTGTTCTGTGGCAGAGAAAGTAGAAGTGTTCACACATATGTGTCCTCAATTCCTCATACTCTGAAGATGCCCTTGTCACCTTGCCTGCTTCCCTCTCATTCCTGAGAGACTACACACAAGCCCCAGGGCTGAGGGAATCCAAGATCCACATCTCCTTAATGCACCCAGCGCATGTCTCTGGCCCTTCCCCAGAGTGGGGACTCCTGGTGGGTGATGTCTCCTCTCTTGTTCCCCCCAGCTGCCTGTGGTGGATTCCTCACCAAGCTGAATGGCTCTATCACCAGCCCAGGCTGGCCCAAGGAGTACCCCCCTAACAAAAACTGCATCTGGCAATTGGTGGCCCCCACCCAGTACCGTATCTCCCTGCAATTCGACTTCTTTGAGACCGAGGGCAATGACGTAAGTGCCACTGGGCTGAGGAGACGCAGGAAGGTCTGAAGGCGTGGGAGCCAGCTTCCTTTCCTATAAAGAAATACCCAAAGAATGTAGAGGAGGAGAGACTTCTCCCAATTCCAGGAAGCAGGGGAGGGTCAGGGAGGAGGACTTCAAGGCCAGGGAGCATACATGTGGCAATGAGGAGTGAGACAAGACCTTGGGCTCATGTGGAGAGCACAAGAGGATCGAATGGGGGTGACATGGAACCTTTTTGAGTTGTTAGATTTTGTAACTAAAGACAAAAGGACCCACAGAACAGGAAGCCTTCCCAGGTAGGGGTGGTCAGGAGAAACTACCTAGAGGAGGCAGGCCTGGAGCTGCACTGCCCTGCAGGTGTGCAAGTATGACTTCGTGGAAGTCCGCAGTGGGCTTACAGCCGACTCCAAGCTACACGGCAAGTTCTGTGGCTCTGAGAAGCCCGAGGTCATCACCTCCCAGTACAACAACATGCGTGTGGAGTTCAAGTCTGACAACACAGTCTCCAAAAAAGGCTTCAAGGCTCACTTCTTCTCAGGTAACCCAGACTCCCCAGCTCTGAGCCCGCCTCCCCTCCTCCCTGCCACTTGTATGCCTTCTAGCCCTCCCTGTTGCCAGGCCCACAGGGTCTGTCCTCTGCTCCCCCCATGAACCCTCCACCACCAGGCCAGCCCCTCCATTCCTGAACCCCATTACTCCTGAATCCTCTGGGCTCTATGGGAGGCAGCCTGAGGACGGGCAGGACATAGGCATACCCATGAAAGGAAAGAGCTTTCCAGGTATCAGGAGCCATGATGACAAGGCCCCAGAGAGGGCAGGCCTGGGGACCAGGGAGTTCATTGTGGACAGAGAATTCAGGGTACACACAAAGAAGGAGAGTGTTTGCCTTGGACTGTGTGGAGCAGATTATCTGGCAGTGGCCACATCTCTAATCAGACCCTCCACGTGCCAAATGGGTTCATGCTGGGGCCTTCAGAAAAGATGAGGAGCCTCCCTCTCTTCAACACCCAAGCCTTCCCACCCGTCAGGGACTCAGATCCAGCCAGCATGTGTTTATTGCAAGCCGCCCTATGGAAGGCTTGAGGTCAAGTCCCTTTGATGGCCTCATCTTTGGGTGGCCTAGAAGGTAGTCAGCCTCTCTGAGCTGGGCCTCCAGGGATCCCAAGAGACCTTTCCCCTGCTTTAGTCATCCCTCTGTCCTCATCCTGGGGTGAGGCTGGTGGTCTTTCAGAGGCAGTTGGACCTGGGACATAGATAGGGTGGGGTGGGAACTCCATGAAATTGAAGAAGAGTTGGGGGGAGTGGGAGGCAGAGGGAGTGGCTGGAGTAATGGGTTTTATGGGAGAGTGGCCCAGGGATCCTGATCCCCAGCAGGCCTGGTGGGCCGGGCATGGGATGGCAGGAAGGCAGGAAGCCCATGGCCGAGTCCACGCTGCCTTCCTTCTCCCCTCCTTTGCCCAGGGTCCTGCATCCTCGAGCCCCCTATGTCGTGGCCCTGCACCCCTGCCTGCCCCACCTGGATGCCATGTACTGCCCCTGTGCACTGGTCCCTGCTTGGCACTACCAGCCAACCTGCTCTGCTTAAAGTCCCCCCACCCCGCGCCCCACTGCTTGCTGAGACCCCTCCCCTTGCAACACGAATCCTTTTCTTCCCTGTGCCCACCTGGAAATCCTACAGGTGCTCACCCGAGGGCTGAGGGGTTGTATCACCTACTCAGGGGTGGGCTCAGTCCTGGGGAAACCATTACCTGCTTACTCTCGTCTCTTCCTGCCCTTCTGTTGCTCCAGTCTTGGAGGGGGGAAGGGGGCCAACACCACACCTGTCAGGCCTAGAGCCCAGGGCTCTCCACCCCCGGGTACTGCCCTGCCCTGGCACGACACTGGGCCAGCCGCCCCTCAGCCCTGCATAGACACATGCACACACATGCACACGCACACACGTGCACACACAGGCATTGCCCTGCAGCACAAGAAACCTGCAGAGGACCCTCACCGGTGGGCATCAAGGTTGAGCCCTCAGGGCAGGGGGCATCTGACTCTGGCCCCCCAGGAGGGGGGCTCTTTGGACTTTTGGGACACCCAGCGAGGAGACCCTAAGACAAGAAGGAGAAGAAAGAGCCTGAAGACCTTCAGTCTGACCCCAGCCACCTTCCGGGGCATTTGGCACTGGAGGGTGAGTGCCATCTCCTTGTCCGGGCCCGTGTCCACTCTCCCCGCTCCTGTCCCCCCCCCGCAACCTGCTCCCCTGGCTCCGAGGTGAGGCTGCCACTCCCACCCCCACCCATGCCCAAGCCCTGCCCCGGGACGCTAAAGCAGGCCTTCCGCAGGGCTCACTTTTCTGTCACTCATCCATTCAGCCACCCACTTACCCACGCAATCATTCACGGGCAAGTATTTCTTCTACCCCTCCTATGTGCCAGGCACTGTACTAGGTATTTAGAGTCCAAGTATGAGAAGGCATGGAGAGCCAAACGCTTCTGGGAAATGTTGGCTCAGTTCATGAGCTGGGGCCTCTGAAGCTCCCAGCATAGTCACAGGCGAGTTCCTGGGTAAACCTCCAAGGGAAGTCATAGCATGCCCCTCACCCCCACCTTCCTGCAGGGGCCGGCACTAAGGCAGCTTCCACAAGGTCCTCAGCCAGGGTCCCCTGTGGGGCTCTAATTGAGAAAGAGTCCTGGGGAAAGACTTGGGGACTCCACCTCTTAGCCCTGAGTTCCTGCCGGCCCCAAGGTGTCTGGCCACCTGAGAATGGAGCCAAGAAGTAGGTCCTCAGGTCCCTCTACTGATAGAGACCAGGAACAAGGCTCCCTCTGTCAGGGACCCCTTCCCCACCATTTCAATGCCAGAGGGCATCCTTCTACCTTGTGGTTCCCCTCTGGAATTCTGGGTGTCCATTCAATCTACACACCTACCCTGAATGCCTGCCTCTGTGCCAGGTGACCACAGACAGCCCGGAGAATACGTGGGTGTGACATACGCATGCCTGGGACTGTGTGTTTCTCCGTGTGTCAGTGCACACATGTGTGTTCTCACGGGGGAGTACGTGTGTGGGTTGACCCACACTTGAGCAGCCGCATGTGTGAGCACACTCGAGTCCACCGATCTGCTGATGAGCTCGTGGTCTCTGCATTTGCGTGTGCCTTTGTGCCCATGTATTGGCCTCTGAAGGTGCCTATGTTTCTGTACCTGTGCGTGCTTCCTCACACAGATGGGGGAGTGAGGAGTGTGGATCTCTTGTGCGCTCATGTACACAGATGGGTGGATGGCTAGTGTAGTGTCCGTGTCTGCCTGTGTATCCTGTGCATGTGTGTGTGTGTACCTGTGGGTCCGTGTCCATGCTGCCACGTGGGGACAACCATGCATCCCTAAGGGGATCCTGTGTCCACAGGCTTGTTGGTGTGAGTGTGAGTGTGTGTCTAAGCACACTTTAAGTGGCAGCAGCCAGAATGAGAGAGCGGAGCTCTCAGCCAGGCCCACCCTTTCCCTGGGATGCCCCCCTCTTCTGGAGATCTGTCTCTCTCCTTCCCTGGGGTGGGGGCCCCATGCCCATCTGTGGCCCCAACTGTTGGGGACCCAAAACCTTCAATGCTCTTAGATCTGTCCTTCCCAGCGCCACCTCTCACCTCCTGGACAGCGGCTCCAAACCCCTCCAGGCCCTCTTCCTGCCACAGGCTATCTCCCTGTGTGTCCCCTGTCGCTGTGCCTCTTCCCACCTGCTATTCCTTTTTGACCTGGCTGCGCCGGACATGGCCGTCCTGCATGTATGTCCCACTGCCTTCCTGCACTGCCCCATGAATCTGTCTCCAAGGCCCGGGCTGGTTTTCACTGCTCTCCCTCCCTGGCCCCTGCCCTCCACCCCCACCCCTTGGTCCCTTTTCTCCTTCTCTCTCTCGTTTCAGAAAAGAGGCCGGCTCTGCAGCCCCCTCGGGGACGCCCCCACCAGCTCAAATTCCGAGTGCAGAAAAGAAACCGGACCCCCCAGTGAGGCCTGCCAGGCCTCCCGGACCCTTTGTTACTCAGGAACCTCACCTTGGACGGAATGGGATGGGGGCTTCAGTGCCCGCCCACCCCCCACCTCCGCTCTGCCATTCCGGCCTGCCTCCTTCTGGCCGGACAGAACTGGTGCTCTCCTCTCCCCTGTCCCCACTCCCGTGGACAGGGGACCTTCCCCACCCCACCCCCTCCCATTTTGATGGTGTCTGTGACATTTCCTGTTGTGAAGTAAAAGAGGGACCCTCGCGTCCTGCCCCTTTCTCTTGCAGTCTGCTTGTCCGTGTGTCTGTTTTTCCACTTGTCCGTCTGTCCAGTAAGCAGGTAATGGTAGAGGGTGCCCACATGGGTCAGCTGCAGCCCCCGGCCCTCCGTCCACCCCACTTCTACTTTCTCTCCCCACAGCTGGGCCGCTTGGCTGGCTCCGCTGGAGGCACCACCCCGGACCCTACCACCACCACCACCACCACCACCACCACCACCACCACCACCTGGGCCGGGGCCACCCCTCCCTGCGCCCCCGGGGGGAGGAAGCCTAGCCAGCCTCCCGCTTCCCCTGGGGCGACCACCTGGCCCCCAGCCCTGCACAGACCCGGGCCTGCCTTGTGTGCTCCCCTACAGACAAGGACGAGTGCTCCAAGGACAACGGAGGCTGCCAGCAAGACTGCGTCAACACGTTTGGCAGCTATGAGTGCCAGTGTCGCAGCGGCTTCGTCCTGCACGACAACAAGCACGACTGCAAGGAAGGTGAGCACTGCCCACGCGGCCCCCAGAGCCCCAGGGAGGGGGCGCCCCAAGGACCAGAGACCGGGGCACGGGAGGCAGAGTTGCCATCACCATCGCCATCAGGCTCCATGTAGGCTCAAGGACATGAGTGGCCTCTGAGGTCACCGTGTTTGACCTCTCACCTGGTCCACAGACTCCCACACGCACACTTACATCTGCTTGTGCCCATCAGGAGGGGAGGGGCTCACACCTGTCCTCAGCCTCTATTTGAGACTGATTTGGCAGGTTAGTTCTCAAAATCAATGTCCAAGTCCCTCTCTTCCTAACAGCCTTCCTGTGGCAGAGGCAAGATGGCATAGCGGTTAAGAGCACAGGCTCCCTGGCCCAGCCCTGCCGCTTAGCCAGCTGCCCACCCTCCAGTGCCTCTGTGTGCTCTGTGTGACCCCTAGGTGGTAACAGACCCACCTCATCAGGGCATGGGGCTCTCCGCAGTGCTCTGAGTAGTGACTGGCTCACAGCAAGCACAGTCACGTGTGTCACCCGTACTGGTCACACTTCTGACCCCTGGAGGACACTCAGAACAGTCACTGCCTCCCAGACACTAAAACCTTGCAGATATTTGGAAACAGCTCTCTTATCATCACCAATATCATCTGATACCTCTTTGGACATGATACAACGCTGGCCTGTTCCAAGTCATTAATTCTATTGTGTTCCCTGCCTGCTGGGAACATACTATCCCAGTAGCACAACGTAGACTTGGCTCTGCCACTGAATGTCTGTGTGACTTTGGGTGAGTCCCTTCACCTCTCTGAGCTTTAGGTTCCCCACCCATGAGGTGATAAACAACGGGACCTACTTTGCAGCATGCGAAGTCTTATAGGTCTCACGTGAGCATTTAGCACAAGGCCTGGCAAATGCCTCTTCTCAGTGTTATCAGGTGGATGACCAAGGTATAAACATACAAACTCCTGGCTAAAGTATACAGAATTGAAGCACTCAGCAGCGCTCAAGAGCTTCCAAGTCCATCCGTTCAGGATCCCTGAATATGGACTTCCTGACTCACAAGGACTTCACGTCTTTTAGCTGGAGGGGACCTTATTCTGAGGTTGTCCAAAGTGCACTTTCTCTCTCTGTACTGTGAGAAAAAGAGCACATTAGCACTGACTGGGTAGCCGGGAAGCCGGGAGAGGGCTCACACTTCTGGACAGACAGCCTGTACGCGGCGCTGAGTCACTTGAGAAGCATTCACCGTGCCTCACTCAAAAGCTAGGAGAATGACAAGGCACTATTTCCTGAATCCCTGCAAGGGTGCAGTGCTGTGCAGAGTTCGGCAGGGGGCTCAGGGCGGGAATCCCTCTGCCCCCAAGGAGGCTGCCGTCTAGCTGCGGGAGAAGCGGGCATGCATCCAGAAGCTAGAGGGAAGAGAGGTGTAGAAATGAGGGCAGGCAGTAAGCGTGGCCATGGGGGACCACAGAAGGATGATGGACACAGCCCACAGGTCCAATGTAGAGAGCCAGGAGCTCCACCTGCCTCCACCGGGGCCTCTGCGCAGCCCACACACTGCTCTCAGGGCCTCGAAGCTGTGTGTTCGTTCCTCCTGTGAGCTATTGACCATATTTGCCCACCCATCCCTTTCTCCTCCCTGGCCCGCAGGGCAGAGGCTGCCCATTTTTCCCTGAGGGACCTGTCAGACTGGACGATAATAAATAATGGGCATCAGCTTTTAAATGTGTTTGGGAGGCCACGCTTTCAGAGGTGGAAGGCAGATTGTAATGGATCAAGGAGCCTTCAGTCGTGAGAATGTGGTGACATCAAGTTTTCTTGAAGGTCAACTGAGAAGAAAAGGAGAGAGGATGGGCAGCAGCTGAAGGGAATGTAGGGCCATGGGAGAGCTATTTCAGGATGGGGCAAACCTTAGGAAGGTCCGTGGGCTGGCAGAGCTGGAACAGAGACTCAGAGTGGATAATTTGTGGTTCAAGGGTATCCAGGAGGTGGGTGCCAATGAGCTCCAGGTCACAGAAGGAGGGACGCCTTCTTAGAAACAAGGAAAGGGGAAAGTGAGTTTGCAGGTAGGGGCCAGGAAGGGAAAGTTGTTCATATTTGAGGCCCTGATTTTCTCAGGGAAGCAGGAGGAGAGCTGGTCTTCTGGGAGGGAGAAGGGCTGAGGGTTTGGAGCCAACTGTTGAAGAGGTGAGAGGTAGAGCTGGTGAAGGACAGATCCAAGAGTATCTAGTGGTTTGGGTCCCCAGTGGTTGGGGTCACAGATGGGGCTTTCCAAGATGGTATAGTAGAGAACAGCATGTTGATGAGTAGTTGGGTGATCGGCCACGTGGTCAGTCAGATAGGGAAGTAAGTTAAGTCAACCAAGGAGGAAGTATTGGGAGAAGCGGGAAGGATCAAGGCCACGGAGGACTCTCTAAAGCTGAAGAAGCAGTGAAGGGACAGCACCGTGAAAGAACAGGAGGTGGTCATAGAGACGTGATACTGGAAGCACAAGGAAATGGTGGGGGATGGAAAGCCCACCTCGAGAGGAAGAAGATAAGCACCAGGAGAGCTGAGAAGATCAAAGACAGAGAGGCCAGTGTGTTTGCTGACATCACCTAGGATGGCCGCAGGAGTGACCAGAGAACTGAGTCAGGTGTCAAAGTCTTCTGTGATTGTGGAGATGTGGCAGGAGACCAGAGGATGACAGCATCGTGGAGGGCAGACAGGGTGTGACCAGATGGCCTCAAAGATCCAAAGATCTGCACAGGGGCACCTGTGAGGGTAGCTTCTGTGGAAGCTGCCAGGGCAGGGCCTTGCTTGGAAGCAAGCAGCTAGATTTCCCTGGGCATAGGTAACTGAGCAGAAAAGAAGTCATGTAAGCCTTCCATCAGTTTGTAGGTAAGGAGAAAGAGAAGCAAGGAGGACAGGAGAGAAGGGCTTTGTTCCTTTCTTCACAGGGGGCATTGGAGCACTGGGGTCCTTCTGATCCCCTTCCCCTCACTTCCCCACAGCCGGCTGTGACCACAAGGTGACATCCACCAGTGGCACCATCACCAGCCCCAACTGGCCCGATAAATATCCCAGCAAGAAGGAGTGCACCTGGGCTATCTCTAGCACCCCCGGCCACCGTGTCAAACTGGTAAGGTGCCCACACCCCAGCCTGCATGGGTGCTCCTGCTCCTCTCTGCCATCTGGCCACCACCTATTTCCTATCAGCTCTAAAGCCCTAGGAAACTCAGAGTGATGCAGACTGCAGGCTGTGGCCTGGCTGAGCCCACAGGGCTGTCATCCCTGTGAGGATCCTAGTAAGACCCCCGTCTCATCTGGATGGCGGCCCTTCCCCAGTGCACATAGGGGTGTGCCTCCCATGGCCCATTCCCAGGTCTTCCCTCATTGCTACCTGTAGTACTACCAGCAGGGACAGCTTCCCTGGGTCTCTAGGAGCTGGGGTCCAGAGGCCTAGATGTGGGACCACCTGCTACCCCCCACCCCACAGCCACATTCTGAATTTGCCATCCTCCCTCATGCCCTCCAGACCTTCATGGAGATGGACATTGAGTCCCAGCCTGAGTGTGCCTATGACCACCTGGAGGTGTATGACGGACGTGACGCAAAGGCCCCTGTCCTGGGCCGCTTCTGTGGGAGCAAGAAGCCTGAGCCTGTCCTGGCTACGGGCAGCCGCATGTTCCTGCGCTTCTACTCTGACAACTCTGTCCAGAGGAAGGGCTTCCAGGCATCCCACTCCACAGGTGAGGCCACCTTGGGCCAGGGCATGGGGCAGCCTGCAAGCATCTGCTGATTCTGGTCTCAGAGGCAGGCCCAGGCTCAGGAGGTTTACAGGGGGATTATGAAGAGTGTGTGACGGGGCAGCTGGACTGAACCTGTGGCCTGGGTGGAGAGAGACTGCGTTCTGAGCACCGGGCAGGGGAGCGGAGAGCGACCACTAAAGGGAGAGTAGGGGAGGGAGGCTTGGAAAACAGAGGGCAGTGACGACAGTGGGTGGGGAACCCAGGGATGGGGAGGGAAGGCCCAGAGTCCCCAGCTGTAGGACACTTGACCATGCAGCAGCCCACCCACATTCCAACCCCCAAAAGTCACCCGTTCATTCATTCTGCAGATATTTATTAACCCATAACATGTTTGAGGCAGTGTTGTAAGTGCTGCTCACAAAAACAAAGCAAACATCTCAGCCCTGGAGGGGCTTACTTAGAGATCCCTTGTCCATTGATTCAACAACTGTTTCCTGAGCTGTGGTCCCATGCAAGACTTGGGAGGGACACGTGGTGATGAATGAGGCATGAGCCCCTCACCCACCCTAGGAACTCACAGTCCAGAGGTGAGATGGGACGTGCACAGATGACTCCAGCATAAGACAGAACATGATAAGCTCTAGCTCTGAAGGTGGTTGGTAGGGTCATTCCAGCAGGGGGAGGAGCCCCAGGCATAGCCACAACCCCAGTAGAACTCTGGGTGTATACAGGTGACCACAGGTCATTTCCTTTGGCTTGAGCAACGGGTGTGTGAGGACAGCCGTGACGTCGAAACAAAGCAGCAGCAGAGAGCGGCTGGAGCCCAGGTTCAGGAGGCCTGGCACATCAGACCAGGGGTGTCAGATGAGGGCTTCAAAAGCACCTTGTGGGACTCGAGCCCCTGTTTGGGAGTCCCCAGGATTGATGGGCACACAGCCTCCCTTCCTCCCTTGCAACTCAGGCCCTGACTCAGGCCCAGTCCCGCCCCCCACCCCCACCCCCACCCCCAAGCCTCCAGGGAAACATGAGCACCAAGCCCCTGGCCTGTCCCAGAGGCCAGAGGGCTTCCTGAGGAGGGTAGACACCCAGGGCCCTGCCCTGTGCACTCTCCTCCACCCCTCAGTAGAGGATCACAGACTGGAGGCCCGGAATTCTATCTGGCCCTCAGACCTGTTCTGTTTGGCCCACACTGTGTTTTTTACACATTTGAGCCAACATTTAAAAATCAGAAGTGTTCGCAGAAAATCCAGATGTAGTTCTTCTCTCTTAAGAATGGAAGCTCTGGCAACAGAGGACCCACATTCTTCCATGGAGGCCATCAGCTGGAGCAAATTAGCAATGTCCTCTTTTGACAAGCATGCCCTTCCCTGTGTCCCCGGGCATCCATCTGGAGGTGGAGCAGGAGAGCACTTGCTGTGGGCCCTGTCCTGGGCCGGGTCCACAGCCACCCACCACCAGCCGTGTGGCTCTCCCCCAGAGCTTCCATCTAGCCACGGGGGTTCAGCTCCTGGAGGTGCCCGGGGAGCCGCAGCTGACCTCGTCGTCCTCCCGCAGAGTGTGGAGGCCAGGTGCGGGCAGAGGTGAAGACCAAGGATCTTTACTCCCACGCCCAGTTTGGCGACAACAACTACCCAGGGGGGGTGGACTGCGAGTGGGTCATTGTGGCAGAAGAAGGCTACGGCGTGGAGCTGGTGTTCCAGACCTTCGAGGTGGAGGAGGAGACAGACTGTGGCTACGACTACATGGAGCTCTTCGATGGCTATGACAGCACAGCGCCCAGACTGGGACGCTACTGCGGCTCAGGGGTGAGACCCCCCAACCCCCAGCCCAGCACCCAGGCGGCCCTGCCTCTGCAGCTCGGGGGTGCCAGTACGGGTGGGAGCACACGCCTGGCCTTTTGCAGGAGCTGGGACACCCGGCCTGGTGGGTGGCAGCTCACAGAGGCCTGCTCTGGCCTGGGCCATCCCCACCCAGGAAATCTGGTCCTTCTTTGGCCAACGCTGTGGTTACGGTGGCCTCTGGGACAGGCCCTGCTCTGACCAAAGCTGTCTCAGCACTGGTTTTGTGGACCTACAGGGTAGCTGGCATCTGGGGAGAAGGATGGAGTTCCCTCTGCCCCCCTCATCCCTTGTTCCAGTCCCAAGGCAGCTAGCTTACCAGGGCTGAGGGGCAGGGGCAGAGGTTGGGGCAAGAGCCAGGATTCTGGGGCCTGAGCCGAACTGTGCTAACCAGTCGTTCTGGCCGAGCCATAAAAACACCCTCATCTCTTCCACTGCCAAGTTTCTCTTCTTGGTGGGAGGCCAGCTGGTCCCAAAGCCTTTGGAGCTACTGTCCAAGCAGATGCTGAGCATTGCTTCGTGGTCCATAAAAATGGCACTTTTAGAGGCCGTGGGCAAAAGTTTGCTCAATGGGATTTTACCCAAGGCCACGGGAAAACCACAAAGGTGGATTTATTTTCCTCTCAGTCAGAGGTTGTGGCTTCTTTTTTTTTTTTTTTTTCTTTTGTTTTTGTGAATCCTTTTCCCCTTCAGATAATAGCATCTTTCCCTCTCCATTACACACAGGCGCATGAGTGCCCTCCCTCCATCACCTCCCTGGTCCCTCAGCTCTCTCATGGCCATGCTTCAGGGCAGCCTGGGCACCCTAAGAAGGGTTAAGCTTCTGCTGGACCCAGCATCAGCCAACTGAATGTGCCCTTAGAACAGAGCTTCAGCCATTCTAGGACTCTGACCGGGTCGGGAGGTGGAGAGGTAGAGCAGGAGCAGAGCACACAGGCCTCTCAGCCTGCCTGGCTCACCATTCTGGAATCCCCTGGCTGTCAAGCCAGCACCCCCTCCCCATTTTGCCCTTGATCTGGCACATTCCACTGAGCCGCACATCAAATCCGGTGTCCCCAGGTGGCTTCTTCCAGAGACTTCCACCAGGCTGGAGCCAGCGGGAGGGGACCTGGGGAAGGAACCCAATCTCGTCAGGTCTTCCTGGCAAGGTTGTTGGAAATGTCCCCAAGGTTCTCGGAAATAATGCTTTCTATGCTCTGAGAGCCAGGGCATCTGTGGGCCGATGCTCTGGTAACTCTCCCTCTGAGGGCCTGTGCGCAGAGGTGAGGAGGGGCTTGCAGGGGCCTAGGAAGAGGCATTGTCTGAAGCTGATCATGGCCAGAACTGGAGGGGGACAGGCAAGGAATGGCCACATCTCCAGCCAGGGGCCCCAGCTATCCCACCTTCTCCAGGAAACAGCTGGGACAGTGAAAAGGCAGCATCTAGGAGAACTCAGTCCCTTTGTAAAAGCCTTTCACAGCTGCCCTCTCCTTTGCTCTCTCCTCAAGCCCCCACCAGCCCTTCTAGGCTTAGAGAGCAGGGAGCGTTTCCCCCCTTTTGCCCTTGGAGTAAGTGAGGCCCAGAGAGGGGCAGAGCCTGGCCTAAGACCTCACAACTAACTAGTTAATAGCAGCACTGGGTTGTTTTTTTTTTTTTTTTTTTTAAGATTTTATTTATTTATTCATGAGAGACACAGAGAAAGAGGGACAGAGACACAGGCAGAGGGAGAAGCAGGCTCCCCCCGGGGAGCCCAATGTGGGACTCGATCCCAGGACCCCGGGATCACAACCTGAGCCAAAGGCAGATGCTCAACTATTGAGCCACCCGGGCGCCCAGCACTGGATTTAGAATGAAGTGTGACTCTGAACCTAAGACAAGCTCCTCTGTGCCCCACTTCCTGCCCTCCTCCAGGCACCCCCTTAAACTCCCACTGGCAATAGTCTTTCTCCTGCTTCAAGGGGCTGAGGGAGTCTGGTGAATCTCTGGGAGCCGCCCGCCTTCCTTAGAGCGGGGGATCCTGGGGAGGAAAAACAACAGCCTCAGCCTCATGCCCATCTCTTTCCTCTGTCAGCCTCCTGAGGAGGTGTACTCGGCGGGAGACTCTGTCCTGGTGAAATTCCACTCAGATGACACCATCACCAAAAAAGGCTTCCACCTGCGGTACACCAGCACCAAGTTCCAGGACACACTGCACAGCAGGAAATGACCACTGCCCTCCCACGGGGGCCAGGACGGGAGGCCTGCTGCCCTCAGTCACCTGGACTGGACAGTGGGAGGTGGGCGGGAGGTGGGCACCCCGTCCCCTTCCCCCAGGCGCCAGGACCTGCAGGCCGATGGTCCAGGTGAGGCTGTCCTCAGGAGGCAGGAGAATTGGACTCCTTCATGAGCCCCTTCCCCGTGATCCCTTCCTCCTTGCCCCCAGCAGAGCAAGGGGACCAGGGCCAGGGAGCCAGAGTTTTCACTGAGACACTTGAAGTGGCCAGTCCTCTCTGGGGGCCTGGCCTGGTGGGGAGGGTGTCAGCAGACCTGCCCATCTCCTCTGCTCGCTCTACGCGCGCTGTATTGTGTATAGCCGGTGGCATATCTTCATTGTAACGTACATTTCCCACCCCTTCTCCAACCTCGGTTTGGTTTGTTTAAGCCTCCACCTCCCCGCTTCCTGGGGCTTGAGTTTCCATCTGAGTCCCACAGGAGCCACGGTGGGGAGATGCCGGGGAGGGGGTGGGGAAACAAGACGGGGCTTCTCTCAGGCCCAGCGGCTGGTCAGCCACACCAGGGCACCCCAGCCAATAAACTGAAAGTGTTACAGCCAGTGTCTTGTGCCAGATGCTGTCTGGGATGGGGGGGGGGGTGCATCTCATTCCAGATGTGCCGGCTTGCCATGTCTGGGACCGGCCCACAGCCAGGACACCTGGCCTCACTGGCTGCCCTTCCATCCCTCGATTCCAGGACCCCTGAGGGTGTGATTTCACACTCGGGCACACACAAACACAGCCGCCTCGCACACTTCAGCCTGTAGGCGTACAGCATACACGCAGTGCTCAGAGCCCTCCCACACAACTTGAGGAGTGGAACATTCTGTAAAGAGGCTGTTTGGGGGCGGGGAGGGGGAGGTATGTAAAAGGGGACAAGCATGTGTCTGCCCAGCTGGTGTCCATCCGGGTTTTCTGTCTCTGTCTGGGGAAGGGGTGGGTGGGCTGGAGGGTGTCCTAGGGGAGCCCACCAGAAGCCAGACTGGCATCAGCCTGAACAGATCCATAACTGGCCCCGAAACTCTGCCTTCCTGAAGGTCAAACACCAAGTGCTGGCCCCCTGCAGGTCCTTCTCTTCTCATGGAGACAAGAGCCAGACACTCAGCAGCCACTGAGCAAACATTCCAGCTCTGGCCCCCTCTCCCAAGGCTGTGTCTTGTCTGGCCTCCTCCTTCCTGCCATTGCCTCCTCCCCCTCCAGCCGGCAGTGAGGCCCAGACCTGTTTCCCAGAGGCCAGGAGGACAGAAGCCACATCTCTGCTCCCTCCTTTCAGAGGAACCTCTCCCCTTTCTCAAAGGGCAAGAAAGCAGAGAGGGGACCCAGGTTCTTATGCCTGAGCTGGCCACTCTATTTCAGAGAGAGCCAGGCATCCTGCTCCAAGCCCTGGGGCTCTCTGAGATCCTTCAGTAGCTCTATAGGTCTTTTACCGGCCCCACGCTCCTCCTACTGCAGAGGCACATGTCGTGCCAGATGCTATCTGGACTGTGGGAGGGGACCTACCCCCAGACAGCAGTATAGCACGGTGCACCCCAGATGGGCCCTGTAAGCAGAATGCAGTAGTGGAAACCAGACACGTTGCTGGCATCTGATGTGTAGGCAGGACCCTCTCCTTCCAGGAAGCCAGCCTGCTCCCACTGTCAGGCTGCAGCTCTCTCTTCCAGTCCTGCTGGCAGATGAGCCCTTGAAATCCTGTAAGGGAAGGGGTGATGGCCTGAGGGGTTATTGCCTATTGTCCCAATGAGGTCACAGGCTGTGACATCACAGCCACCCCTCCCTACCTCCACCTCCTCTGACCTTAGTGCTCAGGACAGCCTGGAGGCCATGAGCAGAATGGAAAGGCCCCCGAACCATTGGAGCTGCCCGGGCATCTCACCCAGACTCTTTGCCAACCAACTTGGCATCAGCTCCTCCACAGCAGAATTTGTAGTCAGTGGTCAACACCTCTCCGCACCAGCCTTCCAGGTTCTTCTGAAGCTCAGAGGACATACTCACCATTCATAAGCCACATATCCAGAAAGAGCCAAGATCCTAACCCCATCCAGACGTAAGGGTTCCAGTCCCTGGTCCTCCATCCTGAATAAGGGCTCTGTGAACAGTAATGCCACAGCCAGAGGCAGCTCATGCAGCCACCCCAGTCCCCTGTCCCAAGACTCCATCACCACCATAGACTCAGACCCCTCTAATGACTCGGGGACTGTGCTGATCGGCCCTCCCTGTCTTCTCTGGGCCTATCTTCGGAGGCTGCCTCTGGGGGTGGTGGAGGCTGCTCAGGTGCCAGGTGCAGGCCATTGATACATATTCCAGAACTTAATCAATTCATGTGCTCCCAGAGCCCCACCTGCCTCACCTTCTGGCTGCTTCAGGGTTCTAGACTAGACTAACTGCATGTCAAAGGAAGGCATCCTTGCCTACAACTGTCTTCAGGATAGTGAAGGACTGAGGATCTCTTTGGTCCTGAGTGCGGGGCCAGCAGCGAAAGAGCCGGGATGGACCTGCCCCAGACTGTGCTCCCAGGTTGAGATAAGTGCACACCCTGGAGCTTCAGACTGATCCCTCCAGGAGCACCCACAGAGGCCAGGACAACAGCGTTAGCCTGGCAGTCAGGAGATATGGCTCTGGCATCCTTTACCCAGTGGCTCTGGCTAGCTGTCTCCTCCCTGGGCCTCTGCTCCCTAAGCCTCTCCCCTGTCCCCAGCACCCCTTCCTGCCACCACTGAGGCAGACAAGAAAACCCAGGGACTAGTCTCCAAGCAGCCAGAGGGTGGGATTCCTCAGCAGTGGTGGGGGTGGGGAGCGTCTAGGGCCAAGTGTGGCTCAACTCTAGTAGGAGGGAAGTCACATGCCCTACACTGCCACTTTACTCCTCTTTCTTCCTTTTCCCTTCCCTTTCCCCTAAACCCTATATGCTTCTCTGTCATGAAAAGGTCATGAGCTTGCATGCAAACAATAGTCGGTTTCGAACACAAGCTCTACCATTTGGTGGCTGTGTGCCCCTGGGTGAGTCATTTAACCTCTCTGAGCCTGTTTCCTCATCTAGACACATGGAATGACAACATCTTACAGGGTTTCAAGGAAGGAATGAGATGCCCTTTGAGGAGATCCTGACATGACGAGGCAAATACGAGGCTCTCCGCAAATGGACCTTCTTTTCCTTTCCTCTGCCAGACAGTTTTCCAGTTCCTGGACTACTCTCTTTCTATGCAAAAAGGAAACTTCGGAGTACGCTAGTTTCCAGTCAAGTATTAGGAGCTTAGGGCAGAAGTACTCCTGCCAGAGAAGGCAACGCTTAGCCCACAGCGAGGCGGGGCTTGTGGGGCAGCAGGAGACATTTCTGGCTAGCTGGTAGCCTTTCTGGGCACCTCCCAAGTCACACCCTGTGCTTGACTGTCCCTACACACAAGGCTGATTCTAGAATCCGTGAAAAGATTTGCTGCTCCAGTTTGCAAAAATAGTAGTGTCTGACTTGGGGAGTGGGGAGAAGGGCAGCCAGATGTTTTCCCCAGAGAGCCACGAGCCACCCCCCTCAAAACCAGCCTCCTCCTGACCAGCCTGCTTCTCCTGCTCCAGCCTCCTCCCGGCCCCACACCCTCCCCTCCCCCATCTCAGGAACATCTGGTTCCAATCTCTTCCAGATGCTGTGGCCAAGCTGTTTTATGGCCAATCACCTCAGCTCAGCTTCCTGAAGGCCTCCCTCTATTTGGGGGAATGGTCCCTCCTCATCCCTTTCCTTGGGACCCCAGCCACCTCTTTTCCTAACATGGAGAAGAGACACAGACCAAAACCTTATGAAACTGTGAGGGTCCTCAGAGTTGGCACCTCTCCTCCTACAACCTTGGGGAGACTGTCATTCATCCAAGATTAAAAGAAAGATGTTGGCCCAGTAGGGAAGGAATAGGCAGGGGAAGAGAGGCCGAGACAGAGAGCTGGGGGCATGAGCGCATGTGGCCATGTGTATGTGTTGGGTGTGTCTGTGTATTTGCCTACACAGCAGAACACCCCACTTGTAATCTGCAGGCACCCTTTTGTGGCCACTGCCTCATTTTCCCTCCCTGCCTGCATTGAAGCAGGACTAACTTGGGGCCCCTCAGCTGGTCAGCGGCAGCTGCAGTCCAGGGTTGTCCGTCACCTTGTGGCTCTCTGTGGCAGCCATGAGTCTTCTAAATCCAGCCTAGGGAGGTGGTGTGTGTGTGTGTGTGTGTGTGTGTGTGTGTGTGTGTACACACCGGCACTGGTGCGCGCGCACTCACTGGCACGTAGGCCTCTCTTCCTCTACCAGGTCAGATTAGAGGAACACAGGCCAGAAGGGACCTCAGGGCAGATTCCAGCCAGAGTCCTGACCCAGCTCTGACAGGCACCTGCAGCAACCGGAGAGCCACCAACTGGACAGAGTAAGGAGAAGCAAGTTCTCTGGAGAAACCTGCGTGCGGCCCCACCCCCACCCCCACCTCAGTTAACTGCCTTCCTCCCCCACTAAGAGGACATTGGGAGCCAAATTTCCCTAAGAAGCCCAGAGCATTCACAAAAAGAAGACTAAATCCTGCACCTCTGAAGGATTCTGAAGCTCCTCTGGGGTGAGGTGGGGGTGTCCCAACCAGAGGTAGAAGGATGGGCCCTGGAAGTCACTCCCCATCCATGGAATTGTGGACACCCAGCGCTGCCCACTATACCTTTAAAAGAAGGCTCCTTGGCATTTGTGACTCCACAGCCCCCCCTGGTGTTATTTAGGATCAAGGCGCAGCCTCGGTCAGCCAGAAGAGATGGGGAGGGGATACCCTTGAGAAGGCCAAGGGTTGAGACCAGCCTGCCCAGGTCTTACTGATTGGGTGGCCTCTGGCCTACACTAGGGGAGACAGAACAGTGGAAGGGAAGGTTCAGCTTCCAAATCAAATCCAGGCACTGTTGCCTACCAGCTGTAAGACAAGGGCAAGCCTTGTAACCTGTGCCTCAGTTTCTTCATCTGTTAAATGGGAATACTACAGAGCGGGGCCGTTGTGCAGACCACATGAGCTGCTGTGTGTGAAAGGACTTGGTCAAATGGCTGGCCCACAGTAGGACCTCAGGAAGTGGTCGTTTGCCCTTCAGCTTTCCCAGATCCCAGGAGGCTGTGCCCCAAGCTCTGGATGACACATGTTCATTTGGTCCTGAGCCAGGCAGTGTCATTGAGGTGACTCTAATTTTTCTGGAGCTTTTCTACTCTGGCAGAGGATAATTTTAATAAGTCCATAATAATAGACACAGAGGTGACTCAGATCTGCAAATGAGGAGCCCTGCTGGGGAGGGGACGTTTGGGCTCTGGGGGAGGGAAATTCAGTAGCATCTGGGTCTGACACAGTGGCAGGCTGCTGCTTGGAAGGGCTCCAAACAGGGGACCTTGGTGAGGTCTCCATATTGCTACAGGTTCTCCAAGAGGACTCAGTTTCCCTTTCTGCCAAGTGCAGGGTAGTACCAAAAAGACCTCCAAAGTCCCTTCCAAGCTAGAGATATGGCTCTGCTTTCTGAGCCCTGCCACCCCAGCAAGATTTGGAACACCCTCAGAGACAGTTCCAGATGTCTTGTCCTGGGGAACATCCCCTGTTGAGTTCCTCCGTGACTGTACAACCTTCCTACCCCACCCCTCCCAGAGCTCAAGGAGTCAGGGCTCTCAGGCCATGGTGGTTTATTGATGCAAGTCGCAAGCACAACACAGGCGGGTGTGCCCCCAGCTCAGGGGAGACAGAGGGCCAGGGGAGAGCAGTGGGCCACCCCCACCCCACAGCAATGCTGTCAGCAGAAGGGGAAAAGGCCTAGGGGCCCGTGTCCTCTCCTCCATGCATCTCACAGGGCCCCCAGACCTGCTCCATGCCACAGAGACAGCTGACCACACCACTCCCTGTGGCTATACAAGAGGCGACCAGCTGTCCCACCTGCGCTCTTACTGAGATATGGCCTTGTTGGCCTTCTGGCCCCTTCTGTACTTCATTACGGAAATCTGGCTGTCACTCTACCTGATGTCACCTCCATGATCCCCCAAACAGCTATCGGCCTCCATCCACACCTCCACCAGACCCCGACCTGGTCCACTTATCTCAGGGGTCCACCCTTATTACCCTCATGACCCAGACCGAAGGAGGAAATAGATGAAAACACTGGGAGGCCCAGGAAGACTTCACCAAGAACTCCCCAGGGAAGGGGCTCTCCGCCAAAAGCCTCGCGGTGGGGAGTGGACAGTGCCAGTGGGCAAGCGTGAGGTGTGGTGGCAGGGGAGCCACAGTCCAGATCACACGCGGGCACAGTGCAGTCACGGCACCGAGGCAGAGCGAGCAAAGCGCACAGTCAGGCAGGGTGCCAGGGCTCTTCTAGTTCAATGCTGGGTCCCCTCAGGGCTCGAGGAGGCCCACTTTTGGCGGACAGAGAAGGGGTACCTCTGGGTCTCAGGGGTCTCTCTCCCCCTCCTCGACCCCAGTGGCCGCCGTTGCAGACCTCAGTACTCTGAGCAAAGGAGAAGATTCGCTGGGATATTCATCATCTCCAGAGGAGAAAGGCAAAGTCCCAACAGCCCGGAGCCCCCAAAGCCTAAAGGAGAAAGACAGCCCCTTTCTAGAGGGCAGGTGGAGGGGGGGAGGGACAGCTCTCCCCATGCAGGAAGAGGGTGCTGGGGGTCAGGGAGCAGCTGGGGGGCAGAGCGGTGCAGGAGACTATGTATAGGGGGACAGGGCCAGGCCTGGAGTGGGAAGCCCCCAGGGCCAGCACACTGGGGTGGGGTGTTCTGTGAGTGGCCCTGAGTGGGGTGGGCGGGGCTGTAGAGGAGCACCCCGCAGCTCTCTGCAGCACACCTGGGGGTGGGCAAGCCACACGTGGGCTTCGTCCAGTCAAGGCTGCTCAAGGAGAACCCCCAGGCTGCAAGTCTCCGTGAGGTGGAGGCTGGGATGAAGCAAGAAACAGCAGGACAGGGAAACCAGGAATGGGGAAATCTCCAGAAATCTACCCTCCTTACACCAACCTGCGGAGGCTAAGAAGCCTTCCCAAGTCCACTGGGGGTGAATAGGCCACGCCTACCTAGGGAACACCCTCTGTTGACTCCAGAGCCAGGGGTGGGAAAGGGGGAGGTGGTGGCGTGGAGGGAGCGGGGGGCAAGGGAGAGAAAGCCAACTCCCTGAACCTATGCCACCCATCGCCACCCTTCCTGTCGTCTCTCCCTAGCCCCCCAGCTCCCGAGGAGTCCCTAGCGGCCCACACTGATGTTGCAGGTCTTGCAGCTGGGGTCTTTCTTGGCGTCAGCAGTGGATAGGCTCATAAGCTGGTGCCCGCTGATCTCCCCCAGGGTGCCCAGGGACAGGTCAACAGGCTCGGTATAGATGATCTCCAGGATGAGGTCCTGGGCATGGCGGAAGATCAGCTCCCCATCCTCCACGCTGCAGGTCAGGAACTTGTTGCAGGCAATGTCCAGGAGGGGCAGGCGGTCACGGCAGAAGCGGTCCCCCAGGGAGCCCTTGGGGGCCAGCACCAGGATGGCATAGTGGTAAGCTGTGTACATACAGTAGAAGTCCGCAAAGTAGAGGTTGGTGCTGGGGTTGAAAAGGCGCTGGGCGGGGATCTGGAAGCGCCAGCGGCCGTAGGGGGAGTCCTGAGGTGGCTGGCCTGTGTTGAACTCTGTGTTGCAGCTGAAGAAGACCCCGTGGAGCATGCCGCTGGTGGGGGAGCCGTGGCTGCCACTGTTGTCCTTCAGGTAGGGCTGTAGCATGTTCCCGCAGTGGGTCCTACCCACCCCCAGGGGATCATGCCAAAGGGAAGAGAAAATGCCTCTGGTTAGCTAGGCTAAGGCTTGGCTGCTGTGTGTGGTTGAGAAGGGAGCCAGTGCAGCTCCCAGCTCTCCCACCAGCTGCCGCCTCCACCAGTCGCAAATAGAACATTCCAGAATGTAAGAGCTGGGAGAGCCCTGGAGATGGGCCGATGCAGCCCACTCCTTCACAGAGGAGAGGTCTGAACCCACCATTCCCTACCTTAAAAAGCCCTTGATGGGGCTTTCATAAAAAGCAAGGCCATCAAGATTTGGTCTTCCTGACCCCACCTCCCACCACCCCCACACCCACAAGTAACATCCTCCAGTCACAAGTGAACCCCAATTTCCCTGCCTCTGTGCCTTTGCAGTGCTCTTCCTTCTGCCTGGACTGCCTTTCCCACCTCTCTTCACCTGGCCCGGCAAACTCCTAATCATCCTTCCATCCCCAGCACAGGTGTCCCCTCTTCTCTAAAATCTTCCAGGAGCATCAGGCACTTGTATTCAACAGAACTTTGCCTACTCTGTGAAGAAACTGAATTGTACTCAGCAATCACACATACTTATTACATTCCATCTGTCTGGACTGTCCCCTGATAGACCCTGAAGTTTTCAAGACGGGGGGACTCCGCCTTTATTCATCTTTATATCGTGGCACGTATGGGCTCTTTCTGTCTCTTGCTTGCTTGCCGACAGAGTAGCTTAAACTGGGCCAGTGTGCTCACCACTCACCTCACTGCCTCTCTTTAGTACAAAGATCAAAGACCCCACTAGATTCCTGCTGCCCTGGTGTAGGGTCAGAGTACCACCCACCCCAGCTGAATGTAATGACAAAGACAGTAAGACCACTAGGTTGCCTTAGCCCAGCCTTAGAAGGACATGGACTTGGGGCGGTGTCAGCAGGCCTGGGGAGGATGGGCAACCCCAGACCCAGGTTCACCCTTGACATGTCCTGGGTGTCCCAGGAGATTGGTGATTTACTGGCTCTCTGCACCTCAGCTCCCCATCTGTAGGCTGAGTGGGTTGAATCAGATCATCAACTGGATGAAATATTTCTGGACCACAGGGCTCCTCTCTTTCTTCCCCAAAGGAAATTATACATAGGCAGTGAAGTTGAAGCTGCTCCAGTAGAATGATAGGTATGGGGTTCACCAAGCCTCACCCTAATTTTCTCGACAGCTCCTCTATACTCCCCTAAAATGCTGAGACACTTCCCTGGAGGCTCCAGGCTCTGCAGCACAGTTCGAAAACTATAGCTCTTCATGCACAGAAGCCTCTCATCCTGTGCTCCCCTCAACACCTCCCCCTAGGACCCAGGGCCTCAATTTTAGAGATGGCTGGCCCTTGGCATTAAAACCCTGTGAAAGGAACTATCCCAAAGGAGGAGCAAACCTGAGATCTTATTCATCCAGGCCCATCAGCATGATTTCCCCCAGGCAGCCCCATCCCTAGAGCCCTCTCCTTCCCTGGAGCCCAATCCCAAGCAGCCAGCCATCTCGCCAAAGCCAGCACCCCCAGAGCCAGTCCATGATTAGAGGCTATAGGAACTCTGTGGGAGGATCTGGCAACAACAAGGTAGGCATGACAGCAGACAGCCAGGGCCAAACAGGCAAAGCAGAGCCCGGGAGGAAGGTGGCCCCGGCTGGGGCCATGCTGTACCTGGCGTGCTGGAAGTACTCCTTGTGGTGGTTGCGGTAGAAGACAGAGAAGCGGAGCATGCGGCCTGCAATCTGCTCAGCCTTCTCCTGCAGCTGGGCCAGGTGCTCCTTGGCATAATCTGCAAGAGTCCAGGCTGGTAAGCCCAGGGCCAGACTGGACATCACAGCCTCATCCACCCACCATTCATCCACTGCACACCCAGCATGCCAGCCCACCTCTGTCCTCAGAGCAAAAGGGGACATCAAACAGTCACAGCAATTTGGACCACATAGGAACAGGCCAGGTGGCCCAGCTGGATGCTGTTTGTCCTTATCACCTCTACAGTCTCACTGCCAGAAGCTCAGGCTCTCTGAGTCAGAAAGGGGCAGAGGCTGCCCAGTTAGACAGTCGTACCGGGGGCCCCAGAAGCCCTAATTGCTGGCCATCCTCATGTGAAGAGGATCAGCAGGCAAAAGAAAGACTGAGAGAAGAGAATTTGAGGTCCCCTAAGGAGATTTAGGATTTTGGGCAAATGCCACAGGTAGGAGGCTGTCCATAACACCCACATGGAAGCCAGTTGTAATTATGGGGTGGGGGGAGGCTCATGAGAAGCCTGGCAAACACTGATGTGCCTGGTTAGCCAGAGTGGGGTCTGGGGCGGTGACTGCTTCGGCACCCCGGAAAAAGCAGGGAAGGCTGGAGACAAGACGGTAAAACTGGACACCTCCCAGGGCCAGGGCCAGAGTCTGGGGCCCTGGGGCCCAGGCAGGGCTGCTGCCAGCCAAGACAGAGATTTTGTACAAGTTAGAAAAAGGTGCCCTTTCCTCCTTGCTGATGCAGCCCTGGCCAGGGTGTTGGGTTTGGCAAGAGTAGTGGTGGGGACTGGACCGCAGCCATCCCCAGCTCCCCAGTTTAAGTTAAACTCCCACTACGTGTGGAGTTCTGGGGTAAACTAAGAGGCTTTCCCCACAAGGAGTGGGAGCGCCACCAGAGTGGGGTTTTGCAGCCGAGCTAAGAAAAAGCACCGCTCAAAAGAGAATGGTAACTCAAGGAGACTTAGGGCATGGGCCTTGGCAGAAGATGGAGCCAGCAGCCTCAGAGGCCCGGGGCTGAGAATGTTCCCTACCCCTTCCTTGTGACAGAGAGAGATCTGGAGCACTTCTCACTATGGACACCAGAAGAGTGGAATATTTGTAGGGCAGATCCTGGGTCGTCCATGACCAGGTTCACATTAAGCACAGTGTTTGTTCATGCCACAATTTGCCAACTAAATTCTAAGAGGGTTTGCAGGACCCCTGAGTAGGGGTCACGTTCCCAGGCTAAGTGGAGGCTCAAGTAAGCAAATGGGATTATTACTATTACCTACTGAGCATCCATCTACTGATGATGGATAAACAAAGTGTGGTCTATACATACAATGGGATGTTATTCAGCCTTAACAGAAGGACATTGTGACACATGCTCAACATGGATGATCCTTGAGGATATGATGCTAAGTGAAATAATGGAGCTAATGCTCCAGTCACAGGACAAATGCTGCATGATTCTCCTCACATGAGATACGGAGAGTAGTCAAAGTTACAGAGATAGAAAATGAAATGGGGGTTGCCAAAAGCTGAAGGGAGGAGGGAAGGGGAGCTGTGGTGCAGTGGGGATAGACCTTCAGTCTGGGAAGATGAAAAATTCCTGCAGATCATTTGCACACTAATGTGAACATACTTAATACTACTTAACCTTTCACTGGTTAAAATGGGAAATTTTGTGTTTGTATTTTACTACAATTCAAGAAAGTATGCTTGCCTCAAGCCAGAAAAGTAACTCCATCACTGTATGGAAGTGGTATTGCCCACATGATTAGTAGTGCTGACGTGTCAGACTGCGGGCTTGGTGGGGGCCCGTTTGGGTCTCGTCCACCTGTGCCTCCCTGGTGGCCTAAGCATGGTGCCTTGGGACAGCAGGTGTTCAGAAGTGTCTGCTGGGTTAAGACGAAGCCCCCTCCCGACCGACCGTAACTCAAGCAGATGTGGGAAAGCAGCGGGACAGCAGGGTCTCACCCCCGGTGCAGAACTCGACCGTCTCGCTCCAGCCGGACACCAGGTACTCCCCGTCACTCTGCTTCACGGCGGTCTGCACGGCCACGCTGTACTCTGTGCGGGGGCTCAGGAACCAGTGGCCTCTCACTGTCATGGGCAGTGGCACGGCCTTGGCCACAAGCTTGGTAGGGACATCCTGAGAAACGGGATGCAGAGAGCCAAGAGTCAAACTGGGGGGTCGCGCCCAACCTTGGCATTCCACCAGGCCACACACTCCCCAGATGGCCCCTATGCCGCCTGAGGAGGGCCAAGATCTCCAAGATTCAATGGCTCAGTGCCCTGGCCACCATTTTCCTGTGGAAGCAAGCAGTGGCCATTGGGAAGGCCGCTCGGATGCCCCCCAGCCTCCACCCCTCCGTAACGCCCCCTGATGCCCGTTCTCTTGGGAACTAAGGAGAAAGGCCACGGGGGCGGAGGCCGAAAAGTTGAGGGCGGCGAGACCTCCGTTTTTCGAGGGAGACTTCGAGAGCTCTGCACACTGCAGTGCCGTCTCCACGGCAACGGCAAATGCTGAGAGCCAGGGAGGAAGGGAAAATATGCCTTATTCTTGGGGGGGGAGGGTTAAGGGGGTGGTGTTGAACATTCACGTCACCGTGGCAACTGGCCTGCCAAAAGACACCCAGATCGGGAGAGCCAGTTCCAAAGAGAGAGAGGGTGAGTAACCCACATGATGCAGTCGTCGTGGGAACCAGCTCCTTCCCACCTCACTCTTCCCCCTTCCTCTCTGCCAGCTTGAGAAGATGGGAGCCTTCTTCCCACCCACCCCCACACCGGCTTTAACCCAGGGAAAGGACACCCCAGCCAGCAGAGGACTCTCCCATGTCGCTCTCGTCAACCTAGCCACCAAGAGGCCAGAGGGCCAGGGGCAGAAAGGATTACAGGGGCCCAACAGGGGTCACTCAGGACGGAGCAAAGGGTCCCAGCCCTGCCCAGAGCCCGTGTTGCCCACATGGTCAACAACAAAGTGGCTTCCTGAGTTGGGGGCTTTGTCGTAGCCTTTTTCACGCCAGCCCCAGGTGTGATGTCTGTGGCCCCCCTCGGGTTTGCCCGCTCGGTCTAAAGCCCCAGTCATGCTGCCGATAATGGTGTTCACGGTGACTGGGCCCCAAGCCAGACACTACGCAAACGTTACCTCACTGAAGCCTCTCACAAGCTGCGGGGGCTGGCATTATTCTTCCCTTTTTATCAGTGAAGGGACTTGGGCTCAGAGAGCCTCAGTAACCTTCCTAAGATTACACAGTGAGGACCGCCTGGGTTTGGACCAGACCTGTCTGACTCCTGACTATCGCCCATAAGCATTCCATTACCCTGCTTCCTTCAAGGAGGTGATGAGCCAGATGCCCCCTGCACCCCCTCCACTCACCCGGTGCTTGAACTTGTTGGAGTTCTTGTTCTCCTTCTTGTTCAGGTCAATGAAGTAATGGGTGACCCTCTCCAGGTCACTGTTCTCCATGGACCAGGAGATGCGGAAGGAGTCACAGGTGATGTTGTTGACCTCGATGCTGTGGGGTGTGGACAGCAGCTCCATGCTCCCCTCTGGCTTGGCTCCTGTGGGGACTGAGGGGAGAGGAAGCATTAGCCCCTTCCTCCCCACCAGAGTTTTCTGGAATGTCTTGCTCCCAACATCCCTTGCAAACTGGAACCTTGGGAAGCCACTGATTGCACCTGCCTCATGCCATCTGACGGGGAGATTGCACGCAAAGATGGAGAGAGGTAGGATGGAAGGTGGGATGGGGTGTCCCCCACCCCTGGGGCAGGGCTCTTGGCCCTCCTCAGAGGGGTCTGCCGAGCAGACGGCACCTGACAGGTGGTTGAGGCAGTGGGAATGCTGCAAACGCCGGGCAGGACAGATTCGCAGCAGATGGAGCCGAGGAGGGGGGCCCTCAGCCAGCAGGCGTGAAAAGAGAAAGGGGTGGGGGTGGAGAGAACCGTATGAGGCGGTGTAAGAGAGGCAGGAAGCACCCACTGAGGAGACCTGTGTGAGGGTTGAGGTGGGCAGAGGGCCCTGGCCACCAAGAGGCCAAGGGTGCCAGGTTGTTCAGGTTCAGGCTTCCCTCCTAGCCTAGGGGTGGCTAGGGGAGGGTCACCAAGCCTCAGGGCTGGGAGTCCAAAGCACCACAGAGATGCAGGTGGATACACCAGTGGTGGGTGGGGGCAATGTGGGCCAGAGCTCTTCTTCCACCTGTGACTTTTCAACTATCACTCTTTCCTTTCAGCTGATCCTCTGTTGCTTGACACGTTTGCATAATTCCTTTTACCTTTGGCATCTAGGACAGGCCAATATGTGGTGATGATTGCCTGAGCATCATCTCCTGCAACCCTCACAATAGGTAGGGACTAATATTATCCCCATTTTACAGATGAGGTCACTGAGGTTGGGGGGGTACTAAGATGCCAGAGGTCATGCAGCTAGACAGTGATTTGAACTCATATCTGACTCCAGAGCCCAAGCTCTTTATCATTAAGCAAAGGTTGTATCCCCTCATGTGAGTGTGTAAGTGTGTGTGTGTGTGTATGCATGTTGTGTGGGTGAAATGTGTGGCATCTGTATATGTGTAGGTGTATATGGTCTTATTGCCATTTATTTTTCTTTTTTCTTTTTTTAATTTTTCTTCCTTCTATCCTTCCCTTTCAAGTAACCACATTTTCTCTCACCTTCCTCTTCTCTTACCCCGTGGCTTCTACTCGAGGCTGTTCTTCCAGGTATGAAAGGACCACACCGCTGGCACTCACCTGTGCTTCAGCGAGGAAGAACAGATTCTGCCCTTGACTGTGGCCTGGATCACGAGCTCTGGGGAACAGGGTGGGGGAGGGACCAGGAGGGGCGGGGCTGTGTCTGGGACAAGAACATGAACGTGGGTTGGACTTGCTCCCGGGCATTTGCTTAATGCCCCGTGGAGCTCATGCTTTCCTAGTTCTTTCTCAAGCCCCGTCCCAGCACACCTCAGCTTTCTGGAATGTTGTTTCCTTTCCTCCTGCTTCAGCTTCTTCTCCTCTCTTTGCCCAGGCGATAAGGGTGAGGGTACCTTGTGCCTTCGAAAGCAGGTACTTCTATTTATAGCTTCCAGAAGATCCAACCCACACTTGCCTGTCAGTTAAGCCTGTTGTGAGCCTGGTACCTCTAAATTCATCCGTGGGCTGCCTGAGTGACAGGCACAGGGGGAAGGATATGGGTGACAGCCTTTACCTGTTCTGGGGTGTCCCCTGAGCCCTTGCTTCACCTTGGCTTCCTATCCTAAAGCATGAGCCTGCCTGTTGTGAAGTTCAGCCAAATGTCAGTGGCTTGTGCACAGAGAATCCTACAGTAAACAAGCATGGGGGTACTATCTGGTCCACCCCAAAATAAAGCAGAATAGGATGGGGAAACAACTGTATGATAATAAACCAGTTTACAATTCACGGGGACAGATGTGGAGACTTTGGGAGTTGCCATCCTCTGGGCTCCCAGTGAGGAGCTCCCCAGGGAGACACACGCATGCACCCACATGCACATACACACATGCACCGACATGACACACCAACATAGACACACTCCCACCCTAGAGAGAGCCTGAGTGATCACCTCCCACCCACACGGGATTCAGTCGATGCCTACCCCACAGCGGGGTACCTATTCCTGCCTCAGTATTCCTCTCCTTAGAGTCTCCCCCAGAGACAGGGGTAGCCATGTTTGGGGGGGGTCCAGGACCTGGTTCATCCTTTCCTTTCTACAGTTCTAGAAGAGCTGAGGTTACTCCCCGGTGCTCGCTTGGGAGAGTGGTCTTGAGTGACACTTTGGAGAACAGCAAAGCCAGAGTGGGCTGAGGGTGGGTGTGAGCCCCAGTTCTCTAAGGCCAGGTGAGTGGGGAAGGTGAGGGTGTGAGGGACAGGTTGAGACAGCACCTGAGAAACACCCACACTGCCAAGACAAGCATTTACACACCCACACTCAGGCAGGCACATGAGTGCACACGCATACACACATGCACCGAATGTGCCCACCCGCACCTGCCACGCAGGGCTGCACATACCTTCTCAGACATTCTCGGTCCCATGCACTCACCTACGCATTCTGGTACCTCTACCACCTTCCACGTTTTAAGAATGTCCCCCAGTTTTCCTTCTACAAGCTGTCACCTCCACATAGACCCACACATGTTAAAGTCCACAGGCTCACACACACATACACACACACACCTTCTCGCAAGCCATATTTGGGGAAAAAAGAAAGCCACAGGCACCAAGATGCACGTGTGCTATCTCCACAGATGGCGTACAACCCATACATCAGCTTGCACACACATGTACATTCACACACATGTCAACCTCTGCCCATATTCTGATATCCTCTCTCAGATCTTCTTCAAGATCAAAGACCCAGACTTTGAAAATGTGGTTTGTCCCTAGCCACACTCTGCCAGCCCTGATCCCTCACATGCCAACAGGTTTGCACACCTACATGGGTCTGCCCACACTTTCCACCTACCTCTCCGTTTCTGCTCTGCAGTTGGCCCTCCCCACGTAGAAACCTTTGGTTACATGCACTCCCTCCCTCAACATGTACTCCCACACACATGACAAGTGATGTGTCCACCCCAGAAATATACTGCCTCGCACTGCCCCCACCCACATAAGCCAGAGGCTACTCAGATAAGTGATCCCCCCACACATGCACCTCACGTGTACAGGAAACATATGTCCCTAAACATGCCACACGGCAGTGGAAACCCACACAAGAGCATAAGTGCGTGCATACAGAAGTATCTACGCAAGCAAACCTCCAGTCTCCTCGCAAGCGTGCATCCATGCCGTACACGCCGACACCCTTCGCCCACCCAGAAAAGCCACCCAAAAAAAGCCACCCGCGAGCCACGGGGAAATCTTCCCCCACCCCGCTGTCCCTGTGGGCATCACTGACTGCAGCAGAATGGTCACGGGGTGACTAACTGTGGTGCCCCAGGGACTGGATCCAGCTGTTAATCCCTCTGCCAAGGCCCTGGGGGGGACAGGGGACAGGGAACAAGGTCGTTGGCCCTGGCAGTCCAGGTGGGCACCGCGGGCAGTGGCAGGCCCCTGGTGCCCCCAGCTCCTAGCCCCTTGCCACCTGAGTCCCTCTCAGTATTGACAGCAGGATGCTCTGGGGAGGAAGGGCACTCACCTGGCTCCACTGGGCTCTGCAGAGGACGACCTGGAAGGGAGGAAAGGGAGAGACCTCTGGGTGGATGTGCTCCCCCGGGGAGAGGGGCAGCGGCGACGCCTGGGTCACAGGCAGCGGCGCGCGCTCGCTCCTCTCGCTCCTGTCGAGGCCGCCAGAGAGGCTTCTTCCATGCCCCGCAGGCAGCTCCTGCCCGGCTCCGCAGCGCACCGCTGCTGCCCCCCTGCCCCCGGAGAGGCGATGTTCCCGGCCGTGCGCAAGGAGAGGCAAGAGCGAAATCAAAGCAGCGTGGAGGAGAGAGAGAGAGAGAGAGAGAGAGAGAGAGAGAGAGAGAGAGAGAGGCAGAGAAGACGAGGAAGAACGAGAGAGCCAGACCGAATCTGGCTCCACCAATGGGATCAGTGGCTGCCCAGCGTCAGGTGACAATAAGCAAGCTTGGTCCCTGCTCGCCCTGGCTGGTGGGAGGGGAAAGGGCAGAGGGTCTCCCAGGAAGCTCCGCTGATGTCCTCAGAGTCAGGGACGGTGGCTGCCACTTTTCCCCTGTTCTTCCAGGACAAGCTGCCCTCCAAAGAAGTCCCTCCAACACACCTCTATTTGGAAATCTCTCACTTGAATGCAGCCCCTAAACTTTAGGATGCTGGGAAAGGGGTGGGGCGGAGCCCAGAGGCTTGGGAGCCCCAAAACAAGGATCCTAATTGGGGGAAGGGAAAGGGTGCTGCAACAGGAAAAGGTCCAGTTGGGGGCATGAGGGGGTTCCATCTTCAGTCTGGATACTCTCCTCGGGGACTTTGGCTGACCCATGACTCCATTTTCTTATCAACTCTATCAACTGATATTAGACCTGCAGCCCCAGGGATCCCCAATCATCTAGGGAGAGTCCTCTGGCTGCGCAGGTGTCCCCAGGAAAAGAGACGGGGGAGAGAGAGAGGTTGTAGGGCAGAGAAGGGTGTGTAGAGGCAAGAAAGTGGGGGTGGGAAAAACACACAGAGAGCTTGGAGTGTTCTCATCCCAACCAACCATCTGGGCTAGAGAGAGTACTATCTGCTCTTATTGACAAGTGGCTTTTCTACCACCAAATGAAAACGCCAGGGATGCCACTGTGAAGAGCACTCAAGGAAATTTGAATCAAACAACAGCAGTGACAAGGAGTGTGCACAGTGTGGGAAAAGCATGGGCTTTACAGCCAGGCAGATATGGTTAAAATTCTTGTTCTATCACTTTCTAGCTGAGTGATCTTGGACAAGTTACTCGACCTCTCAGAGCTTCGATTTCTTCATCTGCCAAATGAGATAAATACTGGATGAGAAATTATGTAAATCACTAAGGCTATGGGCTTGGTACACAAGAAGGACCCAGACACCCATCAGAACTGTTGTCATTGCCGTCATTATTGATAGAGTCTGCCTGCAAGGATTCCACAGTTTTTTGGTTTTTTTAGGGGAGAGGAAGGTGCATGTAGAGAACAAGAAATAATTAAATGGCAGGGTGCCCATAAAGATTTGGAGAAGGAAGTGTCAGAACTAGCTTGAATATAGACAGAGCACAGCCAAGAGGGGACCGTGGAAGGAGCCCGGTGTGGGGTGGGGTGGGGAGGACTTGGTGCAGGGGCAGCGGACAGATCACACAGGTCCTGGCTGATGGCCTCAGAGTACCATAGAAGGCATGAGCTGAGTGCAAGGGACACTCACCAAGAGGACTCGGGGGCTGCAGACATCGGCAGGTGGCAAAAGGTAGAGGAGGTGACAGTGGACAGAACGTAAATATTTTACAGAAAGCAAGGACAAGCAGAAGCCAATCCTTCCCAAATGGGTGTGGAGAACCTGAGCAAGTTGGGTCAGATCCTGAACCATGGAATGCAGTGTGGTGCGTTACACTGAGACAGGATTAAGCACTCCCTGGGCCAAACATAAGCAGATCCCGCCTCTCGCACACCTACACTAAAATGTTGCAATTCTGAAAGGATGCAAAACGTAATCTCACGGTTATGGCCAGCACCAGCCATCTGGACCCAAACCTGACCCTACAACTAACCCAAGGGGTGGTGAGAAAAAGTCAGGTTCTCTGCAACTCGGTTTCCCTCTTAAAAGGAAGACGTGTTCTAGCACACCTCTGCCTCCCACCTTCCCAGGATGGCATGCGGAGTCCACATGAGATCATGTGTCCCAAGGGTGAACAGCAGCTATCTGAATGTGCTTTTGTGGAGATGTGTGATAGCCTCAGGTAAAGGCACAGACTGCGGCTGGGCTTCTGCTGCTTCCTGCCTCTGAGGACTTCTCTTCAGATCACATGAGAAAACACATGGTAAGACGAAAGCTTAACAAGCCAAATAGAACTAACTCTGTATGAAACCAGACAACCGCCAAGATGCCCTTCTGCTGCATTTTTATTTTTAATAGCTTTTTGTTATACAAGGAATACATGATCACTATAAAAGAATGAGAAAATTTAACTCTAACACTGAAGAGAGAATTAAAATCATTCATTTCCCCCACCATTCAGAAATAGGCACATGATATATATATATATATATATATATATATATATATATATATATATATATATATATTTTTTTTTTTTTTTTTATTAACAAAAATAGAAAGTGTAGGCAGCCCGGGTGGCTTAGCGGTTTAGTGCCGCCTTCAGCCCAGGGCGTGATCCTGGAGACCCGGGATCGAGTCCCGCGTCGGGCTCCCTGCATGGAGCCTGCTTCTTCCTCTGCCTGTGTCTCTGCCTCTCTCTCTGTGTCTCTCATGAATAAATAAATAAAAATCTTTTAAAAAAAAACTAAAGTGTAAATATGGTCATATAACCTGTTATTTTTTTTTCACTTACCAATACCTTTTCTGTTCATTACATAGTCTCTCTGCAGTATTGTTTTAAATTGCTGTGTATGTTCTATTGTCAGGTAACATACCAATCCCCTACTCTACTATGGTTATTTTACTTTTTCTCCATTCTAAATAACTCTAAAATGGACATTCTTACAGCAAAACTTTTCCCACATCTTAATTATATATCTCCAATAAAATATTCAAGGGTATGGACCTTATTTGGATACTGACTTAAACTGTTAAAAAAAAAAAACTAAAAAAAAAAAAAAAAACTATGTGACAGTTGGGCAATTTGAATACTAAGGGGGTATTTGATAATATTTAGGGATGATACTCTGATAATTATATTTTATAATTATTTCTTAAAAGAATATCCTTCAGAGATACATACTATAATATTTATGGATGAATGACATGATAGCTGTGACCTATTTAAAAATAATCTGGGGGCAGCCTGGGTGGCTCAGCGGTTTAGCCCTGCCTTCAGCCCAGGGTGTGATCCTGGAGACCCGGGATCGAGTCCCATGTTGGGCTCCCTGCATGGAGCCTGCTTCTCCCTCTGCCTGTGTCTCTGCCTCTCTCTCTCCCTCTCTCCCTCCCTCTCTCTTTCTCTCTCTCTGATGAATAAATAAATAAAATCTTTTTTAAAAACCCCCCAAAAAAATAATCTGAGGCAGAATGGGATGGACAGGTGAAACAAGATTGGCTTGGGTAGATAATTGTTGAAGCTGGGTACCTGGAGGTCCAATAAGCTATTCTCTCCACTTTTGTATATGCTTGGAAGTTTCCATATTTGATATTATATCTAGTGTATGATTGCAAGAATACCGAAAGCTATTTTATTACTTATTCACTTATTACTAAGCACCACTCTAGATGTGAGATTTTGCCATAATCTTTTTTTTTAAATATTTTGTTTATTTATTCATGAGAAAGGCAGAGACATAGGCAAAGGAAGAAGCAAGCTCCTTACAGAGTGCCTGATGTGGGACTCGATCCCAGGACCCCAGGATCATGCCCTGAGCTGAAGGTAGATGCTCAACCACTGAGCTACCCAGGTATTCCTCTCACCACAATACTGAGAGGTGGATCCATCAACCTCATCTTAAAAGGGCTGCTGGTGAGGGATCCCTGGGTGGCTCAGCGGTTTAGTGCTTGCCTTTGGCCCAGGGCGTGATCCTGGAGACCCGGGATCGAGTCCCTCGTCAGGCTCCCTGCATGGAGCCTGCTTCTCCCTCTGCCTGTGTCTCTGCGCCCCCTCCCCTCTGTGTTTCTCATGAATAAATAAATAAAATCTTAAAAAAAAAAAAAAGGGCTACTGGTGGGAAATGAGACTCAGTCTATAAAAAGTAAAACTAGATTCAAATTCAGGTCTGAGTGCAAGGGCTGGGTTCTTCATGGTAGAAGGACACAGAATGGATATAGAATGAGGCAATAGAGGTTGTAAGTGAAAAAGATCTACAGTCTTAATATTGTTTGTGAATTTTGTAGACTCAAAATGTTTACATATATTTCTTCATGGTGGAGCTAAGTGTGGGGATCTCAAGGGCTAACGAATACAGACACATCCAGAAAGCTCATAAAAACCACTTTATTTGTTTACATGTGTTAGCAATGACAGGAGTGGCTAGTGACTGTGTATAAGAACTGTATGGATTTCTCAGCATTTATTTACTTTATTGTTTGGAAATTACTTTTGGACCTCTTAAAAACCCTCACCACTTTGAACTTTTCGAGGTTTTTTTAGCTGTTTTTTACTTAACTATTTAACAATTTTAAGACTGGCAAAATGCTGAATTATACTTAAGCACACTGAAAAGCAAGAGAAGAGACACTAATGAAATGTTGAAGGAGCAAAAAGAAACTTCATGGGGCAAAGACCAAGAACAATGAAGAAAGAATCACCAGTTCAATGAGAGGTAGAAGGACTAATAGGATGAGTCCATGGTACTGAGTAGTCACCGAGCTATACCAAAAGGGGAAAAGTATAATATAGAAGCTATGGAATACCACTGGGCACTTCCTGGCAAGATGTCGAGGACAAGACTTAGACTTACACTGACTGCTGCCGTGCTGCAAAGCCTTCCCTCCAGTCACTCAGTATTTGTTCAGTTACTCCTTTAAGCAACTTGGATATAGAGAACCTATAGAGAAGACATATGGATGTGCAATGCTAGGATGGCTTTTACATCAGTGGTGCTAAAGTTAAATCACTGGCACAATCCACCTAGAAACAATCCATCCTTTTATTTCTCTAGTGCATATCCGGATTTGCTACTTGGTCTCGACACAAACTGGAATTCATTCGTTCATTCAACAAAAATTTATTGGGTGCTGACTCTGTCAGGCACTATTTCAGGCAGTGAGAATATGGTAGTGGAGGAGGAAGAAAATAAGTCCCTGCTCTTATGGTGCTTACTTTCTGGTGGGGAGGAAGACAGAGAGACAAACCAACTTTATAGTCTATTAAGTGATAGTGCTGTGGAGAAAATTAAGTCGGTAAATAGGGATGGGGAATGTCATGAGGAGGTTACAATTTTTAATGATGCCATCAGAGAAAGCCTCCTTGAAAAAGTGACTTGGGGAGAGGGCACCTGAGTGGCTCAGTGATTGAGCATCTGCCTTTGGCTCAGGTCATGATCCCGGGGTCCTGGGATCAAGTCCTGCATCAGGCTCCCTGCAGGGAGCCTGCTTCCCCCTCTGCCTATGTCTCTGCCTCTCTCTCTAAAAAAAGTGACTTTGGGATAGAAAACAACCTGACTGAAGAGAGGAGAGGAGTCATGCAGAATAACATGGGGGAAGGACATTCCAGGCAATAGATGTAGAGGCCCTGACAAGGGAGCATGCCGCATTGTTCTAGATACAGCAAGGAGAGCAGTGCAGCTAGAGCTGAGTGAGTGAGGGGTGTGTGGTAGGAGTTAAGGACAGAGAGATAGTAGGTGGAGGGACAGATTATGTAGGGCTGTGTAGACCAGCCTAAATTTTTTGGGTTTTACTCTTAAATGGGAAGCCTCTGGGAAGGTGAGAGCAGATACGTGACCTGATGTGAAATATGTTAATTATGCTATGTTGCAACCAAACTGACAGGACCCACGTGGAAGCAGGGAGACCAGTCAGGAGGTTATTAAAATAATCACAGCAAAAAAAAAAAAAAATGATGGTGGTCAGGTTCAGGGTGGCATGTCAGTGAATGTAGTGAGAAGTGGTAAGATTCTGGATATACCTGGAAAAGCTGATGTACTGGATGAAAAATATGACAGAAAGGGAGACTGGGTGGCTTAAGAGGTTGAGCATCTGCCTTTGGCTAAGGTCGTGATCCTGGAATCCTGGGATGGAGTCCCACATAGGGCTCCCTGTAGGGGGCCTGTTTCCCCCTCTGCCTATGTCTCTGCCTTTCTCTGTGTGTCTCTCATGAATAAATAAATAAAATCTTAAAAAAAAAAAAAAGAAAAGAAAAATGACAGGAGAGAAAGACAGGAGGAAAGAATAACTGCAAAATTTTGAGTTGAATGGCTAGAGGGATGGGGTTGCCACATCCTGAGATGGGGAACATTTCAAAGTAGGTTGAAGAGCGAGATCATAAGTTTGGATGTGGACATAGGTTTGAGATGCCTTGTGGATATCCAAGTGGAAGTGTGGGATAGGCAGAGATATACATCTGGCATTCAGAGAGGTCCATATTGAGATAAGCACGGAGGAGTCATCAGCATTCAGCACAGGGTTTGAAACTGAGAAACTGAACCATTGCCAAAGAAGTAAGTATAGAGAAAAAGGGAAGAGTTCTGGCGACTGAATCCTAGGGCTCTCCAATGTTTAGAGGTCAAGGAGATGAGGAGGAACCAGCAAATAATGATCTGCAAAATGATGCAAACAAAAAGGAGAAATTGCTCATAGAGAACATGTAATGGCTGGACCTTGGATAGCATTATCATACCACACATTCCTTTTATTCTACTGATGCATATTCAAAACAGTTCCTTATTCATTTGGTATTCCCAATGCCCAACAAGAGTTCACAGAAACAGTCTTTTGACAGAATCTGTTTACACCTTCCAAATTCTGCATTTAGACCAAAAAAACTATATTTGCTCTTATGAGTTTGACGAATAATTTCATAAAGTCATCAGACAACAATGAGATTATCACCTTTATCATGAAATGCGTAGAAATAAAATGTTATTACTAACAATTAAGATCTGTTAGAATAACAGATGCAATGATATGGGGTTCAGCTGGTAAGGATTTACTAGTTTCTTTTGAGGCTAGATAAAAGAATGTACACCCTTCAGAAGAAAACAGAGAGGGAAGTGTTAGAGCAAAGAAAGAAAGAAAGAAAGAAAATGGCATGGAGGGTATCTAGGTAGCTCAGTTGGTTAAGCCTCCAACTCTTGATTTTGGCTCAGGTCATGATCTCAAGGTCATGAGATCAAGCCCTGTGCCAAGCCTGCAGCTCTTCCCTTAGCAGAGAGTCTGCTGGAGATTCTCTCTCTCTATCCCCCACCTCCCATCCCCGCCACCTCCCTGCAGGTGTGCACTCTCTCTCTCAAAAAAAAAAAAAAAAAGAAGGGAAAATAAAGGAGAATGGTGCCAAAAGCATATTAGCCTAATTAGAGGGAACATGGAGAATATTCTTAATGGGAAATTATAGTAATTGTGGTTAGGAAGCAAGCCCCAAAATATTAAAGATAGAAGTCTTGATTTAAGTCTGCTCTCTTCTTGTTCTGTTGGGGTGAAAAATTTTGCAGAAATCCATTCAGCATTGCAGGAAGGAAACTGGGTTCCTGGTTAACGGGAAACTGGTTAAAGAAATTATGGTGCAAGACAACAATGTGGAGTACTATTTAGCCACTAAAAACTAATTTAGAAGAATATTCGATAACTCAAAAAATGTTTATAGTATATTGTTAAGAGAAAAAAGCAGATCATAGAGCCATATGTAAAACACCTCAGTTTTTAAAAAGGCACATGCATAGAAAAACAACTTCAAGTGTGAAATGGATGACTTTCATTTTCTTCTGGGTGCTTGTTAAAATTTTCCAAATTTTCTACAATGAATAAGCATCTTTGTCAAAAAAAAAAAAAAAACAAAAAAACAAAAAAAACAGGGACGCCTGGGTGGTTCAGTGGTTGAGTGTCTTCCTTTGGCTCAGGGTATAATCCCGGGGTCCTGGGATCGGGTCCCGCATCAGGATCCCCATAGGGAGTCTGCTCCTCTCTCTGCCTGTGTCTCTGCCTCTCTCTGTGTGTCTCTCATGAATAAATGGATAAAATCTTCAAAACAAAACAAAACAAAACAAAAACCTAGGAGATACTTAAAAGGTCTGTGACCTCAAAGCCCAGAGAAATCAAAGCAATTTCATCTAGTGCTCCAGTCAGAAGGTCAGTTCCGTAGGGGACAGGAAGAATTTTCCTTTGGTTAGGTTTGGTTACCATAAAACCAATACAGAGGAAAGAAATTGGAAAAAGTCTGGTTATAAACCAATACAAAAAAATATTAACTTAATACGTATGTATTATGAAACTGGCAAAAAAGTTCAAAAATTTAAAAGCCCATACTCAAAAGGATGTGGCAAAATTTTACATATTTTATATACTATATATATTCCTAGTGGTGATACACATTAGCATGGCTCTTTTCAAAAGCAATTTAGCAATACAGATGAAGAACTACAAAATGTACATGTTCAAAATGGTATAGCCATTGTGGACATAGTTTGGCAGAGGTTTTTTTTTTTTTTTTAAGATTTTATTTATTCATGAGCGACTCAGAGAGAGAGGCAGAGAGAAAAGCGGGCTCTCTGGGGGAAGCCTGATGCAAGACTGGATCCCAGGACCCCAGGATCATGACCTGAGTCAAACGCAGGCGCTCAACCTCTGAACTACCCAAGTGCCCCAGGCAGTTTCTTATAAAACTAAGCATATAGCTACCATTCAACCCAACAGTTGCATTCATGGGCATTTATCTCAGAGAAATGAAAACAACATTTGTACAAAAACCGGTACACATGTGTTCATAGGGGCTTTATTCATAATAGCCAAAAACTGGAAACAACCCAGATGTCCTTCAAAGAGCAAATGGTTAAACAAACCATGGATACTTGGTAATAAAAAATGGAACTAGTGATACATGCAACAATTTGAATAATCTTCAAGGAATTATGTTGAGTTAAAAAAAAAAAACAACTATCCCAAGAGGTCACATACTGAACAATTCCATTTTTGAGTGAGTTCCCCTTTTGAAATAACAAAAGTATGAAAGTGAAGAACAGATTAGTGGTTACCAGGGGTGGATGAAAGGGAGGGAGGTGTGGCTATTAAAAGGCAACTAAAAAGGGGATCCCTGGGTGGCGCAGTGGTTTGGCGCCTGCCTTTGGCCCAGGGCGCGATCCTGGAGACCCGGGATCGAATCCCACGTCAGGCTCCCGGTGCATGGAGCCTGCTTCTCCCTCTGCCTGTGTCTCTGCCTCTCTCTCTCTCTCTCTGTGACTATCATAAATAAATAAAAATTTAAAAATAATAAAAATAATAAAAGGCAACTAAAAGGGATCTTTGCATTGATGGAAATGTTTTCTATTTCTACTGTATCAATGTCAATACCCTGGTTGTGATATTGTACTATAGTTTTAGGATATGTTTCTATTGGAGAAAACTTGAGATCTCTGTATTATTTCTTAAAACTGCATGTGTATCTGGGGCACCTGGGTGGCTCAGTTTGTTAAGCATCTAACTCTTGATTTCTGCTCAGGTCATGATCTCAGAGTCATGAGATCAAGCTCTGGGTAGGGTCAATGCTCAGTGCAGAGTCTGCTTGGGATTCTCTTTGTCTTGCTCTAAACATCAATCAATCAAAACAAAAAACAAAAACAAAAGCAAAAAAAAAACTCTGCATGTGTATCTACTACCTCAAAAACTTTACTTCAAAAAGAAAGTACAACTTCTTTTGGCCAGTTATCACGAGTCTGAAAAGTTGTCCTAGGGATAGATTCCAAAAGAAGAAAAAAAGGTTAAATGCACCAGATGTTCACTGTAGCGTTATTTACAACAGCGGGGGTGGGGGTGGGGGTGGGGGTGGTGAATCTAAGTGTCCAAACAGGAAAATAGGCAAATCATGACACAGCCACCAAGAATTATTACTCATTTGATGCGGCAACAAAGAAATGTTATTTCAAAAGGGCTTCAAAATTGTGGTACAATAGGACAGCTCTACAAGGGGATTGCAATATATTACAAAAGTTTCAATGGTAGTATTCTACGTGGAATTGTAGCAGAATTGTTTTTCCTTCCCTCAAACTCTCTGCAATGTTACGTGGGATTAATTAATTAATTAATTAATTTATTTATTTATTTTGCATGGTTTGGGGGTGGAGAGAACAGTAAAAAGGCTTTTTTTTTTTAAATGTTAATGTCGGAGTCACCATAAAAGTTCTTTAAATTCGTCCCTCCCAGTCGGAGCAAACTTCATTTTTCAATTCGGGGCTTGGAACGAGAGTGCACACAAGGGTCGGCAGTCCAGAGCCGGGTGCGTGCTGCAGTTAGCACGCTGGGTGCACTTAGGCACCCAGGTAGCCCGCGCAGCTGCCCTGGCGCAGCGCCCGCAGCCCCACCTCGGGACCCTACCAGGAGTCCGGGCAAAGGACCCCCGAGCGAGGGCGAGGCCGCAGCCCAGAGGACAGTGACCACTCCAAGGTCACCATCGAGCCCACAGCCGCGGCTCGGCCGGGCCCGGGGCGCCCCAGCCCCGCGCCCGGGTCTCGCTCCCGGCCCCGCGCCCCGCGCCCCGTCCCGAGCCGCGACCCCACTGCTCCCAGAAGCTCCGCCACGGCGAATCCCCAGGTTGGGTCGTGGCGGCCGCCGAGGCCCCACCCCGGGCTCCGAGCTGAGCGCCGCTGCCCCCTCCGCCCGGGCCAAGCCCCCAAAGCGCGGCACCACAGCGTAACCCAGACCAGACCCCTCTTCCTTTTTCGCCCTCTCAACCCAGCTTTTCCCGACTCCGGGAAGAACCGGGAAGAGAAGGCGGAGGGGAGCGAGGCGCCGCCGGATAAATACTGTGGCCCGGCCCCGCCCCCTGACCTCACTTCCGGCCCGCGGCAAGATGGCGGCGCCCGGGCCCTGCCACGCAGACTTCCGCCCGGCGCAGAGACCCGGGGCGGTGTGCGGGCCGCGTCGGAGGTGAAGTCGGGACGCGCGTGGTGCGGAGCCGCCGCCCGGGTACGCTGGGGTGCGCCTCTGCCTCGTGCCTGGCCGGGAGCCTGGGCGGAGGGCGAGCCAGGCGCTCCACCTGGGTGGTCCGGGGAGCCTTGCCACGTGGAGAGGGAGGGACGCCGGGACTAGGGGAGGCCACGTGGGTGGGGTTCCGCCCCGGGTCCGTGTGTCCGCCCCCTCGAGTGACTCTGTTTTGCCCCTTTCCTCCTTTTCTCCCAGGCAAAATGTCGCAAGGAAACGCTGCGGGCGAGCCGAGCGCCCCGGGAGGCCCCCGCCCCCTCCTCTCTGGGGGCCGGGGGCTTGTTGGGCGGCGGCCGGCGCCTCCCCTCACTCCGGGTCGCCTTCCCTCCATCCGCTCCAGGGACCTCACCCTCGGGGGAGTCAAGAAGGTACCCGACGGCGCCTTGCTGAAGAAACCCTGCTACCTCGAGTCCCAGGACCCTGGGGTTCACCTGACGCTCGCGTAGGGCCCGCCGCGTGCCAGGCTCTGTGTTGGGCCCAGGGAAACCCCGTCCCCAGACTTCTGCTGACAGATTCTAGGGAGTCTAGACACCGGGCGCAGGACCTTGACGTGGTTCTCAGAAACGGCTGAAGGGCAGAGAATCCTAATTACTTCCCAGGCAACTTGGGCAATGTTTATTTACTTTTTAAAAATGTGTTTGGGATACCTTTAAGAAACCCCTGAGAGCCAGCAGGCATAAAGTTTGCCCTCAATTTTAGAGAGTTCTGTATCCGCCATGGATTATGGTGGGCAAACTGTGATCTAGTGTAATGAATTCTAGGCAGGGCCTTGGAGGCTCAGTGTTCTTTTGCGTCGTGTTTATCACTGTAGATGTTAAGATCGTCCCGAAATTGGGGAGGGGAGGCAGCTGGTGGTGGTGATGTAGCAGAAGCATAAAGCAGCTAGTTTTCAAAGACTTGTTTGCCTTGGGAAATGCTGGTGGCAGTCTAGCTGTGTCTGTTTGTGGGTGCAGGCGGACTTTGTACTTGAGGCTTGCTGCTAGAGCTCTTTCCTGTGATATTCAATGATTTGACAAGAAGTGAGATTAGATAAATAAATTGTAGAAGTGCTCAGGGTTCTCCTTTCAGAGGGCAGAAGCTGAGGCCACTAACTAAAATGGGGTTTTGGTGCCCTGTTCAGTGTGTAAGTCCACTGCTATCATGACAGGATCTTCATTCCTTTTAAGCACATGCCTATCTCTGTAAACCATTATAACAGTAGGGAATGTAGAATGGTGGTCTTGGTCCATACAAGATCCCTTTTGAGAGTTTTCATTTTTCTCTGTACTTTGGGAAACTTAACAAATCAGTGACTCATATTTTATTTTCAGAAAACCTTCACCCCAAATATCATCAGTCGGAAAATTAAGGAAGAGTAAGTAGCTCAGCCTTCTAAAAACTTTCCCCTTGGGGCACCTGGGTGGCTCAGTGGTTGAGCATCTGCCTTCAGCTCAGGGCGTGATCCTAGGATCCAGTCCTCAGGAGCCTGCTTCTCCCTCTGCCTATGTCTCTGTGTCTCTCATGAATAAATAAATAAAATCTTTTAAAATAATAAAACAGGGAAGCCCGGGTGGCTCAGCGGTTTAGCACCTGCCTTCCACCCAGGGCGTGATCCTGGAGACCCAGGATTGAGTCCCACATCGGGCTCCCTGCATGGAGTCTGCTTCTCCCTCTGCTTCTCTCTCTCTCTCTGTCTCTTATGAATAAATAAATAAAATCTTTTAAAAAAATAACACAGATTTCCCCTATTGCTCTGAATTTGGGTCTTTTGGGAAATAACTACGTATGTGGCTCAGAAATCTAAATTTGTGTATTTTTTTTTCACTAGTGATTTTTGACCTTGGCTTCCAGGTGATTGTAACGTGCAAGTTTTAAAAAACATACTGATGCCTGGAAGTCCATCTCTGGAAATGGTGATTTAACTTTTTTGCGATGAAAGAGAGTGATTATCCTTTACGGCTGGAGTTGAGAGACACTAGTTTAGACAAAAATGTGTTCAGTTCTCACTTACATTCTTTTGTATCACAGTCTTCTTGCTTTTAAGCAATACTGAGAAGTCCACATTTAGGGGCAGTCTCTGTAATTCCACTTTTGAGTCGTAGTCCTGTTATATACTCTCAAGCAAGAAGATAAGTAAAGTGAACTGAAAGGAAACTGCCCCATCAAGGAAGTAGAAAAGGTGCTAGACTTAGGATTGGGTTCTGCTTCTTCAGATACAGTCACTGGCTCTTGATTCTCTGCTCGGGTAGAGTAGAGTGTGTGTCAGAGTAAGACCAGTTCTCTGAGGCAGAGTGAGTGAGTGGTTTCCCTTCCTCCATTCTCTTTTCCAGGCCCAAGGAAGAAGTAGCCATCAAGAAAGAGAAGCGTGACAGGGATAGAGACCGGCAGCGAGACGGGCATGGACGGGGCCGAGGCCGCCCAGAAGTGATCCAGTCCCACTCCATCTTTGAGCAGGGCCCAGCTGAAATGATGAAGAAAAAGGGTACAAAGCTTCTGGGGTTCCGGGAAGAAGAAATCCATAGATTTCAGTCCAGACTGCCCAAGAGAAGGGCAAGGGCAGTAAAATTTCCCTGCTCCCTGTGTGCTTTTCCTTGCTGTTGGCCTCTTCCATGCCCCTGGTGAACTGAGTTATTTCCCACAGGGAACTGGGATAAGACAGTGGATGTATCAGACATGGGGCCCTCTCATATCATCAACATCAAAAAAGAGAAGAGGGAGACAGATGAAGAAACAAAACAGATCCTGCGCATGCTGGAGAAGGATGATGTAGGTACCGGTAGGCTGGGCAGAGTGGGCTTCTGGGGAGCCAGGCTTGGGGGAAGAAGAGCTCTCTGATGTCCTAGAAGCCTGTGAGCAGCAGGAATCTTCAGTTAGAAAAAGCTCAGGTGGGCTGCAGTCCAGGTATGTGTGCATGCTAGCCAGACCATGTGACCCCCTGACTCTTCCCTGGTAGTTCATCGATGACCCTGGGCTGAGGAATGACACTCGAAACATGCCTGTGCAGCTGCCGCTGGCTCACTCAGGGTGGCTCTTTAAGGAAGAGAATGAAGAGCCAGATGTTAAACCTTGGCTGGCTGGCCCCAAGGAAGAGGACATGGAGGTGGATGTACCTGTTGTGAAAGGTACTCTGTCCATTAACGTCTCCTCTCCTTCCCTGTGGCTGCCCCCCAGGAATCCTCTCTAGGAATGAATCTCCCAGACTCATAAGCGGGTCCTCCCCCATTCCAGTTGTGAAGTACATGACCTGAACAGGGACACTAAATTCTCATTCTCAGAAAGTTCATGCTGACATGGATCCGTGGGCCTAGCCTCAGATACTCCTTTTTGATAAGCCACACAACTCCTGGACCCTTCTTCATACCAGTGCTTCCCTCCTGCTTCATGGTTGAGTGACAATGAAGCAGATGGGAATGAAGGGATGGGTACTGCAAGATGGCTACTTCATAGCTCTTCCATTTATGTTTCCTTGGGCAGTGAAAGAGGAGCCCCGAGATGAGGAGGAGGAGGCCAAGATGAAGGCTCCTCCCAGAACAGCCAGAAAGACCCCGGGCCTCCCAAAGGACATATCTGTGGCAGAGTTGCTCAGGGAGCTGAGCCTGACCCAGGAGGAAGAGCTGCTATTCCTTCAACTGCCAGACACGCTCCCTGGCCAGCCACCTACTCAGGACATCAAGCCTATCAAGACAGAGGTGCAGACTGAGGATGGGCAGATGGTGGTCATAAAGCAGGAGAAAGACCGGGTATGTGCATGGATGAGTTCTGTGGAAGCACTGAGGGGGCCAGGAAAGGAAACAGCCATCTGTTGCGGAGCAAAGGGGTGCCACCCAAGCTGAAATGCCAGAATAATACGCATTCATTCCACCCACAAGGTGCTTGAGGCTTTGTACTTCAACCCCTGTTACGTATTTTTACTTTTTACAATGAAATATTTAGTGTATACACAGATGAGAGAACATGAATTCTCATGTACCATCACTCAGCGTCAGCAGTAATAAATATTTTGTCTATTTGTCCATTTGTTTGCTTTGGGTTTTGTTGTTTGGCCAATGGCAGGCAACTGTGAAGAAAGGCCCTCTTAGGGAGCTCATTCTAATCTTTGCTGCTGACCTCTTCCTTTGGAAACGGTATCATTCATGCAGGCTGGAGGAAGAAGCTCCTTATCTTGTTTCCATCTTCTGATTCTCTTCGCAGGAAGCCAGGCTGGCAGAGAATGCTTGTACCCTGGCTGACTTGACAGAGGGTCAGGTTGGCAAGCTGCTCATCCGCAAGTCAGGAAAGGTGCAGCTCCTCCTGGGCAAGGTGACTCTAGATGTGACGATGGGAACCGCCTGCTCCTTCCTGCAGGTGAGAGCCTGTGGGGTCATGGTAGGGGCTCTTTAAGAGGTAAGGAGTGCTGAGGAGTCCATGCTAACTAAGGGAGAAGCATTCTTGGGATTCTCCTAAATCATAGGGCTGAGGAATGGGCTGTATGGTTTTGGTTCTCATTGCTGTTTCTGTTGATTGGCAGGAGCTGGTATCCGTGGGCCTTGGCGACAGTAGGACCGGTGAGATGACAGTCCTGGGACACATAAAGCACAAACTTGTATGTTCCCCTGATTTTGAGTCCCTCTTGGATCACAAACACCGGTAAAATGAGCAGATGGAGGATGATGGTGACTGTGCCCACGGCTGCCTGCTCCAGACGTTTTGTTCTCAAATCTGTGCGACCCAGAAGGGGCCTGTTTAGCCCACCCACTCCAGCCTTTGGCAGCCATTGTCCCAGTTTTCCCCACAGGGCCCACATGGCTTCCTCCCACGGCAGCTGTGAATGGCACCGTGGCCTTCCCACAGCATGGATCCTGCACATCCTTGCTGCTGGGGGACTTGTCCCTTCTATTTATTTTTATATTTATGTCTTATCTCTTCGAGTGACTGCACCCTCCCCAGGTAGAGAGGGGAGGGTCTATGGAAAAGTCCAGGCTCCTCCTGTCTTGCTGACTGTCTTGTTCTCAGGGTAGGAAGCGTAAGGACTGCTGCTGCTTTTACTCCTTCCTCTTTCCCAAGAAGCAGTGTTGGAGAGAGAGCTGGGAATTTTGAGTCTGGGACTCAGTGCTCAATCCCAGCTCCATCAGTTACTAGTTGTGTGACCTTGGACAAACTACCTAACCTTTCTCAGCCTCATTCCTCATGGGACAAAAATGAGGACAATACCTACCTCACAGGGTTGGTGTGAGGATTAAGTGGAATGTTGTAGGTGAAAACTCCTTGCACAAGGCCAGATAAACACAATGGGCACTCAATAAATGTTAGTTTCCCTTCCCTTTGCCTGAGTCTGTTTTCAAACAAAATAGAGATTCCAGGAATCTCTCGAAGACATGAATAGAGCTGCTTTGTCCTGACCTCCTGACTGCACTTACAATCCCCCTGGGCCTGAAGCTCTGAGGATACAGGTCCAGGCCCTTCCCTGCCCGTCTTCTCCTGAGCACTCTTAGCCAAGTACTGCCTATTTACTTGGTGAGGTGCTAGCTATAGTTCTACCAGAGGTGAAGTCAGAGACTGCCCCCCAGCACCGTACACCTGCCTTTGGTGAAACAAGGCCCCAGAACTCCTCCCCTGTCCCTTCCCCACAAGCCATGCAATGTCTAGCAGTACTCTTTTGGCTTCCATTTAAATAGTTCCCAAAAGAATCCTGTGAGTACTCAGAATTATGACCACACTCAAATACTGCTGAAAAAACAACCTTGGTAACATGGCAATTAAAGATTTATTGCATAACAACTTACTCGACACTTGAGAGATGACCTCCCATTTCAAAAGTTTTGAATTTGAGAGCCCCCCGCCCCCACTTCCTGTCCCGCCATCACCAGGTCTGCATCCCAATCCCAGCTGGCCACTGTGGCCTTTTAGTTCATGGGTCTATTACTTTGTTCCTTTTACCAAGTCATCACACTCTTGATCCTTTCAGTGTGTCGTTCCTGGAGGAGCAGCTGCTCTTCCCTTATCCCTTGCCTATGGGGCTGGGTTTTTTCCCTGGTTCAGTGGCAGGAGGCATCTTAGAGCTTAGGAAAGGCTGCCTACAGCAGTGTCTGTGGTTGTTCGACGCCAATGTCACAGCTCCCTTTTCTGTGAGCTTAGCCAACTGCCTCTGGAACAGCGATGGACCACACAGGCTCCATAAGAGTACCTCCTCCTGACTTTGAGGTGGCCCCAGAGGTTTGAATGAATATTCCTTCCTTTAGTCTCACTTTTCTGTCCTGTGAATCTGATTTTGTTCATGACAGCTGGGGTATTCCTGTGCCCAGCCCCTCAAACTGCATACCTAGCCAGCAGCTATGAAGAAAGATTGAACATTGTCCCTTCTGTAGGTCAGAGCTCATGGGAGCTCTGTTGGTAGTGTTGTTCTGGTCTCCTATTGCAAGGGACAGAAGGCTTCTGTGGGAACATGTAGAAGTTCTGCTTGCTCGAAGGCTGAGCTCTGTTCTCTGGGCTCCCGTGCTGCTTTCAGAAGCTAAAGCACTGCCAGTACACCTCTATTGCAATCCTCAGTTTCTCTTCTGTTTCTTTGGTTCAAAAACACTCTTCTGCTTTTCTGGGTCAACTCAGAGTCCCTGCCTTGTTAGCTCTTTGGTCTTTTGCAGTCTTTAGCTTTTTGACTCCCCCGAGAAAGCTTGGGGAAGAACATGTACTACTTTCACATTCTCCATCTCAAGTATCTTGGGGATTAACTATTAAGACCCTGCATCAGAGTCCCCGTGACCTGTCTGTGTATCCCTGATTCACAGATTGGATGTCATCAGTGAAAGTGTGGAAAAAAGATGAAACAAGTCTGCTTTCTTGACCAAGCCTCTGAAGCATACATTTCTACCAACAAATAAATGCAAATAATGGAAGTAAAAAGTGTAAAGTCAAAATTGCTATGTGTGAGTGCAAATGCATGCAAATTTATTACTACCTGCATCCGTGTGTAGGCATTTTTTTGCGATTCTAAAAGGGAGAACTATAGACTCGTTAATTTTTTAACTGTGAGTAAAGTGGCACAGTGTGGGATTTAGAGTCAGGGTTGGGTTTGAATCCAACCCCACTGGTAAACCTTGGGGAAAATTACTTACCCTCCCTAAGCTCAGTTTTATTTATTTTCTATAAAAATTATGTAATAGTGGCCTTTTAATAGAGTGGTTTTTAAGTTACAATGAAAATAAAGCATTTATTTGGTTCCAGACAGAAAAGTGCTTCTCGCAGAGTATGATCAGCATAAGTGTAACGGGAAGCTGGGCTGACAGTGGCATAAGCAATAAGGATGCTCAGTTATCGCTTGTAATGAGGAGTCTAGAGATAAATGGCTCCAGAGTTGGGTGGCGGCCAAAACATCATCAAGATTTTCTTAGATCTGTTTGTTCTGCTAGCCTCAGTGTTGCAGAGTGGCTGCTACAGCTCAGCTTCATTTTTTCAAATGAGTGTCCAGAGCCATAGCAGGAAGCAAAGTAGATAGCAGTCAAGGAACTTTCTCCTCATTGTGCTCTCAGGGAGGAATACCCTTCAGAAGCCCAAAGAGACTTGCCTCTGTGTCTCTTTGACAGAGCTAGATATAATATTGTCTTATGTGCTTTATCTTAAAAATATATACTGTTCTTTGTTAATAAGCATCTTGTACTTAAGATCTGTCTGAGCTAGTTGAATGAATTAAAGACAAGGTCTTTTATCCTAGACCTAACCCCATGGTCCAGTTGAATTGATCACTTACCACTTGGCTCTTTAAAGGAAAAGATGCTTATTTCTTAGGTCTTATGCATGATATAAAAAAATGACATCCACTGCCTGTTCCTCCTTTGCTCCCACCCCCATCCTAGTGCAGGACATTCACAGTAGGGGCATTTCCCCCTCTTCAGATCGCTGTAGCTAGTGACAGACGTGGTATTAAGAGCTCCTCAGAAAAAAAAAAAAGAAAAAAAAAAAAAGAGCTCCTCAGATATGATTCAGCTGTCAAAGTTCCACCAGTAGAGGGTAGAGACGGGAGAGTGGTTGGGTCTCAGGGGCATCCTCGAAAAAAATGGAGCGAGAATGCCAACTCTAGTAACTCCTTGTGTGGCCAACTTCTGACTTAGCTTCTCTGAAGCATTTCTTTTGTTCCCTTGTATTGGAGCAGTCACTGGTCCAACTCCCCAAGAACTGAGGCAGGGGCTAGGCTTTCTTCTGTTTGGCTCATTTACATCTAAGACCCAGTCAGAAAAAAAATGCAGTCTCGATCATCATTGGTCTGACAACTGTATCTTGTGTATTTTTCAGTGTTCTGTGGAAAAATTAAAACCATTCCAATTCTAAGCAGAAAAGTTTAATACAGGAAAATAAGTGTTTATAGACTCTTGGGAAAGCTGGAGGACTAAGTAATAGGTGGAGCCTCCAGGAATTGGGACACTAGAGAACTCCCACCAGAGGAGCTACAAGCTCTCCCATAGTTGGGTGGGTAGAGGATCCGGCTATGGAGCTGTTGAGTTACAGAACACTGCATAGCTGCAGCCCAGTGATAATGAAATCCCCAGTTTCAACTGCCTCTGGGGAACCCCAGAGCTAAAGACTGGACCCTAGGACACCTGAGGAAAAAACCCCACACACAGTGCCTCCTTGGTGCGAGGCATATTTTAACTTAGGATACATCAGTGACCAAAGAGGAAGATCTCTGTCATGACGGGAACTTTCATCTTAGTGAGGGGGACAGACAATAAGCCTAAGTAAGTTGCATGGTATTTAGAAGGTAACAGGTGCTTATGAATTTGTTTTGAAGATAGGGGGAGTCTAGTTAGGTCATCATGTCACAGTAAGATAAGGAAGTGAACTGGCAGGATCCATAGAAGGTGAGGACAGCTAGAATCAGGAAGGGCAGAGGCAAAGGAAACAGGTTGGAGGTTGGAGCCATAAACAGGAGAGAGAAGGGTAGCAGAGGAGGTATGCAGTGGGTGGTCCAGGTCAGCCAGGGCTTAGGACACTAAGAGGAGTTGGGCTGGATTCTAAGTAAAATGGTTGGCTGTCACAAGTGTTACCTGGGTTTTAAAGGCTTGCTTTAGCTGCCGTGTCAAGGCAAAGGTAGAAGCAGAGACACTAACTTGAAGGCTGCTACAGTCATCCAGCAACAGATGTGGTGTGGACCAGAGTGGGAACAGCAGAGGTGCCAGAAAGTGCTTGGATTCTAAATTTCAAAGGTAGAGCCAGCTTGGTCTGCTGATAGACTAGAGGTGAGGTGTGAGGGAAAGAGAAGAGTCCAACCTCACAGCTTCAGCAGTAGGAAACTGCTGAAGTGGGAGGAAGGTGGCTGCACTTCCACTTTTCACATCTCAGTTCATGGAACCGAACTCCCATCCAGAACTCTGGCACTAGAGATTTGGGGAAATGTATTCCCTTCCTAATCCTAGTTAACAGGTGGCACTACTCACCACAGTTTAAGGTTCCAAAAGCTTTAATAAAAGCTTTCAGTGGGCAGCCTCAGTGGTGCAGCGGTTTGGCGCCGCCTGCAGCCTGGGGTGTGATCCTGACACCCAGGATCGAGTCCCATGTCAGGGCTCTGCATGGAGCCTGCTTCTCCCTCTGCCTATGTCTCTGCCTCTCTCTGTGTGTGTGTCTCTGTGAATGAATAAATGAAGTCTTTAAAAAAAATAAAAAATTAAAAAAAAAAAGCTTTCAGTGATCATGTTATACTGTCAATCCAAAGCTAAAGTTCTGATTCATTCCTTCAAAACAGTTTATTCCAAAAACAAAACAAAAAAACAGTTTATTCCAAATGAAAACACAGTATGTAACACTAGCCATACTCCGTGTGGCTCTTAAACTTCTCCCCAGGGCAAGATAATCATAGAAAATCTTTTGGAAATGTCTCAATTATTTTCTTAGAATTCTTTATTAAAAATGGCTTTGCTGAGTCAGTTTTATGACTTTAAATTTTTTTTTTTTTTTAGGTTTTATTTGTTTACTTATTTGAGACAGAGAAAGAACACAAGCAGGGGCAGAGCCAGAAGGAGAGGCAGGCTCCCAGCTAAGCAGGGGGCCAGATGCTGGGCTCGATACCAGGACCCTGAGATCATGACCTGAGCCAAAGGCAGATGCTTAACCAACTGAGCCACCTAGGTACACTAGTTCTATGATGTTTTTAAGGGCTTTGATAGATACTGCCTTCCAGAATGCTCATACCTGTTCACACGCCCATCAACCATGTGTAAGAGTTGTTCATGCATTTATAAAGTTAAATGTATAATCAAAATTCTGTTTTACATTATATAAAAAAAGATGGTGAGTAGCAGATCTGACCCCTACTCAACAGGATAGAAAACTGATGTTCCCAGAAAGGGTTCTTCCCACGAAGAACGTGCTGTTCCCACAGTTGATTATGTGCTTCCCAAAAGTCAGTTGTGTTTTCCCCAGCTCATTTCTGCCAGTTATGTTCACTGCTGTAATTACATAACTCAAACATTCCATAAACTAATAAAATATGAGGGCTAAGAGAAAATATTTTTCATGAAAATAAGATAAATATGTAATTTAATCTTATATAAACTGATGAAATGTAAGTGCTAAAACAAAGTTCTCCTAAACCAAAGTAAACACGAAAGAGGAAAGGTGAGTCAATAAAAAAAAATACTTTTGAATTAAAGTGTTGGCAAGGAAGACCAAAAATGAGGGTAATTGTAAACATCCAGGGTACTTCTGCATTCACATGGCTTCACAAATTCCCTAAGGCTTTGCCATTGCATTCTGCTTTTGAAGAAATCGAAATGTGATCTTAGCCGTGTATTATGGGCATGTGTAGTTTCCATGGAATGCTAATTAGTGGAACCCTACTCAAAGAAAAGGACTTGTCCCTACACCAAAAGACCAGTGGGTAAATATCCCATTTCTAAGTGTCAAGTTAAAATATTTGAAATAGCCATGTTTCTTTCATTAAAAATGTTCCCTCAAAGTATCAGTTAAAATTAGATTCAGGTATGAGAAATGGCTCTCCCCCTCCCCCCAAAAAAAGCAATTGTTTAAACAGATAGAATTTTATTTCTCTCTTGTAAAACTTTAAAGATGCACCGTCTGAGCTGGTATGGTAGCTCACTGCCACAAAGCCCTAAGGGCCTATGGTTCCTTCAGCCTATCTCCCTATGGTGCCTGGGTGTGGATCTCATCCTCATGTTCTAAGCAGAAGAGCAGAGCTCTAGTCATTGCATCCCCACCCCAGGCAACCAGATAAAAGAAAAGTTCATGCCCCCCCCCCTTGCAAAATGACAGGTATGTATATGTATCATATCTCCTTTTAGGGAGGTTCCTGGGAGCAGTCTCATAATATTGATGATTATATATCTTTGTCCAAAAAGTAAAGACATAGTCACCTCTGGGCTTAAAGGAGACCAAGTAATGTGGTCTTCATCTTGAATAAACATATGCCTTTCTAAGATTCAAGGTTCATGATCACGGAAGAAGGAAACAAGATATTGTGGAATGATGAGCAACCTCGGTCACATCTATTTAACTTACTGTAATAATAACTGAACAGGGAAACCTTGGGTGACTCAGTTGGTTAAGCATCCAATTCTTAGTCTCAGCTCAGGTCTTGATCTCATGGTCATAAATTCAAGCTCCATGCTGGGCTCCATGCTGGATGTGGAGTGCACTTAAAAAAAAAAAAAATTATAACTGAATGGCTGCTAGTCCTAGTTGTGCCAGGGAAGAGCTTCCAAGGCACGTCACTTACGTAAGCAAACCCTCAATTGCGTGTGTGGATATCACATGTAGTCATTATAACTACTTCCTTGCATACAGTCTTTGTGCCCTTGCCCTTTCTCTCCTGTCTTATTAATTGGACAAAATCCCACTTTTAGGTAAATCTAAATCTCTGCCTATACTGCATTTCCGCTGAGAGCTTAAACTTGGCTGGAGAAACACCCAGCCAAAGCTGATGGTCTCATTTTAAGACCAATAGTCTACATTTTCCTTGTCTATTTACTTTTCCTCACTCCTGAGAGTGTACAGCTAACCCCTATTCCTGCGTCCTCAAACATGCAACACCTCTCCCCTTCTCACTCTTAGCTGACGACCCTGCTTCTTACTGCACTAAGAAAGTAGAAGCACTTAGAACACATGTTCTCTCTACAGCATCCACAGGTCTATTTGCATCTGTGTCCAGGGGTACAGCCTTGCCTCCTGTTACTACGGATGGACTGTCTTGCCTCTCCCTGAGACCAGACCCTTCCCTGGGGCACTAGATTCCATCCCCTCTTCCCTATTCCAAGGATGTTGCTCCAGCAACGCCCCTAACACAGCACTCCAATTTTCTGCTCTATTAGATCAGTTTCACAGGATATATATAGGCTCTTATGATCCATCTTGAAAACAACAAATTTTCCTTCAAGGTCGAGTTGGCCTCTACTTAATCTTTTTCTCTGCTTCCCTTTGCAGTAAAATTTCTTGAGAGTTGTCTTTACTTGTCTCCAGTTGCTCTCATTCATTCCCTCTTGAACTCATTCCAAACAGCTCAAGGTCACCAGTGACGTCTTTACTGAACAATAGTAAATTTGCAATCCTTACTTGATGGAATCCGGAATTCATTACCACATGTGACACAGTTGAGCACTCCTTCCTTCCTTAAGTACCTTCTTTTCTTGGTTCGGGGTCACTACCCTCACATTGGACGTGCTCCTCATCCTTCCCAGTACTGCCCCATCTCCATACCTCCAAACCTTTAGAGGGTTTCTCCTGTCCTCTCATTCCCTCAGCAATCACATCTGGAATTGGCTTTAAACTCTCTCTGTTTATGACTTTCAATTTATTGTCGACAGTTGGATCTCTCCTGTCTCCCAGTCTTACATCCAACTGCCTACCCTCCCATCTCTTTTTGTATGTCAACTAGGCCGCTCAACCCTAAGCACCAATTTTGGGGAAATATAAGGAGCAAGAAACTTGTTAAAATAAGCCATGAGAGGGATCCCTGGGTGGCGCAGCGGTTTGGCGCCTGCCTTTGGCCCAGGGCGCAATCCTGGAGCCCCGGGATCGAATCCCACGTCAGGCTCCCGGTGCATGGAGCCTGCTTCTCCCTCTGCCTATGTCTCTGCCTCTCTCTCTCTCTCTCTCTCTCTGTGTGACTATCATAAATTAAAAAAAAAAAAAAAAAAAGCCATGAGAGTCCAGCCAGCAAAGACTTGATTGTGTCTACAGGACAAATTACTCTGTTTCTTCAACAAACAAGTTGTAAGGGGTAAAAGGGAAGAATGAAGGAGGACCCTAGAGGTTAAAAAATTTTAAATGGAATGTCAATCAGTTATGTGATGTATGGATCTGATCTAATAGAGATTATGAGAACTGCAATAACTTCTCAAAACGAAGACTTCCTGCCCTAAGTAAAAATCTTGACCAAACTTCAGCATGGCTTCTAGCAGCTTAAGGCCTCACCCCCAGGACAACCCAGTCCTTCCTAAGTTCCTGTTCGGAAAAACTCAGAGCTGTCAAAAAAAAAAAAAAAAAAAAAATGCTATTTGTCGTAGCAAACACCTGACATCGACTCCACCTCATTTTCTTCGAGTACTCACTAAAAAGGGCTTGCAATTGTAAATCCTTCCTGGTCCCTTTGAGAGTTATGTATATCCTCTATAACTCCCAAATATCTGTCTCAAGAAAGCCATTTCTTTGAAGTCTAATCAGAAAGGAGAAGTCTTTGGTCTCCCTGTCTCTGGGAGGATAGAATCCTAACTTCCCTAACTGCCAGCTAGCTGACACTGCTGCCCTAATCACATTTACAGTGACCAACTCTTTGTAATTTTCAGCATGAGGCCCTGCTCTACCCCCCTGCCTCCATTCTCCCTTTAAAATGCCCTGTGGTCTCTTCACAAATCAGAATGGAGCTCAGCTCTTTCCTACTGTCAGTAGTTACCGAATAAAATCTGTTTTCACTGCTTTAATACCCAGCTTTATATTTGATTTTTTTTTAAGATTTTATTTATGTATTTTTGAGAGAGCACAAGAGGAAGAGCAGAAGCAGAGGGGAAAGGGCAGAGGGAGGAAGAAAAGCAGGCTCCCGCTGAGCAGGGAGGACCTGAGCTAAAGGCAGGATCCCAGGACCCTGGGATCATGACCTGAGCTGAAGGCAGACACTTAACTGAGCCACCCAGATGCCCCTATCTTTGACATTTCTAACAAATGTGTTAAAAAAAAAAAAAAAAAAAAAACTCATGAGGTAATCTTGTATACCTATATATTGACTAGATATGTGATAATATTAAATATTGTTAGTTTTTTTAAGCTATGATAATGGTGTTATGCTTCTGTTTTTCAAAATCTTACTTAAAAAGAATTTATCTGGAATGTTATCACTTCTCACCACACTTGCAGCATTATCACTCTTGACCAAACTAGCATCCTCTTTTGTGGGATTTTTATGACTGCCTCTTGAACAATCTGCTTGCCTCTGCACTGCACCCCCACCCTACCCCACCCCACCACCAGTCTGTTCTCAACACACAGCCAGAGAGATCCTGGTAAAATGTGCCATATCATGCTACATTTATTTCTACCTCATTCTGAGTTAAAGCCAAGTCTGTTCAACCTGCCAAGACCTCATGGATCCTCGCGTTTCCTCTGTGATCTCAATCAACTCCAGCTGCACAGGCCTTGCTACTTTTGAAACAAAGCTGGCAGACTCCAGCTTTAGGGTCTTGGTGTTATTTCGCCCCTGCCTAGAACCCACCTCCCTGGATCTCTTCACCTCCCATATCCTCAATCCTTCAGGTTGCTGAGACTAAGTAACCTTACCTCACTACAGAAATTAGCAAGGCCCCACCCCTGACACTCCCAGTGCCCCTTTTCCTGATTCCTTTTTTCCATAGCATCTACCACCCTCGGACATGTTTTTATTTCCTTTTTTTTTTTTTTTTTTTTTTGGCCTGATACTCCCCCCTAGAACGTAAGCTATGTGACAGTAGAAACTGTTTTGTTCATTACTGTATCCCCAGAACTTGAAATAGTTCCTTGCGCATAACAGGCACCAAATGAATGTTTGTTGAAAGAAGGAAAAAATGGCTATTACTAATGTAGGTTGTATGTGCTAAAGAATTATTCCACATTTCTGAGCAATTGCAAGAAAGTACTTTGCAAGTCTCACTTCCTCCCAAGGGAAGAATGTCCCTCACTTTTCTGGAGAGAAGAAAGGATCTCATTGACCTTGTGGGCAGAGCTTTGGGCCAAGTCAATGTACTGTTCCAGTGGCTTTCACTACTGCGTGTGTAATTGGCATTTGTGTTTTCCATGAACGCACTGTGAATGCTCATAAATGTCCAAAGGGATTAGATCAATTGGGAATTCTGCATCAGAGAAGTGCTAGCATTTTGGGGACTCCACAACCTTATGACCCCTTTAAGCTAAAAGTCTCTCTGATTGATCAATTTCCTGATTGATCACTTTCCAGGGAGGCTGCCTCCACCAGGAGTTGCCTCCCTCCTGTGGCTAAGAGGTACACCTCTTTTGAAAAGCAGCTCTTAGTATCTCTTGGGTTCTTGTCAGATCTGAACACCTGATAGTGCTAAAACACACTCCCATCGAGGCCTTGTGACTGTTATCCTGAGAGGGTAGGTTAACTTATTAGACTCAACAACTAATAATGTGGGAAGGGACCTGACGAGCCTCACTTGTCTGATGGAAATGGTATATTCAAGTCTGCAGCTGCCTGGCCTTGGTGGCATTTTCAGCTTTACATGAAGAAGAGGCAGCTCTCCCTTTGGAGGAAAGGTTATCCTCCACTCCATAGCTGAAGCAAAGCCATTTGCTCAGCAGGGCTCTCAATCCACAGAGCTTCCCCTAAATGCCTGGGTCCAGTGCGCTGATGGTCTGGCTCAGCTGAAACCCGTCGTGTCCACTGGGCTGCTGTGGCTGGTCAGCGTCGGTGCCAGATACGTGGAATGGAAAACAGATGTGCTCACTCCTCTCCGTGGTCAGAACTCAAAGCCATCCTCACAGCTCCAGCCAGTGCTCCCTGATGAACCTTGTTACATTTTTTTACTGCCTCTTGGGCCGTTGACAATGTCCTAGCTGTTTGGTCTGCCACTTGGAAAACTACAGACTGGCAGATTCTTCCCTCTTTGGGAGCATGAACCATGGAAACAAATCATGGCTACTGATGGAACTGTTTGGGTCACTCGTGTACGTGCTCATGATGAGGGCCCATCATCTGAGACCAACCCAAGTCAAGCTGCAGATCCAGCCTGCATGGCTCAGATAGCCACTTTGCTGCCTGGACCCATCATTAAACCAGACATGCAGCACACCCACAGGCTTAGACTGGGCATTGGGTAAAGACTATTTCAGATGCACTGGCCATTACTGCATGCCAGGCCCGCCACTCATGATAAAAGTTGAACTGTTTGTCTCTTGGAAAGGGAGGCCCCCTTGCACAGGGTGAGGCAGTTGAGTCCATGGGACATTTGATCCCCTCCTGGGGCTACTGGTAGTGGCTCACCACTGTTGATCATTTTTCAGGCTGTAATATTGCCTCCATGTTGAGTCTAGCTCCTTGTAGCACTTGAAACTGTTTTTGTTGTATTTCTGGCTTTCCGGATATTTGCAGTCTGACCACGATGCATCTTTGACTGCAGTGGGCTGTCAAGCTGCTCAAGGTATTCGATGGACCTTCCTACTATCCACCATCCACAGGCGTCTGGGATTGTGGAGCCTTGGAATGCATTCTTCAAAAATCAACTCAAAATGATTTCTGACCCTTCCTCCATCAGCTCCTCCTGGTTCAGGTGTGTTAGTAAGGCAGTGTGTTCACTAAATTTGACTGTTTTAGAAAGCAATAATTTCTTCTTGGCCACTCCCTGATACTAATCAGGATGAAAAGGTGGCATGTTATACAGACCTGTTTTGAGAATTTAAGATTCCCTGGTACATGCAACGTTTCTTTCTTTCTCCCAAAGGCAACCCCAGCAGACCTGGTAGCTTCATCCTCTGCTGGCTGCCCAGACACAAGGGAGCCTATGAGATTCACATTTAATGCTGATTATCAAGTTTTTTAAAATATTAACTTGTGGGACACTTGGGTGGATCAGTGGTTTGAGTGCCTGCCTTTGGCTCGCGTTGATCCCAGGTTCCTGGGATCGAGTCCCACATTGGGCTCCCTGCATGGAGCCTGCTTCTCCTCCCTCTGCCTGTGTCTCTGCCTCTCTTTCTGTGTCTCTCATGAATAAATAAAATCTTAAAAATAAAATAAAAATATTAACTTGTTATACAGTTTATTAACATTTACACTATTAAGGAATATCAAGTATGACAATCTGATTTTGATTTTTCCCTCCAAGAATTTTGTGCCCCAAACTAAACAATTCTGTGTGAGACCCAGACCACCACACACCAGCATGCTGTAGTAGCAAGCCTATGGACCACCAGATAATATTTTAAATATTAAAGGGAAGCACAGGGATCCCTGGGTGGCGCAGCGGTTTGGCGCCTGCCTTTGGCCCAGGGCGCGATCCTGGAGACCCGGGATCGAATCCCACATCGGGCTCCCGGTACATGGAGCCTGCTTCTCCCTCTGCCTGTGTCTCTGCCTCTTCTCTCTCTCTCTGTGTGACTATCATAAATAAATAAAAAAAAATTAAAAAAAAAAAAATAAATAAAGGGAAGCACAGTGATATTCGACATCTGAGGGAAACTGTGTGAACTACTAGTACAAGGTGGATTGTGCTTCCAACATGGGATATTATCCTATTAATAATGTCATAGTGGGATCCCTGGGTGGTGCAGCGGTTTGGCGCCTGCCTTTGAACCAGGGCGCGATCCTGGAGACCCGGGATCGAATCCCACATTGGGCTCCCGGTGCATGGAGCCTGCTTCTCCCTCTGCCTATGTCTCTGCCTCTCTCTCTTTCTCTCTCTGTGACTGTCATAAATAAATAAAAATAAAAAAAATAATGTCATAGCATTGCAAAGTTGGATTTTCTGCAGTTGCTGTGATAAAAAGCACTTACTGGGTGAACATCAATGTGGAATCAACGAGCATGGCAGTACCCAGTCTGATGCCAAGGTTTGAGAACTCATACAGCACCTAGCACATCCCATTAGCAAGTAATGATAGTTACTTAAAAATAGAATAACAGTATTATTTTTCTTTCAATTTATGTGTATTATTTTTTCAAATGGCTATACAGCGGTGACAACATAAATATGTATTAAGATATCTGGACCTGATAAATTAATAATGGGATCGTTAGGTGTTTCCTTTGTCCCGAGTTGATGTGAAAGAAATTATTCAGGCACTAGGAACAGAACTGCTTAAATTTTTTAAAAACACCTTTGTCCCTCTTGTACTTGATCCTTCTGGACAAATGGTCTGGATGTGACAAATAGTAAGTTTATAGTTACTGGAATGGAACAGAGTGGAGGGAGAATAATGAATTAGGCACCAGGGAGGGAGCACTTCAGTCCCCTGGAAGGTGTAGGAGAGGGTAGGATGTTAATCATCTTTGTCTTCCAGAACTGCCTCTCGACCTTCCCCATAAAGGAAAGCACCCTGCTTCGCGCCACCTGTTGCAAGCCCTTGACACTGAACTGACTGCTGAGGTGGCCTTCTGTTCCATCACCATTCTCTTCCATCTTAGCTAGGGTCTATCAGAAAAAGCAGAAGCAGGTCCTAGTTTCTGCCCCTTCCACACAAAACACCCATCAGCACCTCTGGATATCACCATCATTCCCCTAGTCATTGATCAGTCATTTCATTGAATGGATGGACAAATGCCACTTGGTTGGTGGTGTAGACAGGTAAAGACTGACTGACCCCTAGCAGTCCTTCCAAAAACAAGGGCTAGACTCAATTCTTGGAAGAACACTAAGACCCAGAAGGATCACACAGAAGGATCACAATCCTGCGGGGAGGACACAGTGGAGATAGTGTCAACCCATACCCCTGACTGATATAGGGTCCTACTTGGGGGCCCAGCAATTGTAAATCATGCTGTTTTTTTTTGTTTGTTTGTTTTTTCCAGGAGCACCATGAACACCTTTGGTACATGGAAGCCAGGCATTAACTTGCCTGCTTCTCCAAATCATGGTGACTTGCACTTTATGGTGAGTGATAAGACACCATAAGAACACCAGTAGATCATGTGGCTCTTAGATCTCTGCAGATTCCTTCAGAATGAGGCTATTCTTTATTACTTGGAGATAACTAGCTTGTTATTTGTATGGATTCTGTGGGGAGTTATCCTCACAATAGGAGTTGTCCTGTGAGAGGAAGTGCTATGAAATTTGTCTCTGAATTTAGCTGAAGTGATCAATGATACCACCTTGACCCTGGAAGGTATTCAGATCAGAACCCTGTCTTTCCAGTTCTTGACAAAAGTTCTGTTAGAATAGCACCTGCTACATAATAAACTCTATATGAATATTTGTTAAACAACAAGTACATAAAACCAATAAAGCCTGTGATCTGTGTTATTCCAGTTTTCTCTAACCTTCCTGAATTTTTTTGGTTTGCTTGTTCAATTACTGAGAGATGTATATTGTC